>NC_132855.1:60555642-61225282 GCF_048164855.1 Canis lupus baileyi | reverse complement strand
TTATGTTAGGTGCTGGGAGATGTGGTGAGAAAAGCATGTGGAAGCGTTGGGCCTGAACTCACGCATATCTGAGTTGAATACAGCGATTTCCAACGGCCTTCTTCTATCAGAGTGCAGCTAGTTTCTACCTCCCATGTACGAGTGGATAGCAGACATCTGCCTCCCAGGCGTACACACTTTTGAGTGTTGAGCTTATGGCCTGTACTTCCCACATCCCGCCTGCAGGTACACTTCGCTGCAAACAGGCCTAGGCTCGATGCGTGACTGAAGTGTTGTGAGAGGTAAGCGGAATGTCCCGGCACACAAGACAAGTGCCTCCAAGCTCAATCCAGCGATTTCCTAGTAATTTCTGTCTGAGACTGGTGCTACACACGAAGTTCCATAGGTGAGAAGCTGGCTGAACGCCCTGTCCACAGGCAACTTACTTCTGAGAGTTGAGCTCACACTCAGTCCCTCACAGGTCCACACTGCCTGCAGAATGAGTTTCCAACATCTTCACCACAGACGTTTGTCAGAGGCTTCTGAGACACAAGTGGAACAATGCAGACCTGGAGGGTATGTCCAGGTGCAGGAGAGTGGTAATCTTGGAACCTCCTGACTCAGAATACTGCTGCGTTCTCACTGCCATGAGAACGCAGCTGGTTGAAAGCTGGCTTCTAGGCATGCTTCCTCGTGAGAGCTGAGGTCAGGGCAGAACCCTCCCGCATCCTGACTGCCCGTAGACATAGGTCGTAGCATAAGTACGTGAGGTGCTGGAAGGGGTTTTGTGAAAATCTTGTGGAAGTGACAGGCCTGCACTCTCGTGTATCTGAGTTCAACACAGCGATTGCCAACGTCCTTGTTCAGTTTGAGTGTAGCTCGGTTCTAGCTCCCCTGAATAAGTGCCTAGCAGACATCGGCCTGCAAAGCATACACAGTTTGAGAGTTGAGCTCATGGCCTTTACCTCGGCCATCCTGACTGCCTGTACGGTCCGCTTCCACAGCATTTCGTTGTATGCGGGACAGTAGCGAAGTGAGACCCAAGTGTCTGCCTTGTCAGTTTCGCGCCCAGCAGACGGCTGCCTCCAAGGCATGCGCACTCCTTTGGATTGAGCTTATGATTTGTACCTCCCACACGTTGACCGCCTGTATGCTTCGCTTCCAAAGGATTTCGTTCGATACGGGACGCAAGCTTTGTGAGCGGCACGTGACTCTTAGCTCAATCCCAGCGACTTCCGAGCAATTCCTCCCTCAGAAGGGAGCTGCATACTAACTTCCAAACCCGAGTACCTTGTTGAAAGCTATCTCTCTGGGGAACTTCCTCCTGTGAGGTGAGCTGACACGCGGTGCTTCCCAGTTCCACACTGCCTGCACATGGATTTACGAATATCCTCACTAGACTTGTTTGTCGGAAGCTCGTGGGACGCAAGGGCCAAGGTGCAGTCTTCAACGTTTGTGTCTCCAGGGGTGGTAGAGCGGTATTGACGGAACGTCCTGACTTACAATGCTGCTTCTTTTTCATGGCCATAACAACTCAGCTAGTGGAAAGCTAGCTTGCAGGCATGCTTCCTTTTGAGAGCAGAGCTCAGGGCAGGACCCTCCCTCCCGCATCCTGCCAGACTGTAGACGTAGAGGCTAACATCCTTATGTTAGGTGCTGGGAGATGTGGTGAGAAAAGCATGTGGAAGCGTTGGGCCTGAACTCACGCATATCTGAGTTGAATACAGCGATTTCCAACGGCCTTCTTCTATCAGAGTGCAGCTAGTTTCTACCTCCCATGTACGAGTGGATAGCAGACATCTGCCTCCCAGGCGTACACACTTTTGAGTGTTGAGCTTATGGCCTGTACTTCCCACATCCCGCCTGCAGGTACACTTCGCTGCAAACAGGCCTAGGCTCGATGCGTGACTGAAGTGTTGTGAGAGGTAAGCGGAATGTCCCGGCACACAAGACAAGTGCCTCCAAGCTCAATCCAGCGATTTCCTAGTAATTTCTGTCTGAGACTGGTGCTACACACGAAGTTCCATAGGTGAGAAGCTGGCTGAACGCCCTGTCCACAGGCAACTTACTTCTGAGAGTTGAGCTCACACTCAGTCCCTCACAGGTCCACACTGCCTGCAGAATGAGTTTCCAACATCTTCACCACAGACGTTTGTCAGAGGCTTCTGAGACACAAGTGGAACAATGCAGACCTGGAGGGTATGTCCAGGTGCAGGAGAGTGGTAATCTTGGAACCTCCTGACTCAGAATACTGCTGCGTTCTCACTGCCATGAGAACGCAGCTGGTTGAAAGCTGGCTTCTAGGCATGCTTCCTCGTGAGAGCTGAGGTCAGGGCAGAACCCTCCCGCATCCTGACTGCCCGTAGACATAGGTCGTAGCATAAGTACGTGAGGTGCTGGAAGGGGTTTTGTGAAAATCTTGTGGAAGTGACAGGCCTGCACTCTCGTGTATCTGAGTTCAACACAGCGATTGCCAACGTCCTTGTTCAGTTTGAGTGTAGCTCGGTTCTAGCTCCCCTGAATAAGTGCCTAGCAGACATCGGCCTGCAAAGCATACACAGTTTGAGAGTTGAGCTCATGGCCTTTACCTCGGCCATCCTGACTGCCTGTACGGTCCGCTTCCACAGCATTTCGTTGTATGCGGGACAGTAGCGAAGTGTGACCCAAGTGTCTGCCTTGTCAGTTTCGCGCCCAGCAGACGGCTGCCTCCAAGGCATGCGCACTCCTTTGGATTGAGCTTATGGTTTGTACCTCCCACACGTTGACCGCCTGTATGCTTCGCTTCCAAAGGATTTCGTTCGATACGGGACGCAAGCTTTGTGAGCGGCACGTGACTCTTAGCTCAATCCCAGCGACTTCCGAGCAATTCCTCCCTCAGAAGGGAGCTGCATACTAACTTCCAAACCCGAGTACCTTGTTGAAAGCTATCTCTCTGGGGAACTTCCTCCTGTGAGGTGAGCTGACACGCGGTGCTTCCCAGTTCCACACTGCCTGCACATGGATTTACGAATATCCTCACTAGACTTGTTTGTCGGAAGCTCGTGGGACGCAAGGGCCAAGGTGCAGTCTTCAACGTTTGTGTCTCCAGGGGTGGTAGAGCGGTATTGACGGAACGTCCTGACTTACAATGCTGCTTCTTTTTCACGGCCATAACAACTCAGCTAGTGGAAAGCTAGCTTGCAGGCATGCTTCCTTTTGAGAGCAGAGCTCAGGGCAGGACCCTCCCTCCCGCATCCTGCCAGACTGTAGACGTAGAGGCTAACATCCTTATGTTAGGTGCTGGGAGATGTGGTGAGAAAAGCATGTGGAAGCGTTGGGCCTGAACTCACGCATATCTGAGTTGAATACAGCGATTTCCAACGGCCTTCTTCTATCAGAGTGCAGCTAGTTTCTACCTCCCATGTACGAGTGGATAGCAGACATCTGCCTCCCAGGCGTACACACTTTTGAGTGTTGAGCTTATGGCCTGTACTTCCCACATCCCGCCTGCAGGTACACTTCGCTGCAAACAGGCCTAGGCTCGATGCGTGACTGAAGTGTTGTGAGAGGTAAGCGGAATGTCCCGGCACACAAGACAAGTGCCTCCAAGCTCAATCCAGCGATTTCCTAGTAATTTCTGTCTGAGACTGGTGCTACACACGAAGTTCCATAGGTGAGAAGCTGGCTGAACGCCCTGTCCACAGGCAACTTACTTCTGAGAGTTGAGCTCACACTCAGTCCCTCACAGGTCCACACTGCCTGCAGAATGAGTTTCCAACATCTTCACCACAGACGTTTGTCAGAGGCTTCTGAGACACAAGTGGAACAATGCAGGCCTGGAGGGTATGTCCAGGTGCAGGAGAGTGGTAATCTTGGAACCTCCTGACTCAGAATACTGCTGCGTTCTCACTGCCATGAGAACGCAGCTGGTTGAAAGCTGGCTTCTAGGCATGCTTCCTCGTGAGAGCTGAGGTCAGGGCAGAACCCTCCCGCATCCTGACTGCCCGTAGACATAGGTCGTAGCATAAGTACGTGAGGTGCTGGAAGGGGTTTTGTGAAAATCTTGTGGAAGTGACAGGCCTGCACTCTCGTGTATCTGAGTTCAACACAGCGATTGCCAACGTCCTTGTTCAGTTTGAGTGTAGCTCGGTTCTAGCTCCCCTGAATAAGTGCCTAGCAGACATCGGCCTGCAAAGCATACACAGTTTGAGAGTTGAGCTCATGGCCTTTACCTCGGCCATCCTGACTGCCTGTACGGTCCGCTTCCACAGCATTTCGTTGTATGCGGGACAGTAGCGAAGTGAGACCCAAGTGTCTGCCTTGTCAGTTTCGCGCCCAGCAGACGGCTGCCTCCAAGGCATGCGCACTCCTTTGGATTGAGCTTATGGTTTGTACCTCCCACACGTTGACCGCCTGTATGCTTCGCTTCCAAAGGATTTCGTTCGATACGGGACGCAAGCTTTGTGAGCGGCACGTGACTCTTAGCTCAATCCCAGCGACTTCCGAGCAATTCCTCCCTCAGAAGGGAGCTGCATACTAACTTCCAAACCCGAGTACCTTGTTGAAAGCTATCTCTCTGGGGAACTTCCTCCTGTGAGGTGAGCTGACACGCGGTGCTTCCCAGTTCCACACTGCCTGCACATGGATTTACGAATATCCTCACTAGACTTGTTTGTCGGAAGCTCGTGGGACGCAAGGGCCAAGGTGCAGTCTTCAACGTTTGTGTCTCCAGGGGTGGTAGAGCGGTATTGACGGAACGTCCTGACTTACAATGCTGCTTCTTTTTCACGGCCATAACAACTCAGCTAGTGGAAAGCTAGCTTGCAGGCATGCTTCCTTTTGAGAGCAGAGCTCAGGGCAGGACCCTCCCTCCCGCATCCTGCCAGACTGTAGACGTAGAGGCTAACATCCTTATGTTAGGTGCTGGGAGATGTGGTGAGAAAAGCATGTGGAAGCGTTGGGCCTGAACTCACGCATATCTGAGTTGAATACAGCGATTTCCAACGGCCTTCTTCTATCAGAGTGCAGCTAGTTTCTACCTCCCATGTACGAGTGGATAGCAGACATCTGCCTCCCAGGCGTACACACTTTTGAGTGTTGAGCTTATGGCCTGTACTTCCCACATCCCGCCTGCAGGTACACTTCGCTGCAAACAGGCCTAGGCTCGATGCGTGACTGAAGTGTTGTGAGAGGTAAGCGGAATGTCCCGGCACACAAGACAAGTGCCTCCAAGCTCAATCCAGCGATTTCCTAGTAATTTCTGTCTGAGACTGGTGCTACACACGAAGTTCCATAGGTGAGAAGCTGGCTGAACGCCCTGTCCACAGGCAACTTACTTCTGAGAGTTGAGCTCACACTCAGTCCCTCACAGGTCCACACTGCCTGCAGAATGAGTTTCCAACATCTTCACCACAGACGTTTGTCAGAGGCTTCTGAGACACAAGTGGAACAATGCAGACCTGGAGGGTATGTCCAGGTGCAGGAGAGTGGTAATCTTGGAACCTCCTGACTCAGAATACTGCTGCGTTCTCACTGCCATGAGAACGCAGCTGGTTGAAAGCTGGCTTCTAGGCATGCTTCCTCGTGAGAGCTGAGGTCAGGGCAGAACCCTCCCGCATCCTGACTGCCCGTAGACATAGGTCGTAGCATAAGTACGTGAGGTGCTGGAAGGGGTTTTGTGAAAATCTTGTGGAAGTGACAGGCCTGCACTCTCGTGTATCTGAGTTCAACACAGCGATTGCCAACGTCCTTGTTCAGTTTGAGTGTAGCTCGGTTCTAGCTCCCCTGAATAAGTGCCTAGCAGACATCGGCCTGCAAAGCATACACAGTTTGAGAGTTGAGCTCATGGCCTTTACCTCGGCCATCCTGACTGCCTGTACGGTCCGCTTCCACAGCATTTCGTTGTATGCGGGACAGTAGCGAAGTGAGACCCAAGTGTCTGCCTTGTCAGTTTCGCGCCCAGCAGACGGCTGCCTCCAAGGCATGCGCACTCCTTTGGATTGAGCTTATGGTTTGTACCTCCCACACGTTGACCGCCTGTATGCTTCGCTTCCAAAGGATTTCGTTCGATACGGGACGCAAGCTTTGTGAGCGGCACGTGACTCTTAGCTCAATCCCAGCGACTTCCGAGCAATTCCTCCCTCAGAAGGGAGCTGCATACTAACTTCCAAACCCGAGTACCTTGTTGAAAGCTATCTCTCTGGGGAACTTCCTCCTGTGAGGTGAGCTGACACGCGGTGCTTCCCAGTTCCACACTGCCTGCACATGGATTTACGAATATCCTCACTAGACTTGTTTGTCGGAAGCTCGTGGGACGCAAGGGCCAAGGTGCAGTCTTCAACGTTTGTGTCTCCAGGGGTGGTAGAGCGGTATTGACGGAACGTCCTGACTTACAATGCTGCTTCTTTTTCACGGCCATAACAACTCAGCTAGTGGAAAGCTAGCTTGCAGGCATGCTTCCTTTTGAGAGCAGAGCTCAGGGCAGGACCCTCCCTCCCGCATCCTGCCAGACTGTAGACGTAGAGGCTAACATCCTTATGTTAGGTGCTGGGAGATGTGGTGAGAAAAGCATGTGGAAGCGTTGGGCCTGAACTCACGCATATCTGAGTTGAATACAGCGATTTCCAACGGCCTTCTTCTATCAGAGTGCAGCTAGTTTCTACCTCCCATGTACGAGTGGATAGCAGACATCTGCCTCCCAGGCGTACACACTTTTGAGTGTTGAGCTTATGGCCTGTACTTCCCACATCCCGCCTGCAGGTACACTTCGCTGCAAACAGGCCTAGGCTCGATGCGTGACTGAAGTGTTGTGAGAGGTAAGCGGAATGTCCCGGCACACAAGACAAGTGCCTCCAAGCTCAATCCAGCGATTTCCTAGTAATTTCTGTCTGAGACTGGTGCTACACACGAAGTTCCATAGGTGAGAAGCTGGCTGAACGCCCTGTCCACAGGCAACTTACTTCTGAGAGTTGAGCTCACACTCAGTCCCTCACAGGTCCACACTGCCTGCAGAATGAGTTTCCAACATCTTCACCACAGACGTTTGTCAGAGGCTTCTGAGACACAAGTGGAACAATGCAGGCCTGGAGGGTATGTCCAGGTGCAGGAGAGTGGTAATCTTGGAACCTCCTGACTCAGAATACTGCTGCGTTCTCACTGCCATGAGAACGCAGCTGGTTGAAAGCTGGCTTCTAGGCATGCTTCCTCGTGAGAGCTGAGGTCAGGGCAGAACCCTCCCGCATCCTGACTGCCCGTAGACATAGGTCGTAGCATAAGTACGTGAGGTGCTGGAAGGGGTTTTGTGAAAATCTTGTGGAAGTGACAGGCCTGCACTCTCGTGTATCTGAGTTCAACACAGCGATTGCCAACGTCCTTGTTCAGTTTGAGTGTAGCTCGGTTCTAGCTCCCCTGAATAAGTGCCTAGCAGACATCGGCCTGCAAAGCATACACAGTTTGAGAGTTGAGCTCATGGCCTTTACCTCGGCCATCCTGACTGCCTGTACGGTCCGCTTCCACAGCATTTCGTTGTATGCGGGACAGTAGCGAAGTGAGACCCAAGTGTCTGCCTTGTCAGTTTCGCGCCCAGCAGACGGCTGCCTCCAAGGCATGCGCACTCCTTTGGATTGAGCTTATGGTTTGTACCTCCCACACGTTGACCGCCTGTATGCTTCGCTTCCAAAGGATTTCGTTCGATACGGGACGCAAGCTTTGTGAGCGGCACGTGACTCTTAGCTCAATCCCAGCGACTTCCGAGCAATTCCTCCCTCAGAAGGGAGCTGCATACTAACTTCCAAACCCGAGTACCTTGTTGAAAGCTATCTCTCTGGGGAACTTCCTCCTGTGAGGTGAGCTGACACGCGGTGCTTCCCAGTTCCACACTGCCTGCACATGGATTTACGAATATCCTCACTAGACTTGTTTGTCGGAAGCTCGTGGGACGCAAGGGCCAAGGTGCAGTCTTCAACGTTTGTGTCTCCAGGGGTGGTAGAGCGGTATTGACGGAACGTCCTGACTTACAATGCTGCTTCTTTTTCACGGCCATAACAACTCAGCTAGTGGAAAGCTAGCTTGCAGGCATGCTTCCTTTTGAGAGCAGAGCTCAGGGCAGGACCCTCCCTCCCGCATCCTGCCAGACTGTAGACGTAGAGGCTAACATCCTTATGTTAGGTGCTGGGAGATGTGGTGAGAAAAGCATGTGGAAGCGTTGGGCCTGAACTCACGCATATCTGAGTTGAATACAGCGATTTCCAACGGCCTTCTTCTATCATAGTGCAGCTAGTTTCTACCTCCCATGTACGAGTGGATAGCAGACATCTGCCTCCCAGGCGTACACACTTTTGAGTGTTGAGCTTATGGCCTGTACTTCCCACATCCCGCCTGCAGGTACACTTCGCTGCAAACAGGCCTAGGCTCGATGCGTGACTGAAGTGTTGTGAGAGGTAAGCGGAATGTCCCGGCACACAAGACAAGTGCCTCCAAGCTCAATCCAGCGATTTCCTAGTAATTTCTGTCTGAGACTGGTGCTACACACGAAGTTCCATAGGTGAGAAGCTGGCTGAACGCCCTGTCCACAGGCAACTTACTTCTGAGAGTTGAGCTCACACTCAGTCCCTCACAGGTCCACACTGCCTGCAGAATGAGTTTCCAACATCTTCACCACAGACGTTTGTCAGAGGCTTCTGAGACACAAGTGGAACAATGCAGGCCTGGAGGGTATGTCCAGGTGCAGGAGAGTGGTAATCTTGGAACCTCCTGACTCAGAATACTGCTGCGTTCTCACTGCCATGAGAACGCAGCTGGTTGAAAGCTGGCTTCTAGGCATGCTTCCTCGTGAGAGCTGAGGTCAGGGCAGAACCCTCCCGCATCCTGACTGCCCGTAGACATAGGTCGTAGCATAAGTACGTGAGGTGCTGGAAGGGGTTTTGTGAAAATCTTGTGGAAGTGACAGGCCTGCACTCTCGTGTATCTGAGTTCAACACAGCGATTGCCAACGTCCTTGTTCAGTTTGAGTGTAGCTCGGTTCTAGCTCCCCTGAATAAGTGCCTAGCAGACATCGGCCTGCAAAGCATACACAGTTTGAGAGTTGAGCTCATGGCCTTTACCTCGGCCATCCTGACTGCCTGTACGGTCCGCTTCCACAGCATTTCGTTGTATGCGGGACAGTAGCGAAGTGAGACCCAAGTGTCTGCCTTGTCAGTTTCGCGCCCAGCAGACGGCTGCCTCCAAGGCATGCGCACTCCTTTGGATTGAGCTTATGGTTTGTACCTCCCACACGTTGACCGCCTGTATGCTTCGCTTCCAAAGGATTTCGTTCGATACGGGACGCAAGCTTTGTGAGCGGCACGTGACTCTTAGCTCAATCCCAGCGACTTCCGAGCAATTCCTCCCTCAGAAGGGAGCTGCATACTAACTTCCAAACCCGAGTACCTTGTTGAAAGCTATCTCTCTGGGGAACTTCCTCCTGTGAGGTGAGCTGACACGCGGTGCTTCCCAGTTCCACACTGCCTGCACATGGATTTACGAATATCCTCACTAGACTTGTTTGTCGGAAGCTCGTGGGACGCAAGGGCCAAGGTGCAGTCTTCAACGTTTGTGTCTCCAGGGGTGGTAGAGCGGTATTGACGGAACGTCCTGACTTACAATGCTGCTTCTTTTTCACGGCCATAACAACTCAGCTAGTGGAAAGCTAGCTTGCAGGCATGCTTCCTTTTGAGAGCAGAGCTCAGGGCAGGACCCTCCCTCCCGCATCCTGCCAGACTGTAGACGTAGAGGCTAACATCCTTATGTTAGGTGCTGGGAGATGTGGTGAGAAAAGCATGTGGAAGCGTTGGGCCTGAACTCACGCATATCTGAGTTGAATACAGCGATTTCCAACGGCCTTCTTCTATCAGAGTGCAGCTAGTTTCTACCTCCCATGTACGAGTGGATAGCAGACATCTGCCTCCCAGGCGTACACACTTTTGAGTGTTGAGCTTATGGCCTGTACTTCCCACATCCCGCCTGCAGGTACACTTCGCTGCAAACAGGCCTAGGCTCGATGCGTGACTGAAGTGTTGTGAGAGGTAAGCGGAATGTCCCGGCACACAAGACAAGTGCCTCCAAGCTCAATCCAGCGATTTCCTAGTAATTTCTGTCTGAGACTGGTGCTACACACGAAGTTCCATAGGTGAGAAGCTGGCTGAACGCCCTGTCCACAGGCAACTTACTTCTGAGAGTTGAGCTCACACTCAGTCCCTCACAGGTCCACACTGCCTGCAGAATGAGTTTCCAACATCTTCACCACAGACGTTTGTCAGAGGCTTCTGAGACACAAGTGGAACAATGCAGACCTGGAGGGTATGTCCAGGTGCAGGAGAGTGGTAATCTTGGAACCTCCTGACTCAGAATACTGCTGCGTTCTCACTGCCATGAGAACGCAGCTGGTTGAAAGCTGGCTTCTAGGCATGCTTCCTCGTGAGAGCTGAGGTCAGGGCAGAACCCTCCCGCATCCTGACTGCCCGTAGACATAGGTCGTAGCATAAGTACGTGAGGTGCTGGAAGGGGTTTTGTGAAAATCTTGTGGAAGTGACAGGCCTGCACTCTCGTGTATCTGAGTTCAACACAGCGATTGCCAACGTCCTTGTTCAGTTTGAGTGTAGCTCGGTTCTAGCTCCCCTGAATAAGTGCCTAGCAGACATCGGCCTGCAAAGCATACACAGTTTGAGAGTTGAGCTCATGGCCTTTACCTCGGCCATCCTGACTGCCTGTACGGTCCGCTTCCACAGCATTTCGTTGTATGCGGGACAGTAGCGAAGTGAGACCCAAGTGTCTGCCTTGTCAGTTTCGCGCCCAGCAGACGGCTGCCTCCAAGGCATGCGCACTCCTTTGGATTGAGCTTATGGTTTGTACCTCCCACACGTTGACCGCCTGTATGCTTCGCTTCCAAAGGATTTCGTTCGATACGGGACGCAAGCTTTGTGAGCGGCACGTGACTCTTAGCTCAATCCCAGCGACTTCCGAGCAATTCCTCCCTCAGAAGGGAGCTGCATACTAACTTCCAAACCCGAGTACCTTGTTGAAAGCTATCTCTCTGGGGAACTTCCTCCTGTGAGGTGAGCTGACACGCGGTGCTTCCCAGTTCCACACTGCCTGCACATGGATTTACGAATATCCTCACTAGACTTGTTTGTCGGAAGCTCGTGGGACGCAAGGGCCAAGGTGCAGTCTTCAACGTTTGTGTCTCCAGGGGTGGTAGAGCGGTATTGACGGAACGTCCTGACTTACAATGCTGCTTCTTTTTCACGGCCATAACAACTCAGCTAGTGGAAAGCTAGCTTGCAGGCATGCTTCCTTTTGAGAGCAGAGCTCAGGGCAGGACCCTCCCTCCCGCATCCTGCCAGACTGTAGACGTAGAGGCTAACATCCTTATGTTAGGTGCTGGGAGATGTGGTGAGAAAAGCATGTGGAAGCGTTGGGCCTGAACTCACGCATATCTGAGTTGAATACAGCGATTTCCAACGGCCTTCTTCTATCAGAGTGCAGCTAGTTTCTACCTCCCATGTACGAGTGGATAGCAGACATCTGCCTCCCAGGCGTACACACTTTTGAGTGTTGAGCTTATGGCCTGTACTTCCCACATCCCGCCTGCAGGTACACTTCGCTGCAAACAGGCCTAGGCTCGATGCGTGACTGAAGTGTTGTGAGAGGTAAGCGGAATGTCCCGGCACACAAGACAAGTGCCTCCAAGCTCAATCCAGCGATTTCCTAGTAATTTCTGTCTGAGACTGGTGCTACACACGAAGTTCCATAGGTGAGAAGCTGGCTGAACGCCCTGTCCACAGGCAACTTACTTCTGAGAGTTGAGCTCACACTCAGTCCCTCACAGGTCCACACTGCCTGCAGAATGAGTTTCCAACATCTTCACCACAGACGTTTGTCAGAGGCTTCTGAGACACAAGTGGAACAATGCAGGCCTGGAGGGTATGTCCAGGTGCAGGAGAGTGGTAATCTTGGAACCTCCTGACTCAGAATACTGCTGCGTTCTCACTGCCATGAGAACGCAGCTGGTTGAAAGCTGGCTTCTAGGCATGCTTCCTCGTGAGAGCTGAGGTCAGGGCAGAACCCTCCCGCATCCTGACTGCCCGTAGACATAGGTCGTAGCATAAGTACGTGAGGTGCTGGAAGGGGTTTTGTGAAAATCTTGTGGAAGTGACAGGCCTGCACTCTCGTGTATCTGAGTTCAACACAGCGATTGCCAACGTCCTTGTTCAGTTTGAGTGTAGCTCGGTTCTAGCTCCCCTGAATAAGTGCCTAGCAGACATCGGCCTGCAAAGCATACACAGTTTGAGAGTTGAGCTCATGGCCTTTACCTCGGCCATCCTGACTGCCTGTACGGTCCGCTTCCACAGCATTTCGTTGTATGCGGGACAGTAGCGAAGTGAGACCCAAGTGTCTGCCTTGTCAGTTTCGCGCCCAGCAGACGGCTGCCTCCAAGGCATGCGCACTCCTTTGGATTGAGCTTATGGTTTGTACCTCCCACACGTTGACCGCCTGTATGCTTCGCTTCCAAAGGATTTCGTTCGATACGGGACGCAAGCTTTGTGAGCGGCACGTGACTCTTAGCTCAATCCCAGCGACTTCCGAGCAATTCCTCCCTCAGAAGGGAGCTGCATACTAACTTCCAAACCCGAGTACCTTGTTGAAAGCTATCTCTCTGGGGAACTTCCTCCTGTGAGGTGAGCTGACACGCGGTGCTTCCCAGTTCCACACTGCCTGCACATGGATTTACGAATATCCTCACTAGACTTGTTTGTCGGAAGCTCGTGGGACGCAAGGGCCAAGGTGCAGTCTTCAACGTTTGTGTCTCCAGGGGTGGTAGAGCGGTATTGACGGAACGTCCTGACTTACAATGCTGCTTCTTTTTCACGGCCATAACAACTCAGCTAGTGGAAAGCTAGCTTGCAGGCATGCTTCCTTTTGAGAGCAGAGCTCAGGGCAGGACCCTCCCTCCCGCATCCTGCCAGACTGTAGACGTAGAGGCTAACATCCTTATGTTAGGTGCTGGGAGATGTGGTGAGAAAAGCATGTGGAAGCGTTGGGCCTGAACTCACGCATATCTGAGTTGAATACAGCGATTTCCAACGGCCTTCTTCTATCATAGTGCAGCTAGTTTCTACCTCCCATGTACGAGTGGATAGCAGACATCTGCCTCCCAGGCGTACACACTTTTGAGTGTTGAGCTTATGGCCTGTACTTCCCACATCCCGCCTGCAGGTACACTTCGCTGCAAACAGGCCTAGGCTCGATGCGTGACTGAAGTGTTGTGAGAGGTAAGCGGAATGTCCCGGCACACAAGACAAGTGCCTCCAAGCTCAATCCAGCGATTTCCTAGTAATTTCTGTCTGAGACTGGTGCTACACACGAAGTTCCATAGGTGAGAAGCTGGCTGAACGCCCTGTCCACAGGCAACTTACTTCTGAGAGTTGAGCTCACACTCAGTCCCTCACAGGTCCACACTGCCTGCAGAATGAGTTTCCAACATCTTCACCACAGACGTTTGTCAGAGGCTTCTGAGACACAAGTGGAACAATGCAGGCCTGGAGGGTATGTCCAGGTGCAGGAGAGTGGTAATCTTGGAACCTCCTGACTCAGAATACTGCTGCGTTCTCACTGCCATGAGAACGCAGCTGGTTGAAAGCTGGCTTCTAGGCATGCTTCCTCGTGAGAGCTGAGGTCAGGGCAGAACCCTCCCGCATCCTGACTGCCCGTAGACATAGGTCGTAGCATAAGTACGTGAGGTGCTGGAAGGGGTTTTGTGAAAATCTTGTGGAAGTGACAGGCCTGCACTCTCGTGTATCTGAGTTCAACACAGCGATTGCCAACGTCCTTGTTCAGTTTGAGTGTAGCTCGGTTCTAGCTCCCCTGAATAAGTGCCTAGCAGACATCGGCCTGCAAAGCATACACAGTTTGAGAGTTGAGCTCATGGCCTTTACCTCGGCCATCCTGACTGCCTGTACGGTCCGCTTCCACAGCATTTCGTTGTATGCGGGACAGTAGCGAAGTGAGACCCAAGTGTCTGCCTTGTCAGTTTCGCGCCCAGCAGACGGCTGCCTCCAAGGCATGCGCACTCCTTTGGATTGAGCTTATGGTTTGTACCTCCCACACGTTGACCGCCTGTATGCTTCGCTTCCAAAGGATTTCGTTCGATACGGGACGCAAGCTTTGTGAGCGGCACGTGACTCTTAGCTCAATCCCAGCGACTTCCGAGCAATTCCTCCCTCAGAAGGGAGCTGCATACTAACTTCCAAACCCGAGTACCTTGTTGAAAGCTATCTCTCTGGGGAACTTCCTCCTGTGAGGTGAGCTGACACGCGGTGCTTCCCAGTTCCACACTGCCTGCACATGGATTTACGAATATCCTCACTAGACTTGTTTGTCGGAAGCTCGTGGGACGCAAGGGCCAAGGTGCAGTCTTCAACGTTTGTGTCTCCAGGGGTGGTAGAGCGGTATTGACGGAACGTCCTGACTTACAATGCTGCTTCTTTTTCACGGCCATAACAACTCAGCTAGTGGAAAGCTAGCTTGCAGGCATGCTTCCTTTTGAGAGCAGAGCTCAGGGCAGGACCCTCCCTCCCGCATCCTGCCAGACTGTAGACGTAGAGGCTAACATCCTTATGTTAGGTGCTGGGAGATGTGGTGAGAAAAGCATGTGGAAGCGTTGGGCCTGAACTCACGCATATCTGAGTTGAATACAGCGATTTCCAACGGCCTTCTTCTATCATAGTGCAGCTAGTTTCTACCTCCCATGTACGAGTGGATAGCAGACATCTGCCTCCCAGGCGTACACACTTTTGAGTGTTGAGCTTATGGCCTGTACTTCCCACATCCCGCCTGCAGGTACACTTCGCTGCAAACAGGCCTAGGCTCGATGCGTGACTGAAGTGTTGTGAGAGGTAAGCGGAATGTCCCGGCACACAAGACAAGTGCCTCCAAGCTCAATCCAGCGATTTCCTAGTAATTTCTGTCTGAGACTGGTGCTACACACGAAGTTCCATAGGTGAGAAGCTGGCTGAACGCCCTGTCCACAGGCAACTTACTTCTGAGAGTTGAGCTCACACTCAGTCCCTCACAGGTCCACACTGCCTGCAGAATGAGTTTCCAACATCTTCACCACAGACGTTTGTCAGAGGCTTCTGAGACACAAGTGGAACAATGCAGACCTGGAGGGTATGTCCAGGTGCAGGAGAGTGGTAATCTTGGAACCTCCTGACTCAGAATACTGCTGCGTTCTCACTGCCATGAGAACGCAGCTGGTTGAAAGCTGGCTTCTAGGCATGCTTCCTCGTGAGAGCTGAGGTCAGGGCAGAACCCTCCCGCATCCTGACTGCCCGTAGACATAGGTCGTAGCATAAGTACGTGAGGTGCTGGAAGGGGTTTTGTGAAAATCTTGTGGAAGTGACAGGCCTGCACTCTCGTGTATCTGAGTTCAACACAGCGATTGCCAACGTCCTTGTTCAGTTTGAGTGTAGCTCGGTTCTAGCTCCCCTGAATAAGTGCCTAGCAGACATCGGCCTGCAAAGCATACACAGTTTGAGAGTTGAGCTCATGGCCTTTACCTCGGCCATCCTGACTGCCTGTACGGTCCGCTTCCACAGCATTTCGTTGTATGCGGGACAGTAGCGAAGTGAGACCCAAGTGTCTGCCTTGTCAGTTTCGCGCCCAGCAGACGGCTGCCTCCAAGGCATGCGCACTCCTTTGGATTGAGCTTATGGTTTGTACCTCCCACACGTTGACCGCCTGTATGCTTCGCTTCCAAAGGATTTCGTTCGATACGGGACGCAAGCTTTGTGAGCGGCACGTGACTCTTAGCTCAATCCCAGCGACTTCCGAGCAATTCCTCCCTCAGAAGGGAGCTGCATACTAACTTCCAAACCCGAGTACCTTGTTGAAAGCTATCTCTCTGGGGAACTTCCTCCTGTGAGGTGAGCTGACACGCGGTGCTTCCCAGTTCCACACTGCCTGCACATGGATTTACGAATATCCTCACTAGACTTGTTTGTCGGAAGCTCGTGGGACGCAAGGGCCAAGGTGCAGTCTTCAACGTTTGTGTCTCCAGGGGTGGTAGAGCGGTATTGACGGAACGTCCTGACTTACAATGCTGCTTCTTTTTCACGGCCATAACAACTCAGCTAGTGGAAAGCTAGCTTGCAGGCATGCTTCCTTTTGAGAGCAGAGCTCAGGGCAGGACCCTCCCTCCCGCATCCTGCCAGACTGTAGACGTAGAGGCTAACATCCTTATGTTAGGTGCTGGGAGATGTGGTGAGAAAAGCATGTGGAAGCGTTGGGCCTGAACTCACGCATATCTGAGTTGAATACAGCGATTTCCAACGGCCTTCTTCTATCAGAGTGCAGCTAGTTTCTACCTCCCATGTACGAGTGGATAGCAGACATCTGCCTCCCAGGCGTACACACTTTTGAGTGTTGAGCTTATGGCCTGTACTTCCCACATCCCGCCTGCAGGTACACTTCGCTGCAAACAGGCCTAGGCTCGATGCGTGACTGAAGTGTTGTGAGAGGTAAGCGGAATGTCCCGGCACACAAGACAAGTGCCTCCAAGCTCAATCCAGCGATTTCCTAGTAATTTCTGTCTGAGACTGGTGCTACACACGAAGTTCCATAGGTGAGAAGCTGGCTGAACGCCCTGTCCACAGGCAACTTACTTCTGAGAGTTGAGCTCACACTCAGTCCCTCACAGGTCCACACTGCCTGCAGAATGAGTTTCCAACATCTTCACCACAGACGTTTGTCAGAGGCTTCTGAGACACAAGTGGAACAATGCAGGCCTGGAGGGTATGTCCAGGTGCAGGAGAGTGGTAATCTTGGAACCTCCTGACTCAGAATACTGCTGCGTTCTCACTGCCATGAGAACGCAGCTGGTTGAAAGCTGGCTTCTAGGCATGCTTCCTCGTGAGAGCTGAGGTCAGGGCAGAACCCTCCCGCATCCTGACTGCCCGTAGACATAGGTCGTAGCATAAGTACGTGAGGTGCTGGAAGGGGTTTTGTGAAAATCTTGTGGAAGTGACAGGCCTGCACTCTCGTGTATCTGAGTTCAACACAGCGATTGCCAACGTCCTTGTTCAGTTTGAGTGTAGCTCGGTTCTAGCTCCCCTGAATAAGTGCCTAGCAGACATCGGCCTGCAAAGCATACACAGTTTGAGAGTTGAGCTCATGGCCTTTACCTCGGCCATCCTGACTGCCTGTACGGTCCGCTTCCACAGCATTTCGTTGTATGCGGGACAGTAGCGAAGTGAGACCCAAGTGTCTGCCTTGTCAGTTTCGCGCCCAGCAGACGGCTGCCTCCAAGGCATGCGCACTCCTTTGGATTGAGCTTATGGTTTGTACCTCCCACACGTTGACCGCCTGTATGCTTCGCTTCCAAAGGATTTCGTTCGATACGGGACGCAAGCTTTGTGAGCGGCACGTGACTCTTAGCTCAATCCCAGCGACTTCCGAGCAATTCCTCCCTCAGAAGGGAGCTGCATACTAACTTCCAAACCCGAGTACCTTGTTGAAAGCTATCTCTCTGGGGAACTTCCTCCTGTGAGGTGAGCTGACACGCGGTGCTTCCCAGTTCCACACTGCCTGCACATGGATTTACGAATATCCTCACTAGACTTGTTTGTCGGAAGCTCGTGGGACGCAAGGGCCAAGGTGCAGTCTTCAACGTTTGTGTCTCCAGGGGTGGTAGAGCGGTATTGACGGAACGTCCTGACTTACAATGCTGCTTCTTTTTCACGGCCATAACAACTCAGCTAGTGGAAAGCTAGCTTGCAGGCATGCTTCCTTTTGAGAGCAGAGCTCAGGGCAGGACCCTCCCTCCCGCATCCTGCCAGACTGTAGACGTAGAGGCTAACATCCTTATGTTAGGTGCTGGGAGATGTGGTGAGAAAAGCATGTGGAAGCGTTGGGCCTGAACTCACGCATATCTGAGTTGAATACAGCGATTTCCAACGGCCTTCTTCTATCAGAGTGCAGCTAGTTTCTACCTCCCATGTACGAGTGGATAGCAGACATCTGCCTCCCAGGCGTACACACTTTTGAGTGTTGAGCTTATGGCCTGTACTTCCCACATCCCGCCTGCAGGTACACTTCGCTGCAAACAGGCCTAGGCTCGATGCGTGACTGAAGTGTTGTGAGAGGTAAGCGGAATGTCCCGGCACACAAGACAAGTGCCTCCAAGCTCAATCCAGCGATTTCCTAGTAATTTCTGTCTGAGACTGGTGCTACACACGAAGTTCCATAGGTGAGAAGCTGGCTGAACGCCCTGTCCACAGGCAACTTACTTCTGAGAGTTGAGCTCACACTCAGTCCCTCACAGGTCCACACTGCCTGCAGAATGAGTTTCCAACATCTTCACCACAGACGTTTGTCAGAGGCTTCTGAGACACAAGTGGAACAATGCAGGCCTGGAGGGTATGTCCAGGTGCAGGAGAGTGGTAATCTTGGAACCTCCTGACTCAGAATACTGCTGCGTTCTCACTGCCATGAGAACGCAGCTGGTTGAAAGCTGGCTTCTAGGCATGCTTCCTCGTGAGAGCTGAGGTCAGGGCAGAACCCTCCCGCATCCTGACTGCCCGTAGACATAGGTCGTAGCATAAGTACGTGAGGTGCTGGAAGGGGTTTTGTGAAAATCTTGTGGAAGTGACAGGCCTGCACTCTTGTGTATCTGAGTTCAACACAGCGATTGCCAACGTCCTTGTTCAGTTTGAGTGTAGCTCGGTTCTAGCTCCCCTGAATAAGTGCCTAGCAGACATCGGCCTGCAAAGCATACACAGTTTGAGAGTTGAGCTCATGGCCTTTACCTCGGCCATCCTGACTGCCTGTACGGTCCACTTCCACAGCATTTCGTTGTATGCGGGACAGTAGCGAAGTGAGACCCAAGTGTCTGCCTTGTCAGTTTCGCGCCCAGCAGACGGCTGCCTCCAAGGCATGCGCACTCCTTTGGATTGAGCTTATGGTTTGTACCTCCCACACGTTGACCGCCTGTATGCTTCGCTTCCAAAGGATTTCGTTCGATACGGGACGCAAGCTTTGTGAGCGGCACGTGACTCTTAGCTCAATCCCAGCGACTTCCGAGCAATTCCTCCCTCAGAAGGGAGCTGCATACTAACTTCCAAACCCGAGTACCTTGTTGAAAGCTATCTCTCTGGGGAACTTCCTCCTGTGAGGTGAGCTGACACGCGGTGCTTCCCAGTTCCACACTGCCTGCACATGGATTTACGAATATCCTCACTAGACTTGTTTGTCGGAAGCTCGTGGGACGCAAGGGCCAAGGTGCAGTCTTCAACGTTTGTGTCTCCAGGGGTGGTAGAGCGGTATTGACGGAACGTCCTGACTTACAATGCTGCTTCTTTTTCACGGCCATAACAACTCAGCTAGTGGAAAGCTAGCTTGCAGGCATGCTTCCTTTTGAGAGCAGAGCTCAGGGCAGGACCCTCCCTCCCGCATCCTGCCAGACTGTAGACGTAGAGGCTAACATCCTTATGTTAGGTGCTGGGAGATGTGGTGAGAAAAGCATGTGGAAGCGTTGGGCCTGAACTCACGCATATCTGAGTTGAATACAGCGATTTCCAACGGCCTTCTTCTATCAGAGTGCAGCTAGTTTCTACCTCCCATGTACGAGTGGATAGCAGACATCTGCCTCCCAGGCGTACACACTTTTGAGTGTTGAGCTTATGGCCTGTACTTCCCACATCCCGCCTGCAGGTACACTTCGCTGCAAACAGGCCTAGGCTCGATGCGTGACTGAAGTGTTGTGAGAGGTAAGCGGAATGTCCCGGCACACAAGACAAGTGCCTCCAAGCTCAATCCAGCGATTTCCTAGTAATTTCTGTCTGAGACTGGTGCTACACACGAAGTTCCATAGGTGAGAAGCTGGCTGAACGCCCTGTCCACAGGCAACTTACTTCTGAGAGTTGAGCTCACACTCAGTCCCTCACAGGTCCACACTGCCTGCAGAATGAGTTTCCAACATCTTCACCACAGACGTTTGTCAGAGGCTTCTGAGACACAAGTGGAACAATGCAGACCTGGAGGGTATGTCCAGGTGCAGGAGAGTGGTAATCTTGGAACCTCCTGACTCAGTGAGAACGCAGCTGGTTGAAAGCTGGCTTCTAGGCATGCTTCCTCGTGAGAGCTGAGGTCAGGGCAGAACCCTCCCGCATCCTGACTGCCCGTAGACATAGGTCGTAGCATAAGTACGTGAGGTGCTGGAAGGGGTTTTGTGAAAATCTTGTGGAAGTGACAGGCCTGCACTCTCGTGTATCTGAGTTCAACACAGCGATTGCCAACGTCCTTGTTCAGTTTGAGTGTAGCTCGGTTCTAGCTCCCCTGAATAAGTGCCTAGCAGACATCGGCCTGCAAAGCATACACAGTTTGAGAGTTGAGCTCATGGCCTTTACCTCGGCCATCCTGACTGCCTGTACGGTCCACTTCCACAGCATTTCGTTGTATGCGGGACAGTAGCGAAGTGAGACCCAAGTGTCTGCCTTGTCAGTTTCGCGCCCAGCAGACGGCTGCCTCCAAGGCATGCGCACTCCTTTGGATTGAGCTTATGGTTTGTACCTCCCACACGTTGACCGCCTGTATGCTTCGCTTCCAAAGGATTTCGTTCGATACGGGACGCAAGCTTTGTGAGCGGCACGTGACTCTTAGCTCAATCCCAGCGACTTCCGAGCAATTCCTCCCTCAGAAGGGAGCTGCATACTAACTTCCAAACCCGAGTACCTTGTTGAAAGCTATCTCTCTGGGGAACTTCCTCCTGTGAGGTGAGCTGACACGCGGTGCTTCCCAGTTCCACACTGCCTGCACATGGATTTACGAATATCCTCACTAGACTTGTTTGTCGGAAGCTCGTGGGACGCAAGGGCCAAGGTGCAGTCTTCAACGTTTGTGTCTCCAGGGGTGGTAGAGCGGTATTGACGGAACGTCCTGACTTACAATGCTGCTTCTTTTTCACGGCCATAACAACTCAGCTAGTGGAAAGCTAGCTTGCAGGCATGCTTCCTTTTGAGAGCAGAGCTCAGGGCAGGACCCTCCCTCCCGCATCCTGCCAGACTGTAGACGTAGAGGCTAACATCCTTATGTTAGGTGCTGGGAGATGTGGTGAGAAAAGCATGTGGAAGCGTTGGGCCTGAACTCACGCATATCTGAGTTGAATACAGCGATTTCCAACGGCCTTCTTCTATCAGAGTGCAGCTAGTTTCTACCTCCCATGTACGAGTGGATAGCAGACATCTGCCTCCCAGGCGTACACACTTTTGAGTGTTGAGCTTATGGCCTGTACTTCCCACATCCCGCCTGCAGGTACACTTCGCTGCAAACAGGCCTAGGCTCGATGCGTGACTGAAGTGTTGTGAGAGGTAAGCGGAATGTCCCGGCACACAAGACAAGTGCCTCCAAGCTCAATCCAGCGATTTCCTAGTAATTTCTGTCTGAGACTGGTGCTACACACGAAGTTCCATAGGTGAGAAGCTGGCTGAACGCCCTGTCCACAGGCAACTTACTTCTGAGAGTTGAGCTCACACTCAGTCCCTCACAGGTCCACACTGCCTGCAGAATGAGTTTCCAACATCTTCACCACAGACGTTTGTCAGAGGCTTCTGAGACACAAGTGGAACAATGCAGGCCTGGAGGGTATGTCCAGGTGCAGGAGAGTGGTAATCTTGGAACCTCCTGACTCAGAATACTGCTGCGTTCTCACTGCCATGAGAACGCAGCTGGTTGAAAGCTGGCTTCTAGGCATGCTTCCTCGTGAGAGCTGAGGTCAGGGCAGAACCCTCCCGCATCCTGACTGCCCGTAGACATAGGTCGTAGCATAAGTACGTGAGGTGCTGGAAGGGGTTTTGTGAAAATCTTGTGGAAGTGACAGGCCTGCACTCTCGTGTATCTGAGTTCAACACAGCGATTGCCAACGTCCTTGTTCAGTTTGAGTGTAGCTCGGTTCTAGCTCCCCTGAATAAGTGCCTAGCAGACATCGGCCTGCAAAGCATACACAGTTTGAGAGTTGAGCTCATGGCCTTTACCTCGGCCATCCTGACTGCCTGTACGGTCCGCTTCCACAGCATTTCGTTGTATGCGGGACAGTAGCGAAGTGAGACCCAAGTGTCTGCCTTGTCAGTTTCGCGCCCAGCAGACGGCTGCCTCCAAGGCATGCGCACTCCTTTGGATTGAGCTTATGGTTTGTACCTCCCACACGTTGACCGCCTGTATGCTTCGCTTCCAAAGGATTTCGTTCGATACGGGACGCAAGCTTTGTGAGCGGCACGTGACTCTTAGCTCAATCCCAGCGACTTCCGAGCAATTCCTCCCTCAGAAGGGAGCTGCATACTAACTTCCAAACCCGAGTACCTTGTTGAAAGCTATCTCTCTGGGGAACTTCCTCCTGTGAGGTGAGCTGACACGCGGTGCTTCCCAGTTCCACACTGCCTGCACATGGATTTACGAATATCCTCACTAGACTTGTTTGTCGGAAGCTCGTGGGACGCAAGGGCCAAGGTGCAGTCTTCAACGTTTGTGTCTCCAGGGGTGGTAGAGCGGTATTGACGGAACGTCCTGACTTACAATGCTGCTTCTTTTTCACGGCCATAACAACTCAGCTAGTGGAAAGCTAGCTTGCAGGCATGCTTCCTTTTGAGAGCAGAGCTCAGGGCAGGACCCTCCCTCCCGCATCCTGCCAGACTGTAGACGTAGAGGCTAACATCCTTATGTTAGGTGCTGGGAGATGTGGTGAGAAAAGCATGTGGAAGCGTTGGGCCTGAACTCACGCATATCTGAGTTGAATACAGCGATTTCCAACGGCCTTCTTCTATCAGAGTGCAGCTAGTTTCTACCTCCCATGTACGAGTGGATAGCAGACATCTGCCTCCCAGGCGTACACACTTTTGAGTGTTGAGCTTATGGCCTGTACTTCCCACATCCCGCCTGCAGGTACACTTCGCTGCAAACAGGCCTAGGCTCGATGCGTGACTGAAGTGTTGTGAGAGGTAAGCGGAATGTCCCGGCACACAAGACAAGTGCCTCCAAGCTCAATCCAGCGATTTCCTAGTAATTTCTGTCTGAGACTGGTGCTACACACGAAGTTCCATAGGTGAGAAGCTGGCTGAACGCCCTGTCCACAGGCAACTTACTTCTGAGAGTTGAGCTCACACTCAGTCCCTCACAGGTCCACACTGCCTGCAGAATGAGTTTCCAACATCTTCACCACAGACGTTTGTCAGAGGCTTCTGAGACACAAGTGGAACAATGCAGGCCTGGAGGGTATGTCCAGGTGCAGGAGAGTGGTAATCTTGGAACCTCCTGACTCAGAATACTGCTGCGTTCTCACTGCCATGAGAACGCAGCTGGTTGAAAGCTGGCTTCTAGGCATGCTTCCTCGTGAGAGCTGAGGTCAGGGCAGAACCCTCCCGCATCCTGACTGCCCGTAGACATAGGTCGTAGCATAAGTACGTGAGGTGCTGGAAGGGGTTTTGTGAAAATCTTGTGGAAGTGACAGGCCTGCACTCTCGTGTATCTGAGTTCAACACAGCGATTGCCAACGTCCTTGTTCAGTTTGAGTGTAGCTCGGTTCTAGCTCCCCTGAATAAGTGCCTAGCAGACATCGGCCTGCAAAGCATACACAGTTTGAGAGTTGAGCTCATGGCCTTTACCTCGGCCATCCTGACTGCCTGTACGGTCCGCTTCCACAGCATTTCGTTGTATGCGGGACAGTAGCGAAGTGAGACCCAAGTGTCTGCCTTGTCAGTTTCGCGCCCAGCAGACGGCTGCCTCCAAGGCATGCGCACTCCTTTGGATTGAGCTTATGGTTTGTACCTCCCACACGTTGACCGCCTGTATGCTTCGCTTCCAAAGGATATCGTTCGATACGGGACGCAAGCTTTGTGAGCGGCACGTGACTCTTAGCTCAATCCCAGCGACTTCCGAGCAATTCCTCCCTCAGAAGGGAGCTGCATACTAACTTCCAAACCCGAGTACCTTGTTGAAAGCTATCTCTCTGGGGAACTTCCTCCTGTGAGGTGAGCTGACACGCGGTGCTTCCCAGTTCCACACTGCCTGCACATGGATTTACGAATATCCTCACTAGACTTGTTTGTCGGAAGCTCGTGGGACGCAAGGGCCAAGGTGCAGTCTTCAACGTTTGTGTCTCCAGGGGTGGTAGAGCGGTATTGACGGAACGTCCTGACTTACAATGCTGCTTCTTTTTCACGGCCATAACAACTCAGCTAGTGGAAAGCTAGCTTGCAGGCATGCTTCCTTTTGAGAGCAGAGCTCAGGGCAGGACCCTCCCTCCCGCATCCTGCCAGACTGTAGACGTAGAGGCTAACATCCTTATGTTAGGTGCTGGGAGATGTGGTGAGAAAAGCATGTGGAAGCGTTGGGCCTGAACTCACGCATATCTGAGTTGAATACAGCGATTTCCAACGGCCTTCTTCTATCAGAGTGCAGCTAGTTTCTACCTCCCATGTACGAGTGGATAGCAGACATCTGCCTCCCAGGCGTACACACTTTTGAGTGTTGAGCTTATGGCCTGTACTTCCCACATCCCGCCTGCAGGTACACTTCGCTGCAAACAGGCCTAGGCTCGATGCGTGACTGAAGTGTTGTGAGAGGTAAGCGGAATGTCCCGGCACACAAGACAAGTGCCTCCAAGCTCAATCCAGCGATTTCCTAGTAATTTCTGTCTGAGACTGGTGCTACACACGAAGTTCCATAGGTGAGAAGCTGGCTGAACGCCCTGTCCACAGGCAACTTACTTCTGAGAGTTGAGCTCACACTCAGTCCCTCACAGGTCCACACTGCCTGCAGAATGAGTTTCCAACATCTTCACCACAGACGTTTGTCAGAGGCTTCTGAGACACAAGTGGAACAATGCAGACCTGGAGGGTATGTCCAGGTGCAGGAGAGTGGTAATCTTGGAACCTCCTGACTCAGAATACTGCTGCGTTCTCACTGCCATGAGAACGCAGCTGGTTGAAAGCTGGCTTCTAGGCATGCTTCCTCGTGAGAGCTGAGGTCAGGGCAGAACCCTCCCGCATCCTGACTGCCCGTAGACATAGGTCGTAGCATAAGTACGTGAGGTGCTGGAAGGGGTTTTGTGAAAATCTTGTGGAAGTGACAGGCCTGCACTCTCGTGTATCTGAGTTCAACACAGCGATTGCCAACGTCCTTGTTCAGTTTGAGTGTAGCTCGGTTCTAGCTCCCCTGAATAAGTGCCTAGCAGACATCGGCCTGCAAAGCATACACAGTTTGAGAGTTGAGCTCATGGCCTTTACCTCGGCCATCCTGACTGCCTGTACGGTCCGCTTCCACAGCATTTCGTTGTATGCGGGACAGTAGCGAAGTGAGAACCAAGTGTCTGCCTTGTCAGTTTCGCGCCTAGCAGACGGCTGCCTCCAAGGCATGCACACTCCTTTGGATTGAGCTTTTGGCTTGTACCTCCCCTTAGCCCGAGGAGAAGGCGGAGGGTGACACTTTAAGCTGAATGACCTGTGTCTTCAAGAAGTTGGCTTTCTTTACTTGGGAAGGATATCATGCCAAAAAAATTAAAAAGAAGGAAGAAGAAAAAAGTACCTATAATGAAAAGAGTATTATCCCTGAGACATGTTAGGAAGCTTTGCCACTGCCATCAAGTTTGGTGACACAAAAGGCAATCTGGAATGAAGAAGCAGGAACATGTTAACTGTCTATTTAATAAAATACATTCATTATGCAAATCTCCTTCTTCCTGCTACTTGGACTCTCATTCTTATAGATTAGGAGGAGGTTCCTCTCTTTCACAATTGCTGCAGAATCGTTTTGTATGAAGTATGGTCGTGCCTCCCCGACCCCCTGAAAACCATGATCATCGATGTTGACTGCTGGATCTGTCACCTCAGCAAACTGGACGTGACTTGTGCCTTGTTGGATTGCCAGAATGTAGAAAGAAATGTACTTTTCTTTTTTTTAACAATGTAATTGGTACTTGATAAGGACCGAACATTATTTTAGTTCATGTTTAATTTAAATTAAATATATTCTGTGGTTTAAAAAGATAGAATCGAATCGAATAGAAAATAATTGAAACAAATCAAATAAAAAGGAATCGAATAGAAAAAATTGAATCGAAATGAAATGAATTGAATCGAATTGAAAATAATCAAATCGAATCGAATCGATTTGAAAATAATCGAATCGAAAAGAATTCAATCGAAGTATTTCAAATCATATCGAATTGAATCGAAAAGAATTTAATCGAACCGAAAAGATTTGAATGGAATCAAAAAGAAACGAATCAAATAGAATCGAATAGAATCGAATCGAAAATAATTGAATCTAATCGAATCGAAAAGTATTGAATCCAAATAAATCTAATCGAAAAGAGTAGAATCAAAAATAATTGAATTGCTTCAGAAAAAACGAATTGAATTGAATCGAATCGAAAAGAATTGAATCGAATCGATTCTAAAAGAAAGGAATTCGAATCGAAAAGACTCGAATCGAAAGATTAGAATCAAATCGAATTGAAACAAAAAGTATCGTATCGAATACAATCAAAAAGAAACTAATCGAAAACTATCATATCGAAAATAAAAAAATCATATCAAATTAAAAAAAATCGAATCGAATCGAATTGAAAAGTATCTAATCAATTCAAAACGAATCAAAAAGAATCGAATCGAATCGAATAGAAAATAATCGAAACAAATCAAATAAAAAAGAATCGAATAGAAAAAAATTGAATTGAATCAAAAAGAATCAAATCGAATTGAAAAGATTTGAATCAAATCGAATCGAAAACAATCGAATCCAATCGAATCCAATTGAAAACAATTGAATCGAACAGATTCGAATCCAATCGAATTGAATCGAAAAGAATCTAATCGAACCGAAAACATTCGAATAGAATCAAAAAGAAATGAATTAAATAGAATCAAATCGGAATGAATCAAAAAGAATCGAATCTAATCGAATCAAAAATATTCGAATCCAAATGAATTGAGTCCAAAGGAGTGGAATGGAAAAGAATCGAATCGTTTAGAAAGAAATGAATCGAATTGAATCGAATCTAATCCAAAATAATCGAATCAAATCGAATTGAAAAGAATCAAATCGAATCAAAAAGAATCAAATCGAATTGAAAAGAATCGAATTCAAAATAATCGAATCAAAGAGTCGAATCGAAAAGAATCGAAACGATTTGAATAAACTGAATCAAAGAGTCTCGAAAAGAATTGAATCGAATCAAATCAAAAAGAATCGAAACGAATTGAAAAGAATCGAATGGAATCGAATAAAAAAGAATCGAATCATACCGATTTGAAAAGAAAGACGTTCGAATTGAAAATAATCGAATCGAAAAAAATCGAATCAAATCGCACCGAATCAAAAGAATCGAATCTAATGGAAGTGAAAATAATCGAATCAAATCGAATCGAATCAAAAAGAATCAAATTGAATCAAATCGAAAGGAATCGAATTGAATCGATTCGAAAAGAAAGGAATTCAAATCAATAACTTTCGAATAGAAAGATTCGAATTGAATCAGATCGAATCAAAAAGAATCGAATTGAATCGAGTAGAAAAGAAAGGAATAGAAAGCTATCGAATGTAAATGAAAAAAATCGAATCGAAGAGAATTGAATCGAATTGAAGAGAATCGAATCGAAAAGAAAAGGATCGCATCTAATTGTATCGAATAGAAAATAAATCAAAATGAAAAGAATTGAATCGAATCGAAAAGGATTGAATCGAATCAAATTGAATAGAAAAGAATCGAATCTAATCGAAAAGAATCGAATCTAATAGAAAAAATCAAATCAAATCGAAAAGAATCGAATCGAATCGAAAAGAATCGAATCGAATTGAAAAGGATCGAATCGAATCAAATCGAATAGAAAAGAATCGGATCGAATCAAAAAGAATCGAATCAAATTGAATCGAAAAGAATCAAATCCAATCGAAATGAATCGAATCGAATCGGAAAGAATCGAATCGAAACGAAAATAATCAAATCGAATCGAATCAAAAAGAACTGAATCGAATCAAATTGAAAAGAATCGAAACTAATCGAATGAAATCGAAAATGATCTAATCGAATCAATTCTAAAAGAAAGAATTCGAATCGAAAAGACTCGAATCGAAAGATTCGAATCAAATCGAATCGAAACAAAAAGAATCGAATTGAATAGAAATTAAAAGAAAAGAATCGAAAACTATCATATCGAAACGTAAAAAATCATATCAAATCGAATCGAATTGAAAAGGATCGAATCGATTCGAAATGAATCAAAAAGAATCGAATCGAAAAGAAACGAATCAAAAAGAATCGAATTGAATCGAAAAGAATAGAATCTAAACGAATTGAAAAGAATCGAATCAAAATAAATCGAGTCGAAAGGCGTGGATTTGTAAAGAATTGAATCGATTCGAAAAAAATGAATCGATTGAATCAAATCGAATCGAAAATAATCGAATTGAAAAGAATAGAAAAGTATTGAATCGAATCGAAAACAATCGAATCGAACCGAAACGAAAAGAATCAAATCGAATCGAAAAGAATAGAATCGAATTCAATCAAAAAGAATCGAATCGAAAAGGATCGAATCATAAAGAACCGAATCGAAAAGAATTGAATCAGAGTCGAATCGAAAATAATCGAATCGATTTGAAAAAAAAGAATTGATTTGAATCGACTCGAAAAGAATCGAATCGAATAAAAAAGAATCAAATAGAATCAAAAAGAATCGAATTGAATCAAATCGAAAAGAAACAAATCAAATCGATTCGAAAAGAAAGAAATTCGAATCGAAGAGACTCAAATAGAAAAGAATCTAATCGAATGGAATCGAAAATAATCGAATTGAATCGCACCGAATCAAAAGAATTGAATAGAATGGAAGTGAAATTAATCGAATCGAATCGAATCAAAAAGAATCGAATCGAATCGAAAAGAATCGAATCGAATCGATTCAAAAAGAAAGGAATTCGGGATCCCTGGGTGGCACAGTGGTTTGGCGCCTGCCTTTGGCCCAGGGCGCGATCCTGGAGTCCCGGGATCAAATCCCACATCGGGCACCAGGTGCATGGAGCCTGTTTCTCCCTCTGCCCGTGTCTCTGCCTCTCTCTCTCTCTGTGACTATCATAAATAAATAAAAAAAATAAAAAGAAATAAAAAAACTTTAAAAAAAACAAAAAGAAAGGAATTCAAATCAAAAACACTCGAATAGAAAGATTCGAATCGAATCGAATCGAAAAGAATTGAATCGAATTGAATAGAAAAGAAATGAATAGAAAACTATCGAACGGAAACGAAAAAAATCGAATCGAATCAAAGAGAATCGTATCAAATCAAAAAATTCGAATCAAATCGAATATAAGAATCGAATCGAATCGAATCGAAATGAATCAAATCGAATCAAAAAGGATTGAATCGAATTGTATCGAATAGAAAAGAATCAAATCAAATCGAAAAGAATCGAATCTAATCGAAAAGAATCGATAGAATTGAATTGAAAAGAATCAAATAAAAAAGAATCAAATCAAATCGAAAAGAATTGAATCAAATCGAAAAGAATCGAATTGCATCGAAACAAATCGAAAATAATCGAATCAAATCGATTCGAAAAGAATGAAATTTGAATAGAAGAGACTCGAATTGTAAAGAAACGAATAGAATCGAATAAAAAATCGAATCAAATCGCACTGAATCAAAAGAATCAAAATCAATGGAAGTGAAAATTATCGAATCGAATCCAATCGAATCAAAAAGAATCAAATCAAAAAGAATCGAATCAAATTCATTCAAAAAGAAAGGAATTCAAATAAAAAACACTCGAATAGAAAGATTCGAATAGAATCGAATCAAATCGAATCGAAAAGAACCGAATCGAATTGAAAAGAATTGAATTGAATTGTATCAAATAGAAAAGAATCAAATCAAATCGAAAAGAATCGAATCGAATTGAAAAGGATCGAATTGAATCAAATCGAATAGAAAAGAATCGGATTGAATTGAAAAGAATCGAATCAAATTGAATCGAAAAGAATCAAATCCAATCGAAATGAATCGAATCGAATCGGAAAGAATCGAATCGAAACAAAAATAATCAAATCGAATCGAATCAAAACAACTGAATCGAATCAAATTGAAAAGAATCGAAACTAATCGAATGAAATCGAAAAGAATCTAATCGAATCAATTCTAAAAGAAAGGAATTCGAATCGAAAAGACTCGAATAGTAAGATTTGAATCAAATCTAATCGAAACAAAAAGAATAGAATCGAAAAGAAAGGAATCGAAACTATCATATCGAAACGTAAAAAGTCATATCAAATCGAAAAAAATCTAATCGAATCGAATTGAAAAGGATCAAATCGATTCGAAATGAATCAGAAAGAATTGAATCGAAAAGAATCGAATCGAAAAGAAACGAATCAAAAAGAATCGAATTGAATCAAAAAGAATAGAATCTAATCGAATTGAAAAGAATCGAATCAAAATAAATCGAGTCGAAAGGCGTGGAATTGAAAAGAATCAAATCGATTCGAAAAAAACGAATCGATTGAATCGAGTCGAATCGAAAATAATTGAATTGAATCGAATTGAAAAGAATAGAAAAGAATCGAATCGAATCGAAAAGAATCGAATCGAATTGAATCGAAAAGGATCGAATCGAAAGACTCGAATCATAAAGAATCGAATCGAATCAAAGAGTCGAATCGAAAAGAATCGAATCGATTTGAAAAAAAACGAATTGATTCGAATCGACTCGAAAAGAATTGAATCGAATCAAAAAGAATCAAATAGAATCAAAAAGAGTCGAATCGAATCAAATCAAAAAGAATCAAATCAAATCGATTTGAAAAGAAAGAAATTCGAATCGAAGAGACTCGAATCGAAAATAATCGAATCGAATGGAATCAAAAATAATCGAATCGAATCGCACTGAATCAAAAGAATTGAATCGAATGGAAGTGAAAATAATCGAATCGAATCAAAAAGAATTGAATCGAATCGAAAAGAATCGAATCAATTCAAAAAGAAAGGAATTCAAATCAAAACCACTCGAATAGAAAGATTCGAATCGAATCAAATCGAATCGAGAAGAATCGAATCGAATCGAATAGAAAAGAAACGAATAGAAAACTATCAAAGAGAAATGGAAAAATCGAATCGAATCGAATCGAAGAGAATCGAATCGAATCGAAAAAGATCGAATCGATTCGAATATAAGAATCGAATAGAATCGAAAAGAATCGAATTGAATCGAAAAGGATTGAATCGAATCAAATCAAATAGAAAAGAATCGGATCGAATCGAAAAGATTCTAATCGAATCGAAACAAAAAGAATCGCATCGAATAGAATCGAAAAGAACGATTCGAAAACTATCGTATCGAAACCAAAAAAATCGAATCGAATCGAATCTAAACAAAAAGGATCGAATCGAATCGAATCGAAAATAATTGAAACAAATCAAATAAAAAAGAATCAAATAGAAAAAATCAAATTGAAAAGAAATGAATTGAATCAAAAAGAATCTAATTGAAAGGAATCTAATCGAATAGATTCAAATCGAATCGAGTCGAAAAGAATTGACTCGAAACGAAAAGAACTGAATCGAAAAGTATCGAATCGAATTGAAAAAAACGAATCAAATCTAATCTAAAAGAATTGAATCGAATCGAATCGAATTGAAAAGATCATATCGAATCGAATAGAAAAGAATCGAATTGAATCAAATCGATTTGAAAAGAATGGAATTCGAATCGAAAAGAATCAAATAGAATCGAATTGAAAAGAACTGAATTGAATCAAATAGAAAAGAATAGAATTGTAAAGAATCGAATAGAATAGATTCAAATCGAGTCGAATCGAATCGAAAAGAATGGAATTGAATCGAAAAGGATCGAATCGAATCAAATCGAATATAAAAGAAACGAATCGAATCGAAATCGAATCGAATCGAATCGAATCGAAAAGAATTTTAAAAAGTCAAATAAAAAAGTATCAAATCGAATTGAAAAGTATCGAATTGAATTGATTCGATTCAAAAAGAATCGAACCGAATCAAATCGAAAGAATTGAAGCGAATTGAATCAAAAAGAACCTAATCCAAATGATTCAAATCGAAAAGAATCAAATCAAATCAAATAAAAAAGAATGGAATCAAATCAAATCCAATCTAAAAGAATCGAAACAAATCGAATGAAAAAGAATTGAATCAAATCACAAAAATCGATTTGAACTGAAAAGAATCGAATCAAAAAGAACCGAATTGATTCAAATCGAAAAGAATCGAATTGAAAGGAATCTAATCGAATAGATTCAAACTGAATCGGATTGAAAAGAAAGGAATCAAATCGATTCGAAAAGAAAGGAATTCGAATCGAAAAGACTCGAATCGAAAAGAATCAAATCGAATCGATTCGAAAAAAATCGAATCGAATCGCATGGAATCAAAAGAATCGAATCGAATGGAAGTGTAAAGAATCGAATCGAATCAAAAAGAATCGAATCAAAAAGAATCGAATCGAATCAAATCGAAAAGAATTGAGTCGACACATTTGATTCGAATCGAATCAAATTGAAAAGAAATGAATCGAAAACAATCGAATCAAATTGAAAAAAATCGAATCGAATTGAATCGCATCCAAAAAAAATCCAATGGAATCGAATCAAAAAGAATCGAATCGAATCAAATCGTTTGGAAAAGGAATTCGAATCGAAAAAACTCGAATCGTAAGATTCAAATCGAATCAAATAAAAAAGAAACGAATCAAAAACTATCGAATCAAAACGAAAAAAATCGAATCGAATCGAATCGAATCGAAAAGGATTGAATCGAATCGTATCGAAAAGAATCAAATCAAATCGAAAAGAATCGAATCGAATCGAAAAGAAAAAATCTAATAAAAAATTGTATTGAAAATATTGAATTGAATGGAAAAGAATCGAATCAAATCAAAAAGAATTAAATTGAATCGAACCGAAAACAATCGAATCGAATCGAATTGAATCGAATTGAAAGGAAACGAATCAAAAACTATCATATCGAAATGAAAAAAATCGTATCGAATCGAAATAAATCAAATCGAATCGAATCGAAAGGGATCGAATTGATTCGAAACGAATCAAAGAGTCGAATTGAATGGAAAAGAATCGAATCGAATCGAAAATAATTGAAACAAATCAAATAAAAAATGAATAGAAAAAATCAAATCGAATCGAAAAGAATCGAATCAAATAAAAAAGAATTAAATCGAATCGAACCGAAAACAATCGAATCAAATCAAATAGAAAAGAATTTAATTGAAGAGTTTCGAATCGAATTGAATGGAATCAAAAAGAATCGTATCTAATCGAATCGAAAAGAATCGAATCCAAATGAATTGAGTCGAAAGGAGTGGAATCGAAAAGAATCGAATCATTTAGAAAAAAAGAATCAAAATGTATCGAATCGAATCGAAAATAATCAAATCGAATCGAATTGAAAAGAATAGAAAAAATCGAATCGAAGAGAATCGAATCGAATCGAAAAGAATCGAATCGAATTGAATCAAAAAGAATCGAACATAATCGAATCGAAAAGAATCGAATCAAATAGAAAAGAATCGAATCCAAAATAATCGAATTGAAGAGTCGAATCGAAAAGAATGGAATCAAATCCAAAAGAATGGAATCGAATCGATTCGAAAAGAAAGGAATTCAAATCAAAAAGACTCGAATAGAAAGATTCGAATTGAATCGAATAGATAAGAATCAAATCGAGTCAAATCAAATCCATTAGAAAAGAAAGGAATTTGAATTGAAAAGACTCGAATCGAAAAGAATCGAATCGACGCGATTCGAAAAAAATCGAATCAAATCACACGGAATAAAAGAATCAAATCGAATGGAAGTGTAAAGAATCGAATCGAATCGAAAAGAATTGAATCGAATCGAAAGATTCAAATCGAATCAAATCGAAAAGAAACGAATCAAAAACTATTGAATCAAATCGAAAAAAATTGAACCGAATTGAATCGCATCGAAAAAAATCAAATCGAATCGAATCGAAAAGAATCGAATCAAATAAAAAGAATTGAATCAAATCGTTTTGAAAAGAAAGGAATTCGAATTGAAAAGACTCGAATCGTAAGATTCGAATCGAATCAAATCAAAAAGAAACGAATCAAAAACTATCAAATCGAAATAAAAAAAATCGAATCGAAAAGAATCAAATCAAATCGAAAAGGATCAAATTGAATCATATCGAATAGAAAAGAATCAAATCAAATTGAAAAGAATCAAATCGAATAGAATCGAATCGAATTGAATAGAAAAGAATAAAAAAATCTAATAAAAAAGAATCGAATCGAATCGAAAATATCGAATCAAATGGAAAAGAATCGAATCAAATGGAAAAGAATTGAGTGGAAAAGAATCGAATCGAATTGAATCGAAAGGAATTGAATCGAATCTAAAAGAATCGAATCTAAAAGAATCGAATCGAATCTAAAAGAATCGAATCGAATCGAAAGGAATCGAAAATAGAAAACTGTCGATTCGAATCTAAAAGAATCGACTCAAATCGAATCGAAGAGAATCGAATTGAATCAAAAAAATGGAATTGAACCTTAAAGAATAGAATCGAATCGAAAAGAATCGATTCGAATTGAAAAGAACCGAATCGAATCAAATCGAAAAGAATCGAATTGAAAAGAATCTAGACGAATAGCTTCAAATCGAATTGAATCGAATCCAATATAATCGAATCGAATTGAATTGAAAAAATAGATTCGAATGGAATCAAAAAGAATCGAATCAAGTCAAATCGATTCGAAAAGAAAGGAATTTGAATCGAATTGAATCGAAAAGAATTGAATAGATTCGAATCGAATCGAATTGAAAAAATTTGAAACGAATCTAATCAGATCGAATGGAATAGAATCAAATCAAATAGAAAAGAATTGAATTGAATCGAACCGAATCAAAAATAATCAAATAGATCGAATCAAAAAGAATCGAATCGATTTGAAATGAATAGAGTAGAATCAAATCGAAGCGAAGTGAAAAGATTCGAATCGAATCGAAAAGAATTGAAATGAATCGAACTGAATCCAAAAGAATTGAATCGAATCAAACAGTATAGAATCGAATGCAAAGAATCGAATGCAAAGAATCGAATCAAATAAAAAAGAATCGAATCAAAAAGAATTGAATCGAAACGAAAAGAATCCAATTGTATCGAATCAAATCATAAACAATCAAATCGAATCGAATCGAAAAGAATCGAATGGTATCGAATTGAATCGAAAAGAATTGAATCATATCTAATTGAATTGAAAAGAATCAAATCGAAAAGAATCGAATCGTATCAAATCGAATCGAATCGAAAAGAATCAAATTGAAAAAAAAAGAAAAGAATCAAATTGAATAGCATCGAAAAGAATCGAATCGAATCGAAAAGAATTCAATCGAATTGAATCGAATCGAAAAGAATTCAATCGAATTGAATCGAATCAAAAAGAATCGAATCGAACCGAAAAGAATCAAATCGAATGGAATCGAATAGAATTTAATTGAATCGAAAAGAATTGAATTGAATCAAAAAGAATCAAATAGATTCAAATCGAATCGAATTGAAAAAATTTGAAACGAATCTAATCAGATCGAATGGAAAAGAATCGAATCAAATCGAAAAGAATTGAATCAAATCGAACCGAATCAAAATAATCGAATAGATCGAATCAAAAAGAATCGATCGATTTGAAATGAAAAGAGTAGAATCTAATCTAAGCAAAGTGAAAAGATTTGAATCGAATTGAAAAGAATCGAAACCAATCGAATTGAATCCAAAAGAATTAAATCAAATCGAACAGTATCGAATCGAATCCAAAGAATCGAATTGAATCAAATCGAAATGAATCGAATCGAAAAGAATCGAATCGAAACGAAAAGAATCCAATTATATCGAATCAAATCGTAAACAATCAAATCGAATCGAATTGAATTGAATCGAAAAGAATCGAAGGGTATCGAATTGAATCGAAAAGAATCAAATCATATCTAATTGAATTGAAAAGAATCAAATCGAATAGAACTGAAAAGCATGGAATCGAATCGAATCGAATCGAAAAGAATCAAATCGTATCGAATCGAATCAAAAAGAATCTAATCGAATAGCATCGAAAAGAATCGAAATGAATAGAAAAAAATCAAATCTAATCGAATCGAAAAGAATCAAATCGAATCGAAAAGAATCGAATTGAATAGCATCGAAACGAATCGAATCAAAACGAAAAGAATCAAATCTAATCGAATCGAAAAGAATCAAATCGTATCGAATGGAATCAAAAAGAATCGAATCATATTGAATTGAATTGAAAAGAATTGAATCAAATAGAACTGAAAAGAATCGAATCGAATCGAATTGAATCGAAAAGAATCGATTCCAATGGAATTGAATTGAAAAGAATCTAATCGAACAGTACCGAATCAAATTGAAAAGAATCGAATCAAATAAAATCGAAAAGAATCTAATTGAAACGAAAAGAATCGAATCGAATCGAATCGAATAGAAAAGAATTGAATTGAAAAAATCGAATCGAAAAGAATCGAGTTGAGTTGAATCGAATCGAAAAGAATTGAGTCAAATCGTATCGAATAGAAAAGAATCGAATTGAATCGAATCGAAAAGAATCGAATCGAATGGAATTGAATCGAATTGAATCGAAAAGAATCAATCGAATCGAATTGAATTGAAAAGAATCGAATAGATTCAAATTGAAACGAATCGAAAAAATCGAAACGAATTGAATCATATCGACTGGAAAAGAATCGAATCGAACTGAATCGAAAAGAATCGAATTGAACAGAACCAAAAAGAATCGAATCGAATTGAATTGAGAAGAATCGTATCGAATTGAACCTAATTGAATGGAAAAGAATCGAATCGATTCCAATCGAATTGAATGGAAAATAATCGAATCAAACAGTATCGAATCTAATTGAAATGAATCGAATCAAATAAAATAGAAAAGAATCAAATCGAAAGGAAAATAATCGAATCGAATCGAATTGAAAAGAATCGATTCAAATAAAATATAAAAGAATCGAATCGAAACAAAAAGAATCGAATCGAATTGAAAATAATCGAATTGAATCAAAAAGAATCGAATTGAAATGTATCGAAGCGAAGCGAAAAGAATCAAATCGAATCGGAAAGATCGAATCGAATCGAATTGAATCGATTCGAATCAAAAAGAATCGAATCTAATCAAATTGAATCGAAAAGAATCGAATCGGATCGAAAAGAATAGAATCGTATAGAATCTAATTGAAAAGAACCAAATCGTATTGAAATGAATCGCAAAGAATCGAAATGAATAGAATCGAAAAGAATCGAATCGAAAAGAATCGCATCAAAACAAAAAGAATCGAATCAAATCGACTCAAAAAGAATCGAAAAGAATCGAATCGAATCAAAAAGAATCGAATCGAATCGAATCAGAAAGAATCGAAATGAATCGATTCGAAAAGAATCGAATGAGATCAAATCGAAAAGAATTGAATCGATTCGAATTGAAAAGAATCAAATCGAATTGAATTGAAACGAAAAGAATTGAATTGAATTGCACCGAATCGAAAATAATTGAATCGAATTGAATAAAAAATAATCGAATCGAATCGAATCGAATATAATTGGAATTGAATCGAATTGATAATCGAATAGAATCACATCAAATCGAGTCGATTGAAAATAATCGAATCAAATCAAATAGATTCAAAAACAATCGAAATAAATCGAATCGAATTAAAAATAATCGAATCAAATCGTATCAAATCAAATAAAAAAGAATCGAACCGAATCGAAAAGAATCGAATAGAATCGAATAAAAAAGAATCGATATGAATCGAATCGAGTAGAAATGAATCGAAGCTAGGCGAAAAGAATCGAATCGAATCAAAAATTATCTAAACAAAAAATAAAAAAATTAAACGAATCCAATTGAATCAAAAAGAATCGAATTGAATCAAAAAGAATCGATTCAAAATGTAACAAATCGAATCCAAATGGTCGAATCAAATCAAATCGAAAAGAATCCAATCGAAAAGAATCAAATCGAAATGAAAAGAATCGAATTGAAAAGAATAGAATAGAATAGAATAGAATAGAACAGAAATGATTCGAATGAAAAGAATCTTATCGAATCGAATCGAAAAGAATATTATCGAATCGAATCAAAAAGAATCCAATATAATCGAAGAGAATTGAATTGAAAAGAATCGAATCGAAGAGAATCTAATCGAAACGAAAAGAATCAAATTGAATCGAATCGAAAAGAATCGAATTGAATCAAAAAGAAAGAATTGAAAAGAATCAAATTGAATTGAATCAAATCGAAAAGAATCAAATCGATTCATATCGAACCGAAAAGAATCAAATCGAATCGAATCGAAAAGAATAGAATTGTATTGAAAAGAATCGAATTGCATCGAAAAGAATCGAATCGAATCGAAAATAATTGAATCGAATGCAATCAAAACGAAAAGAATCGAATCGAATCGAATTGAAAATAATCAAATCGAATTGATTGAATCGAAAAGAATCGAATCGAATCGAATCACATCGAATCAAAAATAACTGAATCGAATTGAATAAAAAATAATCGAATCGAATCGAATCAAAAATAATTAGAATTGAATTGAATTGATAATTGAATCGAATCAAATCGAGTCGAATCGAAAATAATCGAATCCAATCAAATCGATTCGAAAAAAATCGAATCAAATTGCATCGAATCAAAAATAATCTAATCGAATCGTGTTGAATCGATTTGAATTGAAAAGAATCGAAACAAATCGAATCGAAGTGATAAGAATCAAATTGAATCGTATCGAATCAAAAAGAATCCAATCGGATCGAATCGGATCGAATCAAAAAGAATCGAATCGGAAAGAATTGAATCGAAGAGAATCTAATCGAAATGAAAAGAATCGAATCGAATCAAAAAGAATCGTATCGAAATGACAAGAGTCGAATTGAATCGAATCAAAAAGAATCAAATTGAAAAGAATCGAATCGAAAAAGTCGAATGGAAAAGAATCAAATTGAATTGAATCGAATCGAAAAGAATCGAATCGAATCATATCGAATTGAAGAGAATCGAATTGAATCGAAAAGAATCGAATTGAATGGAATGGAATCGAATCGAATCGAAAAGAATCAATCAAATCGAATTGAATCAAAAAGAATCAAATAGATTCGAATCGAAAAGAATTGAAAAAAATCGAAACGAATCGAATCATATCAAATCGAAAAGAATCGAATCGAATCGAAAAGAATCGAATCAAAGTTAATCGAAAAGAATCGAATCGAACAGAACCGAAAAGAATCGAATCGAAAAGAATCGTATCGAATCAAATCAAATTGAATCGAAAAGAATCGAATCGATTACAATTGAATTGAATCGAAAAGAATCGAATCGAACAGTATCGAATCTAATTGAAATGAATCGAATCAAATAAAATAGAAAAGAATCAAATCGAAACGAAAAGAATCGAATTGAATTGAATTGAAAAGAATCGAATTGAATCGAAAAGCAACGAATCGAAAAGAATCGAATCGAAACAGAAAGAATCGAATCAAATGGAAAAGATCGAATTGAAAATAATCAAACTGGATTGAATTGAATCAAAAAGAATCGAATCGTATCAAATTGAAAAGAATCAAATCGAATCGAATCAAAAAGAATAGAATTGTATTGAAAAGAATCGAATCGAATCGAAAAGAATTGAATCGAATCGAATCGAAAAGAATTGAATCGAATGCAATCAAATCGAAAAGATTCGATTCAAATTGAAAAGAATCAAATCGAATTGATTGAATCGAAAAGAATCAAATAGAATTGAATCACATCGAATAGAAAATAATTGAATCGAATTGAATAAAAAATAATCGAATCAAATCGAATTGAATCGAGAATAATTGAAATTGAATGGAATCAATAATCGAATCGAATCAAATCGAGTCGAATCGAAAATAATCGAATCAAATCGATTCGAAAAAATCGAATAAAATTTCATCGAATCAAAAGTAATCGAATTGTATTGAATCGATTCGAATTGAAAAGAATCGAATCGAATCGAAAAGAATCAAATTGAATCAAATCAAAAAGAATCGAATCCAAAGAATCGAATTGTAGAGAATCTAATCGAAACGAAAATATTCGAATCGAATCGAATCGAATCAAAAAGAATCGAATCTAAATGAAAAAAATCGAATAGAATAGATCGAAAAGATCGAATTGAATGGAATCAAATCAAAAAGAATCGAATCGAATCGTATCGAATCGAAAAGAATCAAATTGAATTGAATCAAAAAGAATAGAATCGTATTTAATTGAATCGAAAAGAATCGAATCGAATCAAAATGAATCGAATCAAATCAAAAAGAATCGTATCGAATTGAATTGAATCAAAAAGAATCCAATCGAACATAATCGAATCGAATTGAAACAAATCGAATCGAAAAGAATCGAATCGAAACGAAAAGAAAGGAATCGAATCGAATCGAAAAAAATTGAATGGTATTGAATCGAAAATAATTGAATCATATCAAATTGAATTGAAAAGAATCAAATCGAACAGAACCCAAAAAAATCAAATCAAATCGAATCGAAAAGAATCAAATTGTATCGAATCGAATAGAAAAGAATCGAATCGAATCCATCGAAAAGAATCAAATCAAATTGAAAAGAATCGAATCAAATCGAAAAGAATCGAATTGAATAGCATCGAAATGAATCGAATTGAATCGAAAAGAATCGAATTGAATAGCATCGAAACGAATCGAATCAAAATGAAAAGAATCGAATCGAATCGAAAAGAATCGAATCGTATCGAATGGAATTGAAAAGAATCGAATCATATCGAATTGAATCGAAAAGAATCGAATCGAATAGAATCGAAAAGAATCGAATCAAATACAATCAAAAAGAATCGTATTGAATCGAATCGAATTGAATCGAAAAGAATCGAATTGAATCTTATATACTCGAATCAAAAAGAATCGAGTTGATTCAAATCAAAAATATCAAACCGAATCGAAAAGAATCGAATTGAAAAGAAAAGAATTGATTCAAATCGAAAATAATCGAATTGAATCAAAACGATTCGAATCGATATGAAACAAATGGAATCGAAAATAATAGAATTAAATCGAACTGAATCGAAATGAAAATAATCAAATTGAATCGAATTGAAAATAATCAAATCGAATCGAAAAAAATTGAATCGAATCTAATCAAAAATAATCGATTTGCATTGAATCGAATTGAAAATAATCGAATTGAATTGAATTGAAAATAATGAAATCGAATCGAAAATAATCGAATCAAAAGTAATCTTATCGAATCGAAAATAATCGAATCGAATCGAATCAAATAAAAAATAATTGAACCAAATCGATCGAATTGAATTGAAAATAATTGAATCGAATCGAACCGAATTGAATCGAAAATAAGCGAATCGAATCGAATTGAAAATAATCGAATCGAATTGAGAAGAATCGATCGAATGAAAAATAATCAGATCGAATTGAAAATAATTGAATCCAATCCAATCAAAACGAATCGAAAATAATCAAATTGAATTGAATTGAATCGAAAGTAATCGAGTCAAATCGAAACTAATCGAATCGATTCAAATCGAATCGAATCGAAAATAATCAAATCGAATCGAAAATAATCGCATCAAATCAAATTGAATCGAAAATAATCGATTCGCATCGAATCGAATTGAAAATAATCCAATCAAATTGAATTGAAAATAATCCAATCGAATCGAAAAGAATCCAATCGAATCGAAAAGAATCCAATCGAAAAGAATCGAATCGATTCGAATTGAAAATAATCGAATCGAATCGAATCGAATCGAAAATAATCGATTCGCATCAAATTGAATCAAATCGAAAATAATTGAATCGAATTGAATAAAAAATAATCGAATCGAATCGAAAATAATGGAATCGAATATAAAAGAATCGAATCGAAAATAATCGAATGGATTCAAATCGAAAAGAATGGAATCGAAGAGAATCGAATTGAATCAAAAATAATTGAATCGAAACGAATCGAAAATAATCGAATCGAATCGAAAAGAATCGAATCAAATCGAATCGATAATAATCTAATCGAATCATCAAATCGAATCGAATAGAATCGAATCGAATTGAAAAGAATGGAATCGAAGAGAATCGAATCGAAAATAATCGAATCAAATCAATAGAATCGAAAACAATCAAATAAATGGAAACCAAAAGAATCGAATAGAATTGAAAAGAATCGAATTGAATAAAAAATAATCGAACCAAATCGAATTGAATCAAAAATAATCGAACCAAATCGAATCGAAAATAATCGAATCGAATCGAATCAAAATATCGATTAATATCAAATCGAATTGAATAGAAAATAATAGAATTGAATTGAATCGAAAATAATCAAATCGAATTGAAAATAATCGAATCGAATTGAAAATAATCGAATCGAAAATAATCGAATCGATTCGAATGGAAAATAATCGAAACGAATCGAAAAGAATCAAATCGAAAATAATCGAACCGAATCGAAAATAATCGAATCGAATCGAATCAAAAATAATCGAATCGAATCGAATTAAAACGAATCGATTAGAAAATAATTGATTCACATCGAATCGAATCGAAAATAATCGAATCGAATCGAATTGAAAATAATCAAATCGAAAATAACTGAATCGAATAAAAAATAATCGAATCGAAAAGAATTGAGTCATTTGAATCATAAATATTGAATCGAATCGAAAAGAATTGAATCGAATTGAAAAGAATCGAATCGAATCGAAAATTATCGAATCGAATCGAATGTAATTGAATCGAAAATAATCAATTCGCATTGAATAGAATCGGAAATAATCGAAATGAATTGAAAAGAATCGAATCGAATCGAAAATAATCTAAACTGATCCAATCGAATCAAATCGAAAATAATCGAACCGAATCGAACCGAATTGAATCTAAAATAATCAAATCGAATCGAACCGAATTGATTCAAAAATAATCGAATCGAATGTAATCGAATCGAAAATAATCAATTCGCATCGAATCGAATCGGAAATAATCAAAATGAATTGAAAAGAATCGAATCGAATCGAAAATAATCTAAACTAATCCAATCGAATCAAATCGAAAATAATCGAACCGAATCGAACCGAATTGAATCTAAAATAATCGAATCGAATCGAACCGAATTGATTTGAAAATAATCGAATCAAATCGAATCGAAAATAATCGAATTGAATCGAATCGAATTGAATCAAAAATAATTGAATCAAATCGAAAATAATCGAACCGAATCACATCGAATTGAATTGAAAATAATCGATTCGAATCGAACCAAATTGAATCGAAAATAATCGAATCGAATCGAAAAGAATCGAATCGAATCAAAAAGAATTGAATCGAATTGAAAATAATCGAATCAAATCGAATCAAATCGAATAAAAAATAATCAAATTGATTTGCATTGAATCGAAAATAATTGCATCGAATCAAATTGAATCGAAAATAATCGATAGCATCGAATCGAATCGAAAATAATCCAATTGAATTGAAAAGATTCCAATCGAAAATAATCGAATTGATTCGAATCGAAAATAATCTAATCAAATTGAAAATAATCGAATCGAATCGAATTGAATCGAAAATAATCGATTCACATCAAATCGAATCGAATTGAAAATAATCGAATCGAATAAAAAAGAATCGAATCGAAAAAAATCGATTCGAATCGAAAATATTTGAATCGAACCACAATGAATCGAATCAAATCAAAATAATCGTATTGAATTGAATAAAAAATAATCGAATCTAATGCAATCGAATCGAATCGAAAATATTCGAATACAATCGAATTGAATCGAAAATAATCGAATCGAATCAAATCGAATCAAAAATAATCGAATCAAACCATTGAGTTGAGTCAAATAAAAAATAATCGAATCGAATCGAAAAGAATCAAATTGAATCAAATCGAATCGAATCGAATTGAAAAGAATCGATCAAATCGAAAAGAATTGAATCGAATCGAAAAGAATCGAATCGAAAAGTATCGAATCAAATCGAATCGAATTGAATCAAAAAGAATTGAATCGTCGGATCCCTGGGTGGCACAGCGGTTTAGCGCCTGCCTTTGGACCAGGGCGCGATCCTAGAGACCTGGGATCAAATCCCACGTCAGGCTCCCGGTGCATGGAGCCTGCTTCTCCCTCTGCCTATGTCTCTGCCTCTCTCTCTCTCTCTCTGTGACTATCATAAGTAAATCATAAAAAAATTTTAAAAAAAACTTAAAAAAAAGATTTGAATCGAATCGAAAGAATCGAATCAAATCGAAAAGAATCGAATCGAATCGAAAAGAATAGAATCGATTCGAAAAGATTCGAATCGAATTGAATCAAATCGAAAAGAATCGAATCTAATCGAAAAAGATAGAATCAAAATGAAAAGAATCGAATCGAAACGAAAGATTTGAATCGAATTGAATCGAATCTAAAGGAATCGAATCGAATTGAAAAAATCGAATCGAATCAAAAAGAATAGAATAGAATCGAAGAGAATCGAATCGAAAAGAATAGAATCGAATCGTATCGAAAAGAATCGAATAAAATCGAATGGAAAAGAATCGAATCGAATAGAAAAAAATCGAGTCGAATTGAAAAGAATCAAATCGATTCATAAAGAATCGAATTGAATCACATCGAAAAGATTTCAATCGAATCAAACTGAAAAGAATCGAATCGAAACAAATCGAATCAAAAAGACTCGAATCGAATCGAATCAAATTGAATCAAATAGAAAAGAATCTATCGAATTGAAAAGAATCGAATCGATAAGAATCGAATTGAAAGAATTGCATCGAATCAATTTGAATCGAAAAGAATTGAATCGAATCGAATTGAAAAGAATCGAATCAAATCAAATCCCTAACCCTAACCCCTAACCCTAACACTAAACCTATCCTAAACCTAACTCTTAACCCTACCACTTAACCCTAACCCTAACTCTAACCATAACCCTAACCCTAACCCTAACCCCTATCCCTAACCCTAACCTGAACACTAACCCTAAACTTAACCCGTACACTAACCCTAACCGTACTCTAACCCTAACAGGTACCCTAACACTAACCTGTACCTCAACCCTAACCCATACCCTAACCCGTACCCTAAACCTAAGCCCACACCCTAACCCGTACACTAACCCGTCCACTAACCCTAACCCTAACCATTACTCTAACACTAACCCGTACTTAAACCCGTACCCTAACCCGTATCCTAACCCTAACACTAACACGTACCTAACCATAACCCTAATCCTAACTCCTAACACTAACCCTAACCCTAACATCTAACCCTAACCCTAAAAACTAACCCCTAACCCTAAACCTAAACCAAAAACAAACCCTAACCCTTAACCCTAACCTTAATCCCTACCCCTAACCCTAACCCTAACCGGAACCCCTAACCACTAACCCTAAACCTAACCCTAACCCTTAACCCTAACCCTTAACCCTAACCCTAACCCTAACCCTAATCCTAACACTAACCCAAACCCTAACCCTAACCTTAACCCCTAACCTTAACACTAACACTAACACTACCCCCTAAACCTAACCCTAACCCCTAACCCTAACCCTAACCCGAAAACTAACACTAACACTAACACTAACCCTAACCCCTAACTCTAAACCTAAACCTAAACCTAACCTGAAACCTAACCCATACACTAAACCGTACCCTAACGCTAACACTCACCATAACATAAACCGAACCCTAACCTGTACCCTAACTCTAATCTGTACCCTAAACCTAACCCTAACCTGTACCCTAACACGCACCCAAACCCGTACCTTAACCCTAACACTATCCCGTACACTATCCCTAACCCTAACCCTTACACTAACCCTATTCCGTACCCTAACCCTAACCAGTACCCGTACCCTAACCCTAACCCGTTCCCTAACCGTAACCGTAACCCATACTCTAACCGTAACCCATACCCTAACCCCTAACCCTAATCCTAACCCTTAGCCCTAACCCTTAACACTAACGCTAACCCTAACCCTTACCCTACCCAAACCCTAAACCTAATTCCTAACCCTAACCATAACCCTAACCCTAAGCTCTAAACCCTAACCCTAACCCTAACCCCTAACCCCTAACCCATAACCCCTAATCCTAACCCTAACCCTTAACCCTAACCCTAACCGTAACCCTAACACAAAACCTAACCTCTATACCTAACCCAAACCCCTAACCCCTAACCCTAACCCTAACCCTAACCTAATCCTTAACTCTACCCTTAACCCTAACCCGTACCCGTACCCTAGCCCTAACCCATACCCAAACCCATACACAAACCAGTACCCTAACCCTAACCCTAACCTGTTCCCTAAACGTAACCATAACCCATACTCTAACAGTAACCCGTACCCTAACCCTAACCCAAACCCTAAACTTTAACATAACCCTAAACCTAACCCTAACCCCTCACCCTTACCCTAACCCTAAACATAACCCTAACCCTAACCCTAGCCCTAACCCGTACCCAAACACATACACAAACCAGTACCCTAACCCTAACCCTAACCCGTTCCCTAAACATAACCGTAACCATAATCTAACCGTAACCCGAGCCCTAACCCTAACCCTTACCCTAACATAACATAACCCTAACCCTAACCCTAACCCTAACTCCTAACCCTAAACCTAACCCAAACCCTAACCCAAAACCTAACCCTTAACCCTAACCCTAACCCTTAACCCTAACCCTTAACATAACCCTAACCCTAAACTAACCCAAACCCTAAACCTAATTCCTAACCCTAACCGTAATTCTAACCCTAACCCTGAACCCCCAAACCTAACCCTAATCCCTAACCAATAACCCATAAACCTAACCCTAACCCTAACTCTTAACCCAAACCCTTAACCCTAACCCTAACCCTAGCCTAAAACCTAACCCCTAACCCTAACCCAAACCCCTAACCCCTAACCCTAACCCTAACTCTATTCCTTAACCCTACCCTTAACCCTAACCCTAACCCAAACCCTAACCCTAACCCCTAACCCTAACCATAACCCCAAACCTTAACCCTAACCCTAACACTACCCCTAACCCCTAACCCCTAACGCTATTTAATTACACTGAACCTCAACACTTAACCCTAAACGTAACCCTAACAATTACCCTAACCCTAACACTAACCGAACCCTAACCGTAACCCATACCCTAACCCTAACCCATACCCTAACCCTAAACCATACCCTAACCCTAACCCTAACCCGTACACTAACCCTAACCCTTACACTAACCCATACCCGTACCCTAACCCTAACCAGTACAGTAGCCCTAACCCGTACACTAACCAGTACCCTAACCCGTTCCCTAACCTGTTCCCTAACCATAACCGTAACCCGTACTCTAACCGCAATCCGTACCCTAACCCTAACACTAACCCTAAACCTTAACATAACCCTAAACCTAACCCCTAACCCTAAACCTAACCCTAACCCCTCATCCTTACCCTAACCCTAAACATAACCCTAACACTAACCCTAACCTTAACACTAAACCTAACCATAAACCTAACCTGTAACCTAACCCATACACTAACCCATACCCTAAACCTAACCCTAACCCGTACCCTAACCCTAACCCTAACCCAATCCCTAAACCTAACCCTAACTCGTATCCTAACCCTAACCCGATCCTGTACCCTAACCCTAACCCTAACCCATACCCATACCCTAACCCTAACAATAACCCTAACCCATACCAAACCCATACCCTAACCCTAACCCGTACCATAACCCTAATCTTACCGACACCCTAACACAAACCCGTACCCTAACCATAACCTTAACCATAAACTCACCCTAACCCTAACCCTAAAACTAACCCTAACCCAAACCCTAACCCCAAACCCTAACCCTAATCCTTAACCCTAACCCTTAACACTAACCCTAAACCTAACCCAAACCCTAACCCCAAACCCTAACCCTAATCCTTAACCCTAACCCTTAATACTAACCCTAAACCTAACCCTAACCCAAACCCTAAACCTAATTCCTAACCCTAACCGTAACCCTAACCCTAAGCCCTAAACCCTAACCCTAACCATAACCTCTAACCCCTAACCCTAACCCTAATACTTAACCCTACCCTTAACCCTACCCTTAATCCTTAACCCGTACCCTAGCCCTAACCTGTACCCTAACCCATACACAAACCAGTACCCTAACCCTAACCTTAACCTGTTCCCTAAACGTAACCGTAACACGTACCCTAACCCTAACCCTAACCCTAAACCTTAACAAAACCCTAAACCTAACCCCTAACCCTAAACCTAATCCTAACTCCTAAACATAACCCTAACACTAACCCTAACCTTAACCCTAAACCTAACCTGAAACCTAACTCATACACTAACCCGTAACCTAATTCCTAAACCTAACCGTAACCCTAACCCTAACCCCTAACCCCCAACCCTAACCCTAACCCCTAACCCATAACCCCTAAACCTAACCCTAACCCTATTCCTTAACCCTACCCTTAACCCTAACCCAAACCCTAACCCCTAACCGTAACCCCAAACCTTAACCCTAACCCTAACCCTAACACTACCCCTAACCCCTAACCACTAACGCTATTTATTTACCCTGAACCTCAACAATTAACCCTAAACCTAACCCTAACCCTTACCCTAACCCTAACCCTAACTGAAGCCTAACCGTAACTCGTACCCTAACCCTAACCTGTACCCTAACCCTAAACCATACCCTAACCCCAACCCTAACCCGTACACTAACCCTAACCCGTATCCTAACCCTAACCCGTACCCTAACTCTAACACATAACCTAAATCTAACCCTGACCCTAACCCAAACAATACCCTACCCCTAATTCTAACCTGTGCCCTAAACCTTACGCTAACCCCAACCCTAACGCTAACCTGTACACTAACCCTAAATGGTACCCTAACACTAACCCTAACCCGTACCCTAATCCTAACCCTAAAACTAACCCTAACCCATACCCTAACCCTATACCGTACCCTGCCCTAATTCTAACCATAAACCGTACCCAAACATTAAAACTACCCCTAAACCTAACCGTAACTAATCATAACCCTAACCCTATCTCTAAACCTAACCCTAACCCTAATCCTAAACTAACCCTAACCCTCACCCTAACCATATCCCTAACACGTAAACTAACCCTAACCCTAACCCATAAACTAAACCTAACCCTAACCCTAACCCTAGCAGTACCCTAACCCTAACCCAAACATGTACCTTAACCCTAACCCTATCCCTAAGCCGTACCCTAACCCTAACCCTAACCCTAACCCTAACCCAAACCCTTACCCTAACTCCTAACCCTAACTGTAACCCTAACCCTAACCCTAACCCCTAACACCTAACCCTAATCCTAAACCTAACCCCTAACCCCTAACCCTAACCCGAACCTGAACCCCTAACCCCTAACCCTAACCCTAAGCCTTAACCCTAACCCTTAACCATACCCCTAACCCTAACCCTAACCCTAAACCAAACCCTAACCCTAACTCCTAACACTAACCCTAACCCGTACCCTGCCCCTAAACCATAAACTAACCTGTACCCTAACCTGTACCCTAACCCGAACCCAAAACCTAATCCTATCCTGTTCCCTAACCCAAACCCTAACACTAACCCGTAACTGTACCCATACCCTAACCCATAAACAAACCCATACCCTACCCCTAACCCTAACCTGAACCCGTACCCTAAGCCTAACCCTAAACCCAACCCTAACCCTAACGCGTTCCCTAACCCTAACTCTAAACGTATCCCATACCCTAACCCAAACCCTAACCCTAACCCTAACCCATAACCTCACCCTAACCCTAACCCTAACCCTAACCCGAAAACTAAACCTAACACTATACCTAACTGTAAACAGTACCCTAACCCTAACCCTAACCCTAACCGAAACCTAACCCTAACACTAACCCTAACAGTAACCTACCCTAACCCTAATCTTAACCCTAACCCATAACCTAAACCTAACCCTAACACTAGCCCTAAACAGTACCCTAAACCTAACCCTAACCCGTACCCTAACCCAAACCCTAACACTAACCCTAAACCTAACCCTATCCTGTACCCTAACCCTAACCCTAAACCTAGCCCTAACCTGTAACCTAAACCTAACACAAACCCTAACTGTTACCAGTACCCTAACCCATACCTAAACCCGTACCGTAATCCATACCATATCTCTAAACCGTACCCTCACCCTAACCCTAACCCATACCCTAACCCTAATCTGTACCCTAAACCTAAGCCTAAACCGAACCCTAATCATAACCGTAACACTAACCCTAACCCGTAGCCTAACCCTAACCCGAACCCTAAACATAACCCGAACTATAACACTAACACTAACCCGTACTCTAACCCTAACCATAACGCTAACCTGTAACCTACCCCTAACACTAACCCTAACGCTAAACAGTACCCTAAAGCTAACCCCATCCCATACCCTAACCCTAAACCTAACCCTAAACCTAACCCAAAACCTAACCTTAACCTGTCCCTAACCCTAACCCGTACCCTAACGCTTACCCTAACCCTCACCTGTACCCTAACCCAAACTCTAACCCGTACCCTAACCCTAACCTTACCCCAACCCTAAACCTAATGAAACCCAATCCCAAATCCTAACCCTAACCCTAACCTAATCCTAACCTTAAACCTTACCCTATCCCTAACCCTAACCCGTAACCTAACCCTAACCCTAACCCTGAACAGTACCCTAACTTTAACCCTAACCTGTACCCTAACCCTAATCCTAACCGTAAACCTAAACCGAACCCTAAGCCATACCCTAACACTAACCCTAACCCTAACCCGTACCCTAACCCTAACACTAACACTAACCCGAACCCTAATCCATAACCTAACCCATACCCTAACCCGTAAACTAACCCGTAACCTAACCCTAACCCTAACCCTAACCCTAACCCTAACCCTAACCCATAGCCTACCCCTAAACCTGAAACTACCCCTAACCCTAACCTGAACCCTAACACTAACCCTAACCCTAACCCTAAGCTTAAACAGGACCCTAACCCATAACCTAACCCAAACTTTACAGCATTAAGTCAGTTCGTTCCATGAATAAAGCTCCACTGCACCTGGAGACACAACCGTTGAAGCCTGCAGCTTGCACCTTGCATCCCATGAGCTTCTGACAAACATCTCTAGTAAGGATGTTCATAACTCCATCTGCAGGCAGTGTGGAACTGGGAAGGACCGCGTGTCAGCTCATCTTGCAGAAGGAAGTTCCCCAGAGAGACAGCTTTCAACTAGGTACTCAGTTTTGGAAGTTAGTATGTAGCTCCCTTCTGAGGGAGGAATTCCTCAGAAGTTGCTGGATTGAACTAAGACACATTTGCCTCTCGCTAAACTCGCGTCCTGTATCGAACGAAATCCTTTGGAAGCGAAGCATACAGGCGGTCAGCATGTGAGAGGTTCAAGTCCTAAGCTCGTTCCAAATAGTGTGCATGCCTTGGAGGCAGGTGTCCGCTAGGCAGGAAATTGACAAGGCAGACATTTGGTTTTCATTCCGCTACTGTCCTGCATACAACGAAATGCTGTGGAAGAAGAACGTACAGGCAATCAGGATGGGGGACGTACATGCCACAAGCTCAACTCTCAGAAGTGTGTATGCTTTGCAGGCCGATGTCTGCTAGCCACTTATTGAGGCGAGGTATACCCAACCTACACTCTAATTGATCAAGGACGTTGGCAATCGCTGTATTGAACTCAGATCATGTGAGTACAATCCTGACACTTCCACCTGCATTTCTCCAACCTCTCTCAGCACCTAACATAAGGATGTTAGCAGCAGTGACTACGAGCAGGCAGGATGCGGGAGGGTCCTGCCCTGAGCTCTTCTTTCTAAAGGAGGCATGCCTTGAAGCCAGCTTTCTACTAGCTGTGTTCTGATGGCCATGAGAACGTGGCAGCAATGTAATTCAGGATTTCCATGAATACTGCTTTACTGCACCTAGAGACACAACCTTGAAGCCTACAGCTTGCCCCTGGCATCCCATAAGCTTCTGACAAACATGTCTAGTGAGGATGTTCGTAACTGTATCTGCAGGCAGTGTGGAACTGTGACGGACCACGTTTCAGCTCATCTCCGAGAGGGATGTTCCCCAGAGAGAGAGCTTTCAGCTAGGTACTCAGGTTTGGAAGTGTAGCTCAATCTGAGGGAGGAATTCCTCAGAAGTTGCTGGAAAGTTGCTTAGAAGTTGAACTAAGACACATTTGCCTCTTGCTAAACTTGCGTCCCGTATCGAATGAAATCCTTTGGAAGCGAAGCATATAGGCGGTTAGCATGTGAGAGGTTCAAGTCCTAAACTCAATCCAAAGGAGTGTGCATGCCTTGGAGGCAGCTGTCTGCAAGGCAGGAAATTGACAAGGCAGACACTTGGTTTTCATTCCGCTACTGTCCCACTTACAACGAAATGCTGTGGTAGAGTAACGTACAAGCAGTTAGGATGGGTGAGGTACAGGCCACAAGCTCAACTCTCAGAAGTGTGTATGCTTTGCAGGCCGATGTCTGCTAGACACTTATCGAGGCGAGGTATACCCGAGCTACACTCTAATTGAACAAGGACATTGGCAATCGGTGTATTGAACTCATACACGTGAGCACAGTCCTAATACTTCCACTTGCATTCTCCAACCTCTCCCAGCACCTAACATAAGTATTTTTGCAGCTACGACTACAGGCAGGCAGGATGCGGGAGGGTCTTGCCCTGAGCTCAGCTTTCAAAAGGAGGCATGCCTCGAAGCCAGTTTTTCTACTAACTGCGTTCTGATGGCCATGAGAATGCAGCAGGCTTGTAATTCAGGATGTTCCATGAACACAGTTTACTGCACTTGGAGACACACCCTTGAAGCCTGCAGCTTGCCCATGGCATCCCATGAGATTCTAACAAACAAGTCTAGTGAGGATGTTCTTAACTGCATCTGCAGGCAGTGTGGAACTTGGAAGGACCACGTGTCAGCTCATCTCACTGAAGGAAATTCCCCAGAGAGAGAGAGCTTTCAGCTTGGTACTCAGGTTTGGAATTTAGTATGTAGCTCCCATCTGAGGGAGGAATTCCTCAGAAGTCACTGAATTGAACTAAGGGAAACATGGCTCTCGCAAAACTTGCATCCCGTATCAAATGAAATCCTTTGGAAGCGAAGCATACCGGCGGTCAGCAAGAGGGAGTTTCAAGCCATAAACTCAAGTCAAAGGCGTGTGCATGCCTTGCAGGCAGGTGTCCGCTAGGCGCAAAATTGACAAGGCAGATACTTGGTTTTCACTGGACTATTGTCCCGCATACAACGAAATGCTGTGGAAGAGGAACGTACAGGCAGTCAGGATGGGGGAGGTACAGGCCATAAGCCCAACTCTCTGAAGTTTGTATGCTTTGCAGGCTGATGTCTGCTAAACACTTATCGTGGCGAGGTATACCCGAACTACACTCTAATTGAACAAGGACGTTGGCAATCTCTGTATTGAACTCAGATACACGTGAGTACAGTCCTGACGCTTCCACTTGCATTTCCCCAACCTCTCCAAGCACGAAACATAAGGATGTTAGCAGCTACGACTACGGGCAGGCAAGATGCGGGAGGGTACTGCCCTCAGCTCAGCTTTCAAAAGGAGGCATTCCTCGAAGCCAGCTTTCTACTAACTGTGTTCTTTTCTTATTTTTATTTTTATTTTTTTAAATTATTTATTTGTGATAGTCACAGAGAGAGAGAGAGAGAGGCAGAGACACAGGCAGAGGGAGAAGTAAGCTCCATGATCTGGGATCCCGATGTGGGATTCAATCCCGACTCTCCGGGATCGTGCCCTGGGCCAAAGCCAGGCGCCAAACTGCTGTGCCACCCAGAGATCCCCTACTAACTGTGTTCTGATGGCCATGAGAACATGACAGCACTGTAATTCAGGATGTTCCATGAATATCGCCATACTGCATCTGGAGACACAACCTTGAAGCCTGTAGCTTGCCCCTGGCATCCCATGAGCTTCTGACAAACATGTCTAGTGAGGATGTTTGTAACTGTATCTGCAGGCAGTGTGGAATTGGGAAGGACCACGTTTCAGCTCATCTCCAAGAGGGATGTTCCCCAGAGAGAGAGCATTCAGCTAGGTACTCAGGTTTGGAAGTTGGAATGTAGCTCCCATCTGAGGGAGGAATTCCTCAGAAGTTGCTGGATTGAACTAAGACACATTTGCCTCTCGCTAAACCTGCGTCCCGTATCGAACGAAATCCTTTGGAAGCGAAGCACACAGGCGGTCAGCATGTGAGAGGTTCAATACCTAAGCTCAATCCAAAGGAGTGTTCTTGCCTTGGAGGCAGCTTTCTGTTAGGCAGGAAATTGACAAGGCAGACACTTGGTTTTCATTCTGCTACTTTCCAGCATACAATGAAATGCTGTGGAAGAGGAACGTACAGGCAGTCAGGATGGGGGAGTTACAGGTACAAGCTCAACTCTCAGAAGTGTGTATGCTTTGCAGACCGATGTCTGCTAGCCACTTATCGAGGCGAGGTATACCCGAGCTACACTCTAATTGAACAAGGACGTTGGCAATCACTGTATTGAACTCAGATACACGTGAGCACAGTCCTGATACTTCCACTTGCATTCTCCAACCTGTCTCATCTTCTAATATAAGGATTTTTGAGCTACAACTACGGGCAGGCAGGATGCGGGAGGGTCTTGCCCTGAGCTCAGCTTTCAAATGGAGGAATGCCTCAAAGCCAGCTTTCTATTAACTGTGTTCTGATGGCCATGAGAATGCAGCAGGCTTGTAAATCAGGATATTCCATGAACACACTTTAGTGCACCTGGAGACACAACCTGAAGCCTGCAGGTTGCCCCTGGCATCCCATGACTTTCTGACAAACAAGTCTAGTTAGGATGTTCGTAATTGCTTCTGCAGGCAGTGTGGAACTGGGAAGGACCGCGTGTCAGCTCATCTCACAGAAGGAAATTCCGCAGAGAGACAGCTTTCAGCTTGGTACTCAAGTTTGGAAGTTAGTATGCAGCTCCCATCTGAGGGAGGAATTCCTCAGAAGTCAGTGAACTGAAGTAAGGGTCACATGGCTCTCGCAAAACTTGTGTCCCGTATCAAATGAAATCCTTTCGAAGTGAAGCATACAGGCGGTCAGCAAGAGAGAGGTTCAAGCCATAAGCTCAAGCCAAAGGCGTGTGCATGCCTGCAGGCAGGAGTCTGCTAGGCGCGAAATTGACAAGGCAGACACTTGGTTTTCACAGGACTACTGTCCCGCATGCAACAAAATGCTGTGGAAGAGGAACGTACACGAGTCAGGATGGGGGAGGTACAGGCCATAAGCCCAACTCTCCGAAGTTTGTATGCTTTGCAGGCCGACGTCTGCTAGCCACTTATCGAGGCGAGGTATACCCGAGCTACACTCTAATTGAACAAGGACGTTGGCAATCGCTGTATTGAACTCAGATACACGTGAGCACAGTCCTGATACTTCCACTTGCATTCTCCAACCTGTCTCATCTTCTAATATAAGGATTTTTGAGCTACAACTATGGGCAGGCAGGATGCGGGAGGGTCTTGCCCTGAGCTCAGCTTTCAAATGGAGGAATGCCTCAAAGCCAGCTTTCTACTAACTGTGTTCTGATGGCCATGAGAATGCAGCAGGCTTGTAAATCAGGATATTCCATGAACACACTTTAGTGCACCTGGAGACACAACCTGAAGCCTGCAGGTTGCCCCTGGCATCCCATGACTTTCTGACAAACAAGTCTAGTTAGGATGTTCGTAATTGCTTCTGCAGGCAGTGTGGAACTGGGAAGGACCGCGTGTCAGCTCATCTCACAGAAGGAAATTCCGCAGAGAGACAGCTTTCAGCTTGGTACTCAAGTTTGGAAGTTAGTATGCAGCTCCCATCTGAGGGAGGAATTCCTCAGAAGTCAGTGAACTGAAGTAAGGGTCACATGGCTCTCGCAAAACTTGTGTCCCGTATCAAATGAAATCCTTTCGAAGTGAAGCATACAGGCGGTCAGCAAGAGAGAGGTTCAAGCCATAAGCTCAAGCCAAAGGCGTGTGCATGCCTGCAGGCAGGAGTCTGCTAGGCGCGAAATTGACAAGGCAGACACTTGGTTTTCACAGGACTACTGTCCCGCATGCAACGAAATGCTGTGGAAGAGGAACGTACACGAGTCAGGATGGGGGAGGTACAGGCCATAAGCCCAACTCTCCGAAGTTTGTATGCTTTGCAGGCCGACGTCTGCTAGCCACTTATTGAGGCGAGGTATACCCGAGCTACACTCTAATGGAACAAGGACGTTGGCAATCGCTGTATTGAACTCAGATACACGTGAGTACAGTCCAGACACTTCCACTTGCATTTCTCCAACCTCTCCCAGCACCTATCATAAGGATTTTTGCACATACGACTACGGGCACGCAGGATGCGGGAGGGTCCTGCCCTGAGCTCAGCTTTCAAAAGGTGGCATGCCTAGAAGCCAGCTTTCAACTAGCTGTGTTCTAATGGCTGTGAGACCATAGCAGTCTTCTAACTCAGGAGGTTCGAAGAATACCACCTTACTGAACTTGGAGACACCTTCCAGGCCTGCATTATTCCACTTCTGTCTCACAAGCTTCCAACTAACATCTCTGGTTAAGATGTTCAAAACTCATTCTACAGACAATGTGGAACTGTGAGGGACTGGGTGTGAGCTCAACTCTCAGAAGAGAGATGCTTTTGGACTCGGGTTCAGCTAGCTCTCAAGTATGGAACTTAGTATATAGCACCTGTCTAAACAGGAATTACTAGGAAATCGCTGGATTGATCTTGCAGGCACTAGTTTTTGTGCCGGGACTTTCCTCTTACCTCTCACACTTCAGAAACGCATCGAGCCTAGGCCTGTTTGCAACGAATTGTATCTGCAGGAGGATGTGGGAAGTACAGGTCATAAGCTCAACTCTTAAACCTGTGTACGCCTGGGAGGCTGATGTCTGATACCCACTCGTACTTAGGAGTTAGAAATTAGCTACACTCTCTGAAGAAGGCTGTGTGAAATCGCTATATTCAACTCAGATACTCGTGAGTACAGGCCTGATACTTCCACATGCAAAGCGATTCGAAACAAAAAGAATCGCTTCGAGTAGAATCAAAAAGAACGAATCAGGAACTATCGTATCGAAACGAAAATAATCAAATGAATCGAATCAAATCCAAAAGGTTCGAATCGCATCAAACTGAAAAGAATCGAATCAAATCGAATCAAAAATAATTGAAACAGGGATCCCTGGGTGGCGCAGCGGTTTGGCGCCTGCCTTTGGCCCAGGGCGCGATCCTGGAGACCCAGGATCGAATCCCACGTCGGGCTCCCGGTGCATGGAGCCTGCTTCTCCCTCTGCCTGTGTCTTGCCTCTCTCTCTCTCTCTCTCTGTGACTATCATAAATAAATTAAAAAAACTAAAAAAAAATAATTGAAACAAATCAAATAAAAAGGAATCGAATAGAAAAAAATAGAATCGAAAAGAAATGAATTGAATCGAATCGAATCAAAAAGAATCGAATCGAACACAATTCAGTCGAAGAATTTCGAATCGAATCGAATTGAATCGAAAAGAATCTAATCGAACCGAAACTATTCGAATGGAATCAAAAAGAAACGAATCAAAAAGAATCTTATCGAATCGAATCGAAAAGAATCGAAAAGTATCGAATCCAAATGAAACTATTTGAAAAGAGTTGAATCAAAAAGAATCGAATTGTTTCAGAAAAATGAATAGAATTCAATTGAATCGAAAAGAATTGAATCGAATCGATCCTTAAGGAAAGGAATTTGAATCGAAAAGACTCGAATCGAAAGATTCGAATCAAATCGAATCGAAACAAAAAGAATCGAATCGAATAGAATCGAAAAGAAACTAATCGAAAACTATCATATCGAAAAGAAAAAAATCGTATCAAATAAAGAAAACCGAATCAAGTCGAATCGAAAAGGATCTAATCAATTCGAAACGAATCAAAAAGAATCAAATCGAATCGAAAAGAATTGAATCAAATCGAATAGAAAATAATCGAAACAAATCAAATAAAAAAGAATCGAATAGAAAAAAATCGAATCGAATCGAAAAGAATCAAATCGAATCGAAAAGATTCGAATAGAATCGAAAAGAAACGAATCAAAAAGATTCGAATCGAATCGAATCGAAAGGAATAGAATCTAATCGAATCGAAAAGAATCGAATCCAAATAAATCGAGTCAAAAGGAGTGGAATCGAAAAGATTCGAAAAAAACGAATCGAATTGAATCGAATCGAATCGAAAATTATCGAATCGAATTGAATTGAAAAGAATAGAAGGGATCCCTGGGTGGCGCAGCAGTTTAGCTCCTGCCTTTGGCCCAGGGCGTGATCCTGGAGACCCCGGATCGAATCCCACGTCAGGCTCCCAGTGCATGGAGCCTGCTTCTCCCTCTGCCTGTGTCTCTGCCTCTCTCTCTCTCTCTCTGACTCATAAATAAATAAAAATTAAAAAAAAAGAAAAGAATCGAGCCGAATCGAAAAGAATCGAAATGAATAGAAACGAAACGAATCTAATCCAATCGAAAAGAATCGAATCGAAAAGATTCGAATCGAATCGAATCGAATAGAAAAGCATCGAATCGAATCGAATAGAAAATAAACGAATAGAAAACTATCGAATGGAAACGAAAAAAATCGAATTGTATCGAATCAAATCAAAAAAGATCGAATTGAATCGAATATAAGAATCGAATCGAATCTAATCGAAAAGAATCGAATCGAATCAAAAAGGATCGAATTGAATTGTATCGAATAGAAAAGAATCAAATCAAATCGAAAAGAATCGAATCGAATCGAAAAGGATCGAATCGAATCAAATCGAATAGAAAAGAATCGGATCGAATCGAAAAGAATCGAATCAAATTGAATCGAAAAGAATCAAATCGAATCAAAAAGATTCGAATCAAATCGGAAAGAATCGAATCGAAACGAAAGGATCAAATCGAATCAAATCAAAAAGACCTGAATCGAATGAAATCGAAAAGAATCGAATCGAATCAAATCAAATAAAAAAGAATCGAATTGAATCAATTCTAAAAGAAAGGAATTTGGATCGAAAGGAATCGAAATTTCGAATCAAATCAAATTGAAACAAAAAGAATCAGGGATCCCTGGGTGGCTCAGCGGTTTGGCGCCTGCCTTTGGCCCAGGGCATGATCCTGGAGTCCTGGGATCATATTCCATGTCGGGCTCCCTGCATGGAGCCTGTTTCTCCCTCTGCCTATGTCTCTGCCTCTTTCTCTCTCTGTCTCTTATGAATAAATAAATAAAATCTTAAAATAAAGAAACAAAAAGAATCAAATCGAATAGAATCGAAAAGAAACGAATCAAAGACTATCATATCAAAACAAAAAAATCGTATCGAATCGAAAAAAATCAAATCGAATCGAAAACAATCGAATCGATTCGAAATGAATAAAAAAGAATCGAATCAAATGAAAAAGAATCAAATCGAATCGAATTGAAAATAATCGAAACAAATCAAATAAAAAGAATCGAATAGAAAAGAATAGAATTGTATTGAAAAGAATCGAATCGAAAAGAATTGAATTGAATCGAATCGAAAACAATCGAATCGAATCAAATCAAAGGTATTGAATCGAAGAGTTTCGAATCGAATCGAATTGAATCAAAAAGAATCTAATCGAATCGAAAAGATTCGAACAGAATCGAAAAGAAACGAATCAAAAAGAATCGAATCAAATTAAAAATAATAGAATCTAATCGAATGGAAAAGAATCGAATCCAAATAAATCGAGTCGAAAGGAGTGGAATCGAAAAGAATCGAATTGATTCGAAAACAACGAATTGAATTGAATCGAATCGAATTGAAAATAATTGAATCCAATCGAATTGAAAAGAATAGAAAAGAATCGAATCGAATAGAAAAGAATCGAATCGAACCGAAAAGAATCAAATCAAATCGAAAAGAATCGAATTGAATTGAATAAAAAAGAATCAAATCGAATCAAAAAGAATCGAATCGAAAAGAATCGAATTGAAGAGTCGAATCGAAAAGAATCGAATCGATTTGGAAAAAACCGAATTGATTCGAATCAAATCGACTCGAAAAGAATTGAATCGAATCAAAAAGAAACGAATCGAATCAAATCGAAAAGAATCAAATCGAATCAAAAAGTATCGAATCCAAATGAATCTAATCGAAAAGAGTAGAATCAAAAAGAATCGAATTGTTTCAGAAAAAACTAATCGAATTGAATCGAATCGATCCTAAAGGAAAGGAATTCGAATCGAAAAGACTCGAATCGAAAGATTCGAATCAAATCGAATCAAAACAAAAAGAATGGAATCGAATATAATCGAAAAGAAACTAATTGAAAACTATTATATCGAAAAGAAAAAAATCGTATCGAATCAAAAAAATTGAATCGAATAGAATCGAAAAGGATCTAATCAATTCGAAACAAATAAAAAAGAATCGAGTTGAATCGAAAAGAATTGAATCGAATCGAATAGAAAATAATCGAGACAAATCAAATAAAAAAGAATCGAATAGAAAAAAATTGAATCGAATCGAAAAGAATCAAATCGAATCGAAAAGAATTGAATCGAAAACAATTGAATCGAAGAGTTTTGAATCGAATCGAATTGAATAGAAAAGAATCTAATCAAACCAAAAGCATTAGAATAGAATAAAAAAGAAACGAACTAAAAAGAATCAAATCAAATTGAATTGAAAAGAATGAAATCTAAACGAATCGAAAATAATCGAATCCAAATGAATCAAGTCGATAGGAGTGGAATCGAAAAGAATCGAATCGTTTAGAAAGAAACGAATAGAAATGAATCGAATCGAATAGAAAATAATCGAATCGAAGAGTCAAATCGAAAAGAATCGAATCGATTCAAAAAAACCGAATCGAAGAGACTCGAAAAGAATCGAATCGAATCAAAAAGAATTGAATCGAATCGAAAAGAATTGAATCAAATCGATTTAAAAAGAAAGACATTCGAATCAAAAAGAATCAAATCAAATCAAATCGAAAAGAATCGAATCGAATCGCACCGAATCAAAAGGATCGAATCGAATGGAAGTGAAAATGATCGAATCAAATCGAATCAAATCAAAAAGAATCGAATCGAATAGAATCGAAAAGTATCAAATCGAATCGATGTGAATAGAAAGGAATCAAATAAAAAACATTCGAATAGAAAGATTCGAATCGAATCGAAAAGAATAGAATCGAATCGAATAGAAAAGAAACAAATAGAAAACTATCGAATGGAAATGAAAAAAATCGAATCGAATCGAAGAGAATCGAATCGAAAAAGATCAAATCGAATCGAATATAAGAATCGAATCAAATCGAATCGAAAAGAATTGAATCGAATCGAAAAGGATCGAATCGAATTGTATCGAATAGAAAAGAATCAAATCAAATCGAAAAAGTATCGAATCGAATCGAAAAGGATCAAACCAAATCAAATTGAATAGAAAGAATTGAATCGAATCAAAAAGAATCGAATTGAATTGAATCGAAAAGAATCAAATCAAATTGAAAAGAATCGAATCGAAAAGAATCGAATCGAATCTAATCAAACCGAAAAGAATCGAATCAAATCTATTCGAAAAGAAAAATTCAAATCGAAGAGACTCGAATCGAAAAGAATCGAATCGAATCGAATTGAAAAAAATCGAATCTAATCGCACCAAATCAAAAGAATCGAATCGAATGGAAGTGTAAAGAATTGAATTGAATCGAAAAGAATAGAATCAAATCGAATCAAATAGAATGCAATCGAATTGAATCGAAAAGAAACGGATCAAAAGATTCGAATCGAATCAAATCAAATCGAATGAAATGAATCGAAAACTATCGAATCAAAAAAAATCGAATTGAATCGAATCGCATCGAAAAGAATCCAATCGCATCAAATCGAAAAGAATCAAATCGAATCGAAACGTTGGAAAAGGAAGGAATTCGATTCGAAAAGACTCGAATAGAAAGATTCGAATCGAATAGAATACAAAACTATCGAATCGAAACGAAAAAAATGGAATCGAATCGAATCATAAGAATCAAATCAAATTGAAAAGGATAGAATCGAATCGTATCGAATAGAAAAGAATCAAATCAAATTGAAAAGAATCGAATCAAATAGAAAAGAATTGAAAAAATATAATAAAAAAGAATCGAATCGAATCGAAAATATCGAATCGAATGGAAAAGAATCGAATCGAATCGAAAAAAATCGAATCGAATCGCACCAAATCAGAAGAATCGAATCGAATGGAAGTGAAAAGAATCGAATAGAAAAGAATTGACTCAAAAAGAATCGAATCAAATCAAATTTAAACGAAAAGAATCGAATTGAATTGAATCGAAAAGAATCTAATCGAATCGGAAAGAATCGAATCGAAACTAAAACAATCAAATCGAAAAGAACTGAACTAATCAAATCGAAAAGAATACATCGAATCGAATCAAAAAAGTAGAATCAAAACGCACCGAATCAAAAGAATCAAATCGAATGGAAGTGAAAAGAATCGAATCGAATCGAAAAGAATCGAATCGAATCAAATCTAAGAGAAGCGAATTGAATTGAATCGAAAGAATCTAATCGAATCGATTCGAATTGAAAAGAATCGAATCAAACCAAATAGAAAAGAATCGAGTTGAATTGAATCGAATCAAATCGAATCAGATCCAAAAAATCGAATCGAATTGCACCGAATCCAAAGAATCGAATCAAATGGAAGTGAAAAGAAACTAATTGAAACAAATCGAATTAAATCGAAAAGAATCGAATCGAAAGATTCTAATCAAATCGAATCGAAACAAAAAGAATCGCATCAAATAGAATCGGAAAGAACGATTCGAAAACTATCGTAATGAAACCAAAAAAATCGAATCGAATCGAATTGAAACGAAAAGGATTGAATCGAATTGAAAAGAATCAAATCGAATCGAATCGAAAATAATTGAAAAAATCAAATAAAAAAGAATGGAATAGAAAAAAATCAAATCGAAAAGAAATGAATCGAATCGAAAAGAATCGAATTGAATCGAAAAGAATTCAATCAGAGTTTCGAATCGAATCGAATTGAATCGAAAAGAATCTAATGGAACCGAAAAGATTCGAATGGAATCAAAAAGAAACGAATCAAAAAAATCGACTCGAATCGAATCGAAAAGAATCGACTCGAATTGAATCGAAAAGAATCGAATCCAAATGAATCTAATCGAAAAGAGTGGCATCGAAAAGAATCGAATTGTTTCAAAAAAAGAATCGAATTGAATGGAATCGAAAAGAATTGAATCTAATCGATTCTAAAAGAAAGGAATTCGAATCGAAAAGACTCGAATCGAAAGAGTCGAATCAAATCGAATCGAAACAAAAAGAATTGAATCGAATAGAATCTAAAAGAAACGAATCGAAAACTATCATATTGAAATGAAAAAAATGGTATCGAATGAAAAAAATCGAATCGAATCGAAAATGATGAAATCAATTCGAAAGGAATAAAAAAGAATCGAATCGAATCGAAAAGAATCGAATTGAATCGAAAAGAATCGAAACAAATCAAATAAAAAAGAATCGAATAGAAAAAAATCGAAAGGAATCGAAAAGAATTGAATCAAATCGAAAAGATTTGAATAGAATAGAATCGAAAACAATCGAATCGAATCGAATCGAAAAGAATTGAATCAGAGTTTCGAATCGAATCGAATTGAATCAAAAAGAATCTAATCGAACCGAAAAGATTCGAATGGAATCAAAAAGAAACGAATTAAAAAGAATCTAATCGAAAAGAATCGAATTGAATCGAAAAGAATCGAATCCAAATGAATCGAGTTGAAAGGAGTGGATTCGAAAAGAATCAATCGAACAAAACGAATCGAATTGAATCGAATCAAAAAGAATCGAATCGAATCGAATTGAAAAGAATAGAAAAGAACAGAATCGAAACGAATCCAAAAGAATCAAATCGAATCGAAAAGAATCGAAACGGATCGAATTGAATCGAAAAGAATAGAAAAGTATCGATTTGAATCAAAAACAATCGAATCGAATCGAAAAGAATCGAATTGAATAAAAAAATCGAATTGAACCAAAAAGAATAGAATCAAATCGAAAAGAATTGAAAAGAACCGAATCAAATCAAATAGAAAAGAATCGAATTGAAAAGAATCTAATCAAATAGGTTCAAATCGAATTGAATTGAATCGAAAAGAATCGAATCGAATCGAAAAGAACAGAATCGAATCGAAAAAAATTGAATTGAATCGAATCTAAAAGAATCCAATCGAAAAAATCGATTTGAATGGAATAAAAAGAATCAAATCGAATCAAATCGATTTGAAAAGAAAGGAATTTGAATTGAAAAGACTCGAATCGAAAAGAATCGAATCGAATAGAAAAAAATCGAATCGAATTGCACCGAATCAAAAGAATCGAATCGAATGGAAGTGAAAAGAATTGAATCGAAAAAATTGAATTGAATCAAATCTAAAAGAATCCAATCGAAAAAATCGATTTGAATGGAATAAAAAAGAATCCAATCGAATCAAATCGATTTGAAAAGAAAGGAATTTGAATCGAAAAGACTCGAATCGAAAAGAATCGAATCGAATAGAAAAAAATCGAATCGAATTGCACCGAATCAAAAGAATCGAATCGAATGGAAGTGAAAAGAATCGAATCGAATCAAATCGAATTGAATCGATTTGAAAAGAAGCGAATTGAATCAAATTGAATCAAAAAGAATCGAATCCAAATGTGTCGAATCGAAAAGGGTCAAATCAAAAAGAATCAAATCGATTCGAAAAACAAACGAATCAAAGGGAATCGAATTGAAAATAATCGCATCGAATTGAATCGAAAAGAATAGAAAAGTATCGATTCGAATCGAAAAGAATTGACTCGAATCGAATCGAAAAGAATCGAATTGAATCATATTGATCGAAAAGAATTGAATCGAAAAGAATCGAATCGAATCGGGAATAATCGAATCGAATCGAAAAGAATCAAATCGAATCGAATCAAAAATAACTAAATCGAATCAAATAAAAAAGAATCGAATTGAAAATAATCGAAGAGAATAGATTCATATCGAATCGAATCGAAAAGAATCGAATCGAAAAGAATCAAATCGAATCGAATCGAAAAGAACTGAATCGAAAAAATAGAAAAGAATAGAATTGTAAAGAATCGAATAGAATAGATTCAAATCGAATCGAATCGAATCAAAAAGAATGGAATCGAATTGAAAAGGATCGAATCGAATCAAATTGAATATAAAAGAAACGAATCGAATCGAAATTGAATCGAATCGAATCGAAAAGAATCGAAAAAAATCAAATAAAGTATCGAATCGAATCAGAAATATCGATTGAATTGATTCAAATCGAAAAGAATCAAATCGAATCAAATCGAAAATAATTGAACCGAATCGATCGAATTGAATTGAAAATAATCGAATTGAATCGAACCGAATTGAATAGAAAAGAATCGATCAAATCAAAAATAATTGGATCGAATCGAAAATAATCGAATCGAATCAAATGGAAAATAATTGAACTGAATCGATCGAATTGAATTGAAAATAATTGAACCGAATTGAATCGAAAAGAATCGATCGAATCGGGGATCCCTGGGTGGCGCAGCAGTTTAGCGCCTGCCTTTGGCCCAGGGCGCGATCCTGGAAACCCGGGATCTAATCCCACGTCAGGCTCCCGGTGCATGGAGCCTGCTTCTCCCTCTGCCTATGTCTCTGCCTCTCTCTCTCTCTCTCTGTGACTATAATAAATAAATAAAAATTAAAAAAAAGAAACGATCGAATCAAAAATAATTAGATCGAATCGAAAATAATCGAATCGAATCCAATCAAATCGAATTGAAAATAATCAAATTGAATTGAATTGAATTGAAAATAATCAAATTGAATCAAAATTAATTGAATTGAAACGAATCGAAAATAAATCAAATCAAAAATAATCGCATCGAATCGAAATGAATTGAAAATAATCGATTCACATCGAATCAAATCGAAAATAATCCAATCGAATTGAATCGACAATAATTGAATAGCATCTAAAATAATCCAATCGAATCGAAAAGAATCAAATCTATTCGAATCGAAAATAATCGAATCAAATTGAATCAAATCGAAAATAAACAATTCGCATCGAATGGAATCAAATCGAAAATAATTGATTCGAATTGAATCGAAAATAATCGAATCGAATCGAAAAGAATCGAATCGAATCTAAAAGAATCGAATCGATTCAAATCGAAAAGAATGGAATCGGAAATAATCGAAATGAATTGAATCGAAAATAATCAAATCGAATGGAAAATAATCGAATTGAATTGAAAATAATCGAATCGAAAATAATCGAATCGATTCGAATGGAAAATAATCAAAACGAATCGAAAATAATCGAATCGAATCAAAAATAATCGAATCGAATCGAAAATAATCAAATCGAATGGAATCGAATCGAATCAAATTAAAATGAATCGATTAGAAAATAATCGTTTCACAATGAATCGAATTGAAAATAATCGAATTGAATTGAAAATAATCAAATCGAATCTAAAATAATTGAATCGAATCGAAAATAATCGAATCGAAAAGAATTGAGTCAATTCGAATCACAAATATTGAAACGAATCGAAAAGAATCAAATCAAATTGAAAAGAACTGAATCGAATTGAAAAGAATCGATCGAATCGAATCGAAAATAATAGAATTGATTCGAATGTAATCGTATCGAAAATAAACAATTCACATCAAATCGAATCGGAAATGAATTGAATTGAAAAGAATCGAATCGAATCGAAAATCTCAACTAATCCAATCGAATCAAGTCGAAAATAATCGAATCAAATTGAATCAAATCGAAAATAATCGAACCGAATTGAACCGAATTGAATCTAAAATAATCGAATAAAATCGAACCGAATTGAATCGAAAATAATCGAATCGAATCGAACCGAATTGATTCTAAAATAATCTAATCGAATCGAATCGAAATAATCAAATCAAATCGAATCGAATTGAAATGAAACTAATCGAATCGAATCGAAAATAATCGAACCTAGTCAAATCGAATTGATTCGAAAATAATCGATTCGAATCAAACCGAATTGAATAGAAAATAATCTAATCTAATCGAAAAGAATTGAATCGAATAAAAAATAATTGAATCGAATGTAAATAATTGAATCGAATCCAATCAAATCGAATAAAAAATAATCAAATTGATTTGAATTGAATCGAAAATAATCGCATCGAATCGAATTGAATCGAAAATAATCGATTCGCATCGAATCGAATCGAAAATAATCCAATCGAATAGAATCGAAAATAATAGAATCAAATCGAAAATAATCAAATCGAATCGAAAATAATCCAATCGAAAAGAATCGGATTGGTTCGAATCGAAAATAATCGAATAAAATAAAAAAGAATCGAATCGAATTGAAAATAATCGAATCGAATTGAATCGAAAATAATCGAATCAAAATGAATCGAAAACAATCGAATCGAATCGAAGATAATCGAATCGAATCAAAAAGAATCGAATCGAAAAGAATCAAATCAGGATCCCTGGGTGGCGCAGCGGTTTGGCGCCTGCCTTTGGCCCAGGTCGCGATCCTGGAGACCCGGGATTGAATCCCACATCGGGCTCTCGGTGCATGGAGCCTGCTTCTCCCTCTGCCTGTGTCTCTGCCTCATTCTCTCTCTCTCTCTGTGACTATCACAAATAAATAAAAATTAAAAAAAGTTGAAAAGAATTGAATCGATTCGAAACGAAAATAAACGAATCGAACCACAATGAATCGAATCAAATAAAAAATAATCGAATCGAATTGAATAAAAAATAATCGAATCTAATGCAATCAAATCGAATCGAAAATATTCGAATACAATCGAATTGAATTGAAAATAATCGAATCGAATTGAAAAGAATCGAATCAAATCGAATAGAAAATAATCGAATCAAACCATCGAATTGAGTCGAATAAAAAATAATCGAATCGAATTGAAAAGAATCAAAATGAATCGAATGGAATCGAATCGAGTTGAAAATAATCAAATCAAAAAGAATCGAATTGAATCGAAAAGAATCAAATCGAATAGAATCGAATTGAATCGAAAAGAATCGAATCGAATCGAAAAGAATTGAATCGAATCAAATCAAAAAGAATAGAATCGATTAGAAAAGATTCGAATCGAATTGAATCAAATTGAAAATAATCGAATCTAATCGAAAAAATCTAATCGAATCGAAAAGAATCAAATCGAAACGAAAGATTTGAATCGAATTGAATCAAATCGAAAGGAATCGAATCGAAGAGAAAAAATCAAATCGAAAAGAATCGAATTGAATCGAATGGAATCGAAAAGAATAGAAAACTATCGATTCGAATTGAAAAGAATCAACTCGAATCGAATCGAAAAGAATCGAATTGAATCAAAAAAATCGAATTGAACCTTAAAGAACAGAATTGAATTGAAGAGAATCGAATCGATTCAAAAAGAACCAAATCGAATCAAATCGAAAAGAATCGAATTGAAAAGAATCTAATCAAATAGATTCAAATCGAATTGAATGGAATCGAATAGAATCGAATCAAATCGAAAAGAATCGAATCGAATTGAAAAAAATCGAATTGAATCCAATCTAAAAGAATTGAATCGAAAAAATCGATTCTAAAGGAATCAAAAAGAATCGGATCGAATCAAATCGATTCGAAAAGAAAGGATTTCGAATCGAATTGAATTGAAAAGAATCGAATAGATTGGAATCGAATCGAATCGAAAAAATTCGAAATGAATCTAATCAGATCAAATGGAAAAGAATCGAATCGAATCGAAAAGAATTGAATCGAATCGAACCGAATCGAAAATAATCGAATAGATCAAATCAAAAAGAATTGATCGGTTTGAAATGAATAGAGTAGAATCGAATCAAAGTGAAGTGAAAAGATTAGAATCGAATTGAAAAGAATCGAAATGAATCGAATTGAATCCAAAAGAATTGAATCGATTCGAAGAGTATCGAATCGAATCCAAAGAATCGAATCAAATTGAAAAGAATCGAATCAAAAAGAATCGAATCGAAACGAAAAGAATCCAATTGTATCGAATCAAATCGTAAACAATCAAATTGAATTGAATCGAAAAGAATCAAATTGAATCGAATCGAAAAGAATCGAATGGTATCGAATTGAATCGAAAAGAATCGAATCATATCTAATTGAATTGAAAAGATTCAAATAGAATAGAACCGAAAAGAATCGAATCGTATCGAATCGAATCAAAACGAATCGAATTGAAACAAGATTCGAATCGAATCGAATCGAAAAGAATCAAATTGAAAAGAATCTAATCGAATTGAAAAGAATCGAATGGGACCCCTGGGTGGCGCAGCGGTTTGGCGCCTGCCTTTGGCCCAGGGCGTGATCCTGGAGTCCCGGGATCGAATCCCACGTCGGGCTCCCGGTGCATGGAGCCTGCTTCTCCCTCTGCCTGTGTCTCTGCCTCTCTCTCTCTCTCTCTCTGTGTGTGACTATCATAAATAAATAAAAAATTAAAAAAAAAAAGAAAAGAATCGAATCGAAAAAATCGAATCAAAAAGAATCGAATCGAATCGTATAGAATTGAAAAGGATCGAATCAAATCGAAAAGAATCGAATCAAATGGAATCGAATCAAATCGAATTGAATCAAAAAGAATCAATCGAATCCAATTGAATCGAAAAGAATCAAATAGATTCGAATCGAAACGAATCGAAAAATCGAAACGAATCGAATCATATCGAATGGAAAAAATAAAATCGAACTGAAAAGAACCGAATCGAACTGAATCAAAAAGAATCATATTGAATCGAATCGAATTGAATCGAAAAGAATCAAATCGATTCCAATCGAATTGAATCGAAAAGAATCGAATCGAACTGTATTGAATCTAATTGAAATGAATCGAATCAAATAATATCGAAAAGAATCGAAACAAAAACAATCGAATCGAATCGAATTGGAAAGAATCGAATCGAATCGAAAAGTATAGAATCGAAGCAAAAAGAATCAAATCGAATCAGGAGGATCAAATCGAATCGAATCAAAAAGAATCGAATTGAATCGAATCGAATCGAAAAGAATCGAATCTAATCAAATCGAATCGAATCGAAAAGAATAGAATTGTATAGAATCTAATTGAAAAGAACCGAATCCTTTTGAATTGAATCAAAAAGAATCGAATCAAATTGAATCGAAAAGAATCGAATCGAATCAAAAAGAATTGAATCGAATCGAATCGAAAAGAATCGAAACGAATCGATTCAAAAAGAATCAAATAGAATGAAATCGAATCGAAAAGATTTGAATCGATTCGAATTGAAAAGATCAAATCGAATTGAATTGAAATGAAAAGAATTGAATCGAATTGCATCGAATCGAAAATAATTGAATCAAATTGAAGAAAAAATAATCGAATCGAATCGAATCGAAAATCATTGGAACTGAATCGAATCGATAATGGAATCAAATCAAATCAAGTCGAGTCAAATCGAAAATAATCGAATCGAATCAAATAGATTCAAAAACAATCGAATCAAATCGAATCGAGTTAAAAATAATCGAATCAAATAATATCGAATCGAATCGAAAAGAATCGAATTGAAAAGAATCGAACCGAATCAAAAAGAATCGAATAGAATCGAATAAAAAAGAATCGAAATGAATCGAATCGAGTAGAATCAAATCGAAGCTAGGTGAAAAGAACCGAATTGAATCAAAAAGTATCAAATCGAATCGAATCGAAAAGAATTGAACCGAAGAGAATCTAATCGAAACGAAAAGAAACAAATCGAATCGGATTGAAAAGAATCGAAACGAAAAGAAACGAATCGAATTGAATTGAAAAGAATCGAATTGAATCGAATCAAAAAGCATCGAATCGAAAAGTATCGAATCGAAGCGAAAAGAATCGAATTGAATCGGAAAGATCGAATTGAATCGAATCGAATCGAAAAGAATCGAATCGAATCGATTCGACAGGAATCGAATCGAATAAAAAATTATCGGAAATAATCCAAGTGAATCCAAAAGAATTGGATCAAATCGAAATGAATAGAAAAGAATTGAATGGAGCATTATCGAATCAAATCCAAAAGAATCGAATCGAGTCAAATCATAAAGACTCGAATCGAATAGAATCGAATCAAAAAGAATCTAATCGAAACAAAAAAATCGAATCGAATCAAATCAAAAAGAATCGAATCGAAAAGACAAGAGTCGAATCGAATTGAATCAAAAAGAATCAAATTGAAAAGAATCTAATCGAATTGAAAAGAATCGAATCGAAAAAATCGAATCGAATCGAAAATAATCGAATCGAATCGAATTGAAAAGAATAGAAAAGAATCGAATCGAATCGAAAAGAATCGAAACGAAAAGAATCAAATCGAATCGAAAAGAATCAAGTCAAATTGAATCGAAAAGAATCGAATTGAATTGAAAAGGATCGAATCGAAAAGAATCGAATCGAAGAGTCGCATCGAAAAGAATCGAATCGATTTGAAAAAAAACCGAATTGATTCGAATCGACTCAAAAAGAATCAAATCGAATCGAATCAAATCGAAAAGAATAAAATCAAATCGATTAAAAAAGAAAGAAATTCGAATCGAAGAGACTCGAATCAAAAAGAATCAAATCGAATCGAATCGAAAAGAATCAAATCGAATCGAATCGAAAAGAATTGAATCAAAGAGAATCTAATCAAAACGAAAAGAATCAAATCGAATGGAATTGAAAAGAATCGAATCTAATCGAATCAAATCAAATCAAAAAGAAATGAATCAAATCGATTCGAAAAGAAACTCGAATCAAAGAGACTCGAATCGAAAAGAATCGAATCGAATCGAAAAAAATCGAATCGAATCTAATCGAATCAAAAAGAATTGAATCTAAGACTTTCGAATCGATTCGAATTGAATTGAAAAGAATCTAATCGAATCAAAAAGATTCGAATAGAATCGAAAAGAAACGAATCAAAAAGAATCGAATTGAATCGAATCAAAAAGAATAGAATCTAATCGAATCGAAAAGAATCGAATCCAAATAAATCGAGTCGAAAGGAGTGGAATCGAAAAGAATTGAATCGATTAGAAAAAAATGAATCGAATTGAATCGAATCTAATCGAATATAATCAAATCGAATCGAATTGAAAAGAATAGAAAAGAATCGAATCAAATCGAATCGAAAAGAATCGAATCGAATTGAATTGTAATGAAAAGAATCGAATCGAATCGAAAAGAATCAAATTGAATCGAAAAGCACTGAATTGAATGCAATCAAATCAAAAAGAATCGAATAGAATTGATTGAATTGAAAAGAATTGAATGGAATCGAATCACATCAAATTGAAAATAATTGAATTGAATTGAATAAAAAATAATCGAATCGAATCAAATCGAATCGAGAATAATTGGAATTGAACTGAATCGATAATCGAATCGAATCAAATTGAGTCAAATCAAAATAATCGAATCAAATCGATTCGAAAAAATCAAATCAAATTGCATCGAATCAAAAGTAATCGAATCGAATCATATTGAATCAATTCTAATCGAATTGAATCGAATCAAAAAGAATCAAATCGAATCGAAAAGAATCGAATCGAAAAGAATCAAATCGAAAAAAAAGAAAAGAATCAAATTGAATCGTAAAGAATTGAACCGAAAAGAATCGAATCGAATCAAATCGATTGAAAAGATTGAATCAAAAAATCAAAGAGAATCGAAACAAATCAAAATGAGTCGAATTGAATCAAATTGAAAAGAATTGCCTCAAATCAAATCTAAAAGAATCGAATCGAATCAGAAAGAATCAAATCGAATCTAAAAGAATCGAATCGAATGGAATCGAATCAAATTGAATTGAAAAGAATCAATCGAATCGAATTGAATAGAAAAGAATCGAAAAAAATCAAAACGAATCAAATCATATCGAATCGAAAAGAATCTAATCGAATCAAAAAGAATTGAATCGAACTGAATCGAAAAGAATCGAATCGAACAGAACCGAAAAGATTCGAATTGAAAAGAATCGTATCGAATTGAATCGAAAAGAATTGAATCGATTCCAATTGAATTGAATCATAAAGAATCGAATCGAACAGTATTGAATCTAATTGAAATGAATTGAATCAAATAAAATAGAAAAGAATCAAATCGAAACGAAAGGAATCGAATTGAATTGAATTGAAAAGAATCTAATTGAATCGAATCGAAAAGCAACGAATCGAAAAGAATCGAATCGAAACGGAAAGAATCGAATCAAATCGAAAAGATCGAATTGAAAAGAATCGAATTGAATCGAATAGAATCGAAAAGAATCGAATCGTATCGAATCGAAAGGAATCAAATCGAATCGAATCGAAAAGAATTGAATTGTATTGAAAAGAATCGAATCAAATCAAAAAGAATTGAATCGAATAGAAAAGAATTGAATCGAATGCAATAAAATCGAAAAGAATCGAATCGAATAGAAAAGAATCAAATCGTATTGATTGAATCGAAAAGAATCGAATCGAATCGCATTGAATCGAAAATAATTGAATTGAATTGAATAAAAAATAATCAAAACGAATCGAATCGAATCAAGAATAATTGGAATTGAATGGAATCGATAATCGAATTGAATCAAATCGAGTCGAATCGAAAATAATCGAATTGAATCAAATCGAGTCGAATCGAAAATAATCAAATCGAATCAAATCGATTCGAAAAAATCGAATCAAATTGCATCGAATCAAAAGTAATCAAATCGAATCGTATTGAATCGATTCGAATTGAAAAGAATTGAATCGAATTGAAAAGAATCAAATTGAATCGAATAAAAAAGAATCGAATCCAAAGAATCGAATTGTAGAGAATCTAATCGAAACGAAAAGATTCGAATCGAATCGAATCGAATCGAAAAGAATCGAATTTAAACAAAAAGAATCGAATCGAATCGAAAAGAATCAAATCGAATAGAAAAGAATCGAATAGAAAAGAATCAAATCGAATCGAAAAGAATTGAATCAAAAGGAATCCAATCGAATCAAATCAATTGAAAAGATCGAATCAAAAAATTCAAAGAGAATCAAAACGAATCAAAATGAATCGAATCGAATCGAATTGAAAATAATCGTATTGAATCAAATCTAAAAGAATGAAATCGATTCAAATCAAAAAGAATCGAATCGAATTGATTCACATCGAAAAGAATCGAATCGAATCGTATCGAATTGAAAAGAATCGAATCGAAGCGATAAGAATCAAATCGAATGGAATTGAATCGAATCGAATTGAATCAAAAAGAATCGAATCAAATCGAAAAGAATCGAATAGATTCTAATTGAAACGAATCGAAAAAATCAAAACGAATCAAATCAGATCGAGTGGAAAAGAATTGAATCAAATCGAAAAGCATAGAATTGAATCGAACTGAATCGAAAAGAATCGAATAGATCAAATCAAAAAGAATCGAATCGATTCGAAATGAATCGAGTAGAATCGAATCGAATTGAAAAGAATCTAATCGAATCGAAAAGAATAGAATCTAAACGAAAAGAATTGAATCGAATCGATCGAAAAGATCGAATTGAAAAGAATCGAATTGAATCGAATCAAATCGAAAAGAATCGAATTGAATCGTATTGAATCAAAAAGAATAAAATCGAATTGAAAAGAATAGAATCGTATTTAATTGAATCGAAAAGAATCGAATTGAATTGAATCGAAAAGAATCTAATCAAATCAAAACGAATCAAATCGAATCAAAAAGAATCGTATCGAATCGAATTGAATCGAAAAGAATCCAATCGAACATAATCGAATTGAATTGAAAAGAATCGAATCAAAAAGAATCAAATCGAAACGAAAAGGAATCGAATCAATAAGAATCGAATGGTATCATTGAATCGAAAAGAATCGAATCATATCGAACTGAACTGAAAAGAATCAAATTGAATAGAACCGAAAAGAATCGAATCAAATCGAATCGAAAACAATCGAATTGTATCAAATCGAATCGAAAAGAATCGAATCGAATCAAATCGAAAACTATCGAGTTGAATCGAAAAGAATCGAATCGAATCAAAAAGAATCGAATTGAATAGCATGGAAATGAATCGAATTGAATCAAAAAAGAATCGAATTGAATAGCATCGAAACGAATCGAATCAAAATGAAAAGAATCGAATCGAATCGAATTGAAAAGAATCAAATCGTATCAAATGGAATCAAAAAGAATCGAATCATATGGAGTTGAATCGAAAAGAATCAAATCGAATAGAATCGAAAAGAATCAAATCGAATACAATAGAAAAGAATTGTATCGAATAGAGTAGAATTGAATCGAAAAGACTCGATTCCAGTCGAATTGAATCGAAAAGAATCGAATCGAACAGTACCGAATCGAATTGAAAATAATCGAATCAAATAAAATCGAAAAGAATCTAATTGACACGAAAAGAATTGAATCGAATCGAATTGAAACGAAAAGAATCAAATCGAAAAGAATTGAATTGAATTGAAAAGAATCAAATCGAAAAATCGAATCGAAAAGAATCGAGTTGAGTTGAATCGAATAGAAAAGAATCGAATCGAATCGTATCGAATCGAAAAAAATCAAATTGAATCGAAAAGAATCGAATCGAATGGAATCGAATCGAATTGAATCAAAAAGAATCAATCGAATCAAATTGAATCGAAAAGAATCGAATAGATTCGAATTGAAACGAATCGAAAAAAATCGAAACGAATCGAATCATATCGAATGGAAAAGAATCGAATCAAATCGAAAAGAATCGAATTGAACTGAATCGAAAAGAATCGAATCGAACAGAATCGAAAAGAATCGAATTGAAATGTAACAAATCGAATCCAAATGATCGAATCGAATCAAATCGAAAAGAATCGAATAGAAACGAAAGAATCGAATAGAATTGAATTGAAAAGAATCGAATAGAATAGAATAGAATCGAACAGAATTGAATCGAACGAAAAGAATCTTATCGAATTGATTCAAAGTGAATTGAATCGAATGGAGAAGAATCAAATCGAATCGAATCAAAAAGAATTGAATCGAAAAGAATCGAATCGAAGAGAATCTAATCGAAACGAAAAGAATCAAATCGAATCGAAAAGAATCAAATTGAAAAGAATAGAATTGAAAAATTTGAATCGAATCGAATCGAAATGAATCGAATCGATTCAAATCGATTGAATAGATCGAATCAAAAAACATCAAAGAGAATCAAAACAAATCGAAACGAATCAAATCGAATCTAATGGAAAAGAATCATATCAAATCAAATCTAAAAGAATTGAATCGAATCGAATCAAAAAGAATGGAATTGAATTGATTCGTATCAAAAGAATCGATTGAATCGTATTGAATCGAAAAGAATCGAATCGAATCAAAAAGAATTGAATCGAATGGAATCGAATTGAATCGAAAAGAATCAAATCGAATTGAATTGAAAAGAATTGAATCGAACATTATCAAATCGAATTGAAAAGAATTGAATCAAATCGAAAAGAATCGATTCGAAATGAAAAGAATCGAATCGAATCAAATTTGAAAGAATCGAATTGAATTGAAACAAGAAGAATCGAATCGAATTGCATCGAATCGAAAATAATTGAATCGAATTGAATAAAAAATAATTGAATCGAATCGAAAATAATTGGAATTGAATCGATAATCGAATGGAATCAAATCAAATCGAGTCGAAGCGAAAATAATCTAATCGAATCATATAAATTGAAAAGAATCGAATCGAATCGAAAAGAATCAATGGAATCGAATTGAATCGAAAAGAATCTAATAGATTCAAATAGAAACGAATCGAAAAAATCAAAATGAATCGAATCATATTGAATCGAAAAGAATCGAATCGAATAAAAAAGAATTGAATTGAACTGAATCGAAAAGAATCGAATCGAACAGAACTGAAAAGAATTGAATCGAAAAGAATCGTATTGAATCGAATGGAATTGAATCAAAAAGAATCGAATCGATTCCAATTGAATTGAATCGAAAAGAATCGAATCGAACAGTATCGAATCTAATTGAAATGAATCGAATCAAATAAAATAGAAAAGAATCAAATCGAAACAAAACGAATCGAATCAATTGAATTGAAAAGAATCGAATCGAATCGAAAAGATCGAATTGAAAAGAATCGAATTGAATCAAATCGAATCAAAAAGAATCGAATCGTATCGAATTGAAAGGAATCAAATCGAATAGAATCGAAAAGAATAGAATTGTATTGAAAAGAATCGAATCGAATCAAAAAGAATCGAAAAGAATAGAATCGAATGCAATCATATCGAAAAGAATCTAATCGAATCGATTTGAAAAGAATCAATTCGAATTGATTGAGTCGAAAAGAATCAAATCAAATCACATCGAATCGAAAATAATTGAATTGAATTGAATAAAAAATAATCGAATCAAATCGAATCGAGAATAATTGGAATTGAATGGAATCGATAATCAAATCGAATCAAATTGAGTCGAATCGAAAATAATCGAATCGAATCAAATCAATTCGAAAAAAATCTCATCAAATTGCATCGAACCAAAAGTAATCGAATCGAATCATATTGAATCGAATCGAATCGAATCGAAAAGAATCAAATCGAATCTAATCAAAAAGAGTCAAATCCAAAGAATCGAATTGTAGAGAATATAATCGAAACGGAAAGATTCGAATTGAATCGAATCAAAAAGAATCGAATCTAAATGAAAAGAATCGAAGAGAAAAGAATCAAATCGAATAGAAAAGAATCGAATAGAAAAGAATCAAATCGAATCGAAAATAATTGAATCGAAAAGAATCGAATCGAATCAAATCGATTGAAAAGATCGAATCAAAAAAATCAAAGAGAATCGAAATGAATCAAAACGAATCGAATCGAATCGAATTGAAAAGAATTGCATCGAATCAAATCTAAAAGAATCGAATCGAATAGATTCGCATCGAAAAGAATCGAATCGAATCGTATCGAATCAAAAAGAATCGAATCGAATGGAATTGAATCGAATTGAATCAAAAAGAATCAAATCGAATCGAATTGAATCGAAAAGAATCGAATAGATTCGAATTGAAATGAATCGAAAAAAATCAAAACGAATCAAATCAGATCAAGTGGAAAAGAAGTGAATCAAATCAAAAAGAATCGAATCAAATCGAACTGAATCGAAAAGAATCGAATAGATCGAATCAAAAAGAATCGAATCGATTCGAAATGAATCAAGTAGAATCGAATCGAACCAAAAAGAATCGAATCGAAAAGAATCGATTTGAATCGAAATGTAAAGATTCAAATCGAATCGAAAAGAATCGAATCGAAACAAGAATCAAATTGAATCGATCGAAAAGATCGAATTGAAAAGAATCGAATTGAATCGAATCAAATAGAAAAGAATTGAATCAAATCGTATCGAACAAAAAGAATCAAATCGAATCGAATTGAAAAGAATAGAATCGTATTTAATTGAATTGAAAAGAATGGAATCTAATTAAATCGAAAAGAATCGAATCAAATCAAAACTAATTGAATGGAATCGAAAACAATTGAATTGAATTGAATGGAAAAGAATCCAATCGAACATAATCCAATTGAATTGAAAAGAATCGAATCGAAAAGAATCAAATCGAAAAGAAAAGGAATCGAATCGAATCGAAAAGAATTGAATGGTATCATTGAATCGAAAAGAATCAAATCATATCGAATTGAATTGAAAAGAATCAAATCTAATAGAATTGAAAAGAATCAAATCGAATTGAATTGAAAAGAATCGAATCGAATACATTGAAAAGAATCGAAACGAATCGAAAAGAATCGAATAGAATCAAAAAGTATCGAATCAAAAAGAATCGAATCGAATCGAAAAGAATCAAATTGAAGAGCATCGAAACTAATCGAATCGAATCAAAAAGAATCGAATTGAATAGCATCGAAACGAATCGAATCAAAATGAAAAGAATCGAATCAAATCGAATCGAAAAGAATAGAATCGTATCGAATGGAATCGAAAAGAATCGAATCATATCGAATTGAATCGAAAAGAATCGAATCGAATAGAACCGAAAAGAATCGATTCGAATACAATTGAAAACAATCGTATCGAATCGAATTGAATTGAATCGAAAAGAATCGAATCGAATCTTATATACTCGAATCAAAAAGAATCGAGTCGATTCGAATTGAAAATATCAAACCGAATCGAAAAGAATCGAATCAAAAAGAATTGATTCAAATCGAAAATAATCGAATTGAATCAAAACGATTCAAATTGATACGAAACAAATCGAATCGAAAATAATAGAATCAAATCGAACTGAATCGAAATGAAAATAATCAAATTGAATCGAATTGAAAATAATCGAATCAACTCAAATCGAAAATAATTGAATTGAATCTAATCGAAAATAATCGAATTGAATTGAATTGAAAATAATGAAATCGAATCGAAAATAATCGAATTGAAAGTGATCTTATCGAATCCAAAATAATCGAATCAAATCGAAAATAATTGAACTGAATCGATCGAATTGAATTGAAAGTAATCGAATCGAATCGAATTGAATCAAAAATAATCGAATCGAATCAAATCGAAAATAATTGAATTGAATCGAAAAGAATCGATCAAATCAAAAATAATCGGATCGAATCAAAAATAATCGAATTGAATCCAATCAAATCGAATCGAAAATAATCAAATTGAATTGAATCGAAAATAATCGAATCGAATCGAAATTAATCGAATCGAATCAAATCGAATCGAATTGAAAATAATCAAATCAAATCGAAAATAATCGCATCGAATCGAATTGAATCGAAATCGAAAAAAAAGAAATATATTCGCATCGAATCGAATCGAAAATAATCCAATCGAATTGAATCGAAAATAATCCAATCGAATCTAAAATAATCCAATCGAATCGAAAATAATCTAATTGAAAAGAATCGAATCTATTCGAATCAAAAATAATCAAATCGAATCGAATCGAATTGAAAATAATCGATTCACATCTAATCGAATCGAATCGAAAATAATTGAATCGAACTGAATCGAAAATAATCAAATCGAATCGAAAATAATTGAATCGAATCGAAAATAATCAAATCAAAATGAATTGAAAACAATCGAATCGAATCGAAAATAATCGAATCAAATCAAAAAGAATCGAATCGGAAAGAATCGAATTGATTCGAATTGAAAATAATCGAATCGAACCGAAATGAATCAAATCAAATCAAAAATAATCGAATCGAATTGAATCAAAAATAATCGAATCTAATGCAATCGAATTGAATCGAAAATATTCGAATAGAATCGAATTAAATCGAAAACAATCGAATCGAATCGAAAAGAATCGACTCAAATCGAATAGAAAATAATCGAAAAAAAGAAAATAATCGAATGAAACCATCGAATTGAGTCGAATCAAAAATAATCAAATCGAATCGAAAAGAATCAAATAGAATCGAATCGAATCGAATTGAAAAGAATCGATCAAATCGAAAATTGAATCGAATCGATAAGAATCGAATCGAAAAGTATCAAATTGAATTGAATCAAATCGAATCCAACAGAATAGAATCGAATCGAATTGAAAAGAATCGAATAGAATTGAAAAGAATCGATCGAATCAAAAAGAATCGAATCGAAAAGAATAGAATTGATTTGACAAGATTCGAATAGAATTGAATCAAATCGAAAAGAATCGAATCGAATTGAAAAGAATCGAATCAAATTGACAAGAATCAAATCGAAACAAAAGATTTGAATCGAATTGAATCGAATCGAAAGGAATCGAATCGAATCGAAAAAAACGAATCGAATTGAAAAGAATAGAATCGAATCAAAGGGAATCGAATCGAAGAGAATAGAATCAAATCGTATCGAAAAGAATCGAATCAAATCGAATGGAAAAGAATCGAATCGAATAGAAAAAAATGGAGTCAAATTGAAAAGAATCGAATCGAATTGTAAAGAATCAAATTGAATCGCATCGAAAAGATTTGAATCGAATCGAACTGAAAAGAATCGAATCGAAACGAATCAAATCAAAAAGACTCGAATCAAATCGAATCGAAAAGAATCGAATCGAATCAAATTTAATCGAATAGAAAAGAATCTATCGAATTGAAAAGAATCGAATCGATAAGAAACGAATTGAAAGAATTGAAACGAATCGATTTGAATCGAAAAGAATTGAATTGAATCAAATCCCTAACCCTAACCCCTAACCCCTAAACCCTAACACTAAACCTATCCTAACCCTAACCCTTAACCCTAACCCTAACCCTAACCGAAAACCTAACCCTAACCCTAACCCTAACCCGAACACTAAGCCTAAACTTAACCCATACCCTAACCCTAACAGGTACCCTAACACTAACCTGTACCCCAACCCTAACCCTAACCCTAACCCTTAACCAAACCCTAATCCCAACACTAACCCAAACCCTAACCCTAACCCTTAACCCTAAACTTAACCCCTAACCTTAACCCTAACACTAACACTAACCCTAACACCTAACCCCTAACCCTAGCCCTTACCCCTAACCCCTAACCCTAACCCTTAACACCAACCCTTAACCCTAACCCTATGCCTAACCCCCTAAACCTAACACTTAACCCTAATCCTAACCCTAACCCTAAACCTAACCCTAACCCTAACCCTAACCCCTCACCCTAACACTAACCCTAACCACTAACTCTAAACCTAACCCTAAACCTAACCTGAAACCTAACCCATACACTAACTTATACCCTAACCCTAACACTCACCCATAACCTAAACCTAACCCTAACATGTACCCTAACTCTAACCCCTACCCTAAACCTAACCCTAAGCCTAAACTGTACCCTAACCAGTACCCTAACCCTAACCCTATCCTGTACAGTAATCTAACCCTAACCCTTACACTAACCCTAACCCGTACCCTAACCCTAACCCGTACCCTAACCCTAAACCATACCCTAACCCTAACCCGTACCCTAACCCTAACCCATACCCTAAACCTAAACCTGACTTAACCCATACCGGTACCCTAACCCTAACCCTATCCTGTGCCATAAACCTAACCCGTACCCTAACCCTAAACCGTACCCAAACCCTAACACATAACCTAAATCTAACCCTGACCCTAACCCAAACAATACCGTAACGCTAATCCTAACCCGTGCCCTAACCCTTACGCTAACCCCAACCCTAACTCTAACCCGTACACTAACCCTAAATGGTACCCTAACACTAACCCTAACCCGTACCCTAATCCTAACCCTAAAACTAACCCGAACCCATGCCCTAACCCTATACCGTACCCTACACTAACCCTAACCATAACCCATACCCTAACACTAAAACCACCCCTAACCTAACCCTAACTCTAATCATAACCCTAACCCTATCTCTAAACCTAACCCTAGCCCTAACCTAACCATAACCCTCACCCTAACCATATCCCTAACACGTAAATTAACCCTAACCCTAACCCTAGCCCATAAACTAAACCTAACCCTAACTCTAACCCTAAACAGTACCCTAAACCTAACGTGTACCTTAACCCTAACCCTAACCCTAAACCTAACCCTAAAGCATACCCTAACCCTAACCCTAACCCAAACTCTAAACCTAAATCCTAACCCTAACAGTAACCCTAACCCTAACCCCTAACCCCTAACCCTAACACTAACCACTAACCCTAACCCGAACCCGAACCCCTAACCCCTAACCCTAACATTAATCCTTAACCCTAACCCTTAAACCTAACCCTTAAACCTAACCCTAACCCTAACCCAAACCCTAACCCTAACTCCTAACCCTAACACTACCCCTAACCCGTACCCTAACCCAAAACCGTACCCTACCCTAACCCTAAGCATAACCAGTACCCTCACACTAAAACTACCCCTAACCTAACCCTAACACTAATCACAACCCTAACCCTATCTCTAAACCTAACCCTAACCCTAACCTAACCCTAAACCTCACCCTAACCCTATCCCTAACACGTAAACTAACTCTAACCCTAACCCTAACCCGTAAACTAAACCTAACCTTAACCCTATCCCTAAATAGTACCCTAACCCTAACCCTAACGAATACCTTAACCCTAACACTAACCCTAAACCTAAGCCTAAGCCATACCCTAACCCTAACCCTAACCCAAACCCATGCCCTAACTCTAACTCTCCTGTACCTTAACCCTAGCCCATACCCTAACCCTAAACCTAATCCGTACCCTAAGCCATACCGCAACCCTAAACCTAACCCGTACCCTAAACCTAACCCTAACCCCAACCCTAACCTGAACCCTAACTCTAACCCATACCCTAACCCTAAACCATAACTTAACCTGTACCCTAACCCATACCCAAACCCTAATCCTATCCCGTTCCCTAACCCGAACCCTAACATTAACCCTAAACCTAACCCTATCCTGTACCCTAACCCAAACCCTAAACCTAACCCTAACCCGTACCCTAAACCTAACCCAAACCCTAACCGTTACCAGTACCCTAACACATACCTTAACCCTACCGTAATCCATACCATAGCTCTAAACCATACCCTAACCCTAACCCTAACCCTAACCCTAACCCTAATCTGTACCCTAAACCTAAGCCTAAACCGAACCCTAATCATAACCGTAACACTAACCCTAACCCGTAGCCTAACCCTAACCCGAACCCTAAACATAACCCGAACTCTAACACTAACCCGTACTCTAACCCTAACCATAACGCTAACCTGTAACCTAACCCTAACCCTAACCCTAAGGCTAAACAGTACCCTAAACCTAAACCTATCCCATACCCTAACCTTAAACCTAACCCTAAACCTAACTCTAAACCTAACCTTAACCCGTAACCTAACGCTTACCCTAACCCTCACCCGTACCCTAACCCAAACTCTAACCCGTACCCTACCCTAACCTTACCCCAACCCTAAACCTAACGAAACCCAATCCCTAATCCTAACCATAAGCCTAACCCTAACATAATCCTAACCTTAACCCTTACCCTATCCCTAACCCTAACCCGTAACCTAACCCTAACCCTAACCCTAAACAGTACCCTAACTTTAACCCTAACCCGTACCCTAACCCTAACACTAACACTAACCCGTACCCTAAACTGTAACCTAACCCATACCCCAACCCATAACCTAAACCGTAACCTAACCCGTACCCTAACCCTAATCCTAAACCGTAGCCTACACCTAATGCTGAAACTACCCCTAACCCTAACATGAACCCTAACCCTAACCCTAACCCTAACCCTAAGCTTAAACAGGACCCTAACCCTAACCCTAACCCGTAACCTAACCCAAACTTTACAGCATTGGAAGTCAGGTCGTTCCATGAATAAAGCTCTACTGCACCTGGAGACACAACCTTGAAGCCTGCAGCTTGGCCCTTGCATCCCATGAGCTTCTGACAAACATGTCTAGTGAGGATGTTCGTAACTCCATCTGCAGGCAGTGTGGAACTGGGAAGGACCGCGTGTCAGCTCATCTTGCAGAAGGAAGTTCCCCAGAGAGACAGCTTTCAACTAGGTACTCGGGTTTGGAAGTTAGTATGCAGCTCCCTTCTGAGGGAGGAATTACTCAGAAGTTGGATTGGGCTAGGAGACACTTGCCTCTCACAAAACTTGTGTCCCGTATCGAACGACGTCCTTTCGAAGTGAAAGGTACAGGCGGTCAGCATGTGGGAGGAACAAGCCATAAGCTCATCCAAAGGAGTGTGCAACACTTGGAGGCAGGTGTCCAGTAGTCGTGAAACTGACAATGCAGACACTTGGTTCTCACTCCGCTACTGTCCCGCATAGAACGGAATGCTGTGGAAGCGATCCGTACAGGCCGTCAGATTGTGGGAGGTACAGGCCATAAGCTCAACTCTGAGAAGCGTGTATGCTTTGCAGGCAGATGTCTGCTAGCCACTCTTTTATGGGAGTTAGAACCCAGCTACAGTTTAATTGAACAAGGCTGTTGGAAATCGCTGTATTGAACTCAGTTACACGTGACTACAAGCCTGAAATGTCTAAATGCTTTTCACAACCTCTTCCAGCACCTAACATGGTTAGGACCTATGTCTACAGGCAGTCAGGTTGCACGAGAGTCCTGCCCTCACCTCAAATCTCACAAGGAAGCATGTCTAGAAGCCAGCTTTCAACTAGCTGCATTCTTCTGGCCCTCAGAACGCAGCAGTATTCTAACTCAGGAGGTTCCAAGAATACCACTCTACTCCACCTGGAGACACCTTCCAGGCCTGCATTATTCCACTTCGTCTCACAAGCTTCTGGCAAGCATCTCTGGTGAAGACATTGGAAACACATTCTGCAGTCAGTGTGGAACTGTGAGGGACTGCGTGTGAGCCCAACTCTCGGATGTAAGTTGCCGTTGGATGCAGGGTTCAATTAGCTAGTATGGAACTTAGTATGTAGCACCAGTCTAAAACAGGAATTACTAGGAAATCGCGGGATTGAGCTTGGAGGCACTACTCTTGTGGGCCTCACCTGGACGAGGTGACTGGTTCCCACCTGGGACTCACCTGGACCTGATAACTTTGCTCCACACTTTGGCCTCACCTGGCCCTGATGACTCTGGGCCCCACCTAGGCCTCAATCTGGACCTTGTTACTGTGGTCCCACCTGGGTCTCACCTGGACCTGGTGACTCTCGTTCCCACATGAACCACACCTGGACCTGGTGACTGTGATGTCCTTCTAGCCTCACATTTACCTGGTGACTCCGGTCCCCACCAGGGCCTCACCTGGACCTGGTGACTCTGGCCTGCAGGTTGGCCTCACCTGGACCTGGTGAGTGGGGTTACAAACTGGGCCTCGCCCACACCTGGTGACTCAGGTCCCCACGTGGGCCTCACCTGGACCTGGTGAATCTGGTCCTTATCTGGTCCTCACCCACACCTGGTGACTCAGGTCACCACCTGGGCCTCACCTGGACCTGGTGAATCTGGTCCCGATCTCGGCCTCACCCAGTCCTGGTGACTTTGTTCCTCACCTGGACCTGATTGCTGTGGACTCCTTCTTGGCCTCACCTGGAACAGATGACTCTGATCTTATCTGGGCCACACCCAGATCTGGTGACTCAGGTCCTCACCTGGGCATCATTGGGACCTCATTACTCTGTTCCACACCTGTGCCTCACCTGGACATGATGACTCTGCAACCCCTCTGGGCCTCACCCTGACCTGGTGACTCTGGTCCCCATCTGGACGTCACCTGGACCAGGAGATTCCAGTACCCCTCTAGGCCTCAACCAGACCTGATGATTGGTCCTCAACTGGGGCTCACCTGCACCTAGTGAATATGCTCCCCACGTGGGCCTCATCTGGACCTGGTGACTCTGGTCCCTACCTGGGCATCATCGGGACATGGTTACTATATTCCCCACAGGGACTCACCTGGATCTGGTAACTCAGTCCTCACTTTGACCTCTTCTGTACCAGGTGACTCTGGCCCCACCTGGGCCTCACCTGGAACTGGTGACTCTGATCCTCAGCATGGCCTCACCTGACCTGGTGACTGTGGTTCCCACCGGGACCTCACCTGGACCTCATGTCTCTGGTGCCCACCTCGGCCTCACCTGGACCTGGTGTCTCTGTTACCCACCTGGGTAGCATCAGGACATGGTTACACTGTTCCCTAACAGGGACCCACCTGGACCTGTTACCTCTGGTCTTCAGCTGGGCCACACCTGGATGGTGACAATGGTTCCCACCTGGGTCTCAACTGGACCGGGTGAGTCTGATCCCCACCTCGACCACACCTGTAACTGGTGACTCTCATTACCACATGGACCTCATGTGGACCAGGTGGCTACAGTGTTTCTAGCTTCTAATGTACCTGGTGACTATGGTCCCCACTAGGACCTCACAGGGACATGGTGAGTGTGGTTGCCACCTGCACCTCATCTGGACCTGGTGAATCTGGTCTGTACCTGAGACTACCCTGGATATGGTGACTGTGGTCCCCACATGGGCCTCACTTGGACCTGGTGACTCTGATCCCCATCTGAGCCTCACCTGGCCCTGTTGACCATGATCCTCAACTGGGCATAATTGAGACCCGGTTACTGTGTTCCACAACTGGACCTCACCTGGACCAGGTGACTCTGGTCCCCCTTGGGGTCTCACTCTGACCTGGTGACTGTGAATTCCACTTTGGCCTGACTTGGACCTGCTGACCCTGGTTGCCACCTGTGCCTCACCTTGAACAGTTGACTCTGGTTCTTTCAAGGCCCTCCCCTGTACCTGGTGATCCTGGTCCCAACCTGGGACTCACCTGGACCTGGTTACTGTGTTCCACACCTGGACCTCACATAGACCGTTGTCCATGATCCCCAGCCGGCCTCACATGGACCTTTGCCTCTGGTCCCCACCTGGGCCTCACGTGTACCTGGTAACTCTGGTACTCACCTGGGCCTCATCTGTTCCTGGTGACTCTCGTCCCCACCTGGGCTTCACTTGGATCTGGTGACTCTGGTCCCCACCTGGACCTCTCCTGGACCTGGTGACTCTCTTTCCAACATGGACCTCACCTGGATCTGGGGACTCTGGTCCTCAGTTTGGCCTCACCTGGACCTGGTGACTCTCATCCCCATTGTGACCTAACTCAGACCTGGTGAATCTTGTCCCCACATAGGCCTCACCCAGACCTGGTGACTCTTATCCCCAGTTGTACCTCAATTCAACCTGGTGTATCTTGCCCTCACGTGGGCCTCACATGGACCTGGGACTCAGCTGGATAGAGTGGCTCTGGTTCCGACATGGGGCTCACCTGATACTGGTGACTGTGGTCTCCTTCTATGCCTCACCAGGACCTGGTGATTCTGATCCTCATCTGGGAATTGCATGGCCCTAGTGACTCTGGTCCTCACCTAGGCATCATTGGGACCTGGATACTCTATTTGACACCTGGGCCTCACTTTCATCGGGGACCTCTGGTCCCACTCTGGGTCTCAAACTAAACTGATTACTCTGGTTCCCTTTCTAGGACTCACCCTTACCTGGTGACTCTGGTCCCCCCCTGGGCTTCACTTGGACCTGGTGAATCTGGTCATTACCGGGCCTCACCTGGACCTTGTGATTGTGGTCTCCACCTGGACCTCACCTGGATCTTGTGGCTCTGGTTCCCATATGGGGCTCTCCTGGACCTGGTTCCTGTGGTCTCCTTCTGGCCTCACCTGGAACAACACGACTCTGATCCATATTTGGGCCTCACCTGGACCTGGTGAGTGGGGTTGCCACCTGGGCCTCACCCATACCTGGTGAGTCAGGTCCCCACGTGGGCCTCACTTGGACCTGGTGAATCTGGTCCTTACCTGGTCCTCACCCGGACCTGGTGACTCTGATCACCACCTGGGCCTCACCTGGACCTGGTGAATGTGGTCTCCAACTGGGCCTCAACCTGTCCTGGTGACTTTGTTCCACACCTGGACCTGATTGCTGTGGCCTCCTTCTTGGTCTCACCTGGAACTGGTGACTCTGATCCTATCTGGGCCTCACCCAGATCTGGTGACTCTGGTCCTCACCTCGGCATCATTGGTACCCGGTTACTCTGTTCCACACCTGAGCCTCACCTGGACATGATGACTCTGGAATCCCTCTGGGCCTCACACTGACCTGGTGACTCTCGTCCCCATCTGGATGTCATCTGGACCAGGTGATTCTAGTACCCCTCTAGGCCTCAACCAGACCTGGTGGCTCTGGTCCTCAACTGGGCCTCACCTGGACCTAGTGAATATGCTCCCCACCTGGGCCTCATCTGGACCTGGTGACTCTGGTCCCTACCTGGGCATCATCAGGACATGGTTCCTCTATTCCCCACTGGACCTCAATTGGAACGGGTGACTCTGATCCTCAGCAGCATGCCTCAAATGCACCTTTCCACTAGCTGCATTCTTATGGCCATGAGAATGTAGCTACATTGTAAGTCAGGAGGTTCAATGTATACCACTCTACTGCACCTAGAGACACAAGTATTGAAGCCTGCAGCTAGCTCCTTTTGTCCTATGAGCTTCTGACCAACACGTCTAGTGAGGATGTTCGAAATTTCATCTGAAGGCCGTGTGGAGGGGGATCCCTGGGTGACGCAGCGGTTTGGTGCCTGCCTTGGACCCGGGGCGCGATCCTGGAGACCCGGGATCGATTCCCACGTCAGGCTCCCGGTGCATGGAGCCTGCTTCTCCCTCTGCCTATGTCTCTGCCTCTCTCTCTCTCTCTCTCTCTCTCTGTGTGACTATCATAAATAAATAAAAATTAAAAAAAATAATTTGAAGGCCGTGTGGAACTGTGAGGGACTGAGGGTGAGCTCAAGTCTCAGAAGAAAGTACCCTTTGGACACTAGCTTCCACTAGCTTCCCATGTATGGAACTTAGTATCTAGCACCAATCCTAGAGAGCAGTTCTTCACATATCTCTGGATTGGGCTTGGAGACACTAGTCATGTCGGCCGGCAACTTCCACTAACCTCTCACAACCCTTCTGTCACGATTCGAGCCTAGGCCTGATAGGAGCGAAGTGTACCTGCAGTCAGCATGTGGGAGGTACAGGGAATAAGTTCAACTCTCAGAAGTGTGTATGCTTTACGGGCAGATGTCTGCTAGACAGTTATTGATGGGAGCTAGAACCGAGGTATACTCTAATTGAACAAAGACATTGGCAATCGCTGTATTGAACTCAGATACACGTGAGTACAGGCCTGTCACTTCCACATGCTTGTCACACAACCTCTTCCAGCACCTAACATAAAGATGCTAGGACCTAAGTCAACAGGCAGTCAGGAGGTGGGACGGTCCTGCCCTGACCTCAGCTCTTACAAGGAAGCATGCCTAGAAGTCAGCTTTCAACTAGCTGCGTTCTTATGGCAGTGAGAATGTAGCAGGATTCTAATTCAGGAGGTTCCAAGACTACCACTCTACTGCACCTGGAGATACCTTCCAGGTCTGCATTGTTCCACTTGCGTCTCATAACCTTCTGACAAAAGTCTATGGTGAAGATGTTTGATACTCATTCTGCAGGCTGTATCAGACCGTGAGGGACTGAGTGCGAGCTCAACTCTCAAAACTAAGTTGCTTTTGGAAAAGGTGTTCAGCTAGCTTCTCACCTATGGAACTTAGTATGTAGCACCAGTCTAAAACAGGAATTACTAGGAAATCGCTGGATTGACCTTGGTGGCACTAGTCTTGTGTGACGGGACATTCCACTTACCTCTCACCACACTTCTGTCACGCATCGAGTCTAGGCCTTTTAGAAGTGAAGTGTACCTGAAGGCAGGATGTTGAGGTAGAGATCATAAGCTCAATTCTCAGTAGTGTGTATGCCTGGGAGGCAGATTTCTCCTAACCCCTCGTACATGGGAGTTAGAACATAGCTACACTCTGATTGAAGAAGTCCGTTGGATATCACTGTATTCAACTCAGATACACGTGAGTTCAAGCCCGACGCTTCCACATGCTTTTCTCACAACCTCTCCTAGCACCTAACACAAGGATGTTAGCAGCTATGTCGACAGTCAGGCAGGATGCGGGAGGGTCCTGCCCTGAGACAGCTCTCAAAAGGAAGCATGCCTCAAAGCCAGCTTTCTACTAGCTGCGTTGTTATGGCCTTCAGAATGTAGCACCACTGTAAGTCAGGACGTTCCATGTATACCACACTACTGCACCTGGAGAGACAAGCATTGAAGCCAGCAGCTACCTCCTTGTGTCCTATGAGCTTCTGACAAACATGTCTAGTGAGGATGTTCAAAATTCCATCTGAAGGCTGAGTGGAACTGTGAGGGACTGGAGGTGAGCTCAAGTCTCAGAGGCAAGTACCCTTTGGACACTGTGTTCAACTAGCTTCTCATGTATGGAACTTAGTATGTAGCACCAATCTAAGAGAGCTGTTCCTCACATATCTCTGGATTGGGCATGGAGACACTAGTCGTGTGGGCCGGGACCTTCCACTAACCTCTGACAAAACTTCTGTCACGCATCGAGCCTCAGCCTGATAGGAGCGAAGTGTATCTGCAGTCAGCATGTGCGAGGTACAAGGCATAAATTCAAGTCTCAGAAGTGTGTATGCTTTGCAGGCCGATGTCTGCTAGACATCGAGGGGAGGTATATCCGAGCTACACTCTAATTAAACAAGGACGTTGGCAATCGCTGTATTGAACTCAGATTCACATAAGTACTGTCCTGACACTTCCACTCGCATTTCTCCAACCACTCCCAGCACCTCACGTAAAGATGTTAGCAGCTATGACTATGAGCAGGCAGGATGCGGGAGGGTCCTGCCCTGAGCTCAGCTCTCACAAGAGAGCATGCCTAGAAGCCAGCTTTCAACTAGCTGCCTTCTAATGGCCGTGAGACCATAGCAGTCTTCTAACTCAGGAGGTTCGAAGAATACCACTCTACTGCACCTGGAGACACCTTCCAGGCCTGCAGTATTCCACTTGCGTCTCACAAGCTTCTGACAAACATCTCTGGTGAAGATGTTCAAAACTCATTCTGCAGGCAGTGGGAACTGTGAGGGACTGGGTGTGAGCTCAACTCTCAGAAGAGAGATGCTTTTGGACTCGCGGTTCAGCTAGCTTCTCACGTATGGAACTTAGTATGTAGCACCTGTCTAAGACAGGAATTACTAGGAAATCGCTGGATTCAGCGTGGAGGCACTAGTCTTGTGTGCCGGCACTTTCCACTTACCTCTCACAACACTTCAGTCACGCATCAAGCCTACGCCTGTTAGCAGCGAAGTGTACCTGCAGGCAGGATGTGGGAAGTACAGGCCATAAGCTCAACTCTCAAAAGTGTGTACGCCTGGGAGGCAGATGTCTGCTACCCACTCGTACATTGGAATTAGAAACTAGATACACTCTTTGAGGAAGGCCGTTTGAAATCGCTGTATTCAAATCACATAAGCGGGAGTATAGGCCTGACACTTCCACATGTATTTCCCGGCCTTCTCCCAGCACCTAACATAAGGATATTAGCAGTTATGTCTACGGGCAGGCAGGATGCTGGAGGGTCCTTCCCTGAGCTCAGCTCTCACAAGGAAGCAGGCCTAGAAGCCAGCATTCTACTAGCTCCTTCTGATGGCCGTGAGAACGTAGCAGCATTGTAAGGCGGGACGTTCCATGAATACCGCTCTACTGCACCTGGAGACACAATCATTGAAGCCTGCAGCTGGGCCTTGCATCCCATGAGCTTCTGACAAACATGTCTAGTGAGGATGTTCGTAACTGCATCTGCAGGCAGTGTGGAACTGGGAAGGACTGCGTGTCAGCTCATCTCGCAGAAGGAAATTCCCCAGAGAGAGAGCCTTCAGCTAGGTAATCAGGTTGGAAGTTAGGATGTAGCTCCCATCTGAGGGAGGAATTCCTAGGAAGTCACTGGATAGAACTAAGAGACACTTGCTTCTTGCAAAACTTGCGTCCTGTATCGAACGAAATCCTTTGGAAGTGAAGCGTACAGGCAGTCAGCATGTGGGAGGTACAAGACATAAGTTCAATCCAAAGGAGTGTGCATGCCTTGGAGGCAGCTGTCCGCTAGGCACGAAATTGACAAGGCAGACACTTGGTTTTCACTCCGGTACTGTCCCGCATACAATGAAATGGTGTGGAACAGTAACGCACAGGCAGTCAGGATGGGGGAGGTACAGGCCACAAGCTCAACTCTCAGAAGTGTGCATGCTTTGCAGGCCTATGTCTGCTAGACACTTAGCGAGGCGAGGTATACCCGAGCTACACTCTAATGCAACAAGGACGTTGGCAATCACTGTATTGAACTCAGATACACGTGAGTGCAGTCCTGACACTTCCACTTGCATTTCTCCAACCTCTCCCAGCACCTAACATAAGGATGTTAGCATCTACGACTACGGGCAGGCAGGATGCGGGAGGATCCTGCTCTGAGCTCAGCTTTCAAATGGAAGCATGCCTCGAAGCCAGGTTTCTACTAACTGCGTTCTGATGGCCATGAGAACGTGGCAGCATTGTAATTCAGGATGCTCCATGAATACCGCTTTACTGCACCCGGACACACAACCTTGAAGCCTGCAGTTTGCCCCTTGCATTTCATGATCTTGTGAAAAACATGTCTAGTGAGGATGTTTGTAACTGCATCTGCAGGCAGTGTGGAACTGGGAAGGACCACGTTTCAGTTCATCTCCGAGGGAGAAGTTCCCCAGAGAGAGAGCTTTCAGCTAGGTACTCAGTTTTGGAAGTTAGTACGTAGCTCCCATCTGAGGGAGGAATTCCTCAGAAGTTGCTGGATTGAACTAAGACACATTTGCCTCTCGCAAAACTTCTGTCCCGTATCGATCGATATCCTTTGGAAGCGAAGCGTACAGGCGGTCAGCATGTGGGCTTTACAAGCCATAAGCTCAACCAAAGGAGTGTGCATGCCTTGGAGGCAGCTGTCCGCTAGGCGTGAAATTGACAAGGCAGACACTTGGTTCTCACTCCGCTACTCTCCCGCATACAATGAAATGCTGTGGAAGCAGAACGTACAGGCAGTCAGGATGGGGGAGGTACAGGCCATAAGCTCAACTCTCAGAAGTGTGTATGCTTTGCAGGCCGATGTCTGCTAGACACTTAGCGAGGCGAGGTATACCCGAGCTACACTCAAACTGAACAAGGACGTTGGCAATCGCTGTATTGAACTGAGATACACGTGAGTACAGTCCTGACACTTCCACTCGCATTTCTCCAATCTCTTCCAGCACTTCACACAAGGATGTTAGCAACTATGAGGCTGGGCAGGCAGGATGCGGGAGGGTCCTGCCCTGAGCTCACCTCTCACAAGAGAGCTTGCATAGAAGTCAGCTTTCAACTCGCTGCATTCTAATGGCCGTGAGACCATAGCAGTTTTCTAACTCAGGAGGTTCGAAGAATACCACTATACTGCACCTGGAGACACCTTCCAGGCCTGCATTATTCCACTTGGGTGTCACAAACGTCTCTGGTGAAGATGACCTAACCCTCGCCCTAACCCTAAACCTAGCCCTAACTTTAACTCTAACCCCTAACACTAACCCCTAACCCTAAATCACACCCTAACCCCTAACCCTAACTACAAACGTAGCCGAACCCTAACTCTAACCATAACCCAAACCCCAACTCCTAACCTCCTGCCATAATCCCTAAAGTCTAAACCCTAACCCTAACTCTAACTCCTGTCCCTAACCCAAACCCCCATCCTAACTCCTAACCACTGACCCTTACCCTTATCCCTCACCCTAACCTCTAATCTGTAACCATAAGCATAATCACTAACCCCTAACATCTAACCTAAGCCTAACCACAAACCACCTCCCCTCCCCTGACCCTACCATTCATTCTACCCATTCACTTACCCTATGGTTCTGAGGAGTCCCTTCTGACATGGACGTGGCCCCCAACGTCGCCTCCAGAGTCCTCCAGGGGGTCCTGAGGAAGCCGGGCTCCTGTGAATGCGGACGTGGCCCCACGTGTTCCAGAGTCATAGTCAGTGGGTCCTGAGTACTCCGGGTCTCCTCTCAACGTGGAGTATGCCTCCTCTGGAAGGAGGAGGAACATCCTTCTGGATGCCTCACATCCTCTGGAAGCCTCACAGCAGGTTATCAGGAGGCCGGGGGGTCCTGTCAGCCTGGACATGGCCCCATGTCCCCTGAAAACTCACCGCGGTCCTGAGGAGGCTGTGGGTTCCTGTCAGCCTAGACGCAGCCTCATGTGTCCCGAAGACAAAGTGCAGGTCCTGAGGAGGACGCGGGTCCTCTCAGTCTTGACGTGGCCCCACATTTTCCACAGCCTCACCATAAGACCTGAGGAGGCTGGGGGCTCTTGTCAGAATGGACGTGGCCCCAAATCATCCGAATCATTCACAGCGTGTCCTGAGGAGGCTGGAGACTTCTGTCAGTGTGGATTCGGCATCCACATTTTTCTTAGGCCTCACCACAGGCTCTGACAAGGCTGGGGTCTTCTGTCCGCATGGACGCATCTCCATATTTCCCGAAGTCTACACCGGGGGTCCTGAGGACATCAGCGTCTGGTTGTGTGGACATGGCCCCACGTCCTCCCGAAGCATCACTGCAGGTCCTGAAGCGGCCCTCTGAGGTGGCCGAGGCTCCTGTCACTGTGGATGCGGCCCCCAGCTTCCAGAAGACTCAACTTATGTCCTGAGGGGCCAGTTAGCTCCTGCCAGAGTGGACGCGGCGCACCATCTTTCAGAAGCCTCCCCACATGTTCTGAGGCGGCCCAGGGGCTCCTGTGAGGGTGGATGGGGGCCCACATCTTACTGAAGCCTCCCCGCGGGTCCTGAGGCAGCCCAGGGGCTCCTGTCAGGGTGGGTGCGGGCCCACAATTCCCTGAAGCCTCCCCGCAGGTCCTGAAGCAGCCCAAGGACTCCTGTCAGGGTGGATGTGGGCCCACATCTTCCTGAAGCTTCACCGTGTGTCCTGAGGAGACCGGGGCTCCTGTCAGCGTGAACACTGTGCAATATCCCCCTGAAGACTCCCCGCACATTCTGAGGAGGCTGTGGCTCATCAGCATGGACATGTCCCCACATCTTCCTCAGGCCTCCCCAGCACAGACTGGCTCATGTTAGTGCAGGGAGGCGAGGCCTACTGCACATGTCTGCCCCTTGGGCGGTGCCTGGGCTTGGGCGCCCCCTGCGGGATCCTCAGGCACTACAGGAGGCTGTGAAGGAGGCACGTGCTCATCCCGGGGCCCACCTCTGCCTCCTACCAGGCTCCATCTGTGGCCTGTTAGATTCGGAAATGTCTGACTGAAAAGGAGCCCAACACACAGCTTCCCCAAAAATACTTAAGGATAAAGAATTGGAGCCCAAAAGACGCAAAATGAAATGTGGACCAGACTTTTACCACGTCCTGTAAAACTCACTCAACCCTCTTCCACTGTGGGCGGGACGGCGGGCTGGTGCAGACACCATGGAAACAGTGTGGAGGCTCCTCCGGAAGTTACAAATAGAGCTGCCCTGCGACCCGCATGTGTAAAGCCTGGAGCTCACTCCGAAGATACAGATGCAGTGAGATGTGGGACAACGGCACCCCAATGTCCACAGCAGCCAGGTCCACAGTAGCCACAATATGGGAGGACCCTCGGTGCCCTCTGGCAGATGATGGATAAAGAGGATGTGAGATAGATGATGGCCATAGAGAGCGGAATGGTACTCACCTATCAAAGAGCAGGAAATCTTGCCATTTGCAATGACGTGGGTAGAAGTAGAGGGATCATCTTAAGTGAAATAGGTCAGTCGGAAAAGAGAATGACCGTGTGGTGTCATTCATAGGTGGAATTAAAGAAGCAAAGCAGATGAACATCTGTGAAGGGAAGAAAAAACAAATAAGATGAAAACAGATGCAGGAAATACAGACTCTTAATTATAGAAAACAAACTGAGTGTTGCTGCAGGGGAGGGGACAAGGGAGAGGATAACAGGGGACTGGCATGAAGGAGGGCACGTGGTGTCACGAGCACTGCGGTTTTCTCCAACTGGTGAATCCCTGAATTCTTCCTCTGAAAGTATAATACACTATACGTTAATTAATTGGGTTTAAATTAAATTAAGTTAAAAAATCAGTTGTATCAGAGCACGTTTCCTTCTGGACTCTCGGTTCTGCTCTTTCAGCTTATGCTGGGACCAACCCTCGTGGGTCTGGTTTGTTTAAGTAGGCATCAGGCCTCATCCATGGACCAGCCCAGGGCTAGAAATAACGACCCCGAGATCAGGACCAGAGGTGAGGTCAGGACTCGGATGCTTAACCGACGGAGCCAGGCGGGGTCCCGAGGACAACACTGCTTTATCCTGTGTCTCTGTGACATCGTTTGAAATAGGAAAGTGCTGCGTCCCACTCTGTCCTGCTTCTCCAATACTGATTTGCTCTCCGGGGTCATTTGTGGGGGCGGATAGATGTTATGGGTTTTTTTTTTTCCTATTTAGGATCTGCCACCATGATTTGACAGGAATGACATTGAAAGAGAGGGTGGCTTCAGGAACTGCGGACATTTTCACAAGATGAGGCTCCCAAACCACGAGCCCAAGATGGCCTCCCAGAGCCTGGTATGGCTCAGTGCACAAGTCTTCTGCTCCTTTGGTTCAGTCTCATTATTTATTCTCTGTGATGCTCCTGAGAAAGGAGTCACATCCGTCATTTCCTTCCTGAGTGCTCATTGTCAGGACACAGCAAGCCCCAAAATAGAATAAAAACTGAGCCCAGGCCAAATGCAGGAAGCCCCTATTAGAACAGATCTCAATGCCCTTGAAGGCCCCATATCAAAATGTAAACAGAACTTGAGGAATTGCTCCAGCCCTTCGGGAGTTCCCCGAGACCAGCCCTTAAAACTAAGCCAAAACCCACCTCGGGGTCCAAGTCCCTGCTCCATTGTGTCGGGTATACATGGACACAAGCTCGAGCTTGTAAATAAACCCTCGTGTGTTTGCATCAGTGTCAGCTTCTCGGTGGTTTCTCGGATTCACAATCTTGGGCACAACAGTCTGAGATACAAAACCAAAACCAAAAGAAGCTCAGACGCAGGTAGAGTGAACGTAGGGTTCTGAGAGAAGCGGCGGAGACCCGGGGGCTTGGGGGCTCTTCTGTGGAGGCCCCAGCAGACTGGGGGGCAGGATGCTCAGCCCCAGAGCCAGAGGACCTAGAGACCCCACCCGCATCCCGCCCATCAGGGCCTGGTCTCAGGGAGCAGCACAGCGCCACCTGCTGGAGCCCAGAGGCGATGACGCCCACCCCGCCTCTGACCCCCACAGGTGCAACTCCCAGGCAGATGTGCACCTGACAATCAGCGCCAAGGCCCATGCCCAGACCCCACACAGACCATTTGATGCCACCAAGTTGTCAGACCAGAGAGGCTGCAGAGCTTCAGCTTTGCCTCGAAAGTAGAGTCTAGATTCCTTTGTAGTTTGTGCTCTTTTTTCATTTATTTTCTTTGATTCTATTTTATTAATTGCCTTATTTTAACTTTTATGTATGTACTTTATATATTTCTTATTTTTACTTTCATGGTACTTTAATTGTGTTTCTTATTTTGGGATTTAGAATCTTTTAACGAGCAGGCCAAAATAATCTGGGGTTTTTTTGGGGGGGAGGGCAGTTGTTATTGTTTGTCTTGGTTTTTCTTTTTCTTCCTTCTTTCTTTTCTGGAATAAATAATGAGATGGAGAAATTCTCCTCCATAAAATAACATGAGGTAGTACTCACAGCCAGGAAGTTCATCAATACACATATATGATATCTAACTACAGTTTAAAACAATGATTATAAAGATAGCAGCTGGGCTGGAAATAGAGCACAGAAGAAAACTAGAGAATCCCTTACTGTAGAAATAAAAGAACTAAAATCTAGTCAGGCCAACGTTAAAAATGCTATAACTGAGATGCAGTCCCAAGTGGAAGCCTTAAAAACAAGAAACGTTATGGACCATAGAGGCAGACATAGGGAACTCAACCACTTATTAAAACAATAACATTCATACCATAGGAGACTCAGAAGATGAAGAGAGAGAAAAGGTGGGCCTTGCTCAGCCATTAGAAACAACAAATACCCACCATTTGCTTCAAGGTGGATGGAACTGGAAGGTATTATACTGAGTGACGTAACTCAATCGGAGAAGGACAAACATTGTATGTTCTCATTCATTTTGGGAATATAGATAATAGTGAAAGGGAATATAAGGGAAGGGAGAAGAAATGAGTGGGAAATATCAGAAAGGGAGACAGAACATAAAGACTCCTAACTCTGGGAAAAGAACTAGGGGTGATTGAAGGGGAAGTGGGCGGTGGGTGGGGGTGAATGGGTGACGTGTACTGAGGGGGGCACTTGACGGGATGAGCACTGGGTGTTATTCTGTATGCTGGCAAATAGAACACTAATAAAAGGTAAATTTATTATTAAAAAAAAGAAAGAAACAAAGAGTGGCACCTGGGTTGCTCAGTCAGTTAAGCTTCTGTCTTAGGCTCAGATCATGATCCAGGTCCCAAGGTAGGCTCCCTGTTCATCTGGGAACCTGCTTCTCTCTCTCCCTCTGTCCTGCTCGCTCATGCTTTTTCTCTCCTTACTCTCTCAAATAAATAAATAACATCTTTGAAAAAAATAATCAAACAAACCTAGAGGGAAGAGAAATCTCCCATGTAGAAGAATTTCAAACAATTTGTGCAGACATTCCACCGTCAAGTTCATGAGCATAGCTTTCCACTCTAATGTGTGCAATACACATAGTAACTTCCTTCTACAAAATATATTATGAAAAACTTAAAATAATAATGATAATATAATAATAATAATAATAATAATCAGTTTACTACGGAGAAAGCTGACAAACCCTACTTCAGCAAAATGACCAGAACGATGCCAAGACTGATAAATCATGTAGATAGTATCTATTCTTTGTATGATATAATGAAAATGGCAGTATATCTCTGTATATAATCTACAGAAATATTTCAATCATGATATAAACAACAGACATGTCCCAACTGAGGGAAATTTTACAAAATACTCTACTTCTCAAAGTGTTCCAGTTCAACAAATCAAGGAAAGCCTGAAAGACTGTCACAATCCAGAGGAGCCTAAGAAAATAGGAGGACAAATAGAATGTCATATGAGGGGTGGTAACTTAGCAAAAACTAAGGAAATCTGAATAAAGTATGGTCTTTGGTTAATGCGAATATTTTAATATTGATTCATTAGCTAATATTTGTACCATACTAATATAAGATATCAATAATTGGAGAAATTGAGTGCAAGTGCATGCGAATGCTCTGTACTATCTTCTCAATTTTCCTATAAATCTTTGTTTTTTTCCTAATAAATAAGATTTATTTTGAAAATTGACTAAAATGAATCAGGCTCCAAGTGTGAAGACATTTTAAGAATCGTTGAATTAATTTTGCCTTATTCTTAAAGAGTTCCTTCCATGGGAACAAAGTAAGAATTTTAGATCAGAAGGAAAGAAAAACACTTAGGAACACGTATAATGCCTCCTCAACCTGAAAAGCAGGAACGGATAATAAATAGCAAAAATCAGATAAAAATAATTCTAGTATAATAGACACCATATTGCAAGTGTGTTTAAAATTAACAATGTATAACATTTATTTCCCTGACATTTGTCTTCCAGAGAGTTCACAGTGTTTCAGTGTCAGTTGAAAAAGGGGAAGAATCTCAGGGAAGAATCCTTCACATAATAATAGGACCATTGGTAATAATGTCTCTCAGTTCTTTCCAAATCCATAAAGATGCATTTCCTGATGAGTGACTGTGCTGTGAAGAAAGAGAAGACATTCCCTCATCCCTCTGATTTACTTGTGTCAGAATATTTTAACCATAGTACTACGGATAGTAAATTATCCTTATTAACAGGAAATACATCTCAGATTGGAATCTGAGCAATCAGAAGTGCAGAGAAAAAACACTTTGACTCGTTCTTCATCTTAAAAAGACAACGGACAGCTTTTCTATGTACAAAGTCAGTTGTCAAGATAGCCTCAGGGAGTAAGAGTCTGCAGTATCGAATCCCGCTGCAGAACTGGGACGCCCAGGAGACAGGTCCTCCTGATTCCAAATCCCAGGGCCTGTCCCCCAACACACGCTGCCAGGCTGAGGTCATTTGCAATTGCTTTCTTAGGAGCTCCTGGGAAGGTGGTAGGAGCTAGCTAGGATGGGAATGGATACAAGGAGGCCGAGAAAATGAAGGCCTTTCCACTTTAAGTTCAGCGTTCGAAAATGTCAAGCCATCCCAGGCCCCTGTGAAGAAGAGCTGAAATTTACATTACTTCAGTTGCAGGAAAAAAACAAAAGTTTACAGCTTATTGCCCTGGAAAGCCCCACAATAGAATAAGAACTGAGCCCACGCCAAGGGCTGGAAGCACCTATTAGAATGAGAACAGAGCTCAATGCCCTTGAAAGCCCCATATCAAAATGTAAACAGAACTTGAGGAATTGTTCCAGCCCTTCTGGAGGTCCCTGAGACAAGCCCTTAAAACTAAGCTAAAACCCAACTCGGGGTCCAGGTCCCTGCTCCACTGTGTTGGGTTCGTGTGTACTTGAACACAAGCTCGAGTTTGGAAATCAACCCTCATTTGTTTGCATTGGTGTCAACTCTGTAGTGGTTTCTCAGATTCGCAATCTTGGGCACAACACCCCATGTCCCCTCCCCACCTGAGCTGAACCCCTATGCCCTCCAACCCAGGCTGTCCCTCAGTCACCTCCCCGCCCACTACAGCTGGGCACAAGCCCTCACGCAGTTCCACGGGCACGGTGGGCACTCCCACCATTCCCGGCCTCCCAGAGGAAGGAAGGAGGTTTCTGCAGGACACACTCCCATGGTTGCCCCAGGGCTCCCTGACCAGCAAAGCAGCTCATGACAGGTCAGGGTCTGTATCCCTGATGCCTGCTCCTCCTCCCCGGTTTTCCCACAGGAAATGAAGGAGGAGGCCCTGGTACTCCTCCTAGGAAATCACGCAGGTAGACCTGGACGTCAACAGGACATTCAGCAGTCACATCATGTTTTGGTACTACTATAGGGTAGGGTGAGGCTGAGGGGCCAGGGGGGATCGGGCTCCGGGTGAGGACCAGGGGCTTCTGGGTCGGGAACACAGGGCTTCCGAGGCTGGGAGAAGAACAGCAACAGCAACACACAGCTGCATGGTAAGGTGCTGGTGATGTACACCGTGCCCCCTCCCCCGGGTTCTCAGGGATGAGGAGGCCACTAGGATGGGGCCTCCAGGGGTTGCCATGTGAGCTGAACCCCAAAGGTGTGAGGGACGATCCTCTGAAAAGCAGGGTGCAGGCCGTGGGGGGCAGTAAGGGGACCTGGGGGCTGGGTGTATGGCTGTGACTGGAGGAGGACACACATCGATCCGATGAGGGTCAGATGGGTCAGGGTGACACCCCCTCTCAGTGCTTTATATATTTCTAAATTCTATGCATTTAATTTGAGACAATTTGCAATTTGTAAACATACATAGTATGATGACCCGAGATATTGCCCCCAGTCCAGCCAGGGCCCTGCACTGACCACACGGGGACCCAGGAGCAGGTGTCACAGCAAACCCCAGACTGGGGTCGCCTTTATCTGTAGACGTCTCCCCATGCATCTTAGAGAAAGGGTTTACCGGGTGTCTGCCAGCCCCCCACCTCATCCCCCCATTTCCCAGAAACACATCATCCCCCTACATCATCATCCCCCATGGCCTTGCCCCTACACCATCCCCCTCACACACACAAAGCCCCACACAATCCCCACCCACACTATACCTCAACACTATCCCCCCTACACCAGCCCCCAACTCCACCACCATCATACACATGCCCCCACATCATCCACCCCCACACCATCGGCCCTGAGCAAGGAACCGGTGCAGCTGCCCCCTGTGGGACATGCTCAGCCTCCCCGGGGTTCTTTGGATACCCTGATCCCATCAGAAGCCTGGGTGTCCCATAAAGTACCCAGGGGTTGCAGGGAGGAGGGAAGACAGGGAGCCCCCGAAATGGTGTGTTCAGGTGAGTGGTGCAGAGGACCCACTGTGCCCTGCCTCCGCCCACTGTCCCTCCTGGAGCGTGGCACACCCTGCACAGGAACCAGCCCCTAACCTAGAGGGACCTGGGCTGACTGGGCACCAGGCTCTGGGGAGCTGGGTTGATTTGAGCCCCCACGAGGCCCAACACAAAGACTAATGGGATCCAGCCCCCCCATGGCCGTCGCCAGCCCTGGATTCTGGCCCCGGGCTGAACGAGCCTTCTCACAGTTGAATGTGGCCTTCTGGGCACTGGGCGAGCCCCACAGGTCCAGGTCGCTGACCTAGGGCAGACCGGGGGATCCCGGGACACCCCAGGGTGGGGAGAGCAGGGGTAGGCCGGTGGGCCCCACCCATACCCACACCAGGAGGCAGGCTCCTACAGGTGTTGGGGCCCCAGGGGTCCCAAGGCCGGGGTCCAGCTGCCCTGCAGGGACCCAGCACAGGAGCCCATGAGCTGCAGTTCCAGGTCAGCTCTGCTGTCCTCAGAACCGTCACTCAGGCTGAAGCCTCAGGACACACGCCCCCAACCAGAGTCCACACATGCTTCCAGGTGGGGGACTCCAGCACTCACCCCCCCAACCCGTGTGATTCTTGCCCTCCCCTAAAGACTAAAAGGTCTCCTTCCCCAGGTGAAGGCGCGCACCCTCTGCTCTGAGCCCATTTGCTGTACAAATTCAATAAAGTGTTGTGGTGTGAAAATGCACAACCAGCCCGTTTCTGTGTCTCCTAGAACTCTGAGTATAGAGCGTGGAGAGACCCCCAGAGAGGAGGAGGGGGCACCACCGAGGCCCCAACCAGCCCATGCAGGGGCGCCGCTAGGCACACACAGCTGACGTCCCACGTGCCATCCAGGAGTGGCCGGACGCCAGGGTCAGGCCTCACAGACTTTACTGGGACTCAGCCTGTGCCCTGTGCGCCAGAATGGGCGGGACAGAGTGACAGCCAGGGAGCCTCAGGTCACCAGGGTCTGTGCAAAGTGACCTGAGAAGTCACTGCTCCCTCTGTCCAGGGGGCCGGGCCTGGCCGGGTTCCGGGGCACTTCCTCCCCTCCCCGCATCTCCGTGCCTGGGTGCCTTGGGCACAGAGGGCCTGCGGGGCGGTCAGCGTGGCCGTGGAAGTGATATCAGGACAGCAGGCCCTTGTGCTGTGCCCAAGATTGCGAATCCGAGAAACCACCAAGGAGCCGACACCGATGAAACTCCTGAGGATCTCTTTACAAGCTGGAGCTTGGGTCCAAGTGCACCAGACACATTGGAGCAGGGACTTGGACCCTGAGACTAAGAGGCGAGGCAGCTCGTGGACCAGTGGACCATGGGATACGCAGAAAGTTGCACAATCATGTCGGTCCACATGTAGTTGGCCGACTGAATTACACCTTACCCTATAGTATCCACTTGAGCTGGTCTATTACTTTGGTCAGAATTGGTGCATGATTTTGGCGGGCACAAAGCAGGGTTACCTTGTTATGAGCTGATTTCCAATTAGGGTGTGCCCAGCGGCCTGACTAGGGTGGGGCAGCGCCTTAAGCCATAAGTAGACCATTTGGGGGTCATAGGGGAGGTGGCAGATGTAGCACAAAATGGAATGAGCCCTGCTCTCTTTGTCCAGGGGTAGGGGATTTTTGTTAAATTTCCTGGTTCCCACACTTACAGCTCATGCACCTGGGCCACCCTCACCAGGTGGACCCAGCATGCACACCTTGTGGTGTTGGATCTCTCATACCAACGTGTGGAGGGCACCTTCCTTGCCCGAGTGAGTAAGGGGTGGGTGAGCATGGGGCTCGGCCTGAAGGCCAGTCAGGACAGGGGACCGACAACCCCAGCCCCATCCCCACCCTGACTCCCACATACAGGCAGCCACATGGCTCCCCACCATAGGCAGCTGGCTCCTCAGGAGCTCCCCCCAAGGGTGGCCCGAATGTCTGGCTCCCTGCTGGAGAGGCATTGGGGAGAAGAGAAGCAGCAAGCGCTTGGCAGGACCCACTGCCGGACATGGGAATGTGGCCGAGCCGGACCTTCCAGCTCAGCTGACCCTCCAGCAGAAAGACACTGCATGAGCGAGCCCCGGGGGGGACAGGAGAGCCCAGCTAGCCACCCAGCGCCAGCACCAGAAATGAGGTTTTGCCAACCATTTCGGGGTTTTGGGTTACCCAGCCATAGGATCCAATAGGTGCACATGATAGCTGCATGTCATAGAGACACACACACCCCAAAACCAACAAAAGTCGGAATGCCCCCAATGTTGTCAAACAGCAGCCAGATGGTTACATACAAGTCGCTGTGATCCCCAATAGGATACATGGAAGACGCTATAAACCATGACTGCAGACGTGCTGGAGGCATGGAGATGTGCCTGCTGGGTTCCAACAAGGAGCACAGAGGGGAAGGATGCATCCTACGGACAGGGGGCACCTCCTAGGAAAGGACACCAGGTCCCTGTGAAGGCTACAGAGGGTGAAATCTCTCCTCTTCTCTTTGTGCTTCTGGTTTTCCTCCTACATGACATTGTCCTCAATCATATTAGAAAGAAGTTATTTTATGTTTTTAAATTTCTTTTTATTGGAGTCCAATTTGTATGAATTCTTTCTTCAGCAAGGGTGTCATTCAGGAGAGAAGAAGAGAGAAAGATTTTCCTAGACAGGCAACATATAAAGGAGTTCATGACCACTTAACCAGTCCAGTAAGGAATTTTAAGAGGGACTCTTCTAGTGGGGGAAAAAAGAGAACAAAAGAAACAAAGACTAGAAAGAACCAGAGAACGTCACCAGAAACACCAACTCTTCCGGAAACACAAAGGCACAAAGTTCATATCTTTGAATAATCACTCTGAATGCTGATAGGCTAAATGCTCCAATCAAAAGATACAGGGTACCAGAGTGGCTTAAAAAACAGGATCCGGGATGCCTCGGTGGCTCAGGGGTTGAGCCTCTACCTTTGAATCAGGGTGTGATCCTGGAGTCAGGGATCGAGTTGCATATTCTGCTCCTGGTGGGGAGCCTGCTTCTCTCTCTGCCTAATTTTCTAGCTGCCTCTCTCTCTCTCTCTGTCTCTCTCTCTCTTTCTCATAAATAAAATCATTATTTAAAAAACAAGATCCATGTATGCTGCCTACAAGATGCTCACATTAGACTTATAGACACCAGGAGATTGAAAGTCAGGGAATGGAAAGTCATCTATCACGCTAATGCATATCAAAAGAAAGCTGGAGGACCCATACTTATATCAGACAAAGGAGATTTGAAACCTAACCCTGGGGGATACCTGTTGGCTCAGTGGTTGAGCATCTGCCTTCGGCTCAGGGCTGATCCTGGGATCCCAGTATCGAGTCCCACATCGGCCTCCCTTTGTGGAGCCTGCCTTTCCCTCTGCCTATGTTTTGCCTCTGCTTCTCTGTGTATCTTTCATGAATAAATAAATAAAATATTTAAATTTCAAAAAGAAAGAACAAATAGTATAAGAAGAGATGAAGAAGGGCATTATTTCATAATTAAAAAGACTCTCTATCAAGATCAAACAACTAAATATTTATGCTGCCAACATGGGAGTACCTAAATATAGAAACCAATTAACAGCAAACGTACAGGAACTCACTGATAATAATACAGTGACAGGGGATTTTAACACCCACTTATGGCAATGGACTGATTGTCTATACAGAAAATCAACAGGGGAACAATAGCCTTGACACACTGAACCACAGGGACTCAACAGATATAGTCTGAACATTTCATCCTAAAGCAGAATACACATTCCTTCCTTTCTTTATTATTTATGATAGTCACAGAGAGAGAGAGAGTGAGAGAGGGGCAGAGACATTGGCAGAAGGAGAAGCAGGCTCCATTCACCAGGAGGCCACCGGGGGATTCGATCCTGGGTCTCCGGGATCGCAACATGGGCCAAAGGCAGGCGCTAAACTGCTGCGCCACCCAGGGATCCCTACACATTCCTTTCAACTGCACATGGGACATTCTCAAGAACAGATCATATCATGGCCCACAAATCAGCCCTCAACAGGTACAACAGGTACAAGAAGGTTGATATCACACCCTGTACATTTTTGGACCACAACGCTATGAAACTTGAAGTCGACAGTAAGAAAAAAAAATTGGACAGACCAAAAATACGTGGAGATTATGAACATCCTACTAGAGAATGAATGGAGCAACCAAGAAATTAAATAGGAAATTTAAAACAAATGAAAATGAAAACATGTTTCTCAAAACCTCTGGGATGTAGCAAAGGCAGTCCTAAGAGGGAAGTACATAGCAATACAGGCCTACCTCAAGAAACAAGAAGTCTCCAATACACAACCTAACCCGACACCTAAAGGAGCTGGAAAAGGAATAGCAAACATAGCCTGAAGCCTACAGAAGAAGGGAAAAAATAAAGATGAGAGAAGAAATAAACAATGCAGAAACAACAAAACAGAATGGAATAACGAAACTAAGAGCTGGTTCTTCAAAATAATTAATAAAATAGACAAAGCCCTAGCCAGCCTTATCAACGAGAAAAGAGAAAAGACCTATATAAATAAAGTCACAAATGAGAGAAGAGAGATCACAATCAACACCAGAAAAATAAGACAATTATAAGGGAATACTATGAAAGATTATACGCTAACAAACTGGGAGACCAGGAAGAATTGGAGAGATCCCTAGAAATGTGCAAACAATCAAAACAGAAATAGGAAGAAATAGAAATGTGAACAGACCCATAACTAGCAAAGGAATTGAATCAGCAAGGTACCTGGGTGCCTCAGTGGTTGAGCATCTGCTTTGGCTCAGGTCACGATCCCAGGATCCTGGGGCATCAAGTCCCACATCAGGCTGCCCACATGGAGCCCCATTTTCCCTCTGCCTATACCTCTGCCTCTCTGCATCTCCCATGAATACATAAATAAAATGTTTAAAAAAGAGAAAGATATAAAGATGAGAAAGGACCCAAATAAAATCACAAATGAGAAAAGAGAAATAACAACCAACACTACAAGTACAAACGTTTATAAGAGAACATTATGAAAAATTATATGCCAGCAACCCCGAACCTGGAAGAAATAGATCAATTCCTAGAAATATATAACATAGCAAAAATGAAAAAGGAAGAAATAAGAAACTTGAACACACAGATAACCAGCAGAGAAATTGAATCAGCAATCAAGAATCTCCCAACAGGAGACGCTTAGATCAATAGAATAGAATGGAAAGCCGAAACAAGATACAAACCTGTAACTCTATGGTCCATTAATCGACAACAAGGCAGGAAGGAATATCCAATGGCACAAAGACAGTCTCTTCAACAAACCCTAACCCTGACCCCAGGATAAGAACAAATGGTGTTGGGAAAACCAGGCAGCCACATGCAGAAGAATGAAACTGGACCACTTTCTTACACCATCTATATAAAAAATGAATTCAAAATGGATGAAAGACCTAAATGTGAGACCTGAAACCATACAAAGAAGAAAAGATAGGCAGCAACATCTTTGACATTGGCCATTGGATCTTCTTTCCAAATATGCATCTGAGGCGAGTGAAACAAAAGCAAAAATCCTATTGGGAGTTCATCAAATTGAAAAGCTTCTGCAAAGTGAAGGAAACAAGCAACGCTAAAATGCAACATACAAAATGAGAGGAGATATTTGTAAGCAACACAACCAATAAAGAGTTAGTATGCAAAATACGTAAAGCAAATATAAATCTCAGCATCCTAAACACAAATTATCCAACTGCAGATGGGAAGAAGACATGAATGGACTTTGTCTCTGTCAAGACATCCAGATGGCCACCAGACACACGGACAGACACTCAGCGTCACCCATCATCAGGGAAATGCAAACCAAAACCACAATGAGATGTCACCTGACAGCCGACAGAATGGCTAAAATTAACAACACAAGAAACAACAGATGTTGGTGAGGCTATGGAGAAGGGGGAGCCCCCTTACACTCCTCGTGGTCATGTGAACAGGTGCAGCTACTGTGGAAAACAGTGTGGAGGGTCCTCAAGAAGTTAAAAGTACAAATACCCTATGATTCCAAAATTGCACAGCTAGGTATTTTTCCCGAGGATATAAAAGTAGTCTCTTAGATTCAAAGAGGGACACGCAGCCTAGAGTTTGTAGCGGCGTTATCAACAATAGCCAAACTGTGGATATAGCCCAGATGTCCATCGACAGATGAATGGGCAGAGACGATGTGGTAAATATACACACTGCGACATCACTCGGTCATCACAAGGGATGAAATGAAGCCATTTACAATGACCTGGGAGAATTGTAAAGGACTTATGCTCAATGAACTCAGTCAGAGAAAGACAGATAGCAAATACCATACAATTGCATTCACATGTGAATTTTAAGAAACCAAACAAATTGGCAAGGGGATCGATAGGGTGGGATGAGAGAAGCAAACCAAGAAACTCACTCTTAACCACAGAGAATAAAATAATAGATACCAGAGGAAGGTGGGGGGGGGGGGATGGGGAATCAGGCGATGGGGATAGTGGAGGGCACCTGTGACCAGTACCAGGCGTTGCATCCAAGGGTTGAATCAGTATGTGGCAAACCTGAAAATATATCATACTGTGTTTACAAACAGGAATTCAATAAAAGTTTAAAATAATAATTGTTAGTATCGAAGAAACATGTGCGCACAAGAGATAAAATCAGAAAGGCAACTGAAAATCCAAATAAAGAGTATTTAGAGCCACAAATCCCCTCCTTAGCTCAGCTCGGGAGAAGCCTGCCATGTCTTTTCTGACCCCAGCAGAAGCCTGTATTTTGATTCTCTGGGGAGGCCACTGACTTGGTGGAATCAAGCTATCTTTGAACCCAAAACCTAAATAGTGTGCATAAAACTAAACTGCCCAAGATACTAGGAGTCCCAGTGCACGCACAGGCCAAGACCCAAACTCTAACCATACACAGACATATCCCTAACCCTACACTTAAGCCTAATATTAACCTAAACCTTAAACAAGACCTATCACTAATCAAAAACCAAACACAAACCCCAAGACCGAAACACATTCACTGAACCTACCTGCCAAGCCTCACCCTAACTCCTAAACCTATTCTTAGGTTTCCTTAACCCTGACCCCTACCTTAAATCTAACCCTAACCCTAAACTCTAACACTAACCTTAACTTAATGTATTCAAATCCTATTCTTAACCTTATCCTGTACCCTAACCGTAACCCTCTAATACTAACCCTATCTCATACCCCAAACCATACCCTAACCCGTACCCTAAAACTAACCCCTAACCCACTGCCTAACCCTATCTCTTACCCTTTTCCAAAACCGTACACTGACCCTACCCTGACCCTGACCTGACCATTACCCCTAACCAAACACTAACCCTAATCTTAACCCCTATCCTAACCCTTCCGCTCACCCTAACTCTAAACCTAGCCCTAACTTTAACCCTAAACCCTAACCCTAACAACTAACCCTAACTCACGTCCTAACACCTAACCCTAACTGCAAACCTAATCACAACCCTAACACTAACCATAACCATAACCCCAACTCCTAACATCCTGTCCTAATCCCTAAGCCTAAACCCTAACCCTAACTCTAAATCCTGTCCCTAACACTAACCCTAACCCCTTTCATTAATCCCTAACCCCCATCCAACTCCTAACCACTCACCCTTACCCTTATCCCTCACGCTATCCTCTAATCCGGAACCATAAGCATAATCACTAACACCTAACATCTAACCTAACTTAACCACCAACTGCCTCCCCTCCCCTGACCCTACCACTCATTCTACCAATTCACTTACCCTGTGGTTCTGAGGAGTCCCTTCTGATGTGGACGTGGCCCCCAATGGCGCCTCCAGAGTCCTCCAGGGGGTCCTGCGGAAGCCAGGATCCTGTGAGTGTGGATGTGGCCCCACGTGTTCCTGAGTCATAGTCAGCAGGTCCTGAGGACGCCGGGTCTCCTGCCACTGTGGACTATGCCTCACATCCTCTGGAAGCCTCACAGCAGGTCCTCAGGAGGCCGAGGGCTCCTGTCAGCCTGGACATGGCCCCATGGCCCCCAGAAAACTCACCGCGGGTCCTGAGGGGGCTGTGGGCTCCTGTCAGCATAAACACAGCCCCATATATCCCGAAGCCAAAGGGCAGGTCCTGAGGAGGCCAGAGACTCCTGTCAGTGTGGATTCAGCACCCACATCTTTCTTGTGCCTCACCACAGGCCCTGACAAGGCTGGGGTCTTCTGTCTGCATGGAAGCATCCCCATATTTCCCGAAGTCTACACCGGGGGTTCTGAAGACGTCAGCGTTGTGGTGTGGGCGTGGCCCCATGTCCTCCCATAACGTCACTGCGGGTTCTGAGGAGGCCAGGGCTCCTGACACCGTGGATGCGGCCCCCACCTTCCAGAAGCCTCAACTTATGTCCTGAGCGGCCCGGGAGCTCCTGCCAGAGTGGAAGTGGCACCACAGCTTCCTGAAGCCTCCCTGCAGGTCCTGAAGCGGCCCAGGTGTTCCTGTCAGGGTGGATGCGGGCTCACATCTTCCTGAAGCCTCACCGCGGTTCCTGAGGAGACCGGGGCTCATCAGCGTGGATGCGTCCCCATGTCCTCCTCAGGCCTCCCCAGCACAGGTGGGCTCCTGTTATTGCAGGTGGACGAGGCCTACTGAGCCTTCCCAGCCCTTTTTTTTTTAGTATATGTGCTGCCGAAGCGAGCACCCTTCCCAGCCCTTGAGCAGGGCCTGGGCTCGGGCGCCTCCTGCAGGACGCTCAGGCACTGCAGGAGGCCATGCAAGAGGCAGCGTCCCCGTACACGGGACCACACCTGCCTCCTTCCAGGCTACAGCTGAGGCCTATGAGCTTCGGAAATGACTCACTGAAACAGAGCCCAATACCTGGCTTCCCCAGAAATACTTAAGGACAATGATTAGAGCCCACAGGACACAAAAAGAAATGTGTACCAGACTTTAACCAAGTCCTGCAAAACTCACTCAACCCTCTTCCTCTGTGGGCGAGACCGCAGGCTGGTGCAACCACCCTGGAAACAGTGTGGAGGCTCCTCAGGAAGTTATAAATAGTGCCGCCCTATGACCAGCAGGTGCACGGCCTTAGCTCACCCCGAAGATACAGATGCATGAGACTCGGGGACACCTGCACCCCAATGTCCAGTAGCCACACTGTGGGAGGAGCCTTGGTGCCCTCAGGAAGATGATGGATAAAGAAGATGGAAGATAGATGATGGTCATAGATGATAGATAGTTAGATGATAGGAATGGTACTCAGCTATCAAAGAGAAGAAAATATTGCCATTTGCAATGACGTGGATAGAACTAGAGGGATCTTGTTAAGTGAAAAAAGTCAGTCAGGAAAGAAAATTACTGTATTGTTGCATTCATAGGTGAAATTAAAGAAGCAATGCAGATGGGCATCTGTAAAGGGAAGGAAAAACAAATAAGATGAAAACAGACATGGAGGAAAAAGACTCCAGGAAGGAGGAAACAAACTGAGGGTTGCTGGAGGGGAGGGGAGTGGAGGGACAGGGTAAGTGGTAGACGGGGATGAAGGAGGGCACGTGATGTCATGAGCCCTGGTGTTATCTCCAACTGGTGAATCCCTGAATTCTACCTCTGAAAGTATAATACACTATACTCTTAATTAATTGGGTTTAAATTAAATTAAGTTTAAAAAACAGTTGACGGTATCGGAGTGCATTTTCTTCCAGGCTCTCTATTCTGCTCCTTCAGCTTATGCCAGAACCACACCCCTGTGGGTTTGGTTTGTTTAAGTAGGCTCCATGCCTCGTCCACAGTTCAGCACAGGGCTAGAATTCATGACCCCGAGATCAAGACCAAGGGTGAAGTCAGGAGTCGGATGCTTAACCAACGGAGCCAGCCGGGGCCCGAGAACCACACTGCTTTATCCTGTGTCTCTGTGACATTGTTTGAAATAGGAAAGTGGAAGGAGGGGCAAGATGGCAGAAGAAGAGGGTCCCCAAATCACCTGTCCCCACCAAATTACCTAGATAATATTCATCATCCTGAAAATCTCTCTCTTTAAAAAGAGAGACCAGCTGGAATGCTACAGTGAGAAGAGTTCACACTTCTATCAAGGTAGGAAGAGGGGGGAAAAGAAATAAAGAAACAAAAGGCATCCAAGGGGGAGGGGCCCCACGAGGTGCCGGGCTAAGGCTGGGGCGAGTGCCCCCAGGACAGGAAAGCTCTGTCCTGGAGAAGCAGGAGCTTCACCAATCTTCCTGGGTGGAAAGGCACCCGCAGGGAGTTGGAGCAGGATGCCAGGATGGCGGGGATGCCCTCGGGCTCCCTGGAACACTAACAGACACCTGCGCACCCAGGAGACTGCACCATACCCCGCGGCCGAGCTCCCTAAAAGACTGCAGGGCCCATGGCTGGACCCGGAGCAGCTCGGAGGGGCTCGGGCGGCGGCTCCGCATGGAGGGGGCTGCGAGGCCAGGAGCAGCTCGGAGGGGGCTCCAGCAGAGGAAGAGGATCCCTGCGGAGAGGGCTGCGGGGCAATGGGACCAGCTCAGAGGGGCTCGGGCAGCAGCGCTGCGGAGGTGGCTGTGTGGCCGGGAGGGGGAATCCAACAGCGCAGGCACTGGAGCACAGGGTGCCAGGACACAGCCCAGGATTTGGCCTCCCCCTGGGACAGGCAGAGCCCGGGAAGGCCCACGACAGCTAGGACGCTTCTGCCCAGAGCTGAGCAGATCAGCGTCCCTGCCTTGGCACCTCCAGGTCCTGCAGAGGGAGAGCTCTATAGTTACTGTGGGAGCTGAATCCAGGGCTCCAGAGCTGCTGGCGTCACTGGAATCGTTCCTCCTGGGGCCTCACGGGTTAAACAACCCCCACTGAGCCCTGCACCAGGCAGAGGGCGGAGCAGCTCCCTCAAGAGCTAACACCTGAAAATCAGCACAACAGGCCCCTCCCCCAGAAGACGAGCTAGACGGACAAGTTCCAGGGGAAGTAAACGGACTTAAAGTATACAGAATCGAAAGATACTCTCCCGTGGTTTTTCTTTTCTTTTCTTTTTTCTTTTCTTTTCTCTTCTCTTCTTTTCTTTTCTTTTCTTCTTTCTGATTTGAAGCATCCCCCACCCTTTATTCCTTTCTTTCTTTTTCTTTCTCTTTTTCTTCTTTTTTCTTTTTTTTCTTCCTTTTCTCTTTTTCTCTTTTCTTTCCTTCTTTCTCTCCTCTCTTTTTCTCCTTTACCCAATACAAATTTTTTTGGCCACTCTGCACTGAGCAAAATGAATAGAAGAAAAACCTCACCTCAAAAGAAAGAATCAGAAACAGTCCTCTCTCCTAAGAGTTACAAAATCTGGATTACAATTCAATGTCAGAAAGCCAATTCAGAAGCATGATTATACAGCTACTGGTGGCTCTAGAAAAAAGCAGAAAGGACTCAAGAGACTTCATGACTGCAGAATTTAGATACAATCAGGCAGAAATTAAAAATCAATTGAATGAGATGCAATCCAAACTACAAGTCCTAACGACGAGGGTTAAGGAGGTGGAAGAACGAGTGAGTGACATAGAAGACAAGTTGATGGCAAAGAAGGAAACTCAGGAAAAAAGAGACAGACAATTAAAAGACCAGGAAGACAGATTAAGGGAAATAAACAACAGCCTGAGGAAGAAAAACCTACTTGTAATTCGGGTTCCCGAGGGCGCCGACAGGGACAGAGGGCCAGAATATGTATTTGAACAAATCCTAGCTGAAAACAATCCTAATCTGGGAAGGGAAACAGGCATTCAGATCCAGGAAATAGAGAGATCCCCCCCCTAAAATCAATAAAAACCGTCCAACACCTCGACATTTAATAGTAAAGCTTGCAAATTCCAAAGATAAAGAGAAGATCCTTAAAGCAGCAAGAGACAAGAAATCCCTGACCTTTATGCGGAGGAGCATTAGGGTAACAGCAGACCTCTCCACAGCGACCTGGCAGGCCAGAAAGGGCTGGCAGGATATATTCAGGGTCCTAAATGAGAAGAACATGCAACCAAGAATACTTTATCCAGCAAGGCTCTCATTCAAAATGGAAGGAGAGATAAAGAGCTTCCAAGACAGGCAGGAACTGAAAGAATATGTGACCTCCAAACCAGCTCTGCAAGAAATTTTAAGGGGGACTCTTAAAATTCCCCTTTAAGAAGAAGTTCAGTGGAACAATCCACAAAAACAAGGACTGAATAGATGTCATGATGACACTAAACTCATATCTGTGGATAGTAACTCTGAACGTGAACGGGCTTAATGACCCCTTCAAAGGCGCAGGGTTTCAGACTGGATAAAAAAGCAGGACCCAACTATTTGCTGTCTACAAGAGACTCATATTAGACAGAAGGACACCTACAATCTGAAAATAATGTGTTGGAGAACTTTTTTACCATTCAAATGGTCCTCAAAAGAAAGCAGGGGTAGCCATCCTTATATCAGATAAACTAAAATTTACCTCGAAGACTATAGTGAGAGATGAAGACGGACACTAAATCATACTTAAAGGATCTATCCAACAAGAGGACTTAACAATCCTCAATATATATTCCCCGAATATCGGAGCTGCCAAATATTTAAACCAATTAATAACGAAAGTGAAGAAATACTTAGATAATAATTATCTTATACTTGGTGACTTCAATCTAGGTCTTTCTACCCTTGATAGGTCTTCTAAGCACAACATCTCCAAAGAAATGAGAGCTTTAAATGATACACTGGAGCAGATAGATTTCACAGATATCTACAGAACTTTACATCCAAACTGAACTAAATAAACATTCTTCTCAAGTGCACATGGAACTTTCTCCAGAATAGACCACATACTGGATCACAAATCGCGTCTGAACCAATACCAAAAGATTCAGATCGTCCCCTGCATATTCTCAGACCATAATGCCTTGAAATTAGAACTAAATCATAACAAGAAGTTTGGAAGGACTTCAAACACGTGGAGGTTAAGGACCATCCTGCTAAAAGATGAAAGGGTCAACTAGGAAATTGAGGAAGAATTAAAAAGATTCATGTAATCTAATGAGAATGAAGATACAAACGTTCAAAATCTTTGGCATGCAGCAAAAGCAGTCCTAAGGGGGAAATACATCACAATACAAGCATCCATTCAAAAACTGGAAAGAACTCAAATACAAAAGCTAACCTTACTCATAAAGGAGCTAGAGAAAAAAACAGCAGCTAGATCCTACACCCAAAAGAATAAGAGATTTAATTAAAATTTGAGCAGACCTCAAGGAAATTGAGACCACAATAGATGTGGAACAGATCAACAAAACCAGGAGTTGGTTCTTTAAAAGAATTAACATACATAAACCATTAGCCAGTCTTATTAAAAAGAAGAGAGAGAAGACTCAAATTAATAAAATCATGAATGAGAAAGGAGAGATCATTACCAACACAAGGAAATACAAACGATTTTAAAAACATATTATGAACAGCTATACGCCAATAAATTAGACAATCTAGAAGAAATGGACGCATTCCTGGAGCCACAAACTACCAAACTGGAACAGGAAGAAATAGAAACCCTAAACAGGCCAATAACCAGGGAGGAAATTGAAGCAGTCATCCAAAACCTCCCAAGTCACAAAAGTCCAGGGCCAGATGGCTTCCCAGGGGAAATCTATCAAACGTTTAAAGAAACCATACCTATCCTACTAAAGCTGTTTGGAAAGGTAGAAAGAGATGGAGTCCTTCCAAATTCGTTCTATGAAGCCAGCATCACCTTAATTCCAAAACCAGACAAAGAAACACCAAAGAGGAGAATACAGACCAATATCCTTGATGAACATGGATGCAAAAATTCTCAACAAGATACTAGCCAATAGGATCCAACTATACATTAAGAATATTATTCACCATGACCAAGTAGGATTTATCCCCGGGACCGAAGGATGGTTCAACACTCGTAAAACAATCGATGTGATACATCATATCAGCAAGAGAAAAACCAAGAACCATATGATCCTCTCATTAGATGCAGAGAAAGCATTTGACAAAATAGAGCATCTATTCCTGATCAAAACAGTTCAGAGCGTAGGGATAGAGGGAACATTCCTCGACATCTTAAAAGCCATCTACGAAAAGCCCACAGCAAATATCATTCTCAATGGGGCAGCACTGGGAGCCTTTCACCTAAGATCAGGAATAAGACAGGGATATCCACTCTCACCACTGCTATTCAACATAGTATTGGAAATCCTAGCCTCAGCAATCAGGAAACAAAAAGACATTAAAGGCATTCAAATTGGCAAAGAAGAAGTCAAACTCTCCCTCTTTGCTGATGACATGATACTCTACCTAGAAAACCCAAAACCCTCCCCCACAAGATTGCTAGAACTCGAACAGCAATTTGGTAGCGTTGCAGGATACAAAATCAATGCCCAGAAATCAAAGGCATTTCTATACACTAACAATGAGACTGAAGAAAGAGAAATTAAGGAGTCAATCTCATTAACAATTGCACCCAAATCATACGATACCTAGGAATAAACCTAACCAAGGAGGTAAATGATCTATACCCTAAAAACTATAGAACACTTCTGAAAGAAATTGAGGAACACACTAAGAGTTGGAAAAATATTCCATGCTCATGGATTGGCAGAATTAATATTGTGAAAATGTCAATGTTACCCAGGCAATGTACACGTTTAATGCAATCCCTATCAAAATACCATGGACTTTCTTCAGAGAGTTAGAACAAATTATTTTAAGATTTGTGTTGAATCAGAAAAGACCCCGAAAAGCCAGGGGAATTTTATTTTATTTTATTTTATTTTATTTTATTTTATTTTATTTTATTTTTTTTATTTATTTATGATAGTGACACAGAGAGAGAGAGAGAGGCAGAGACACAGGCAGAGAGAGAAGCAGGCTCCATGCTTCGGGAGCCCGATGTGGGACTCCATCCCGGGTCTCTAGGATTGTGCCCTGGGCCAAAGGCAGGTGCCAAACCGCTGCGCCACCCAGGGATCCCAAGCCAGGGGAATTTTAAAAAAGAAAACTATATCTGGGGGCACCACATGCCAGATTTCAGCTTGTACTACAAAGCTGTGGTCATCAAGACAGTGTGGTCCTGGCACAAAAACAGACACATAGATCAATGGAACAGAATAGAGAACCCAGAAGTGGACCTTGAACTTTATGGTCAACTAATATTTGATAAAGGAGGAAAGACTATCCATTGGAAGAAAGACAGTCTCTTCAATAGATGGTGCTGGGAAAATGGACATCCACATGCAGAAGAATGAAACTAGACCACTCTCTTTCACCATAAACAAAGATAAACTCAAAATGGATGAAAAATCTAAATGTGAGACAAGAGTCTATCAAAATCATTGAGAACACAGGCAACACCCGTTTTAAACTTGGCCACAGCAACTTCTTGCAAGGTACATCCATGAAGGCATAAGAAACAAAAGCAAAAATGAACTATTGTGACTTCATCAAGATAAGAAGCTTTTGCACAGCAAAAGATACAGTCAACAAAACTCAAAGACAACCTACAGAATGGGAGAAGATATTTGCAAAAGACGTATCAGATAAAGGGCTAGTTTCCAAGATCTATAATGAACTTCTTAAAATCAACACCAAAGAGACAAACAATCCAATCATGAAATGGGCAAAAGACATGAACAGAAATCTCACAGAGGAAGACATAGACATGGCCAACATGCACATGAGAAAATGCTCTGCATCACTTGCCCTTAGGGATATACAAATCAAAACCACAATGAGATACCATGTCACACCAGTGAGAAAGGGGAAAATTAACAAGGCAGGAAACCACAAATGTTGGAGAGGATGCGGAGAAAAGGGAACCCTCTTACACTGTTGGTGGGAATGTGAACTGGTGCAGTCACTCTGGAAAACTGTGTGGAGGTTCCTCAAAGAGTTAAAAATAGACCTGCCCGACGACTCAGCAATTGCACTATTGGGGATTTACCCCAAAGATTCAGATGCAATGAAACGCCGGGACACCTGCACCCCGATGTTTATAGCAGAATGTCCACAATAGCCAAACTGTGGCAGGAGCCTCAGTGTCATTGGAAGATGAATAGATAATGAAGATGTGGTTTATGTATACAATGGAATATTAATCAGCCATTAGAAACGACAAATACCCACCATTTGCTTCAACGTGGATGAAACTGGAGGGTATTATGCTGAGTGAAGTAAGTCAATCGGAGAAGGACAAACAGTGTATGTTCTCATTCCTTCAGGGAATATAAATAATAGTGAAAGGGAACATAAGGGAATGGAGAAGAAACGTTTGGGAAATATCAGAAAGGGAGAGAGATCATAAAGACTCCTAACTCTGGGAAAAGAACTAGGGGTGCTGGAAGGGGAGGAGGGCAGAGGGTGGGGGTGAATGGTGACGGGCACTGAGGGGGACACTTGACTGGATGAGCACTGCATGTTATTCTGTATGTTGGTCAATTGAACACCAATAAAAAATAAATTTATTTTTAAAAAAAGATCAAACAACTACATATTTATGCTGCCAACATGGGAGTACTGAAATATAGAAACCAATTAACAACAAACGTACAGGAACACACTGATAATAATACAATGACAGGGTATTTTAACACCCACTTATGGCAATGGACCGATCGTCTATGCAGAAAATCAACAGGGAAAAAATAGCCTTGACACACTGGACCAAAGAGACTCAACAGATATAGTTTGAACATTTCTTCCTAAAGCAGAATACACATTCTTTTCAAGTGCACAGGGGACATTCTCCAGAATAGATTATATCATGGACCACAAATCAGCCCTCAACAGGTACAATAGGTACAAGAAGGATGGTATCACACCATGTACATTTTCGGACCACGACGCTATGAAACTCGAGGTCGACAGTAAGAAAAAATTTGGACAGACCAAAAATTCGTGGAGATTATGATCATCCTACTAGAGAATGAATGGAGCAACCAGGAAATTAAAGAGGAAATTTAAAACAAATGAAAATGAAAACATGTTTCTTCAAACCTCTAGGATGTAGCAAAGACAATCCTTAGAGGGAAGTAGATAGCAATACAGTCCTACCTCAAGAAACAAGAAGTCTCCAATACACAACCCAACACTACACCTAAAGGAGCTGGAAAAGGAATAGGAAACAAAGCCTAAAGCCTACAGAAGAAGGGAAAAAATAAAGATGAGAGCAGAAATAAACAATACAGAAACAACAAAACAGTAGAATGGAATAATGAAACTAAGAACTGGTTCTTCAAAATAACTAAGAAAATGGATCAAGCCCTAGCCAGCCTTATCAACAAGAAAACAGAAAAGAACTAAATAAATAAAATCACAAAAGAGAGAAGAGAGATCACAATCAAAACCAGAAAAATAAGACAATTATAAGGGAATACTATGAAAGATTATACACTAACAAACTGGGAGACCTGGAATAAATGGACAAATCCCTAGAAATGTATAAATGAGCAAAACTGAAATAGGAAGAAATAGAAAATGTGAACACACCCATAACTAGCAAAGGAATTTAATCAGCAAGGCACCTGGGGGCCTCAGTGGTTGAGCATCTGCTTTGGCTCAGGTCATGATCCCGGGGTCCTGGGGAATCATGTCCCACATCAGGCTCCCTGCATGGAGCCTCATTTTCCCCCTGCCTATACCCCTGCCTCTCTGTGTCTCGCATGAATACATAAATAAAATCTTTAAAAAAGAAAACAGATAAATGATGAGAAAGGACCCAAATAAAATCACAAATGAGATAAGAGAAATAACAACCAACACTAGAGAAATACAAACATTTATAAGAGAACATTATGAAAAATTATATGCCAGCAACCTAGAACCTGGAAGAAATAGATCAATTCCTGGAAATATATAACATAGCAAAAATGAAAAAGGAAGAAATAAGAAACTTGAACAGACAGATAACCAGCAACGAAATTGAATCAGCAATCAAGAATCTCCCAACAGGAGACGCTTAGATCAATAGAATAGAATGGAATGGAATGCCGAAACAAGATACAAACCTGTAACTCTATGATCCATTAATCGACAACAAGGCAGGAAGGAATATCCAATGGCACAAAGACAGTCTCTTCAAAAAACCCTAACCTTGACCCCAGGATAAGAACAAATAGTGTTGGGAAAACCAGGCAGCCACATGCAGAAGAATGAAACTGGACCACTTTCTTACACCATATATATAAAAAATAAATTCAAAATGGATGAAAGACCTAAATGTGAGACCTGAAACCATACAAAGAAGAAAAGATAGGCAGCAACATCTTTGACGTTGGCCATTGGATCTTCTTTCTAGATATGCCTCTGAGTTGAGGGAAACAAAAGCAAAAATACTATTGGGACTTCATCAAATTCAAAAGCTTCTGCAAAGTGAAAGAAACAACCAACGCTAAAAGGCAATATACAAACTGAAAGGAGATATTTGTAAACAACATATCCAATAAAGAGTTAGTATGCAAAATACGTAAAGCAAATATAAATCTCAGCATCCTAAACACAAATTATCCAACTGCAGATGGGCAAAAGACATGAATGGACTTTGTCTCTGACAAGACATCCAGATGGCCACCAGACACCGAAAGACACTCCGCGTCACCCATCATCAGGGAAATGCAAATGAAAACCACAATAAGATGTCACCTGACAGCCGTCAGAATGGCTAAAATTAACAACAGAAGAAACAACAGGTGCTGTTGAGGCTATAGAGAAGTGGGAGCCCCCTTACACTCCTGGTGGACATGCGAACAGGTGCAGCCACTGTGGAAAACACTGTGGGGGGTCCTAGAGACTTTAAAAATAGGGGATCCTTGGGTGGTGCAGCGGTTTGGCACCTGCCTTTGGCCCATGTCAGGATCCTGGTGACCCGGGATCGAATCCCATGTTGGACTCACAGTGCACGGAGCCTGCTTCTCCCTCTGCCTGTGTCTCTGCCTCTCTCTCTGTGACTATCATAAAAAAAAAAATTAAAAAAGAAGTTAAACATAGAGCTACCCTATGATTCCAAAATTTCAGAGCTAGGTATTTACCCCAAGGATACAAAAGTCGTTTAGTAGATTCCAAGTGGGACACGCAGCCCAGTGTTTGTAGCAGCGTTATCAACAACAGCCAAACTGTGGATACAGCCCAGATGTCCATCGAGTGATGAATGGGCAGAGACGATGTGGTAAATATACCAACTGCGACATCACCAGGTCATCAGAAGCAATGAAATGAAGCCATTTACAATGACGTGGGATAAATGGAAAGGACTTAATGCTCAATGAACTCAGTCAGTCAGAGAAAGATACCAAATACCATACAATTGCATTCACATGTGAATTTTAAGAAACCAGACAAACTGGCAAAGGGACACAGGGGGGATGAGAGAAGCAAACAAAAAAACACTTTCTTAACCCCAGAGAATAAACTAATAAATACCAGAGGAAGGTGAGGGGGATGGGGAATCAGGGGATGGGGATAGTGGAGGGCACCTGTGGCCAGTACCAGGCATTGTATCCAAAGGTTGAATCACTATGTGGTAAACCTGAAACTATATCATTCTGTGTATACAAACAGGAATTCAAGTAAAACTTTAAAATAATAATAGGTAGTATTGATGAAACATGTACGCACTAGAGATAAAATCAGAAAGGCAACTGAAAATCCAAATAAAGAGTCTTTAGAGCCACAAATCCCCTCCTTAGCTCAGCTCGGGAGAAGCCTGCTATGTCTATTCTGACCCCATCAGAAGGCTGGATTTTGATTCTCTGGGGAGGCCACTGACTTGGTGGAGTCAGGCTATCTTTGAACCCAAAACCTAAATAGAGTGCATAAAACTAAATGGCCCAAGAGGCTAGGAGTCCCAGTGCAGGCACATGCCAGACCCAAACTCTAACCATACACAGACATAACCCTAACCCTACACTTAATCCTAATGTTAACCTAGCCCTTAAACAAGACCCATCACTAATCGAAAAACAAACACAAACCCCAAGACCAAAACACATTCACTAAACCTTTCTGCCAACCCTCACCCTAACTCCTAAATGTAGGTTCACCTAAACTTAGGTTTCCTTAATCCTGACCCCTACCTTAAATCTAACCGGAACCCTAACCTCTAACCCTATCCTTAAAATAAGGTATTCAAATCCTATTCTTAACCTTAACCTGTACCCTAACCCTAACCCTCTAATACTAATCCTATCTCATACCACAAACTGTACCCTAACCCATACCCTAAAACCAACCCCTAACCCACTCCCTAACCCTATATCTAACCCTTTTCCAAAACCGTACCCTGACCCTGACCTGACCCTAACCCTAACCCGTAACCAAACACTAACCCTAACCCTAGCCCTAACCCCTATCCTAATCCTAACCCTCGCTCTAACCCTAAACCTAGCCCTAAGTTTAACTGTAACCCTTAACTCTAACCCCTAACCATAACTCACACCCTAACCCTTAACACTAACTGCAAACCTAAGCCCAACCCTAACTCTAACCATAACCCTAACCCCAACCTCTAACTTCCTGCCCTAATCCCTAGAGCCTAAACCCTAACCCTAACACTAAATCCTGTCCCTTACCCTAACCCCCATCCTAACTCTTAACACTGACCAATACCCTTATGCCTCACCTAACCTCTAATTCGTAACCATAAGCATAATCACTAACCCCTAACATCTAACCTAAGGCTAACCACCAACTTCCTCCCCTCCCCTCACCCTACCATTCATTCTACCCTTTCACTTACCCTGTGGTTCTGAGGAGTCCCTTCTGATGTGGAAGTGGCCCCCAACAGCTCCTCCAGATTCCTCCAAGGGGTCCTGAGGAAGCCAGGCTCCTGTGAGTGCGACGTGGCCCCACGTGTTCCTGAGTCATAGTCAGCGGGTCCTGAGGACGCTGGGTCTCCTGTCACTGTGGACTATGCCTCACATCCTCTGGAAGCCTCACTGCAGGTCCTCAGGAGGCGGGGGGCTCCTGTCACCCTGGAAATGGCCCCACGTCCCCCAGAAAACTCTCCGCGGGTCCTGAGGAGGCTGTGGGCTCTTCTCAGCATACACGCAGCCCCTTATGTCCCGAAGCCAAAGTGCAGGTCCTGAGAAAGACAGGGTTCCTGTCAGCATTGACGTTGCCCCACATTTTCCTCAAGCCTCACCATAAGACCTGAGGAGGCTGGAGGCTCCTGTCAGCATGGATGTGGCCCCAAATCTTCCCAAAACTTCACAGTGGGTCCTGAGGAGGCTGGAGACTCCTGTCACTGTGGATGCGGCACCCACATTTTTCTTAGGCTTCACCACAGGCCCTGACAAAGCTGGGGTCTTCTGTCCCCATGGACGCATCCACATATTTCCCCAAGTCTACACCAGGGGTCCTGAGGAAGTCAGCGTCCTGCTGTGTCCATGTGGCCCCAAATCCTCCCGAAGTGTCGCCGAGGGTTCTGAGGAGGCTGGGGCTCCTGTAACCATGAACGCGGCCCCCAGCTTCCAGAAGCCTCAACTTATGTCCTGAGGGACCCGGGAGCTCCTGCCAGAGTGAACGTGTCTCCACATCTTCCTGAAGCCTCCCCACAGGTCCTGAGGCAGCTCAGGGACTCCTGTCAGTGTGGATGCAGGCCCATATCTTCCTGAAGCCTCCCCGCGGGTCGTGAGGCTGCTCAGGGGTGCCTCTCAGCGTGGATGCGGGCCCACAATTTCCTGAAACCTCCCTGCGGGTCCTGAGGTGCTCAGGGCTCCTGTCAGCGTGAATGTGGGCCCCCATCTTCCAGAAGCCTCCCTGAGGGTCCTGAGGCGCCCAGGGGCTCCTGTCAGGGTGGATGCGGGCCCACATATTCCTAAAGCCTCATCGTGGGTCCTGAGGAGACCGGGGTTCCTGTCAGCATGAATGTGGCCCAATTTCCCCCTGAAGACTCCCCGCGGGTCCTGAGGAGGCTGCAGCTCATCAGCATAGACGGGTCCCCATGTCTTCCGCAGGCCTCCCCAGCACAGGCTGGCTCCTGTTAGTGCAGGCAGAGGAGGCCTACTGCCCATGCGTGCCCCATGGGAGGGGCCTGGGCTCAGGCGCCCCCTGCGAGATGCTCAGGCGCTACAGGAGACTGTGCAGGAGGCAGCGGGTGCTCTCTGGGCTGCACCTGCCTCCTTTCAGGCTTCATCTGGGGCCTGTTAGCTTTGGAAACATCTCACTGAAAAGGAGCCCAACACCCGGCTTCCCCAGAAATACTTAAGGACAAGGAATTGGAGCCCACAGGACGTGAAATGAAATGTGGACCAGACTTTTACCACGTCCTGCAAAACTCACTCAACCCTCTTCCACTGTGGGCGGGACCACGGGTTGGTGCAGCCGCCCTGGAAACAGTGTGGAGGCCCCTCAGGAAGTTACAAATAGAGCCGCCCTGCAACCAGCAGGTGAACGGCCTGGAGCTCACTCCGAAGATACAGATGCAATGAGACTTGGGACACCTGCACCCCAATGTCCACAGCAGCCGGGTCCACAGTAGCCACACTGTGGGAGGAGCCTCGGTGTCCTCTGCCAGATGATGGATAAAAAGGATGGGAGATAGATGATGGTCATAGAGAGAGGAATGGTACTCAGCTATCAAAGAGAAGGAAATCTTGCCATTTGCAATGATGTGGATAGAACTAAAGGGATCATGTTAAGTGAAGTAAGTCAGTCGGGAAAGAGAATGACGTGTGGTTTCATTCACAGGTGGAATTAAAGAAGCAAAGCAGATGAACAACTGTAAAGGGAAGGAAAAACAAATAAGATGAAAACAGATGCAGGAAATACAGACTCTTAATCATAGGAAACAAACTGAGGGTCGATGGAGGGGGCGGATAACAGGGTACTGGCATGAAGGAGGTCACGTGATGTCATGAGCACTGCTGTTATCTCCAACTGGTGAATCTCTGAATTCTTCCTCTGAAAGTATAATACACTATACGTTAATTAATTGGGTTTAAATTAAGTTAAAAAAATCAGTTCTATCAGAGCACATTTCCTTCTGGACTCTCTGTTTTGCTCATTCAGCTTATGCCGGGACCACCCCCTGTGAGTCTGGTTTGTCTAAGTAGGCTCCACGCCTCGTCCATGTCCCAACACAGGCCTAGAACTCATGACCCCTGAGATCAGGACCGGAGATGAGGTCAGGAGTCGGATGCTTAACTGACGGAGCCAGCCGGGGGCCCGAGAACCACACTGCTTTATCCTGTGTCTCTGTGACATCTTTTGAAATAGGAAAGTGCTGCGTCCCACTCTGTCATGCTTCTCCAATACTGATTTGCTGTCCGGGGTCATTTGTTTGGGGGTTGGATTTATGGGTTTTGTTTTTTTTTCCTATTTCTAAGATCTGCCACCCTGATTTTGGTAGGAATGCCATGAAACTGAGGGTGGCTTCAGGAAGTGCGGATATTTTCACAAGATGAGGCTCCCACCCCACGAGCCCAGGACGGCCTCCCAGAGCCTGGTATGGCTCAGTGCACAAGACTTGTGCTCCTTTGGTTCAGTCTCATTATTTATTCTCCTTGATGCTCCTGAGAAGGCCTTCACGTCCTTCCTTTCCTTCCTGAGTGCTCATTGTCGGGACACAGCAAGGCTACTCTGCTTTGTAGGGTCAGTTTGTGTCCCATTACTTTACTTTTTTTTTTTAATTTTTTTTTAATTTTTATTTATTCATGATAGTTACAGAGAGAGAGAGAGAGGCAGAGACACAGGCAGAGGGAGAAGCAGGCTCCATGCACCGGGAGCCCGATGTGGGATTCGATCCCGGGTCTCCAGGATCGCGCCCTGGGCCAAAGGCAGGCGCCAAACCGCTGCGCCACCCAGGGATCCCAACTTTCCTGAACTCACTCCTTAGTTCTAACAGGTTTTGGTGGAGGCTCTTGGGTTTCCTGTTTCTAGTACCGCGTCTTCAGCAAATAGGGACAGTGTGACATCCCCCTTCCATGTGTAGAACCTTTGCTGTTTACAGCTTAATGTCCTAGAAAGCCCCACAATTGAATCAAAACTGAGCCCAGGCCAAGGGCAGGAAGCCCCTATTAGAATGAGAACAGGGCTCAATGCCCTTGAAGGCCCCATATCAAAATGTAAACAGAACTTGAGGAATTGCTCCAGCCCTTTTTTGGGTCCCCAAGACCAGCCCTTAAAACTAAGCTAAAACCTACCTCGGGTCCAAGTCCCTGATCTGCAATGTTGGGTATACTTGGACACAAGATCGAGCTTGTAAATAATCCCTCGTGTGTTTGCATCGGAATCGGCTTCTTGGTGGTTTCTCATATTCGCAATCTTGGGCACAACAGTCTGAGATAAAAAACAAAACCAAAAGAAACTCAGACGCGGGCAGAGTGAAAGCAGGGTTCTGAGAGAAGCGGCAGGGAACCGGGGGCTTGGCGGCTCTTCTGTGGTGGGCCTGCAGACTGGGGGGTGGAATCCTCAGTCCTAGAGCCAGAGGACCAGCGTCCCCACCCGCGTCCCCCCCATCAGACCCGAGTCTCAGGGAGCAGCACAGCACTGCCCGCTGGAGGCCAGAGGTGCTGACGCCCACCCCATCACTGATCCCCGCAGGTGCATCTCCCAGGCAGATGTGCACCTGACAATCAGCGCCACATCCCATCCCCAGACACCACATAGACCACTCACTGCCACCAAGTTGTCAGACCACAGAGACCCGGAGAGGAGGCCCGGAGACCCATTTGCCTCTCGCAAAACTTGCGCCCCTATCGAACGAAATCCTTTGAAGCGAAACTTACAGAAGGTCTGCATGTGGGATGTTCAAGTCCTAAGCTCAAACCAAAGGAGTGTGCATGCCTTGGAGGCAGCTGTCCGCTGGGAGCCAAATTGACAAGGCAGACACTTGGTTCTCACTCTGCCACACTCGCGCATACAATGAAATGCTGTGGAAGCGGAACGTACAGGCAGTCAGGATGGGGGAGGTACAGGCCATAAGCTCAACTCTCAGAAGTGTGTATGCTTTGCAAGCTGATGACTGCTAGACACTTATCGAGATGAGGTATACCCGAGCTACACTCTAATTGAACAAGGACGTTGGCAATCACTATATTGAACTCAGATACACGTGTACAGTCCTGACACTTCCACTCGCATTTCTCCAACCTCTTTTAGCACCTAATGTAAGGAAGTTAGCAGCTATGACTATGGGTAGGCAGGATGCGGGAGGGTCCTGCCCTGAGCTCAGCTCTCACAAGAGACCATGCCTAGAAGCCAGCTTTCAACTAGCTGTGTTCTAATGGCCGTGAGACCATAGCAGTCTTCTAACTCAGGAGGTTCGAAGAGTACCACTCTACTGCACCTGGAGACACCTTCCAGGCCTGCATGATTCCACTTGCATCTCACAAGCTTCTGACAAACGTCTCTGGTGAAGATGTTCAAAACTCATTCTGCAGGCAGAGTGGAACTGTGAGGGACTAGGAGTGAGCTCAACTCTCGGGAGAGAGATGCTTTTGGACTCAGAGTTCAGCTACCTTCTCACGTATGGAACTTAGTATGTAGTACCTGTCTACTACAGGAATTACTAGGAAATCGCTGGATTGAGCTTGGAGGCACTACTCTTGTATGCCGGGATTTTTCACTTACCTCTCACAACACTTCCATCACTCATCGAGCCTAGGCCTATTAGCAGCGAAGTGTACCTGCAGGCAGCATGTGGGAAGTACAGGCCATAAGCTCAACTCTCAAAAGTGTGTACAACTGGAAGGCAAATGTCTGCTACCCACTCGTACATGGGAGTTAGAAACTAGCTACACTCTAATTGAACAAGGACATTGGTAATCATTGTATTGAACTCAGATACACGTGAGTACAGGCCTAACACTTCCACATGCATTTCACCGCCCTCTCCCAGCACCTAACATAAGGATATTAGCAGTTACGTCTACGGGCAGGCAGGATGCGGGAGGGTCCTGCCCTGAGCTCAGCTCTCAAAAGGAAGCATGCCTAGAAGCCAGCTTTCCACTAGCTCATTCTGATGGCCGTGAGAATGTAGCAGCATTGTAAGGTGGGACATTCCATGAATACCGCTCTACTGCACCTGGAGTCACAACCATTGAAGCCTGCAGCTGGCCCTTGCGTCCCATGAGCTTCTGACAAACATGTCTAGTGAGGATGTTCGTAACAGCATCTGCAGGCAGTGTGGAACTGGGAAGGACCGCGTGTCAGCTCATCTCGCAGAAGGAAATTCCCCAGAGAGAGAGATTTCAGCTAGGTACTCAGGTTTGGAAGTTAGTATGTAGCTCCCATCTGAGGGAGGAATTCCTCAGAAGTCGCTGGATTGAACGAGGAGACACATGCCTCTCGCAAAACTTGTGTCCCGTATCGAACAAAATCCTTTGGAAGTGAAGCGTACAGGTGGTCAGCATGTGGGAGGTACAAGCCAAAAACTCAATCCAAAGGAGTGTGCATGCCTTGCAGGCAGGTGTCCGCTAGGTGCGAAATTGACAAGGCAGACACTTGGTTTTCATTCCGCTACTGTCCTGCATACAACGAAATGTTGTGGAAGTGGAACATACAGGCAGTCAGGGTGGGGGAGGTACAGGCCATAAGCTCAACTCTCAGAAGTGTGTATGCTTTGCAGGCCGATGTCTGCTAGACACTTATCGAGGTGAGGTATACCCGAACTACACTCTAATTGAACAAGGACGTTGGCAATCACTGTATTGAACTCAGATACACGTGAGTACCATCCTGACACTTCCACTTGCATTTCTCCAACCTCTCCCAGCACCTAAGATAAGGACGTTAGCAGCTACGACTATGGGCAGGCAGGATGCAGGAGGGTCCTGCCCTGAGCTCAGCTTTCAAAAGGAGACCTGCCTTGAAGCCAGCTTTCTACTAACTGCGTTCTGATGGCCATCAGAACGTGGCAGCATTGTAATTCAGGATGTTCCATGAATACCGCTTTACTGCACCTGGAGACACAACCTTGAAGCCTGCAGCTTGCCCCTTGCATCCCATGAGCTTCTGACAAACATGTCTAGTGAGGATGTTCGTAACTGTATCTGCAGGCAGTGTGGAACTGGGAAGGACCAGGTTTCAGCTCAACTCTGAGAGGGAAGTTCCCCAGAGAGACAGCTTTCAGCTAGCTACTCAGGTTTGGAAGTTAGTATGTAGCTCCCATCGGAGGGAGGAATTCCTCAGAAGTTGCTGGATTGAACTAACACACATTTGCCTCTCGCAAAACTTGCGTCCCGTATCGAACAAAATCCTTTGGAAGCTAAGCGTAAAGGCGGTCAGCATGTGGGAGGTTCAAGTCCTAAACTCAATCCAAAGGTGTGTGCATGCCTTGCAGGCAGCTGTCTGCTGGGAGCCAAATTGACAAGGCAGAGACTTGGTTCTCACTCGGCTACTCTCCCGCATACAACGAAAAGCTGTGGAAGCGGAACGCACAGGCAGTCAGATGGGGGAGGTACAGGCCATAAGCTCAAATCTCAGAAGTGTGTATGCTTTGCACGCCGACGTTGCTAGACACTTATCGAGGCGAGGTATACCCGAGCTACACTCTAATTGAACAAGGACTTTTGCAATCGCTATATTGAACTCAGATACACATGAGTACAGTCCTGACACTTCCACTCGCATTTCTCCAACCTCTCCCAGCACCTCACTTAAGGATGTTAGCAGCTATGACAATGGGCAGGCAGGATGCGGGAGGGTCCTGTCCTGAGCTCAGCTCTCACAAGAGAGCATGCCTAGAAGCCAGCTTTCAACAAGCTGCGTTCTAATGGTCGTGAGACCATAGCAGTCTTCTAACTCAGGAGGTTCGAAAAGTACCACTCTACTGCACCTGGAGACACCTTCCAGGCCTGCATGATTCCACTTGTGTCTCACAAGCTTCTGACAAATGTCTCTGGTGAAGATGTTCAAAACTCATTCTGCAGGCAGTGTGGAACTGTGAGGGACTGGGTGTGAGCTCAACTCTCGGGAGAGAGATGCTTTTGGACTCAGGGTTCAGCTAGCTTCTCACGTATGAAACTTAGTATGTAGCACCTGTCTACTACAGGAATTACTAGGAAATCGCTGGATTGAGCTTGGAGGCACTAGTCTTGAGTGCCGGGACTTTCCACTTACCTCTCACAACACTTCAGTCACGCATCGAGCCTAGGCCTGTTAGCAGCGAAGTGTATCTGCAGGCAGGATGTGGGAAGTACAGGCCAAAAGCTCAACTCTCAGAAGTGTGTATGCTTTGCAGGCCGATGTCTGCTAGACAGTTATCAAGGCAAGGTATACCCGAGCTACACTCTAATTGAACAAGGACGTTGGCAATCGTTGTATTGAACTCAGATACACGTGAGTACAGGCCTCATGCTTCCACATGCATTTCTCACAACCTCTCCCAGCACCTAATATAAGGATGTTAGCAGTTATGTCTACAGGCCTGCAGGATGCGGGAGGGTCCTGTCTTGAATTCAGCTCTTAAAAGGAAGCATGCCTCAAAGCTGAAAGTCAGGAGGTTCATGAATACCACTCTACTGCACCTGGAGACACAACCATTGAAGCCTTCGACTTGCCCCCTGCGTCCCATGAGCTTCTGGCATACATCTCTAGTGAGGATGTTCGATACTCTATCTGCAAGCAGTGTGGAACTGTGAGGGACTGCGTGGGGTCTCACCTCTCAGAATCAAGATCCCCTGGACACTGCGTTCAACTAGCTTCTCTTGTATGGAAGTAGTAGCAATGTATGAGAGGAATTCCTCGGTAGTCGCTGGATTGAGTTTCAAGACACTTGTATCCTGGCCTGCACCTTCCAATTGCCTCTCACACAACTTCTGTCCCGCATCAAACCTAGGCCTGTTAGAAGCGAAGTGTACATGCAGTCAGTGTGGGACCCAGGAAATTTCTTTTTATTTATTTATGATAGTCACACAGCGAGAGAGAGATAGAGAGGCAGAGACATAGGCAGAGGGAGAAGCAGGCTCCATGCACCGGGAGCCTGACGTGGGATTCGATCCCGGGTCTCCAGGATCGCGCCCCTGGCCAAAGGCAGGCGCTAAACCGCTGCGCCACCCACGGATCCCGGGACCCAGGAAATTTAACAAAATCCCCTACTCCTGGAGAAGCAGAGCAGGACTGATTCCATTTTGTGCTACACCTGCCACCTCCTGTATGACCCCCACATAACCTGCTTATTGCTTAAGGCGCTGCCCCACCCTAGTCGAGCCGCTGGGCACACCCTAATCGGAAATCGGCTCAGAACAATGTAACCCTGCTTTGTGCCCGCCAAAACTGCGCGCCAATTCTGACCAAAGTAATAGGCCAGCTCAAATGGATACTATAGGGTAAGATGTAATTCAAACGGCCACCTGCATGTGGACCGACATGACTGTGCACCTTTCTGTGTATCCCATGGGCCACTGGCCCCTATAAAGCTGCTACGCCGCCTCTTAGTCTCGGGGTCCAAGTCCCTGCTCCGCGGTGTCGGGTATATTTGGACCCATGCTGGAGCTTGTAAATAAACCCTCGTGTGTTTGCATCGGTGTCGGCTCCTTGGTGGTTTCTCGGATTTGCAATCTTGGGCACAAGACCAGGGCCTGCTGTCCTGACCTCCCTTCCACACTGACCGCCCCACAGGCCCTCTGTGCCCGAGGCACACAGGCACGGGGATGCGGGGAGGGGAGGAAGTGCCCTGGAACCTGGCCAGCCCAGGCCCCCAGGACAGAGGGAGCACAGACCTCCTAGGTCGCTTTGCACAGACCCTGGTGACCTGAGGCTCCCTGACTGTCACTCCGTCCCAGCCCTCCTGGCCCGCGGGGCACAGGCTGGGACCCAGTAAAGTCCGTGGGGTCCTGACCCTGGTGTCTGGCCGCCCCTGGAAGGCACGTGGGGACGTCAGCTGTGTGTGTGCCTGGCGGCGCCCCTGCAGGGGCTGGTTGGGGCCTGGGTGGTGCCCCCTCCTCCTCTCTGGGGGTCTCTCCACGCCCCATGCACAGAGTTCCTGGAGACACAGAAATGGGCTGGCTGTGCATTTTCGCACCACAACACTTTCTTGACTTTCTACAGCAAACGGCTCAGAGCCGAGAGTGCGTGCCTTCCCCTGGGGAGGGAGACCTTTCTGTCCTTTAGGGGAGGGCAAGGATCACAGGGGGTGGTGGGCGGGGGCTGGAGTCCCCCACCTGGGAGCATGTGTGGACTCCGTGTGGGGGGCGTGTGTCCTGAGGTTTCAGCCTGAGAGACGGTTCTGAGGACAGCAGAGCTGACCTGGACCTGCAGCTCATGGGCTCCTGTGTTGGGTCCCCGCAGGGCAGCCGGACCCCGGCCTCGGGCTCCCTGGGGCCCCAGCACCTGGAGGAGACTTCCTCCTGCTGTGGGTGTTGGTGGGGCCCACCGGCCTACCCCTGCTCTCCCCACCCTAGGGTGTCCCGGGATCCCCAGGGCTGCCCTCGGTCAGCGACCCGGATCTGTGGGGGCACACCCAGGGCCCAGGAGGCCACATGCAGCTGTGAGAGGGCTCGCTCAGCCCGGGGCCAGAATCCAGGCCTGGCCAGGGCCATGGGGGTGGATCCCATTAGTCTTTGTGTTGGGTCTGGGGGGGGGCTCAAATCACCCCAGCCCCACAGAGCCCGGGGCCAGGCCAGCCCAGGTCCCTCTGGGTTAGGGGCTGGTGTCCTGTGTAGGGTGTGCTGCCCTCCAGGAGGGACAGTGGGAGGAGGCAGGGCACAGTGCATACCATGCTCCACCTACCTGCATCCACCCTGTCGGGGCTCCCGGCCTTCCCTCTTCCCTGCAACCCCTGTGTACTCTATGGGACACCAGGGCTTCTGATGGGAGCAGGCTGTCCAGAGAACCCCGGGGAGGCTGAGCATGTCCCACAGGGGACTGCTGCCCCAGGTCCTTGCTGGGGGCTGATGGTGTGGGGGCAGAGGTATGATGGTGGTGGAGTGTGGGGGATGGTTTAGGGGTGGTGATGTGTGTTTATAGTGTGGGTGGGGAATGTGTGGGGGTGTCAGGGGGATGGTGTAGGGGGGATGGTATGGGGGCGATCCAATGGGGGATGATGATGTAGGTGGATGGTGTGGAGGTGGGTAATGAGGTGGATGGCCTCCACAGAAGAGCCCCCAAGCCCCCGGGTCTCTGCCGCTTCTCTCAGAACCCTGCGTTTACTCTGCCTGCGTCCGAGTTTCTTTGGTTTGGTTTTTTTATCTCAGACTGTTGTGCCCAAGATTGCAAATCCGAGAAACCACCGAGAAGCCGACACCAATGCAAACGCACGAGGGTTTTTTTTCAAGCTCGAGCTTGCGTCCAAGTACAGCCGACACAGCGGAGCAGGGACTTGGACCCCGAGGTGGGTTTTAGCTTAGTTTTAAGGGCTGGTCTCAGGGACCTCCAGAAGGGCTGGAGCAATTCCTCAAGTTCTGTTTACATTTTGATTTGGGGCCTTCAAGGGCATTGAGCTCTGTTCTCCTTCTAATAGGGGCTTCCCACCCTAGGCCTGGGCTCAGTTCTTATGCTAATGTGGGGCTTTCAAAGACATTAAGCTGTAAACTTTTGTTTTTTCCTGTAACAGAAGTAATGGAAATTTCAGCTCTTCTTTGCAGGGGCATGGGATGGCTGGACGTGTGCTAACACTGGACTAAAAGCGGAATGGGGATCCCTGGGTGGCCCAGCGGTTTAGCACCTGCCTTTGGCCCAGGGTCTGATCCTGGAGATCCAGGATCGAGTCCCACGTCGGGCTCCTGGTGCATGGAGCCTGCTTCTCCCTCTGCCTGTGTCTCTGCCTCTCTCTCTCTCTCTCTCTGTGTGACTATCATAAATAAATAAAAATTTAAAAATTTTAAAAAAAAAGTGGAATGGCCTTAATTTTCTCGACTTCCACGCGTCCCGTCTTCCTATCTAGCTCCTTTCCCCTTCCCTGGAGCTCCTAAGAGAGCAATTGCAAATGACCTCTGGTGGCAGCCTGTGTTGGGGGACAGGTCCAGGGATTTGGGATCAGGAAGACCTGGAGCACCGGCGTCTGGGCTGTGAAGCCGGATTCGATGCTGCAGACTCTTATTCCCTAAGGCTTTTTTGACAACTGACTTTGTACATAGAAAAGCTCTCCTTTGTCTTTAAAAGATGAAGAGCAAGTCAAAGCGGTTTTTCTCTGCCCATCTGATTGCTCAGATTCCAATCTGAGACATATTTCCTGTTAATAAGTATAATTTACTATCCGTAGTACTATGGTTAAAATATTCTGACACAAGTAATTCAGAGGGATGAGGGTTTCTCATCTCTTCACAGCTCAGTCACTCATCAGGAAAAGCATCTTTATGGATTTGGAAAGAACCAAGAGACATTATTACCAATGGTCATATTATTATGTTAAGGATTCTTCCTTGAGATCCCAGGAAGGCAATTTTTTCTTGGGCTTGCGGAGGCCTCTTGGAGTGAGGTTAAAATCAGAAATTGTGAGTTTGGGTTTCAGATAATGAACTGGTTAGCTACGTAAACACGGACAGGCACTTAGGTTCTTTTTGAATTTCAATTCCCTTAAAAGCTATAAAATAATTTCTAAACACCTCATTAGACTGTTGTAGGATTTCTTTATTGCTAATACAAGTTAACATTCATATGGCACATATTATGTGCCAAGAATTGTGTCATGCTTCACATAAAAGAACTCATGGGATCCTCCAACAACCCTATGGGCAGATAATGTTATCTTGATGGGCCAACTAAAGGATAGATAGGAAGAAAACATCTTGTCCAAGGTCGTTTGACCTAGCTAGTTAAGTGGATTCGAACTCAGGAAGCCTGGCTCCAGGCTGTTATGGCCACCAGAAAATATTTATTAAGTACTTACTAACATCCTAGATATTGTACAAATAAAGTCAACTCTTTACTCATTAGAGCTCTATGGCACAGGCATTATTACTGTCACAGTTTTGCAGAGAAAGAAGTAGGTTCAGAGCCTAAGCTCAAGGGACTTACCCAGAGCCCTACAATTCAGAGGCAGAAACCTTCCTTTTCCTCATAATATTCTCCTTCCACCACTTACCTTCTCCTTTCTCTAAGTCTTAATATAAATGTTGCTTCTTCTGGTCATCTTCTCTGAGGCCCCAGTTAGACTAAGCCTTCTTATACATGTACTTGTAGTAAGCTGTATATTTACCTTTATATTGGCTACTATAATCTTGTTTAGTTGTCTTTCTGTCACTTTTTGGTTAGTATCCGTCTCTCCCACCAGCATGGCCTGGAGGGAGCTAGGGACTCCATCTATGTCTGGTTAACTTGGTATTCCTAGCACCTTGCACATAGTGGCTATGCACCAAATACTTAATAAATTAATGGATCCCTAACCTTCTTGAGTTGATGTTGATAAACATTAGAACATGAAATGGACAAAGATAAGAATGAAATTGCTGAATGAAATGATAAAAAGCAATTTTATCCATTCACTCATTCAGTATTTTATCAGGTGCCTACTGTGTGCCATATCTGAGTGAAGGAAAACGATACGTGATTCCATTAGGGTATTATAATAGCAACTTAAAAATTGGCCTTTAAGGCATTTGCTATAGTTGAAAGCTCTAACGAAAAGGCTCAGTGATTAGGAAGGAACTCAATAAAATCAAAATAAAGTATTATCTGGACAGTAATTTCCCAGTAAATTTGGTTTAATAAAAATTTCACATGAATCATTTCTTAACTGACACTGAAGCACTGTGAACTCTTTGGAAGACAAATGTCCAGGAAATAAATGTCATGCATTGCTAATTTTAAATGCACTTGCAATATGGTGTCTAATATAAAAGAAGTATTTTTATCTGATTTTTGCTATTTAATATCCTTTCCTGCTTTTCAGATTGAGGAGGTGTTCATAAGTGTTTTTCTTTCCTTCTGATATAAAATTCTTACTTTGTTCCCATCGAAGGAACTCTTTAAGAATAAGGCAAAAATTAAACTATTCTTAAAATGTCTTCATACTTGGAGCCTGATTCATTTAAGTCAATTTTCAAAATAAATCTTACTGATTAGAAAAAAAAACAAAGATTTATAGGGAAATTGAGAAGATAGTACAGAGAATTCGCATGCACTTGCACTCAATTTCTCCAATTATTGATATCTTATATTAGTATGGTACAAATATTAGCTAATGAATCAATATTAAAATAGTCGCATTAACCAAAGACCATACTTTATTCAGATGTCCCTAGTTTTTGCTAAGTTACCATCCTTCACATCACATTACACTTGTCCTCATGTTTTCTTAGGCTCCTCTGGATTGTGACAATTTTTCAGCCTTTCCTTGTTGTTGTTGAACTGGAACACTTTGAGAAGTAGAGTATTTTGTAAAATTTCACTCAGGTGGGACATGTCTGTTGTTTATCTCATGATTGAACTGCGATTGTGGATTATATACAGAGATATACTGCCATTTTCATTATATCATATAAAGGATAGATACTATCAACATGATTTATCAGTCTTGGTATCGATCTGATCATCTTGCTGAGATAGTGTTTGTCAGCTTTCTCCATAGTAAAGTGATTCTTTATTATTATTATATTATCATTATTATTATAACTTTTTCATAATATATTTTGTAGAAGGAAGTTACTATGTGTATTCCACACATAAGAGTGGGAAGCTATGCTCATCAACTTGAGGGTGGAATGTCTGCACAAATTGTTTGAAATTCTTCTACATGGGAGATTTCTCTTTCTTCTGTGTTTGTTTGTTTGTTTTTCAAAGATGTTATTTATTTATTTGAGAGAGAGAGGAGAGAAAAAGCATGAGTGAGAGGGGCAGAGGGAGAGGGAGAAGCAGGTTCCCTGCTGAACAGGGAGCCTGCCTTGGGACCTGGATCATGATCTGAGCCTAAGGCAGAAGCTTAACTGACTGAGCCACCCAGGTGCCCCTCTTTCTTTCTTTTACAATTTTTAATATTAGTATAGATTCATGGATATTTATTTTACGCTTTGGGTTATAATCCAACACTACTTATTTTGTTGCTTATATTGTCTCTGCTCTGGCCACAGGAGCTCTTTCAGTTGACACCTGTGTCCTTTTAACATATTTCCATCAGTATGGAGTCTTTTGTCCATAAATTTTTGAAAGACAAACTTTATGTAAATCTCATTTTTGATTGGCACTTTGTTTCTGTTTGCCTCCTTCCCTCTCTCTTCGCTGTTTCATTTCTTTATTTATTATGATCTGAAAATAGGAAAGGACATAGGATTTCAAATTTTGCTATTTTAAGGTAAATCAATTCTCCTTGGTGCCTAGCCAGTGGTTCTCAAATGTTAGTGTGCAAAAGAATAACCTGGAGAGCTTGTTAATATGGCCAGCCAACATTTTAATTTTTTTTTAGGTTAAAGGAAGGGGCAGGTTAGGATTCTACATGTTAACCGGTTCCCTCAGAAAATAATAATGGAGTTCTTTGAGGGCTTTGCTTTGAAAAGCAGCGAGCATGAGGGTAGATGGCTGTTCTGATACACATATTTATTATTTCTAGTGGCTTGGACCCATATACCCACCGCCTGTGATAAAAAGGGGTATAGATTTGGGGATTTTCTATCGCCATAGGAGAGAACCCTAAAATACTCAGGATCTATGCTCAGAGTTCGTTTTATATTTTAGCATTTGAGTATATATAAGATCCCCCATCTTTTTGTGCTCAGTATAGAGTGTTTAGGACCCCACAGCAGCATTTTAGGTCTGAGAGGGAACTGAGGGATCATCAGCTCTGGTCCTCTCTTCTGAGGCACAGGAAAGAAACAGAGTTCTGGAGGATTGGATTGTCCAAGTTCACATGCTTATTGGTGGTGGAGCTAGGTCTGAACAAGGTCTTTCTAGAGATTGTTGCTTCAAGACAGACACCATTGAACATAACTAGTTTAGATAGGCTTTTGTGAAATAGACAATTTTGGGTTACTCTTTCTGCTTTTATACTTTCATATAAAGGTACGACTGCATCTAGGTTTCAGGATTACCCCTTCTGTTAGTTATAAGAGTAGATGATGTAAATATCAGTGTTTGCCATTTGAAATTCTCTGTTTAACTATTTTTAAATTGAGTTTTAAAAATATTAAAACTGGCACTTAGTTCTCAGCTTGGACAAACTCAATCTGAGTAAGGTTGGCTTCTATGACAATATAGGCAATTAGATATAGAAGCATGAAGACTTGGAAAGTGAAAGGGTAGGCAAGGTCTCACAGCTAAGGTTTTTTTTGGGGAATACCTTTGTTTAATTAATTCATCAGGCAGTATTCTGATGACACACATGGAGACATAATTCGAATCCCTTTTAGGGTGCTTCATGAAATGTAACTAGCTGGCAGAAGAAAGACTACTTTGGTTGAATGTTTTATTGAGCTAGAGTGACACTAATTCTAGATGAGCCTGAAGCTGTGATGTTAGCGTTTTGTGGTCGTTTAAAGAACTCTGGACCAGAATCGAGTCTTGGCTTTGCCCCTTGCCACCCGTGTGACCCTGAGCAGTGTGCATTACTTCTCTTGTTTTCTCAGTTGCCTTATCTGTTAGTTGGGGGATCGGTTTCTATACCGTTCATTAACTCTTTGTTTTTAATGACAATCATGGATTTGTCATTATTGGACCATCACTAATAAATATCACAAAAAGTGAATTCATTTCTCTTTCTCCCTCTCCCTCGTTTTTTGCATTTTTCCATTCTGGAACTTTGATTTGCTTTTCAGAATACTTATTTATTTGAACTGGGAAAGAGTTTCAGTCATTTTCCATTCACATTCGTAACTTTTTTATGATCTACTGAAGGCCATTTCATAAATGAATTGCTGAGGATGGCTGAGCCGTCCAGTACCTTTTTTTAATTTAAATTTAAATTTAAAAAAAAATTTTATTTAAATTCAATTTGTCAACATGTAGTATAATACCCAGTGCTCATCACATCACATGCCCTCCTTAATGCCCGTCCCCCAGTTACACTATCCTCCCACCCACCTCCCCTTCTGCAATCCTTTGTTTCCCCAAGTTAGGAGTCTCTCATAGTTTATCTTCTGTGAGACCCAGGAAATTTAACAAAAATCCCCTACCCCTGGACAAGCAGAGCAGGACTGATTCCATTTTGTGTTACACCTGCCACCTCCTGTATGACCCCCACATAACCTGCTTATTGCTTAAGGCGCTGCCCCACACTAGTCGGGCCGCTGGGCACACCCTAATCGGAAATCGGCTCAGAACAATGTAATCCTGCTTTGTGCCCACCAAAACTGCGCGCCAATTCTGACCAAAGTAATAGGCCAGCTCAAATGGATACTATAGGGTAAGATGTAATTCAATCGGCCACTTGCGTGTGGACCGACATGACTGTGCACCTTTCTGTGTATCCCATGGGCCACTGGCCCCTATAAAGCTGCCACGCCCCTTAGTCTCAGGGTCCAAGTCCTTGCTCTGCTGTGTCGGGTACACTTGGACCCAAGCTCGAGCTTGTAAATAAACCCTCGTGTGTTTGTATCAGTGTCGGCTCCTCGGTGGTTTCTCGGATTCGCAATCTTGGGGACAACACTGCCTCTCTCAATTTTCTCCACTCAGTTTCCCTCCTCTCCCTTATGATCCTCTTCACTCTTTCTTACATTCGACATAAGAGTGAAACCGCATAATTCTTTCTCCATGTGGCTTATTTTATTCAGCATAATACCCTCCAGTTCCATGTCCATGAAAATGGTAGGTATTCATCCTTGCAGATGGCTAAATAATAATACATTGTATATATAGACCACATCTTTATCCATTCATCTGTTGAAGGACATCAAGGCTCCTTCCACAGTTTTGCTATTAACATTGCCGGTGTGAACATTGTGGTGCAAGTGTCCAGTCATTTCACTACATCTGTGTCTTTGGGGTAAATACCCAGTAGTGCAATTGATGGGTTGTAGTATAGCTCCATTTCCAGCTTTTTGAGGAACCTCCACACTGTTTTCCAGAGTGGCTGCACCTGTTCACATTCCCACCAACAATGCAAGAGTGTTCCACTTTCTCCACATCCTCTCCAACATTTGTCGTTTCCTGTCTTGTTAATTTCCCCCATTTTCACTGGTGTGAGGTGGTATCTCATTGTGGTTTTGATTTCTGTCTCCCTGATGAAAAGTCACGTGGAGCATTTTTTCATGTGCTTGCTCACTCTGTGTAGGTATTCTTTGGAGAAAAGCGGGTACCTTTAAGTTGGAGAAGAGATGGCATCTCAAGGGGTGTTATTTCCTGTCATGGCCACATACCAGAAGGCTCTTGAGTATATGTGTGTGCGTTTGCCTGTGCCTGTGAGGAGAGGTCGTTGGATAGAATTTGAAAGCAGATCCTCTCCATATTTATAGGTCTATATCTATTTCTCTCTCTTTCTGCACACACCTATTTCTAACCATTTTGTCTCTATCTCTATAGGGAGATCTATATATGGACGTATAGAGATTAGATATAGAAATGTTTATTTTGCATATTTAAATATAAATATATAGTTCTGTTTATAGATAATAATTATTATATTATGAGTAATACATTTAATAATAAATATATTAAGTGGAAACATAGATTTATGTTTATATGTTTGTTTATATAAACATCTATTTATGTTCCTGGGATTGATCTATCCGTAGATCTATCACTCTATCATCTACCTAGCTAGCTAGCTATATATCCCAGGAAGAGAAAAACCCAGATCGAACAGATGGGAATGTCCCCCTCCGGAATGTGTCATACAAGAAGATAGGCAAAAATCTTCTGTACTTTCCTGATGTGCTGATGCAATTAACTCAGAGATGTACCTGTGATGTACTGTGGGCCAGGAGCCAGTGGTCAAGAGAGAATCCTTGAGACATTTTTCATGCAAAAAGGTGCTTTTATTAAAGTATGGGGACAGGACCCCTGGGTCTGAAAAGCTTCACCAGGATTATGAGGAGCCTTGGTTATAAACTTTTAAGTTGCTGTGTGGGGTGGGGACTCTAGAGATAAAAGAAGTTTCCAAAAGGATTTTCACACATGAAAGATTTACAGGATCCTGGAGGTCTGGCTATCAGCAAACAAATGTTGCTTTTGGCCTCTAGCAAAGCATTAACATTCAGGCAGCTGTGAATTCTTGGAAGAATGTCCCACTCTGTCGGTTTCAAGTATTTGTTTATGGACTGCAAGTTTGTTAGGAAATGTAATTGTAGGGATGCCTGGGTGGCTCAGTGGTTGATCCTGGGTCCTAGGATGGGTCCCACTTTGGGCTTCCCACAGGGAGCCTGCTTCTCCCTTTGTCTCTGTCTCTGCCTCTCTCTCTTTCTCTCTCTCTCTCTCTCTGTGTCTCTCATGAGTAAATAAACAAAATCTTTTTTTAAAAAAGCAGATGTAATTTTAAACTATATTTCTTTGGCCTTAATACCCCCTATCACCTGGGTCTTCTATCCCTCCCTGCATCTCTTGGTTCGTTGGCCTTTGGTGGTGAAGAATCCAAAGGATATGAGGCAGGAGGAGAGTGAGATGGGATTAAGCCAATGAAGTAATTTCCCAGGGAGCTTGGGTAAGAGAAGTGCAGCAGGCTGAATGAAGTGAGAAAGTCAGGTTCTTGTCTCACGGAGTCGAAGAATGAATCTGGTGGACAAAGAGTGAGTAAAGTGATGGGAGTTTATTAAGCAAGGATACTGAGAAAGCTCTCAGGAGTGGGAGGGGCCCAGGCTGGGTTGCCCACATGGGCCTCCACTGACAGTTTTTCATTTAGAACTGATCAGGGAGCTTGTGGCCTTCTCATTCTTGGGATGTCTTGGTTTGAGTAAGGACTAGTGATAACATCTTTAATGGTTTACTTCTTTTTAGAGTCTGGTTATCCTTTGTTGGGCACAGAGGACTGTCATAAAAAAGACCCTCTCTACCCATACCTAAGGCAGGGTGGTCTCGTTTGTTCCTTTATTTCTGGTTTCCTTACATCTCAGCATCCTTAGGATCTTTGTGAGCCTGAATCTGTAGCCCCCTACCTATTTCTCCCTACCTAGACTCTCCTGTCCCTCAGTCAAGAACAGGAGAGATGTGGCTCTGAGAAAAGGTGCACTAAGAAACATTGTCACAGTTTCAATATTCCCTCCCTACGATTTGTGAGACCCAACTACTTCCAAACTCCTTTTTCCTCCTTTTTGTTTTGGATGGCAATGCTGCTCTGTGACTGACCTACACAACCAATGGCTCAGTAACAGTTCAACTCTGTGGAGAGAACCCAAGGGTCTGCTGGGGAAGCATGAAGGAGAACTGTGGACTTGCTTGTTTTGCCCTCAGAAATCAGCATTAAGGCTCCTGATATGAAGTTCAAAAGCCTGCAGGTAGTACTCTGAGACATAGATCGAAACCCAGTGGGGACGGAGCCTGTCTCTGTACCTGCCATATAGAAGGCCAAATAGACTTCTTTTTGGAATGGATGGCTGTTGAATAAATAGGAGAATCTGTGTATGCTGGGTCTGTTTCAGGTCACTGATTCATACTTAGGGAAAGACATTAATCCAGGGACTGGTTCTCTGAACAAGTCCTGGGAAAATGTATCCTAAGTTATTTGAAAAGGAGTAGTAAGATAGATAAGGAGTTCAGAATTGAGAAAAATATTAAAATCATCTGAGGAAAGTAGAGGTGTTCGTCACGCAAGTGGCTTTCTTGCAATTTACTCTCTTATAGCTTGTATATTCTGAACAGAAAAAAAGAAAGGGAAGGAACCGCATGTGCTTGAGGTCATCAATTTCATCTATAAAAAGGAAATAATACCGCCTGTCCCATGACACTGTTGTGAGGACTAGAAGTGATGGTTGTTGATGTAGAGACTTGCTAGGTCCAGTCACCATAAAATGTAAAAACAACACACTTTATTAATATAGCTACCAATATAGCTGCAATATACTTTTTCATTTTATTTATTTATTTATTTATTTATTTATTTATTTATTTATTTATTTATTATTTGAGAGAGAGGGAGAGAGAGGCAGAGACACAGATAGAGGGAGAAGCAGGTTCCATGCAGGGAGCCTGACATGGGACTCCATCCTGCATCTCCAGCATCCCACACTGGGCTGAAGGTGGCGCTAAATCGCTGAGCCACTGGGGCTGCCCTACAATATACTTGTTAAAAATATATTTTATTTATTTATTCATGAGAGAGAGAGAGAGAGGCAGAGACACAGGTAGAGGGAGAGGTAGGCTCCATGCAGGGAGCCCGAAGTGGGACTCCATCCTGGGTCTCCAGGATCACGCCCTGGGCAGAAGGCAGTGCTAAACGGCTGAGCCACCCAGGCTGCCCGTTTTCAATTCTTCTTAAAACTCACAATTCGACTTCTTTCTAGCAAAGTTTTATGTGAGTTGGTGTACCTATCAATTAAAAGCTGTAGGGTATGGATCCCAGACTGCCCATAAGGTGCATGTTCAGAGCCCTTCCAATTCCTCCAAGTGCAGCCTGGAAACCACCGAGCTGGTCTGAGGCCACATCCACAGCTGTGGGAACCAAGTGCCAGAGGCAGTCACGATTTACTGGATCAGAAACCCAGTTGTCTCCTGAAGCATCTGAGTCAGGGAATTGGTTTTTCTCAGGGCAGAGTGAAAAAAACCTTACACGATCAGGATTTCTCTCATCCCGAGAAAAATGCTTAGCATTTTTTTTTTGTTTCTTTTTTTTTTTTTATTTTTATTTATTTATTTTTTATTGGTGTTCAATTTACTAACATACAGAATAACCCCCAGTGCCCGTCACCCATTCACTCCCACCCCCCGCCCTCCTCCCCTTCCAACACCCCTAGTTCGTTTCCCAGAGTTAGCAGTCTTTACGTTCTGTCTCCCTTTCTGATACTTCCCACACATTTCTTCCCCCTTCCCTTATATTCCCTTTCACTATTATTTATATTCCCCAAATGAATGAGAACATATAATGTTTGTCCTTCTCCGACTGGCTTACTTCACTCAGCATAATACCCTCCAGTTCCATTCACGTTGAAGCAAATGGTGGGTATTTGTCATTTCTAATGGCTGAGTAATATTCCATTGTATACATAAACCACATCTTCTTTATCCATTCATCTTTCGTTGGACACTGAGGCTCCTTCCACAGTTTGGCTATCGTGGCCATTGCTGCTATAAACATCGGGGTGCAGGTGTCCCGGCGTTTCACTGCATCTGTATCTTTGGGGTAAATCCCAACAGTGCAATTGCTGGGTCGTCGGGCAGGTATATTTTTAACTGTTTGAGGAACCTCCACACAGTTTTCCAGAGTGGCTGCACTAGTTCACATTCCCACCAACAGTGTATGAGGGTTCCCTTTTCTCTGCATCCTCTCCAACATTTGTTGTTTCCTGCCTTGTTAATTTTCCCCATTCTCACTGGTGTGAGGTGGTATCACATTGTGGTTTTGATTTGTATTTCCCTGATGGCAAGTGATGCAGAGAATTTTCTCATGTCCATGTTGGCCATGTCTATGTCTTCCTCTGTGAGATTTCTGTTCATGTCTTTTGCCCATTTCATGATTGGATTGTTTGTTTCTTTGGTGTTGAGTTTAATAAGTTCTTTATAGATCTTGGAAACTAGCCCTTTATCTGATATGTCATTTGCAAATGTCTTCTCCCATTCTGTAGGTTGTCTTTTAGTTTTGTTGACTGTATCCTTTGCTGTGCAAAAGCTTCTTATCTTGATGAAGTCCCAATAGTTCATATTTGCTTTTGTTTCTTTTGCCTTCGTGGATGTATCTTGCAAGAAGTTACTATGGCCGAGTTCAAAAAGGGTGTTGCCTGTGTTCTTCTCTAGGATTTTGATGGAATCTTGTCTCACATTTAGATCTTTCATCCATTTTGAGTTTATCTTTGTGTATGGTGAAAGAGAGTGGTCTAGTTTCATTCTTCTGCATGTGGATGTCCAATTTTCCCAGCACCATTTATTGAAGAGACTGTCTTTCTTCCAATGGATAGTCTTTCCTCCTTTATCGAATATTAGTTGACCATAAAGTTCAGGGTCCACTTCTGGATTCTCTATTCTGTTCTACTGATCTATGTGTCTGTTTTTGTGCCAGTACCACACTGTCTTGATGACCACAGCTTTGTAGTACAACCTGAAATCTGGCATTGTGATGCCCCCAGATATGGTTTTCTTTTTTAAAATTCCCCTGGCTATTCGGGGTCTTTTCTGATTCCACACAAGTCTTAAAATAATTTGTTCTAACTCTCTGAAGAAAGTCCATGGTATTTTGATAGGGATTGCATTAAACGTGTATATTGCCCTGGGTAACATTGACATTTTCACAATATTAATTCTGCCAATCCATGAGCATGGAATATTTTTCCATCTCTTTGTGTCTTCCTCAATTTCTTTCAGAAGTGTTCTCTAGTTTTGAGGGTATAGATCCTTTACATCTTTGGTTAGGTTTATTCCTAGGTATCTTATGCTTTTGGGTGCAATTGTAAATGGGATTGACTCCTTAATTTCTCTTTCTTCAGTCTCATTGTTAGTGTATAGAAATGCCACTGACTTCTGGGCATTGATTTTGTATCCTGCCACGCTACCGAATTGCTGTATGAGTTCTAGCAATCTTGGGGTGGAGACTTTTGGGTTTTCTATGTAGAGTATCATGTCATTGGCGAAGAGGGAGAGTTTGACTTCTTCTTTGCCAATTTGAATGCCTTTAATGTCTTTTTGTTGTCTGATTGCTGAGGCTAGGACTTCCAGTACTATGTTGAATACCAGTGGTGAGAGTGGACATCCCTGTCTTGTTCCTGATCTTAGGGGAAAGGCTCCCAGTGCTTCCCCATTGAGAATGATATTTGCTGTGGGCTTTTCATAGATGGCTTTTAAGATGTCGAGGAATGTTCCCTCTATCCCTACACTCTGAAGAGTTTTGATCAGGAATGGATGCTGTATTTTGTCAAATGCTTTCTCTGCATCCAATGAGAGGATCATATGGTTCTAAAATCATGAATGAGAAAGGAGAGATCACTACCAACACCAAGGAAATACAAACGATTTTAAAAACATATTATGAACAGCTATACGCCAATAAATTAGGCAATCTAGAAGAAATGGACGCATTCCTGGAAAGCCACAAACTACCAAAACTGGAACAGGAAGAAATAGAAAACCTGAACAGGCCAATAACCAGGGCTGAAATTGAAGCAGTCATCAAAAACCTCCCAAGACACAAGAGTCCAGGGCCAGATGGCTTCCCAGGGGAATTCTATCAAACGTTTAAAGAAGAAATCATACCTATTCTCCTAAAGCTGTTTGGAAAGATAGAAAGAGATGGAGTACTTCCAAATTCGTTCTATGAGGCCAGCATCACCTTAATTCCAAAACCAGACAAAGACCCCACCAAAAAGGAGAATTACAGACCAATATCCCTGATGAACATGGATGCAAAAATTCTCGACAAGATACTGGCCAATAGGATCCAACAGTACATTAAGAAAATTATTCACCGTGACCAAGTAGGATTTATCCCTGGGACACAAGGCTGGTTCAACACCCGTAAAACAATCAATGTGATTCATCATATCAGCAAGAGAAAAACCAAGAACCATATGTTTGTTTCTTTTTTCTCATGTTGTTTGGCTATTTCTCTTGTCACATTGCCCTACTTCCTTTGGTAATTAGTTTTAGAAAGAAATCACTCACATAATGAAAATGATCTAGAAACTCAGGTTAAAAAATTTTTCTAGCCAGTGTGGATATGTGTGATTCACAGTTGCTTTAAGCCTACAGAAATTTGTTTGCACAAATCAATAACAACTTTTAATAAACAGACTTTACTGTTCACTGCTAAAAATATTCCTGTCAGAAGGGCAAGACAGTCGAAGAGTAGGGTCCCCAAGTCACCTGTCCCCACCAAATTACCTAGCTAACTTTCAAATCATCCTGAAAACTTATGAATTCGGCCTGAGATTTAAAGAGAGTTGGAACGCTACAATGAGAAGAGTTCGCATTTCTATCAAGGCGGTTCCCACCTGGGCCTCACTTGGACCTGGTGACTGTGGTTCCCACCTGGGCCTCACCCAGACCTGGTGACTCTAGTCCCCAACTGGGCCTCACCTGAGCCTAGCGACTCTGGTCCCCATCTGGGCCTCATGTGGACCTGGCTACTGTAGTCCCCACCTTGGCTTCACCGGGACCTGGTGACTGTGGTCTCCACCTTCACCTCACCTGGACCTGGTGACTCTGGTCCCCACCTGGGCCTCACCTGGACATGGTAGCTGTGGACTTCATCTGGACCTGGTGACTGTGGTCCCCACTCAGGCCTCACTGTACCTGGTGACTGGGCTCCTCAGCTACCAATGACTAACATCCAGGATGGACCCTTAGTTGCTACTGACACCAGTACCATCCCCAAGGTCTCAGTTGTTCCTGGTGACTATGGTCCTTGTCTGGGCTGACCTGACTCATCCTTGGCTCTGATCCTCTCCTGGGCCTCCCCTGCCTTGCAGGTATGGTCTCCCTTGTCGTGGGTGTGTATTGTCTATGGTCCCTTCTGGGCCTCACCTGATGGTACTGGGCCACGATATTGGCCCTTCCCAAGGCCAGTAGGTTCTCCGAGTCCTCCTGCATGGTGCTGCAATCCAAACACATCCAAGAATGACGGCACATGAAAACCTTCCGAGGACACATGCGTCCGGGTGCTCCCCGTGGGCAGGTCCCCCTCCGTCTGACTGGAGCCGGAGACAACCCCATAGCCCTGAGGGGCACAGGCTTGGCTGGAACATCACACATGGGCCCTCACTGCCTGTCTGTCACTCGCCCACCTACAGTCCACCTTCCCAGCCACTGTCCCAGGACACGCCTTCACGCTGGGATCACAGAGCGCTCCCACCCCGGTATCAGGAGCACACGGGCGGGGGACCCAGGAGGCTCTGGCGAACTGCCGATCTGATGCTCGGGGTGATGTCTCCCAGCCCAGGGGATATCGAAGGTTTCTCTTAGATTCCACAAGCACAACGACCGAGGGGAGAAAGCAACGGACTAGACTTCATCAAAATTAAAACCTGATGCCAGCAAGAGTGCGACCAAACTCCCCACCCTGAGGGCAATGATGCGTGAATAGCCTGAGGGGGGGTCTGGGGGGAGCACGAGGGACTCTGCCCGCACTCCAGTGCGTGAAGAGCAAGCCTGCTCACCGGTCAGGGGGACCCAGCAGGCCCTGATCGTCCTCCCCTCACCACAGAGTGGGGCGGGGGTGGGTGTCATCCCTGTCGGGGTCCTTGCATCTAGGACGGGCTGGAAAGGTCACGTATTGTGTCTCCCTGCATAGCACAGGCCTTACAGGGGAGCGGGGGTCCCGGGGGAGCTGCCGAACTCCGACTGCAGCCTCCTTCCCTGGACAGGGCCTTAGGGGGCCGCCCTCACCCCGTGGGGCTGTGGAAGGGCTGCAGGAGCTGCTCAAGGTCATCTCATTGGGGTCGGGGTGTTTTGGACCCCAGCCCAGGAGGCCAACGCCCCCACCCAGACACACAGACCCCAGAGTGGTCCACGGGGAGCAGGCATCAGGGGCCACTCACCTGTGACCTGTCACTGTGTGAGTGCCTCCTCTTTATGCACCGTGTACTGGGGAGAGTGGGAGAGTTGGGGAACTGGGGAGAGTGGGAGTTCTGGGGTACTGGGGAGAGTTGGGGTACTGGGGAGAGTGGGAGTACTGGGGAGAGTGGGAGAGTTGGGGTACTGGGGTGAGTGTGAGTACTGGGGAGAGTGGGGATACTGGGGAGAGTGGGGGTACTGAGGAGAGTGGGAGTACTGAGCTACTGGGGAGAGCAGGAGAGTCGGGTCGCTGTGAGCCAGATCCAAAGCACGAGTGCTTCCGAAGGTCTGCAGAAGCACAGTGAGTGCCAGGCAGCGGTGGAACCCGGGGGCTGCACATTTCCGCCCACAGTGGGGTCCCGCATCATCACTGTGGGCAGGCGGGGTCCAATCAGCACTTAGCCCTTCACCCTGAAGGCCGAGGGTCCTGGGGGAGGGTCCTGTCCCCACACCAGGTGGGAAGGGGATGCAGGCACCCTCCCACATCCTCAGTTCCCATCCTTGGGCCCTGCAGGCCTCCCACCATTCTAGGCAGACTGGGGGTCACAGATGTCCCCCCGACCCCCAGAGTTCACAGCATGGGGTCGCACTTAACATTTGAGGGGCTCCTGGGTGGTTCAGTCGGTTCCACGTCTACTCTTTAATTTGGCTCAGGTCAGGATCTCGAGGTTGTGGCATGGAGCCTCGCGTGGGGCTCGGGCTCCGTTGGGTGAGGAGTCCGCTCCAGGTTCCCCCTCTCCCTCTGCCCCTCCCTACCACACCCTCTCTCAAGTAAATTTTCTAAAAATTAACATGAAGACACGTGAGCATCTTTATCCCCTCTGCAGAGGTGCCTTCGTGTGTGTAACGACCGTGTAAATGCCTTTCACGGACCCACCGGGAGTCCTACCAGAAACCCCTTTTCCTTGATATTTACTGAAGTACAGTCAACACACAATGTGACAGTAGTTTCACGGCTACAACTAGTGACTTGACAATTCTGTGCCTTACTCAGCTCCCCCCACGAGAAGCGGCGTCACCATCTGTCCCCGTACAAAGTTGTCACAACAGTACTGACTATTCCCTAGGCTGTATTTTCTAAATTTCTGTGACTTATTTTATTTACGAACCAGACGCTTATAGCTGTTACTATTGTTCATCTATGTCGCCCGTGTCCTACCCACGGCCCCTCTGTCCATCAGTCAGCAGGATCCATCACATTAACCAGAGAAAGGACGTGGGGCAGCCCCGGGTGGTTCAGCGGTTTAGCGCCTGCCTTCAGCCCAGGGCGTGATCCTGGAGTCCTGGGATCGAGTCCCACGTCGGGTTCCCTACATGGAGCCGCCTTCTCCCTCTGCCAGTGTCTCTGCCTTTCTCTCTCTGTGTCTCTGTGTCTCTCAAGGATATATAAATAAAATCTTAAAAAAAAGAAAAACGAGAGAAAGGACAAAAAGCATACAATCCTCTCAAGAGTTGCAGAAAAAACATTTGACAAAATACAGCATCAAAAGCATAGTGGGTTTTGAGGAAATGTCTATCAACAGAATAAAGGCCGCTAGGAAGCTGACATCATCTTCAAGGGTGAAAACCTGAAATCATCTCCCCTAAGAGTAGGAACAAGCCAAGGAGGTCCCCTCTCAGCACTGGAAGTCCTAATGTAGTCAACAGACAGGAAACAGCAAAGGTTTCACACCTGGAAGAGGGACGTCACACTGTCCCTACTTGCTGAAGACTCGGTACTAGAAACAGGAAACCCGAGAGCCCACACCAAAACCTGTTAGAACTAATGATTGAATTCAGTAAATTCACGGGACACCAACTGAACCTACAGAGCTCAGTAGCCTTGCTGTGTCCCGACAATGAGCACTCAGGAAGGAAATGAAGGACGTGACTCCCTTCTCAGGAGCATCACAGAGAATAAATAATGAGACTGAACCAAAGGAGCACAAGACTTGTGCACTGAGCCGTACCAGGCTCTGGGAGGTCGTCCTGGGCTCGTGGGGTGGGAGCCTCATCTTGTGAAAATGTCCGCAGTTCCTGAAGCCACCCTCGGTTTCAATGTCATTCCTATCAAAATCATGGTGGTAGATCCTAGAAATAGGAAAAAAAAAAAAAAACCTAACATCCGTCAGCCCCCACAAATGACCCCGGACAGCAAATCAGGATTGGAAAAGCAGGATAGAGTGGGACGCAGCACTTTCCTATTTCAAACGATGTCACAGGATAAAGCAGTGTGGTTCTCGGACCCCCGGCTGGCTCTGTCGGTTAAGCATCCGACTCCTCACCTCACCTCTGGTCCTGATCTCGGGGTCCTGAGTTCTAGCCCTGGGTTGGGCCATGAACGAGGCGTGGCACCTACTTAGACCCACAGGGGGTGGTTCCAGCATAAGCTGAAGGAGCAGAACAGAGAGTTCAGAAGGAAATGTGCTCTGATACAACTGATATTTTTTAACTTAATTTAATTTAAACCCAATGATTTAACGTATAGTGTTTTCGTTATAGCGAAAGTATAATTCTACTTTCAGAGGTAGAATTCAGGGATTCACCAGTTGGAGAGAACAGCAGTGCTCGTGATATCACCTGCCCTCCTTCGTGCCCTTCCCCCGTTAACCCCTCCCCCCCTCCCCTCCAGCGATCTTCAGTTTGTTTCCTATGATTAAGAGTCTGTATTTCCTGCATCTGTTTTCATCTTATTTGTCTTTCCTTCCCTTCACAGTAGTTCATCTGCTTTGCTTCTTTAATTCCACCTATGAATGACACCACACGGTCATTCTCTTTCCTGACTGACTTATTTCACTTAACATGATCCCTCTAGTTCTATCCGCATCATTGCAAATGGCAAGATTTCCTTCTCTTTGATAGCTCAGTACCATTCCTCTCTCTATGACCATCATCTATCTCCCATCCTCTTTATCCATCATCTGTCTGAAGGCACCGAGGCTCCTCCCACAGTGTGGCTACTGTGGACCCGGCTGCTGTAGACATTGGGGCGCAGGTGTCCCGGCATTTCATTGCATCTGTATCTTCGGAGTGAGCTCCAGGCCGTGCACCTGCCGGTCGCAGGGCAGGTCTATCGGTAACTTCCTGAGGAGCCTCCTGACTGTTTCCAGGGCGGCTGCACTAGCCCGCGGTCCAGCCCACAGTGGAAGAGGGTTGAGTGAGTCTTGGCGGACGTGGTAAAAGTTTGGTCCACATTTCATTTCGCATCCTGTGGGCTCCAATTCATTGTCCTTAAGTATTTCTGGGGAAGCCGGGTGTTGGGCTCCATTTCAGCGCGACGTTTCTGAAGCTCATAGGTCTCAGCTGGAGCCTGGAAGGAGGCAGGTCCGGCCCTGGGCACGGGGACGCCGCCTCCTGCACGGCCTCCTTCAGCTCCTGAGCATCCCGCAGGGGGCGCCCGAACCCAGGCCCGGGTCAAGGGCGCACATGCGCAGTAGGCCTCGTCCGCCAACAGTGACAGGAGCCCCTCTGCGCTCTGGAGGCCTGAGGAGGACGTGGGGCCGCGTCCACGCTGACAGGAGCCCCGGCCTCCTCAGTACCCGCGGGTAGGCTTCAGGACCATGTGGGGCTGCCTCCACGGTGACAGGAGCCCTGGCCTCCTCAGGACTCGCGGTGAGGCTTCCAGAGGATGTGGAGCCCCGTCCTCGCTGACAGGAGCCTGGTCTCCTCAGGACCCGCGGTGAGACTTCAGGAAGATGTGGGGCCGCGTCCTCCCTGACAGGATCCCCGGCCTCCTTAGGACCCACGGTGAGTTTTCGGGATGACGTGGGGCTGTGTCCACGGGGACAGGAACCCCAGCCTCCTCAGGACCTGCAGTGAGTCTTCGGGATGACGTTGGGCAGCGTCTACGCTGACAGGAGCCCCGGCCTTCTCAGGACCCGCGGGGAGGCTTCTGGAGGATGTGACGCATAATCCACAGTGACAGGACCCCTCTCGTCCTCAGAACCCGCTGTCTATGACTCAGGAAGACATGGGGCCACGTCCGCCATGACAGGAGTCCGGCTTCCTCAGGACCCGCTGGAGGACCCTGGAGGCGCTGTTCAGAGTCACATCCACCTCAGCAGGGCTACTCAGAACGACAAGGTAAGTGAATGGGGAGAATTGAGATAGGGTTAGGGTTTAGGGTGAGCAATAGGTGGTTAAGGTTAGCTTAGATGATATGGATTAGTGATCATGGTTATGCGTACGAGTTACTGGTGAGGGTGAGGGATGGGGTAAGGGTCAAGAGGTAGGAGTTAAAGTAAGGTATTAGGGACTAGGAAATTGACTTAGGGTCTGGATTAGGGTAATGTTACTGATAGGTTATATTGTTTAGGGTTAGGGAATAGAGGGAGGGAATACGGTTAGAGATAGAGTGGGGGATGGGGCTAGAGTTTAGGGTAAGGGGTGAAGGCAGGGTTAGGGTTATGGGTTAGGGTTTGGGCTAGGGGTTAGGGCTAGGTTTAGGGTACAGGTTAGGTGTTAGGGTACGGGTTAGGGATTAGGGTACAGGTTAGGGTTAGGGTTAGGGGTTAGGGTTAGGATACGGGTTAGGGTACGGGTTAGGGTACGGGTTAGTGGTTAGGGTTAGGGTTAGGGTTAGGGTTAGGGTACGGATTAGGGTTAGAGTTAGGGGTTAGGGTTAGGGTACGGGTTAGGGTATGGGTTAAGGAGGGTACGGGTTAGGATTAGGGTACGGGTTAAGATACGGGTTAGGATTATGGTTAGGATTAGGGTACGGGTTAGGGTTAGGTTACGGGTTAGGGTAAGGGTTAGGGTACGGGTATGGATTAGGGTTAGGGTTAGGGGTTAGGGTATGGGTTAGGGTACTGGTTAGGGTTAGGATACAGGTTAGGGTACGGATTAGGGTACGGGTTAGGGTTAGGGTACGGGTTAGGTTTAGGGTTAGGGTACAGGTTAGGGGTTAGGGTACGGGTTAGGGGTTAGGGTTAGGGTACGGGTTAGGGGTTAGGGTTAGGGTACGGGTTAGGGTACGGGTTAGGGTTAGGGTACGGGTTAGGGTTAGGGTACGGGTTAGGGGTTAGGGTACGGGTTAGGGTACGGGTTAGGGGTTCGGGTTAGGGTTTGGGTTAGGGTTAGGGGTTAGGGTTAGTGTTAGGGTTAGGGTTAGGGTGAGGGGTTTGGGTTAAGGTTAGGGGTTAGGGTTAGGTTTAGGGTTAGGGTTAGGGTTAAGTGTTAGGTTTAAGGGTTAGGGATAGGGTTAGGTTTAGGTTCAGGGGTTAGGGGTAGGGGTAGGGTTAAGGGTTAGTGTTAAGGGTTAGGGTTAGGGTTAGGGTTAAGAGTTAGGGGGTCGGGGGGATCCCTGGGTGGCGCAGCGGTTTGGTGCCTGCCTTTGGCCCAGGGCGCGATCCTGGAGACCCGGGATCGAATCCCACATCGGGCTCCCGGTGCATGGAGCCTGCTTCTCCCTCTGCCTGTGTCTCTGCCTCTCTCTCTCTCTCTCTGTGACTATCATAAATAAATAAAAATTAAAATTAAGAAAAATTTATAAAAAAAGAGTTAGGGGGTCGGGGTTAGGGTTAAGGTTAAGGTTAGGGGTTAGGTGTTAGGGTTAGTGTTAGTGTTAGGGTTAGGGTTAAGGTTAGGGGTTAAGGTTAGGGTAGGGTTTGGGTTAGTGTTAGGATTAGGGTTAGGGTTAGGGTTAAGGGTTAGTGTTAGGGCTTAGGGTTGCTGGTTAGGAGTTAGGGTTAGGGTTAATGTTAGGTTTAGGGTTAGGGTTAGGGTTAGAGTGAGTGTTTAGGGTTAGAGTTAGGGTTAGGAGTTAGGGTTAGGGTTAGGTTTAGGGTTAGGGTTAGGGTTAAGGGTTAGGTTTAAGGGTTAAGGTTAGGGTTAGGTTTAGGGTTAGGGTTTAGGGGTTAGGGTTAGTGTTAGTGTTATGGTTATGGTTAGGGGTTAAGGTTAGTGTTAGGGGTTAGGGTTTGGGTAGGGTTAGGGTTTAGGGGTTAGGGTTAGGGTAAGGCTTACGGTTAGGGTTAGGGTTAAGGGTTAGGGCTAGGATAGGTTTAGTGTTAGGGGTTAGGGGTTAGGGTTAGGGATTTGATTCGATTCGATTCTTTTCGATTTGATTCGATTATTTTTGATTCGATTCGATTATTTTTGATTCAAATCTATTCTATTCTTTTCATTTGGATTATTTTCTATTCGATTTGATTATTTTTGATTCAATTCGATTGGATTATTTTCGATTCGATTTGATGTGAATCGATTATTTTCGATTCAATTCAATTCGATGCGATTATTCTTGATTCAATTCGATTATTTTCAATTCGATTTGATTTGATTCGAATCGATCAATCTCGATACGATGCGATTATTTTTGATTCGATTAGTTTCTTTTCAATTCGATTCGATTATTTTCGATTCGATTCGGTTCGATTATTTTCGAATCAATTTGGTTCGATTCGATTCGATTATTTTTGATTCAATTGGTTCGATTAGATTCGATTATTTTAGATTCAATTCAGTTCGATTTGGTTCTATTATTTTCGATTTTATTCATTTCGATTCGATTAATTTCGATTTGATTCGATTGGATTCGTTTAGATTATTTTCGATTAGATTAGATTCTTTTCAATTTGATGCGATTATTTTCATTTCAATTCAATTCAATTATTTCCGATTGGATTCGATGCGAATCGATTATTTTGATTTGATTAGATTCGATTCGATTAGATTCTTTCGATTCGATTCAATTCTTTTCAATTCGATTCGAATCCTTTCAATTCGATTTGATTATTTTCAATTCGAATTGATTCTTTTCGATTCCAATCTTTTCAATTCGATTCAATATTTTTGATTCGAATTGACTCGATTCTTTTTGATTCGATTCTTTTAGATTCGATTCGATTATTTTTATTCGATTCGATTTGATTTGGTTATTTTCGATTCTATTCGTTTCCATTATTTTCGATTCGATTTGATGTGAATCGATTATTTTCAAATCGATTCGTTTTAATTTGATTCGATTTGATTCGATTCAATTCGATTTGATTATTTTCGATTCGATTCGATTATTTTCGATTCGATTTGATTCAATTCGATTATTTTTTATTTGATTCGATTCAATTCGATTATTTTCGATTTGATTCAATTCTTTTTGATGTGTTTCGATTCTTTTCGATGCGTTTCGATTATTTTTCATTCCAACCGATTCCATTCTTTTCGATTCGATTATTTTAGATTCATTTCGATTATTTTTTATTCGATTTGATTTTTGGATTCAATTCAATTTGATTATTTCGATTCGATACGATTTGATACGAATGGATATTTTCGATTCGATTCAATTCAATTCAATTATTTTTGATTCGATTCGGTTCGATTATTTTTGATTTGATTCGATTTGATTCGATATTTTCGATTCGATTTGATACTTTTCGATTTGATTCGATTGTTTTCGATTCCATTCTATTTGATTGCTTTCGATTCGATTGATTCGTGTGGATTATATTCGATACGATTCGATTCAATTTGATTTTTTATTTGATTCCATTCAATTCGATTATTTTCAATTCAATTCAACTCGATTATTTTCAATTGAATTCTATTCAATTATATTCGTTTCAATTCGATTGGATTCGATTTGATTATAATGAATTCTTTTCAATTCGATTCGATTACTTTTAATTCAATTTGATTATTTTTGATTCGGTTCTATTTTTTCGATTCGATTATTTTCGATTCAATTCATTTTCATTCAATTATTTTCTATTCGATTCGATAATTTTGGATTTGATTTGATTCGATTATTTTCGATTTGATTCGATTAGATTATTTTTGATTTGATTCAATTCAATTCGATTATTTTCGATTCAATTCGGTTCGATTCGATTTAATTATTTTCGATTCAATTTGATTCGATTTGGTTCCATTATTTTCGATTCGGTTCGAGTCGATTCGATTGTTTTCAATTCGTTTCGATTATTTTCGATTCTATTCTATTCTATTCTATTCTATTCTATTCGAATCCATTATTTTCGATTCAATTCTATTTGATTCTTTTCGATTTGATTCGATTCCATTTGATTCGATTATTTTCGATTCAATTTGATTTGATTAGATTATTTTCAATTCGATTCGATTCGATTATTTTTTATTTGATTTGATTCGATTTGATTGGATATTTTCGATTCGATTTGATTCATTTCAATTGTTTTCGATTCAATTCGATTTGATTCGATTATTTTTGATTCGATTTGATTTGAATATTTTCGATTCGATTCGATTATTTTCGATTCGATTTGAATGGATTTGATTCGATTATTTTCGATTCGATTCGATTCGAATATTTTCGATTCGATTCGATTATTTTCGATTCGATTTGAATGGATTTGATTCGATTATTTTCGATTCGATTCTTTTCGATTCAATTCGCTTATTATTGATTCGATTCGATTATTTTCCATTCAATTCGATTCTATTATTTTCGATTCGATTCGATGCGAATCGATTATTTTCTATTTGATTCGATTATTTTCAATTCGATTCGATTCGATTCAATTATTTTTGATTCGATTTGATTCGATTCATTTTCGATTCGATTCGATTCAATCAAATTTCTATTCTATTCGATTCGATTCCATTATTTTCTTTTCAATTCAATTCGATTCTTTTCAATTATATTCGATTCCATTCGATTCGATTGTTTTTGATTCAATTCGATTCGATTCGATTCGATTATTTTCGTTTCAATTTGATTCGATTCGATTATTTTTGATTCAATTTGATTCGATTATTTTCGATTCTCTTTGATTCGATTCGATTATTTTCGATTCGAATCCTTTTGATTCTTTTCGATTCGATTATTTTCGATTCGGTTCTTTTATTTTCGATTCGATTTGATTATTTTCGTTTCAATTCAATTCGATTATTTTCGATTACATTCAATACGAATCGACTAATTTCGAGTCGATTCTTTTCAATTCGATTTCTTTTCGATTAGATTCGATTATTTTCTATTCGATTCTATTATTTTCAATTCAGTTCAATTCGATTCGATTCGATTATTTTCGATTCGATTTAATTCTTTTCGATTCGATTATTTTCGATTCGAATTGATTCGGTTCTTTTCGATTCCATTATTTTGGATTCGATTTGATTATTTTCGATTCGATTCGATTATTTTCAATTCTATTCAATTCGATTCGATTTGATTCTTTTCAAATCGATTCTATTCTTTCTATTCAATTATTGTCGATTCGATTCTATTATTTTTTATTCGATTCAATTATTTTTGATTCAAATCGATTCTATTATTTTCAATCAATACGATGCGAATCGATTATATTTGATTCGATTCGATTTGATTATTTTCTTTTTTTTTAAGATTTTATTTATTTATTTGCAAGAGACACAGAGACAGAGAGAGAGGCAGAGACACAGGCAGAGGGAGAAGCAGGCTCCATGCAGGGAGCCTGACGTGGGACTCGATCCCGGGTCTCCAGCATCGCACCCCGGGCTGAAGGCAGCGCTAAACCACTGAGCCACCCGGGCTGCCCTCAATTTGATTATTTTCAATTCGATTCGATTCGATTCGATTCGATTCAATTATTTGATTTGTTTCAATTATTTTCGATTTGATTTCAATATTTTCGATTATATTCGATTATTTTTGGTTCGAATTGATTCACTTATTTTCGATTCCATTCTTTTCTATTCGATTCGATCATTTTCGATTCGATTCGATTATTTTTGATTCAATTCGATTATTTTCAATTCAATTCAATTCGGTAATTTCCGATTCGATTCGATGCGAATCAATTATTTTCAATTCGATTCGATTCGATTCAATTATTTTCGATCGATTTGATTAGATTATTTTCGATTCGATAATTTTAAATTCTATTAGGTTCAATTCGATTCGATTCGAATATTTTCGATTCGATTCGTTTCGATTCGATCTTTTCGATCCGATTCGATTATTTTTGATTCGTTTAGATTATTTTCGATTCGATTCGATTCTTTTCGATTCTATTCATTTCCATTATTTTCGATTCGATTCGATGTGAATCGATTATTTTCGAATCTATTCGTTTCAATTCGATTCGATTCGATTCGATTCGATTATTTTCCATTCGATTCGATTATTTCCGATTCGATTCAATTTGAATAATTTCGATTCGATTTGATTATTTTCGATTCGATTAGATTCGATTATTTTCGATTCGATTGGAACGGATTCGATTCAATTATTTTCGATTCTATTCGATTATTTTCGATTCGAATCGATTCTTTTCGATTGGATTTGATTATTTTCCATTCGAATCGATTCGATTATTTTCTTTTTTTTAAATTTATTTATGATAGTCACACACACAGAGAGAGAGAGAGAGAGAGAGGCAGAGGCACAGGCAGAGGGAGAAGCAGGCTCCATGCACCGGGAGCCTGACTTGGGATTCAATCCCGGGTCTCCAGGATCGCGCCCTGGGCCAAAGGCAGGCGCTAAACCGCTGCGCCACCCAGGGATCCCGATTCGATTATTTTCGATTCGATTATTTTCGATTTGATTCGATTCGATTTGATTATTTTCACCTCGATGCGATTCGATTATTTTTTATTCGATTCGGTTCGATTCGATTATGTTCGATACAATTCGATTCGATTCAATTATTTTTGATTTGGTGTGATTTTTTTCGATTCGATTCGATTTGATTCGATTATTTTCTATTCGATTCGATTGGATTCGGTTAGATTATTTTCGATTCGATTCGATCATTTTCGATTCGGTTATTTTCGATTAGATTCGATTGTTTTCAATTTGATTATTTTATATTTGATTCGATTATTTTCGATTCGATTTTATTATTTTCAGTTCTATTCAATTCGATTACATTTGATTCTTTACGATTCGATTCGATTCTTTTCAAATCGATTCTGTTCTTTCAATTCGATTATTTTCGATTCGATTATTTTCGATTCGATTCAATTATTTTTGATTCAAATCGATTCTATTTTCAATTCGATATGATGCAAATCTATTATATTTGATTCTATTCGATTCAATTATTTTCGATTCGATTCGATTCGATTCAATTATTTTCGATTCGAATCTATTTGTTTCGTTTCGATTATTTTCGATTCGATTTCAATATTTTTGATTAGATTAGATTATTTTTGGTTCGAATCGATTTGCTTATTTTCGATTCCATTATTTTTTATTTGATTCGATTAATTTCGATTCGATTCGATTCGATAATTTGGGTTTGATTCGATTTGATTATTTTCGTTTCAATGCAATTCGATTATTTTTGATTCAATTCGGTTTGATTCGATTCGATTATTTTTGATACAATTCGATTCGATTCGATTATTTTTTATTTGGTTTGCTTATTTTCGATTTGATTCGATTCGATTTGATTATTTTCGATTGGATTCGATTGGATTAGATTCGATTATTTTCGATTCGATTTGATCATTTTCAATTCGATTCGATACTTTGGGTTTGATTCGATTTGATTATTTTCTCTTCGATACGATTAGATTATTTTTGATTCAATTCGGCTTGATTAGATTCGATTATTTTTGATACAATTCCATTCGATTCGATTATTTTTGATTTGGTTCGCTCATTTTCTATTTGATTCAATTCGATTTGATTATTTTCGATTCGATTCGATTGGATTAGATTCGATTATTTTCGATTCAATTCGATCATTTTCGATTCGATTCGATTATTTTGGATTTGAATCGATTTGATTATTTTCGATTCGATTTTTCGATTCGATTTGATTATTTTTGATTCGATTCGATTATTTTCAATTCAATTCATTCGATTATTTTCTATTCGATTCGATGCGAATTGATTATTTTCATTTCAATTCGATTCAGTTCGATTATTTTCTATTCGATTTGATCGATTATTTTTGATTCGATTTAATTCGATTATTTTCAATACGATTCGTTTTGATTCGATTAAATTATTTTCGATTCGATTCGATTTTTTTCGATTTGATTTGATTCGATTCAATTATTTTTGATTCGATTCGATTCAATTGGATTATTTTTGAGTCGATTCGATTCGATTCGATTATTTTCGATTCGAATAGATGATTTTCGATTAGATTTGTTTCTTTTCGATTCGATTATTTTCAATTCAAATAGATTCGATTCTTTTCGATTTGATTCTTTTTGATTTGATTCGATTATTTTGATTAGATCGAGTCTTTTCGATTCGATTCGATTATTTTCGATTAGAATATTTTCTATTCTATTCTATTCGATTCAATTCTATTCCATTATTTTCTATTCAATTCGTTTTGACTCTTTTTGATTCGATTATATCCCATTCGATCGTTTATTTTCGATTCAATTCGAGTCGATTCGATTATTTTCGTTTTGATTCGATTCGATCAATTATTTTCGTTTCAATTCGATTCGATTCGATTATTTTTGATTCGATTCGATTGGATTATATTTGATTATATTTGATTCGATTCGATTATTTTCGATTCGATTATTTTCAATTCAATTCGATTCGATTTGATGCAAATCGATTATTTTCGATTTGATTAGTTTCGATTCTATTCGATTAGATTATTTTCGACTCGATTTGCGATTCGATTATTTTCGATTCGATTCGATTCGATAATTTTCGATTCTATTCCATTCGATTCATATATTTTCGATTCGATTCAATTCGATTCTATTATTTTTTATTCAAATCGAATCGTTTCTTTTCGATTCCATTATTTTCGATTCGATTCAATTATTTTCGATTTGATTCGATAATTCTGGATTTGATTCGATTTGATTATTTTCGATTTGAGTCGATTATTTTCGATTCGATTCGATTCATTTAAATTATTTTCTATTCGATTCGATTCGACTTGATTCTATTAGATTATTTTAAATTCGATTTGATTCGATTACTTTCGATTCGATTCATGTATTTTCGATTCGGTTAGATTCGATTCGATTATTTTCAATTCGATCGATTATTTTTGATTCCATTCGATTCGTTTCAATTCAATTCGTTTCGATTCGATTCGATTATTTTTAATTCGATTCCATTCGATGATTTTCGATTCGATTCGATTCGTTTCAATTATTTTCGATTAGATTCGATTTGATTCGATTTTCATTTCGATTCAATTCGATTATTTTCGATTCAATTTGATTCGATCCGATTCAATTATTTTCTATTCGATTTGATTCTTTTCGATTCAATTCGATCCTTTTCTATTTGAATCGATTCGCTTCTTTTCGATTCCATTAATTTCGATTCCATTCGTTTATTTCGATTCGATTCTATTCGATTCGTTTCGATTCTATTCGATTCCATTTGATTATTTTCGATTCCATTCTATTCAATTCGATTCGATTATTTTCGATTCAATTCGATTTGAATCTTTTCGATTCGATTCGATTCCATTCGATTCAATTCGATTCGATTAGATTCGATTATTTTCGATTCGATTCGATTCGATTTGATTTGATTCAATTCAATTATTTTCGAATCAATTCGATTCATTTCAATTATTTTGGATTCGATTTGATTCAATTCGATTTGATTATTTTCGATTCAATTCGATTCGATTATTTTCGATCGATTTGATTAGATTATTTTCGTTTCTATTTGATAATTTTAAATTCGATTCAGTTCAATTTGATTCAATTCGATTATTTTCGATTCGATTCGTTTTGATTCGATCTTTTCGATTCGATTCGATTCTTTTCGATTCGATTCGATTCGATTCGTTTCCATTATTTCGATTCGATTCGATGTGAATCGATTATTTTTGAATTGAATCATTTCAATTCGATTCCATTCGATTCGAATATTTTCGATTCGATTTGAGTCGAATAATTATGATTCGATTTGATTATTTTCGATTCGATTCGATTCGATTATTTTCGATTCGATTGGATTGGATTGGATTCGATTATTTTCGATTTGATTCGTTTATTTTCGATTCGATTCGATTCTTTTCGATTTGTTTTGATTATTTTCCATTCAAATCGATTCGATTCTTTTCAATTCGATTATTTTAGATTCGATTCGATTATTTTCGATTCGATTCAATATTTTCGATTCAATTCGATTATTTTCGATTTGATTCGATTCGATGTGAATCGATTACTTTTTATTTGATTCGATTCGATTTATTTTTGCTTCAATTTGTTTCAATTCGATTATTTTCGATTCGATTCGATTTATTCCAATTCGTTTAGATTCGATTCGATTAATTTCAATCCGATTAATTTTGATTCGATTAAATTAGATTATTTTCGATTCGATTCATTTCGATTCGATTCAATTCGATTATTTTCAATTCAATTCGTTTCGATTCAATTATTTTTGTTTTGATTCGTTTCGATTTAATTCGATTATTTTCTATTCGATTCGAGTCGATTCGATTATTTTCAATTTGATTCATTTCGATTCGATTATTTTTGATTCAATTCGTTTCGATTCGATTCAATTATTATTGATTAGATTCGTTTCAATTCGATTATATTTGATTCAATTCGATTCAATTATTTTCGATTTGATTCTTTTTGATCCGATTATTTTCTATTTGATTCGTTTCAATTCTATTCGATTCAACTCGTTTCGATTCAGTTCGATTCATTTAATTTCGATTCGATTTGATTTGAATATTTGAGGTTGATTCGTTCCAATTCGATTCGATTCGATTATTTTCAATTCCATTCGTTTCTATTTGATTCAATTAGATTATTTTCTATTCGATTCGATTATTTTCTATTCTATTCGTTTTGATTCGATTCGATTAGATTATTTTCGATTCAATTCAATTCGATTCCTTTCGATTCGATTCTTTTCGATTCGATTCTTTTCAATACGTCGATTCGATTCTTTTCTATTTGATTCTTTTCGATTCGATTCAATTCTTTTCAATTCAATTCTTTTAGATTCGATTTGATTCTTTTTGATTCGATTCGATTCTTTCGATTCAATTCTTTTCGATTTGATTCTTTTCGATTCTTATCGATTCTTATCGATTGGATTCTTTTCGATTCGATTCGATTCGATTTTTTCAACTCAATTCGATTTTTTCGATTCGATTCAATTCTTTTCGATTCGATTCGATTCTTTTCTCTTCAATTCAATTCGATTCGATTCTTTTCGATTCGATTCGTTTTTTTCGATCGATTCGATTCTTTTCGATCAAACCCTTGATTCGATTCGATTCTTTTCTATTTGATTCGATTCGATTCTTTTTGATTCGATTTGTTTCGATTCTTTTCGATTCGATTTGATTTGATTCTTTTCGGTGGGATTCGATTCCATTCGGTTGGATTCAATTCAAATCGATTTGATTCTTTTCGATCTAGAAGATTCGATTATTTTTGTTTCTATTCGATTGGATTGTTTTCGATTCTCTTCATTTCTTTTCGATTCGATTATATTCGATTCTTTGTGATTCGACTTGATTCTATTCATTTCAATTCTTTTTTTTTAAAATTTTTATTTATTTATGATAGTCACACAGAGAGAGAGAGATAGGCAGAGACACAGGCAGAGGGAGAAGCAGGCTCCATGCACTGGGAGCCCAACGTGGGATTCGATCCCAGGTCTCCAGGATCGCGCCCTGTGCCAAAGGCAGGCGCTAAACCGCTGCGCCACCCAGGGATCCCCATTTCAATTCTTTTTGATTGGATTCTTTTCAATTCGATCCTTTCGATTCGATTCGTTTCGTTTGGATTATTTCTGATTCGATTCGATTCGAATCTTTTCGATTCGATTAGATTCTTTTCTATTTGATTCGGTTCGATTCTTTTCGATTCGATTCGATTCTTATTGATTCATTTCTTTTCGATTCAATTGGATTCAATTTTTTCAATTCGATTCGATTCTTTTCGATTCGATTCTACTTGATTCAATTCGATTCTTTTCGATTCGATTCTTTTCTATTCCATTCGATTCTTTTCGATACGTTTCAATTCTTTTCGATTCAATTTGATTCAATTTGATACGATTCTTTTTGATTCGATTCGATTCTTTTCAATTCGATTCGATTCTTTTCAATTTGAATTGATTCAATTATTTTCTATTCAATTCGTTTTGATTCTATTATTTTCGATTCAATTCAATTCGAATCGATTGGATTATTTCGATTCTCGTCGTTTTGAATCAATTCGAATCGATTATTTTCTATTTGATTCGATTATTTTCTATTCAATTCATTTCGATTCGATTATTTTCGATTCTTTTCATTTCGATTCGATTCGATTCTTTTTGTTTCGATTCGAATCGATTTTTTTCTATTCAATTCGTTTCGATTTGATTCTATTCGATTATTTTCGATTCGATTCGATTCGAATCGATTCGATTATTTCGATTCTCTTTGTTAAGAATCGATTCGAATCGATTCTTTTCTATTTGATTCGTTTCGATTATTTTTTTAAAAACATTTTATTTATTTATTCATGAGAGACACAGAATGAGAGAGAGAGAGAGAGGCAGAGACACAGGCAGAGGGAGAAACAGGCTCCAAGGAGGGAGCCTGACAGGAGACTCGATCCTGGGTCTCCAGGATCAGGACAAGGGCTGAAAGCGGCACTAAACCGCTGAGCCACCCGGGCTGCCCAATTCGATTATTTTCTATTCGATTCGTTTCGATCTGATTATTTGAAATTCGATTCGTTTCGATTCGATTCGATTATTTTAGATTCGATTCGATTCGAATCGATTATTTTCGATTTGATTCATTTCCATTCGATTCGATTAGATTATTTTCTTTTTTTTTTTAGTTTTTAAATTTTTTTAAATTTATTTTTTTATTGGTGTTCAATTTACTAACATACAGAATAACACCCAGTGCCCGTCACCCATGCACTCCCACCCCCCGCCCTCCTCCCCTTCCAACACCCCTAGTTCGTTTCCCAGAGTTAGCAGTCTTTACGTTCTGTCTCCCTTTCTGATATTTCCCACACATTTCTTCTCCCTTCCCTTATTTTCCCTTTCACTATTATTTATATTCCCCAAATGAATGAGAACATATAATGTTTGTCCTTCTCCGACTGACTTACTTCACTCAGCATAATACCCTCCAGTTCCATCCACGTTGAAGAAATGGTGGGTATTTGTCATTTCTAATGGCTGAGTAATATTCCATTGTATACATAAACCATATCTTCTTTATCCATTCATCTTTCGTTGGACACTGAGGCTCCTTCCACAGTTTGGCTATCGTGGCCATTGCTGCTATAAACATCGGGGTGCAGGAGTCCCGGCGTTTCATTGCATTTGTATCTTTGGGGTAAATACCAACAGTGCAATTGCTGGGTCGTAGGGCAGGTCTATTTTTAACTGTTTGAGGAACCTCCACACAGTTTTCCAGAGTGGCTGCACCAGTTCACAGTCCCACCAACAGTGTAAGAGGGTTCCCTTTTCTCCGCATCCTCTCCAACATTTGTTGTTTCCTGCCTTGTTAATTTTCCCCATTCTCACTGGTGTGAGGTGGTATCTCATTGTAGTTTTCATTTGTATTTCCCTGATGGCAAGTGATGCAGAGCATTTTCTCATATGCATGTTGGCCATGTCTATGTCTTCCTCTGTGAGATTTCTGTTCATGTCTTTTGCCCATTTCATGATTGGATTGTTTGTTTCTTTGGTGTTGAGTTTAATAAGTTCTTTATAGATCTTGGAAACTAGCCCTTTATCTGATATGTCATTTGCAAATATCTTCTCCCATTCTGTAGGTTGTCTTTGAGTTTTGTTGACTGTATCCTTTGCTGTGCAAAAGCTTCTTATCTTGATGAAGTCCCAATAGTTCATTTTTGCTTTTGTTTCTTTTGCCTTCGTGGATGTATCTTGCAAGAAGTTACTATGGCCGAGTTCAAAAAGGGTGTTGCCTGTGTTCTTCTCTAGGATTTTGATGGAATCTTGTCTCACATTTAGATCTTTCATCCATTTTGAGTTTATCTTTGTGTATGGTGAAAGAGAGTGGTCTAGTTTCATTCTTCTGCATGTGGATGTCCAATTTTCCCAGCACCATTTATTGAAGAGACTGTCTTTCTTCCAATGGATAGTCTTTCCTCCTTTATCGAATATTAGTTGACCATAAAGTTCAGGGTCCACTTCTGGATTCTCTACTCTGTTCCACTGATCTATGTGTCTGTTTTTGTGCCAGTACCACACTGTCTTGATGACCACAGCTTTGTAGTACAACCTGAAATCTGGCATTGTGATGCCCCCAGATATGGTTTTCTTTTTTAAAATTCCCCTGGCTATTCGGGGTCTTTTCTGATTCCACACAAATCTTAAAATAATTTGTTCTAACTCTCTGAAGAGAGTCCATGGTATTTTGATAGGGATTGCATTAAACGTGTATATTGCCCTGGGTAACATTGACATTTTCACAATATTAATTCTGCCAATCCATGAGCATGGAATATTTTTCCATCTCTTTGTGTCTTCCTCAATTTCTTTCAGAAGTGTTCTATAGTTTTGAGGGTATAGATCCTTTATATCTTTGGTGAGGTTTATTCCTAGGTATCTTATGCTTTTGGGTGCAATTGTAAATGGGATTGACTCCTTAATTTCTCTTTCTTCAGTCTCATTGTTAGTGTATAGAAATGCCACTGACTTCTGGGCATTGATTTTGTATCCTGCCACGCTACCGAATTGCTGTATGAGTTCCAGCAATCTTGGGGTGGAGACTTTTGGGTTTTCTACGTAGAGTATCATGTCATTGGCGAAGAGGGAGAGTTTGACTTCTTCTTTGCCAATTTGAATGCCTTTAATGTCTTTTTGTTGTCTGATTGCTGAGGCTAGGACTTCCAGTACTATGTTGAACAGCAGTGGTGAGAGTGGACATCCCTGTCTTGTTCCTGATCTTAGGGGAAAGGCTCCTAGTGCTTCCCCATTGAGAATGATATTTGCTGTGGGCTTTTCATAGATGGCTTTTAAGATGTCGAGGAATGTTCCCTCTATCCCTACACTCTGAAGAGTTTTGATCAGGAATGGATGCTGTATTTTGTCAAATGCTTTCTCTGCATCCAATGAGAGGATCATATGGTTCTTGGTTTTTCTCTTGCTGATATGATGAATCACATTGATTGTTTTACGGGTGTTGAACCAGCTTTGTGTCCCAGGGATAAATCCTACTTGGTCATGGTGAATAATTTTCTTAATATACTGTGGGATCCTATTGGCCAGTATCTTGTTGAGAATTTTTGCATCCATGTTCATCAGGGATATTGGTCTGTAATTCTCCTTTTTGGCGGGGTCTTTGTCTGGCTTTGGAATTAAGGTGATGCTGGCTTCATAGAACGAATTTGGAAGTACTCCATCTCTTTCTATCTTTCCAAACAGCTTTAGGAGAATAGGTATGGTTTCTTCTTTAAACGTTTGATAGAATTCCCCTGGGAAGCCATCTGGCCCTGGACTCTTATGTCTTGGGAGGTTTTTGATGACTGCTTCAATTTCCTCCCTGGTTATTGGCCTGTTCAGGTTTTCTATTTCTTCCTGTCCAGTTTTGGTAGTTTGTGGCTTTCCAGGAATGCGTCCATTTCTTCTAGATTGCCTAATTTATTGGCGTATAGCTGTTCATAATATGTTTTTAAAATCGTTTGTATTTCCTTGGTTTGGTAGTGATCTCTCCTTTCTCATTCATGATTTTATTAATTTGAGTCTTCTCTCTCTTCTTTTTAATAAGGCTGGCTAATGGTTTATCTATCTTATTAATTCTTTCAAAGAACCAACTCCTGGTTCTGTTGATCTGTTCCACAGTTCTTCTGGTCTCGATTTCGTTGAGTTCTGCTCGAATCTTTATTAACTCCCTTCTTCTCTTGGGTGTAGGATCTATTTGCTGTTTTTTCTCTAGCTCCTTTAGGTGTAAGGTTAGCTTTTGTATTTGAGTTCTTTCCAGTTTTCGAATGGATGCTTGTATTGCGATGTATTTCCCCCTTAGGACTGCTTTTGCTGCATCCCAAAGATTTTGAACGGTTGTATCTTCATTCTCATTAGTTTCCATGAATCTTTTTAATTCTTCCTTAATTTCCTGGTTGACCCTTTTATCTTTTAGCAGGATGGTCCTTAACCTCCATGTGTTTGAGGTCCTTCCAAACTTCTTGTTGTGATTTAGTTCTAATTTCAAGGCATTATGGTCTGAGAATATGCAGGGGACCATCCCAATCTTTTGGTATCGGTTCAGACCCGATTTGTGACCCAATATGTGGTCTATTCTGGAGAAAGTTCCATGTGCGCTTGAGAAGAATGTGTATTCAGTTGAGTTTGGATGTAAAGTTCTGTAGATATCTGTGAAATCCATCTGGTCCAGTGTATCATTTAAAGCTCTCATTTCTTTGGAGATGTTTTGCTTAGAAGACCTATCGAGTATAGAAAGAGCTAGATGGAAGTCACCAAGTATAAGTGTATTATTATCTAAGTATTTCTTCACTTTGGTTAATAATTGATTTATATATTTGGCAGCTCCCACATTCGGAGCATATATATTGAGGATTGTTAAGTCCTCTTGTTGAATAGATCCTTTAAGTATGATATAGTGTCCCTCTTCATCTCTCACTACAGTCTTTGGGGTAAATTTTAGTTTATCTGATATAAGGATGGCTACCCTTGCTTTCTTTTGAGGACCATTCGAATGGTAAATGGTTCTCCAACCTTTTATTTTCAGGCTGTAGGTGTCCTTCTGTCTAAAATGAGTCTCTTGTAGACAGCAAATAGATGGGTCCTGCTTTTTTATCCAGTCTGAAACCCTGCGCCTTTTGATGGGGTCATTAAGCCCGTTCACATTCAGAGTTACTATTGAGAGATATGAGTTTAGTGTCATCATGATATCTATTCAGTCTTTGTTTTTGTGGACTGTTCCACTGAACTTCTTCTTAAAGGGGAATTTTAAGAGTCCCCCTTAAAATTTCTTGCAGAGCTGGTTTGGAGGTCACATATTCTTTTAGTTGCTGCCTGTCTTGGAAGCTCTTTATCTCTCCTTCCATTTTGAATGAGAGCCTTGCTGGATAAAGTATTCTTGGTTGCATGTTCTTCTCATTTAGGACCCTGAATATATCCTGCCAGCCCTTTCTGGCCTGCCAGGTCTCTGTGGAGAGGTCTGCTGTTACCCTAATACTCCTCCCCATAAAAGTCAGGGATTTCTTGTCTCTTGCTGCTTTAAGGATCTTCTCCTTATCTTTGGAATTTGCAAGCTTCACAATTAAATGTCGAGGTGTTGAACGGTTTTTATTGATTTTAGGGGGGGGATCTCTCTATTTCCTGGATCTGAATGCCTGTTTCCCTTCCCAGATTAGGAAAGTTTTCAGCTAGAATTTGTTCAAATACATATTCTGGCCCTCTGTCCCTTTCGGCGCCCTCGGGAACCCCAATTAAACGTAAGTTTTTCTTCCTCAGGCTGTCGTTTATTTCCCTTAATCTATCTTCATGGTCTTTTAATTGTTTGTCTCTTTTTTCCTCAGTTTCCCTCTTTGCTATCAACTTGTCTTCTATGTCACTCACTCTTTCTTCCACCTCGTTAACCCTCGTCGTTAGGACTTCTAGTTTGGATTGCATCTCATTCAATTGATTTTTAATTTCTGCCTGATTAGCTCTAAATTCTACTGTCATGAAGTCTCTTGAGTCCTTTATACTTTTTTCTAGAGCCACCAGTAGCTGTATAATAGTGCTTCTGAATTGGCTTTCTGACATTGAATTGTAATCCAGATTTTGTAACTCTGTGGGAGAGAGGACTGTTTCTGATTCTTTCTTTTGAGGTGAGGTTTTCCTTCTAGTCATTTTGCCCAGTGCAGAGTGGCCAAAAGCAAATTGTATTGGGAAAAAGAGAAAAAGAGAGGAGAGAAAGAAGGAAAGAAAAGAGAAAGAGAAAAAAAAAAAGGGAAGAAAAAGAGAAAAAAAAAACGAAAAAAAAAAGAAGAAAAAGAGAAAGAAAAAGAAAGGAGAAAAAAGGGGGTGGGGGAAGGAAACAAATCAAAAAGCAAAACAAACAAACAAACAAAAAGAACCACAGGGGAGTATCTTCTGATTCTGTGTTCTTTAAGTCCTTCGGCTTCTCCTGGAAGTTGTCCGTCTAGCTGGTGTTCTGGGGGAGGGGCCTGTTGTGCTGGTTTTCAGGTGTTAGCAGTTGGGGGAGCTGCTGTGCCCCTGCCTGGTGCAGGGCTCAGTGGGGGTTGTTTACCCCGTGAGGCCGCAGGAGGAACAGCCCCAGTGGCGGGGCAGCTCTGGAAACCTGGATTCAGCTCCGGCAGGAACTCCGTCTGCAGGGCCTGGAGGCTCCGGGGCGGGGCCGCTGCTCTGCTCAGCTGGGGCAGGAGCGTCCTTGCAGTCCTGGGCCCTCCCGGCCTCTGCCTGTCCCGGGGGAGGCGGGATCCTGGGCTGTGTCCCGGCGCCCTGTGCTCCGGAGCCTGCGCTGTTGGATTCGTGCTCCCGGGCAGCGCAGCCCCCTCCGCGGAGCCGCCCCCGAGCCCCCCCCCGAGCTGCTCCGGGTCCCGCCGTGCGCGCTGCAGCCCTTGGGGAGCTCGGCGCACTCTCCTGGGCGCGCAGTTGCTCTGTTACTGTCCCAGGGAGCCCGAGGGCATCCTCGCCCTCCTGGGTCCTGCTCCAACTCCCCGCGAGCCCCTTTCCGCCCGGGAAGGTCGGTGCAGCTCCTGCTCCTCCGGGACGGGGCTCTCCTGTCCTGGGGACACTCGCCCCGGCCTCAGCCCGGCTCCTCGCGGGGCCCCTCCCCCTTGGAGGCCTTTGTTTCTTTATTTCTTTTTCCCCGTCTTCCTACCTTGATAGATGCGCGAACTCTTCTCCGATTAGATTATTTTCGATACGATTTGGTTCGAATTGATTAGATTATTTCGATTCTCTTCGTTTCGAATTGATTCGATTCGATTTTTTCTATTTGATTCGATTCGATTATTTTCTATTCGATTCGTTTCGATTCGATTATTTTTGATCTGATTCGTTTCGATTCGATTTGATTCGTTTATTTTTGATTCGATTCATTTCGAATAATTTCCATTCGATTCGTTTCGATTCGATTTGATTCGATTAATTTCGATTTGATTCGATTTGACACTGAACCAGATGGATTTAACAGATATTTAGAGAACTTCCCATCCAAGTGCGCATGGTACTTTCTCCAGATTAGACAACATACTGGGTCACAAATCAGGTCTTAAAAGACACCCAAAGATTGGGATAGTCCCCTGCATATTTTCAGACCATAATGCTTTGAAATAAGAACTAAATCACAAGAAGAAGTTTAGAAGGATTTCAAACACATGGAGGTTATGGAACATCCTGCTAAAAGATGAAAGGGCCAAGTAGGAAATTAGAGAAGAATTATAAAGTTTCATGGGCACTAATGAGAATGAACATACAACCGTTCAAAATCCTTGGGATACAGCACAAGCAGTCCTGAGGGAGAAATACATTGCATTATGAGTATCCATCCAAATACTGGAAAGGACTCAAATACGAAAGCAAACCTTGCACCTAAAGGAGCTGGAGAAAAAACAGCAAATAGATCCTACACACAGCAGAAGAAGAGAGTTAATAAAGATTGGAGCAGAACTCAATATAATAGAGACCAGAAGAAGTGTGGAACAGATGAACAAAGCCAGGAGTTGGTTCTTTGAAAGAATTAATAAGATAGATAAATCATTAGTCAGCCTTTTAAAAAAGAAGACATAATAGACTCAAATTAATAAAATCATGAATGAGAAAGGAGAGATAACTACCAACAACAAGGAAATACAAATGATTTTAAAACATATTATGAACAGCTAAACACCAATAAATTAGGCAATCTAGAAGAAATTGACGCATTTCTACAAAGCCACAAACAATCAAAACTGGAACTGGAAGAAATACAAAACCTGAACAGGCCAATAACCAGAAAAGAAATTGAAGCAGTCATCAAAAACCTCCAAAGACACAAAAGTCCAGGGCCAGATGGCTTCCCAGGGGAATTCTATCAAACGTTTAAAGAAGAAACCATTCTTATTCTACTAAATCTGTTCAGAAAGATAGAAAGAGGTGGAGTAATTTCAAATCCGTTCTATGAGGCCAGCATCACCTTAATTCCAAAACCAGACAAAGACCCCACCAAAAAGGAGAATTATAGACCAATATCCCTGATGAACATGCATGCAAAAATTCTCCACAAGATATTAGCCAATAGGGTACTAAAATTCATTAAGAAGATTATTCACCATGAATAATCATGTAGGATTATTCAAGTAGGATAAATCAAGTAGGATTTATCCCCGGGATGCAAGGCTGGTTCAACACTCATAAAATAATCAATGTCATTCATCACATAAGCAATAGAAAAACAAGAACCATATGATCCTCTCAATAGATACAGAGAAAGCATTTGACAAAATGCAGCATCCATTCCTGATCAAAACTCTCCAGAGTGTAGGGATAGAGGGAACATTCCTCAACATCTTAAAAGCCCTCTACGAAAAGACCATAGCAAATATCATTCTCAATGGGGAAACACTGGAAGCCTTTCCCCTAAGATCAGGAACAAGACAGGGATGTCCACTCTCACCACAGCTATTCAACATCGTACCAGAAGTCCTAGCCTCAGCAGTCAGACAACAAAAATAAATAAATGTATTCAAATTGGCAAAGAAGAAATCAAACTCTCTCTCTTTGCCAATGACATGATACTCTGTAGAAAACCCAAAAGACTCCACCCCAAGATTGATAGAACTCATACAGCAATTTGGCCACATGGCAGGATACAAAATCAATGCCCAGAAGTCACTGGCATTTCTATACACTAACAATGAGACTGAGGAAAGGGAAATTAAGGAGTCAATCCATTTACCATTGCATCCAAAAGCATAAGATACCTAGGAATAAACCTAATCAACAAGGTAAAGGATCTATACCCTAAAAACTACAGAAGACTTCTGAAGGAAATTGAGGAAGACACAGATGGAAAAATATTTCATGCTCATGGATTGGAAGAATTCATTTTGTGAACATATCAATGATACCCAGGGCAATTTACATGTTTAATGCAACACTGATCAAAATATGATGGACTTTCTTCAGAGACTTGGAACAGATTATTTTAAGATTTCTGTAGGATCAGAAAAGACCCTGAATAGTCAGGGGAATTAAAAAAAAAGAAAACCATAGCGGAGGGCATCACAATGCCAGATTTCAGGTTGTACTACAAAGCTATGGTCATCAAGACAGTGTGGTACTGGCACAAAAACAGACACATGGATCAATGGAACCGAATAGAGAATCCAGAAGTGGACCCTCAACTTTATGGTCAACGAATATTCGACAAAGGAGGAAAGACTATCCACTGGAAAAAGTCTCTCCAATAAATGATGCTGGAAAAATTGGACATCCAGATGCAAAAGAATGAGATTAGACCACTCTCCTGTACCATACACAAAGATACCTGAAAATGGATGAAAGATCTTAAGTGAGACAAGATTCCATCAAAGTCCTAGAGGAGAACACAAGCAACACCCTTTTTCAACCTGGCCACAGTAACGTCTTGCAAGATTCATACATGAAAGCAAGAGAAACCAAAGCAAGAATGAACTATTGTGTCTTCATCAAGATAAGAAGCTTTTGCACAGCAAAAGATTCTGTCAACAAAACCCAAGGACAACCTACAGAATGGGAGAAGATATTTGCAAATGACCTATCAGATAAAGGGCTAGTATCCAAGATCTATAAAGAACTTATTCAACTAAACAGCAAAGAAATAAACAATCCAATCATTAAATGGTGAAAAGACATGAACAGAAATCTCACAGAGGAAGACATAGACATGACCAACAAGCACATGAGGAAATGCTCAGCATCACTTGCCATCAGGGAAATACATATCAAAACCACAATGAGATACCACCTCAAACAAATGAGAATGGGGAAAATTAGCAAAGCAGGAAACCACAAATGTTGGAGAGGATGTGGAGAAAGGGGAACAATCCTACACTGCTGGTGGAATGTGAACTGGTGCAGCCACTGTGGATAACTGTGTGGAGGTTCCTCAAAGAGTTAAAAATAGATCTGCCCTATGACCCAGCAATTGCACTGCTTGGGTTTTACCCCAAATATACAGATGCAATGAAATGCTGAGACACCAACACCGATGTTTGTAGCAGCAAAGTCCACAACAGCCAAACAGTTGAAGGAGCCTCAGTGTCCATTGAAAGATGAATGGATAAAGAAGATGTGGTTTATGTATACAATAGAATATTACTCAGCCATTAGAAACAACAAATACCCACCATTTGCTTCGACATGGATTGGACTGTAGGGTATTATGCTGAGGGAAAAAAGTCAATCTGAGATGAGCAATCATTATATGGTCTCAATCATTTGGGGAGTATAAAAAACAGTGAATGGGAATAAAGGGAAAAGGAGAGAAAATGAGTGAAAATATAAGTTGAGGATGACAGAATCTGAGAGACTCCTAACTCTGGGAAAGGAACAATGGGCAGTGGGAAGGGAGGTGTTGGGTCATTGGGGTGACTGGATGACAGGCGCTGAGGGGGGCACGTGAAGGGATGAAACCTGGGTGATATGGTATATGTTGGCAAATTGAACTCTTCTCATTTAGGACCCTGAATATATCCTTCCAGCCCTTTCTGGTCTTCCAGGGCTCTGTGAAGAGATCTGCTGTTAACCTAATACTTCTCCCCATAAGTGTTATCACTTGTCTCTTAGTGTTTTGAGGATCTTCTCTTTATCTTTGGAATTTGCAAGTTTCACCATGAAATGTCGGGGTGTTGAACGGCTTCTATTGATTTTTGTGGGGGGGGGATCTCTCTATCTCGAGGATGTGGATGCCTGTTTCCTTCCCCAAGTTAGGGAAGTTCTCAGCTAAGATTTGTTCAAATACACTTTCTGGTCCTCTGTTCCTTTCAGCAGCCTCTGGAACCCCCTTTCAACGTAGATTTTTCCTTCTGAGGCTGTCATTTATTTCCCTTAACCTTTCTTCATGGTCTTTTTATTTCTCTTTTTTCCTCAGCATCCTTCCTTGCCATCAACATGTCTTCTATGTCACTCATCATTCTTCTACCTCATTAACCTCATCGTTAGGACCTCCAGTGTGGATTGCATCTCATTTAATTGATTTTAATTTTGGCTTGATTAGATCGAAATTCTGCAGTCATGAGTCTCTTGAATCTTTCATTCTTTTTTCCAGAGCCATCAGTAGCTTTATAATTGTGCTTCTGTATTGGCATTCTGACATCGAATTGTCACCCAAATTCTGTAACTCTGTGGGAGAGAGGACTGTTAGTGATTGTTTCTTTTGTGGTGACTTCTTCCTTCTAGTCATTTTGCTCAGTGCAGAGTGGCTAAAAACAAGTCGTACTGGAAAAAGGAAGGAAATAAAGAAAAAAGGGGGGAAACAAAAAACAAAAACAAACAAATCAACAAAAAACAAGAAAATTTTCGAAGCTTAAAAAAATATAACAAGGAGGGGTCTCCTCTGATTCTATATACTGTAAGTCCCTCAACTTCCCCCTGGAGCTTTCCAGCGCTGCTTGGTTAAGAATTTGCTCTTCCCCTTTCCTTCCAGCTGGTCTTGTGAGGGAGGGTCCTGCTCTGCTGATAGTCAGGTGTGAGCACCAGGGGAGCTGCCCCACCCCCTGCCGGGGGCTCGGCTCCCTGGGAGCTGTTTATCCTGTGAGGCCCATGTTCCCTGGCCGCCCCACTCCAACCCAGGCGCAAGGTGACTTGGGAGGAACAACAACACTGGCAGCGGCCAGCTCTCCAATCCAAAAGTCAGCTCCCACATTAAGTCCTGCAGTTCCCAGTCCGCAAGAGCCTGGCAGCACTGGGTGTTGGTGGCACTGACCTGCACAGCTCAGGTGTGCCCGGTGGCAGGAGCGTCCTCGATGTCCTGTGTCCTCCCGCCCCTGATTGCCCAAGGGGATCGCCAGATCCTGGGCTTTGTCACCCGGGGCCCTGGGCTCCCGGGCCTGCGCTGCTGAAATCACTCTCCCTTCCTGCGGGCCACGCATTCTCCTCCTTGCCGAGCTGCTGCCAGAGCCACCACCTGAGCTGCTCCCGAGATCCGATGGGTGTGCGCTCCAGACCTTTTCAGAGCTCCGCCCATGGTGTGTGGCGCTCTCTCCCCACTTCCTCTGTTAGTGACCCCGGGACCCTGGGGGCTCCACTGCCCCTCCTGGGATCCTGCCCGAGTTCCCTGTGAGCGCCTTTCCATCTGGAAATGTTGGTAAAGTTCCTGATTCTCCCGGTCTGGGCTTTCCTGTCCTGGAGTGTCTACTGCCTGGCCTTAGCGCGGCTCTTCGTGGGGGTTCTCCCCTCCCACTCTGGAGTCTTGTTATTTATTTTTTCGTCTTCCTATCTTGATAGAAGCGCAAACTCTTCTCACTGTAACCTTCCAGCTGTTCTCTCTTTAAATCCCAGGCCGAATTCGTAGGTTTTCAGGATGATTTGAAAGTCATCTAAGTAAGTTTTTGGGGATAGGGGATTTCGGAATCCTACTCTTCTGCCATCTTGCTGACAGTCTTGGCTCTTATTATCTTGATTTCCTATTTTCCCATTCTATTTACACAAATATGTTATTTTATCTTATTTCTATTTTACTTGTTAAAAATTTGAATTCAATTTGCCAGCATATAATAAACCATTAGTTTCAGATGTAGCGATCCATAAATTATCATTTGTGTGTAACACCCAGTGCTCATCACACCAGTGCCCTCCTTGATGCCCCTTACCCAGGTCCTGATCCCCCATCCACTTCCCCTCTAGCGACCCTCAGTTTATTTCACAGAGTTAAGAATCTGTCATGGTTTTTCTCTCTCTCTCTGATGACTTCCCATTCAGTTTTCCCTCCCTTCCCCTATGATTCTATGCAATGTTTATGTTTCACATATGAATGAAACCATATGATAATTGTCTTTCACTGACTGACTTATTTCACTCTCTGACTAATACCCTCCAGTTCCATCCATGTCGATAGAAGTGGTAAAGATTCGTCCTTTCTAAAGGCTCGGTAATATCCCATTGTAACTATAGCCCACATCTTCTTTATCCATTCATCTGGCGATGGATATGTGGACTCGTTCCACATTTTGACCATTGTGGACATTGCTGCTGTGAACATTGGGGTGCAGGTGACCCTTCTTTTCACTACCTCTGTATCTTTGTGGTAAATACGCGGTAGCACATTTGCTAGGTCATAGGGTAGCTCTGTTTTTAAGTTCTTGAGGATCCTGCTCCCTTTTCCAGAGTGGCTGCTCCACTTTGCATTCTCACCAACAGTGCAAGACGGTACCCTTTTCTCCACAACCTGGCCAAAGTTTGTTGTTTTTCTGTCTTGTTCATTTTAGCCTTTCTGCCAGATGTGAGGTGGTATCTCATTGTGAGTTTTGTTTTGTTTTGTAATTTCCTGATAATGAGTGATGTGTAGCATTTTTTTCATGTGTGTCTGTTGGCCACGTGTTGTCTTCTTTGGAGAAATGTCTGTTCATCTCTTCTGCCCATTTCTTCACTGGATTACTGGTTTTGGGTCTTGAGTTCCATAAGTGTTTTACAGATCTTGGATATTAGCCTTTTATCTCCTATGTCATTTGCAAATGCCTTCTCCCATTTTGTAGGTTGCTTCTTAGTTTTATGGACTGTTTCCTTTGCTTTTTATCTTGATGAAGTCCCAATAGTTCAGTTTTGCTTTTGTTTCCCTTGCCTTTACAGACATGTCTTGCATAAGTTGCTATGGCCAAGGTCAAAGAGGTTGTTGCCTGTGTTTTCCTCTAGGATTGTGATGGATTGCTATTTCACCTTTAGGTCTTTCATCCATTTTGAGTTTATCTTTGTGTGTGGTGTAAGAGAATGGTCCAGTTGCATTCTTCTGCATGTGGCTGTCCAATTTGTTGAAGAGACTGTACTTTTTCCAGCGGATATTCTTTTCTGCTTTGTCGAAGATTAGTTGACTATAGAGTTGAGGGTCCATTTCTGGGTTCCCTCTTCCATTCCTTGATCAATGTGTCTGTTTTTGTGCCAGTACAATAACATTTTGATGATGACAGCTTTGTCTATGACATGCAGAAAAAACCTTAGACAAAATACAGCCTGAAGTCCAGACATTGTGATATAAACTGCTTTTGATTTCTTTTTGAACATTCCTATGGCAAATTGGGGTCTCCTCTGGTTCCATGCAAAACTTAGAAATATTTGTTTCTGAACTGTGAAAAATGTCAAGGGTATTTTGATAGGGACTACTTCAAAAGTGTACATTGTCCTGGGTTGCATGGACATTTTCACAATATTGATACTTCAAATCCATGAATATGGAATGTAAATGAATCTCTTTGCTCTTCCACAATTTCTTTTTAGGTGTTCTATAGTTTTTAGTTACAGATCCTTTACCTCTTTCATTACGTTAATTCCTAGGTATTTTATGGTTTCCGGTGCAATTGTAAATAGGATCAGCCCTTAATTTCTCTTTCGTCTATATCATTTTTGTGTCTAGAAATAAAGCAGATTTCTCTACATTGATTTTTTTATCCTGCCACATTGCTGAAATACAATATGAGTCCTAGCAAAGTTGCAAACTCTTGTGTTTTCCAAATAAAGTATCATGTCATCTGAGGAAAGTGAGATGTTGACTTCTTCCTTGCCAGTTTGAATGCCTTTATAATTGTTCGCATTTATTTGGAGTTGGTTGTGATCTGCCAATTTCATTTATGATTTTATTTGTTGGGATTCTTTATCTTTTCTTTGAGAAGTCCTTTGAGAGCTTTCTCAATCTCATGAATTCTTCCTAAGTAGAGGCCAGCTTGCCCTAGTGCTGAGATATGCTGTGAGTCTAGGGGTCCAATGGCACATGGTGAGCCTGCTATCCAGGGGCCTGCTTGGCCTAGCCATGTCTAGGTTGTGTAACCACAAGTCCAAAATCACAAGGTGAGCCCACTTACCAGTGGCCTAAGTGAGTAAAGCTGAGCTGTGATGTTGGTCTCCAGGTCCAAGCAACATGCTGATCCCACTGTGCAGGTGCCTCATTTCCCCAATGATGAGCTGGGATGCAGGGCTCATTATTTGGAGGCATTCTGCAAACCCAGTGTTCCCTGGACCCCCTTGCCTTCTTCTGGGCTCAGCTGGAGACTGGTGGTATGAGGGTTCCTGGTCCCTTCAGTGTTTGGGTGACCCACATGCCCTGGGGCACCTGGGATCAGCAGGTTCCCAATCTGAGGGCTCCTGGTAGGTGCTCTGTTCTGGGGACTGCATTTCTCCATGCCCTGCTGTGTTCGAGGATTTGTCCTTTGCAGGCTCCTGGTCAGCCAGGGATCTGGACGATCCGTTTCTCCACTACTGAGCTGGGGCAGGCAGCTCGTGGTCTGAGGGCCTGTGTTCCAATGACCCCCACCGTGTCCAGTGATGTGGTGACTCCTTGTCCCAGGACTTACTTGTTTCATAATACCCCTCTCTGCCAGGTGCATGGAGGCACTTCAGACATTGTACACATGGGAGTGGACTGGAAGATTAGGGCATTCATGAGCCCTGTGCTGATCTGGGTGGGTTGGAGAGCTCAAGAGAAGCAGTTAGTGCCCTGGGCTCCTCAGGACATAGACTCACAGCTTTCCGGTGCTGATCCCGGTGTTGTCCCCAGAGGTGTGGGAGGGGCTTTTCTCATCTGCCTGAGTATCCATGGTACCGATTCCCAGTGTCCCACTCCCACAGGTCACATGGGAATATGTCCGTGAGCAGCCAGGACAAACTCACAGTGGGAAAAGGGAACAGGAGTTGCCTGCAGTGGGTTCGAGGACTCTCAGGACCACAGAGGGGGATGAAGGGAGGTGCAAACATGCAGGTGGAGCCCAAAGTTTTGACAAGAGGCCTGGGGCAGGTAATGGGACAGGGGGCTTGCCATGGGCAGGGCCAGAAAACAGGGAAGCAAACTAGAGGGAGAGCAGGGAGATCTGTGGATGAAGTACCATCTCTGTCATCATGGGGGCCTGTGTGATTGCCATGCTTTTATATCAGCCCAGGTGCATCAGAGTGCCCTTCTGTATGTCACCACCATGCCGCAGCCAATCAGGCAGGCTCTCAGTGTGTCCTGATTCAGGTGGCCAATCACCATGCAGCTTAGGTGGCCAATGTCAGATGGTTTTCTCAGTGACTCTCCTGATATCGTTGCCTAGAAACCACGTTAAAACGGAAAACAGAGGAGGTGGGGGCAAGATGGTGGAAGAGTAGGGTCCCCAAGTCACCTATCCTTACCCAATTACCTACATAACAACTATATCATCTTGAAAACCTAGGAATTTGGCCTGAGAATTAAGTAGAGAACAGCTGTAATGCTACAGTGAGAGAAGAGTTCACGCTTTTATGAAATACAACTTCTTTTTGGCCACTCTGCACTGAGTAAAATGACTAGAAGGAAAAACTCTCCTCAAAAGAAAGAATCAGAAATAGCCCTCTCTCCCAAAGACTTACAAAATTTGTATTACAACTCAGTGTTAGAAAGCCGAATCACAAGCATAATTATAAAGCTACTGGTGGATCTAGAAAAAACCCTAAAGGATTCAAGACACTTCATGACTGCAGAATTTAGATCTAATCAGGCCAAAATTAAAAATCAATTAAATGAGATGCAATCCAAACTAGAGGTCAGAACGATGAGAGTTAACGTGGTAGAATGAGTGAGTGACATAGAAGACAAGTTGATGTCAAGGAGGGAAACTGAGGAAACAAAGAGAAGAGAAAAATGACTAAAAGATCATGAGGATAGGCTAATGGAAATAAATGACAACCTCCGAAGGAAAATCTACTTTTATCTGGGGTCCCGAGGGTGCCGAAGGGACACAGGCCCAGAATATGTATTTGAACAAATCAGAGCTGAAAACTTCCCTAATTTGTGGCAGGAAACAGGCATTCAGATCAGGAAATGGATAGATCCCCCCATGAAATCAATAAAAACCACTCTACACCTGGACATTTAATAGTGAAACTTGCAAATTCCAAAGATAAAGAGAAAATCCTTAAAGAAGCAAGAGAAAAGTAATCTCTAAATTTTATGGGGAGAAGGATTAGCATAACAGCAGACCCTTCCACAGAGACCTGGCAGGCCAGAGAGGGCTGGCAGGATATAGTCAGGGTCTTAAATGAGAAGAACATGCAGCCAAGAATACTTTATCCAGCAAGGCTCTCATTCATAATAGGAGAGATAAAGAGTTTCCAAGATAGGCAGAAACTGAAAGAATATGTGATTATTATGAAGCCAGCTCTGCAACAAATACTAAGGGGGATTCTGTAATAGAGGAAGTCCAAGGGAACAATCCACAAAAACAGGGACGGAATAGGTATCATGATGACACTGAATACATATCTTTCAATAGGAACTTTGGATATGAATGGGTTTAGTGACCCCAGCAAAAGGTGCAGCTGCCGATTCAGACCGGATAAAAGAGCAAAACCCATCTCTTTGCTGTGTACAAGAGACTCATTTTAGACATTCCCACCAACAGTTCAGGAGGTTTCACCTTTCTCCACATCCTCTCCAACATTTGTGATTTCCTGCCTTGTTAATTTTCCCCATTCTCACATGTGTGAGGTGGTATCTCATTGTGGTTTTGATTTGTATTTCCCTCATGGCCAGGGATGCAGAGCATTTTCTCATGTGCTTGTTGGCCATGTCTATGTCTTCCTCTGTGACATTTCTGTTCATGTCTTTTGCACATTTCCTGTTTGGATCATTTGTTTCTTTGCTGCTGAGTTTAATAAGTTCTTTATAGATCTTGGATACTAGCCCTTTATCTGATACGTCATTTGCAAATGTCTTCTCCCATTCTGTAGGTTGTCTTTTAGTTTTGTTGACTGTATCCTTTGCTGTGCAAAAGCTTCTTATCTTGATGAAGTCGCAAAAGTTCATTTTTGCTTTTGTTTCTTTTGCCTTCATGGATGTATCTTGTAAGAAGTTACTGTGGCCGATTTCTAAAAGGGTGTTGCCTGTGTTCTCCTCTAGGATTTGATGGAATCTTGTCTCACATTTAGATTTTTCATCCATTTTGAGTTTATCTTTGTGTATGGTGCAAGAGAGTGGTCTAGTTTCATTCTTCTGCATGTGGATGTGTAATTTCCCCAGCTCCATTTATTGAAGATACTTTCTTCCAGTGGATAGTCTTTCCTCCTTTATCGAATATTAGTTGTCCATAAAGATGAGGGTCCACTTCTGGATTCTCAATTCTTTCCATTGATCTATGTGTCTGTTTTTTTGCCCCCCCCATCTTTTTTTCTTTTATTCTATTCTTTTTTCCTTCTTTTCTTTTTTTTAAATTCTTTTTTCTTTTTGTTTTTCTTTTCTTCTTTCTCTTCTTTATTTTTCTCCTTTTCCCAATACAACTAGTTTTTGGCCATTTTGCACTGAATAAAATGACTAGAAGGAAAAACTAACCTCAAAAACAGAATCAGAAACAGGTCTCTCTCACACAGATTTACAAAATTTGAATTACAATTCAATGTCAGAAATCCAATTCAGAAGCACAATTATAAAGCTCTTGAAAAATGCATGAAGGATTCAAGAGACTTCATGACTACAGAACTTAGATCTAATCAGGCCAAAATTAAAAATCAATTAAACGAGTGAGTGACATAGAAGACAAGTTGATGAGAAGGAGGGAAACTGAGGAAAAAAGAGAAAATGAAAAAAGATCATGAGGATAGGTTAAGGGAAAAAATAACAGCCTCAGAAACAAAAATCTACATTTACCTGGTGTTACCGAGGGTACCAAAAGGGACAGAGGGCTAGAATATGTATTTGAAGAAATCATAGCTGAAAACTTTCCTAAATTGGGGAGGGAAACAGGCATTCAGATACAGGAAATAGATTTTTCCCACCCAATATCAATGATCTATATTCTGCAGGCATGAAGTCTCTTGAATCCTTCATACTTTTTTCCAAAGCCACCAGTAGCATTATTTTTCTGCTTCTGCATCGGCGTTCTGATATCGAAGTTTTACCCAATTTCTGTAATTCTGTGGGAGAGAGGACTATTTCTGATTTTTTCTTTGGGGTGAGTTTTTCCTTCAAGGGACTTTGCTCAGTGCATGGTGGCTAAAAACAAGTTGTACTGGGAAAGGAAGGAAAAAAAGAAACATTTCAAAATTAAAAAAAAATAACAAGGAGGTGTAGCCTCTGATTCTATATAGTTTAAGTCCCTCGAATTCCCCTGGAGCTTTCCAGTGCTGCTTTGTCAAGAACTTGCTCTTCCTGTTTCCTTCCAGGTGATCTTCTGGGGGAGGGGCCTTCTTTTCTGATTGTCAGGTGTGTGCCCCGAGGGAGCTGCCCCGGCCCCTGCCAGGGGCATGGCTACCTGGGAGCTGTTTATCCTGTGAGACCCATGCTCCCTGGTGGCCCCGCTCCATCCCAGGCACAATGTGACATAAGGGAGGAACAATAACACTGGCGGTGGCCAGCTCTTCAGCCCTAGAGTCAGCTCCCGCAGTAACTCCTGCAGACCCCAGTCCGTGGGAGCCTGGATGCTGCGGGCATGGGGGGCACTGACCTGCACAGCTCGGGGGGGCCCCGCGGCAGGAGCGTCCTCGCGGTCCTGTGTCCTCCCGGCCCCCACATGTCCCAAGGGGATCACCGGATCCTTGCTGTGTCCCCCAGCACCCTGGGGTCCGGGGCCTGTGCCTCTGGAATTGCTCTCCCAGGGCCATGCATTCCCCTCCTAGCCGAGCCGCTGCCAGAGCCGCCACCTCCGCTGTTCCGGGGCCCACTGGGTACGCGCTCCAGCCATTGCTGGAGCTCCGTCCATGGTCTGTGGCGGCTCTCCCCATTTCCTATGTTAGTGACCCCGGGAACCTGGGGGCTCCACTGCCCCTCCTGGGATCCTGCCTGAGTTCCCTGTGAGTGCCTTTCCATCCAGGAATGTTGGTCAAGTTCCTGATTCTCCCGGTCTGGGCTTTCCCGTCCTGGAGTCTCTCCTGCCTGGCCTTAGCCTGGCTCCTTGTGGAGGCTCTCTCCCATTGGAGTGTACTCATTTATTTTTCCGTGTTTCTACCTTGATAGAAGCGCAAACGCTTCTCACTTTAGCCTTCCAGCTATTCTCTCTTTAAATCAGAGGACGAATTCATCGGGTTTCAGGATGATTTGAAAGTTATCTAGGTAAGTTGATGAGGACAGGTGATTTCGGGATCCTACACTTCCCCCATCTTGTCGACAGCCATGTCTCTCATTATTTTGACTTCCTATTTTCCCATTGAATTTACACACATATTTTATTTTATCTTACTTTCATTTTACTCTTTAAAAATTTGAACTCAATCACCCATTAGAAACGACAAATACCCATCGTTTGCTTTGATGTGGTTGTAACTGGAGGGTATTATGCCGAGTGAAATAAGTCAATCGGAGAAGGACAAATATTATATGGTCTCCTTCATTTGGGGACTATAAAACATAGTGAAAGGAAATAAAGCGGAAATGAGATAAAATCAGTCTGAAAAATCAGAAAGGGAAACAGAATGAGAGACTCCAAACTCTGGGAAATGAACTAGAGGTGGTAGAAAGGGAGGTGGGCATGGCTTGGGGGTCACTGGGTGACAGGCACTGAGAAGGGCACTTGATGGGATGAGCACTGGGTGTTATTCTATATGTTGGCAAATTGAACACCAATAAAAAATAAATTTAAGAAAAATTAAAAATAAAAGATTCAGCTGTAGTGCTATCTAGGTGGCAATTCCTTGCAGGGTAGGACAAGGTTCCCCAGAGGGCTATATATCTTCTAAATCAGCTTCTAATGTATGATGCTGTTTCTCACATAGCTCACATTTACAGGTGCAGGAATCAAGGACTGGAACTGGGAGTTGTACTACTCACTATAACCCGTCATGATCTACTTGCAAAATGTTTCTTTCTTTCCCACGATTTATTATTCTGCTGGCCTAGAGGTCTCAGGTTCAAAGAGAGACACAAAAACAATCCCACTGATCTGGAAATTGAAACTGGTGCCTGGCCACTTTGAGCTCTTCAGGCCCCTGAATCAATAGGCAAGGAAGGAAGTTACTATGCTGGCTGGGTGATTAATCCCAAATACCCGGTAGAAATTGGATGAACTCCATAATGGAGGTTAAGAAGAGCATGTGTGAAAATCAGAGGATCAGTAAAGACATCTTTTAATATTACCTTCATGTTTTCATTTTCATTTCCTTCCATGTATTTTTTAATTTACACTTTAATTTCTGATTAACCCATTCATTATAAGCAGTAGGATATTCTTTAACCCCCATGTATTAGTGGTATTTCCAGTTTTTTTCTTGTGGTTGACCTTAAGTTTCATGGCATTGTGGTTGGAAACTATGCATGGTATAGTCTTCATCTTTTTGTACTTGTTCAGGTCTGATTTGTGACCTGGTATGTGATCTATTCTGGAGAATGTTTCATATGCACTCAAAAAGACTGTCTTCTGCTGCTTTAGGATGAAATGTTCTGAATATATTTGTTAAGTACAAAAAAAAAAGAAAAAAGAAAAGAATAGAAACGACAAAGAGATACTACTTGCTTCGATGTGGATGGAACTGGAGGGTATAATGCTGAGGGAAAATAGTCAATCAGAGATAGGCAATCATTATATGGTCTCATTCTTTTGGCATAATAAAAAATAGTGAAAGGGAATAAAGGGAAACGGAGAGAAAATGAGTGAAAATATCAGTTGATGATGACAGAATATGAGAGACTCCTAACTCTGAGCAATGAAAAAGGGGTACTGGTAAGGGAGTTTCCTGGATGGTTGGGGTGACTGGATGACATGCGCTGAGGGGGGCACTTGACGTGATGACCATGGGAGATATGCTATATGTTGGCAATTCATTTAGGACCCTGAATATATCATGCCAGCCCTTTCTGGCCACCCAGGTCGCTGGGGAGAGGTCTGCTGTTAACCTACTACTTCTCCTCATAAAGTTTAGGGATCCTTTGTATCTTGTTGCTTTGAGGATCTTCTCTATCTTTGGAATTTGGAAGTTTCATGATGAAATATCAGGGTGTTGAATGGTTTTTATTGCTTTTAGGGGAGGATCACTCTAGCTCCAGGATCTTCATGCCTGATTCCTTCCTCAAGTTAGGGAAGTTCTCTGCTATGATTTGTTCTCATACACTTTCTGGTCCTCTGTTCCTTTCGACACCCTCTGGAACCCCCTTTAAATGTAGATTTTTCCTTCTTAAGCTGTCATTTACTTCCCTTAACCTTTCCTAATGGTCTTTTGTTTTTCTCTCTTTTCCTCTGCTTCCTTCCTTGCCATCAACCTGTCTTCTATGTTACTCACTCGTTCTTCCACCTCATCAACCCTGGTCTGTAGGACCTCTAGTTTGGATTTTTAAGTGATTTAAATGATTTTTAATTTCGGCCTGATTAGATCTAAATTTTGCAGTCATGAAGTCTCTTGAGTCCTTTATGCTTTTTTCTAGAGCCACCAGTAGCTTTATAATAGTGCTTCTGAATGGGCTTTCTGACATTGAATTGTAATCCAAATTTTGTAACTCTGTGGGAGCGAGGACTGTTTCTGGTTCTTTCTTTTGAGGTAAGGTTTTCCTTCTAGTCATTTTGCTCAGTGCAGAGTTGCCAAAAACAATTTCTATTGGGGAAAGGAGAAAAAGAGAGAAGAGAAGGAAGGAAAGAAAAAAAATTTAAAAAAGAAGAGAAAAAAAGAGAAAAAAGTAAAAAAAGAGAAGAAAAGAGAAAAACAAAAATATGGGGGGGGAGGAACAAACAGAAATCAAAAAACAAAAAACAAAAAAAAAAATAAGGGGAGTACACTCTGATTCTGTATACTGTAAATTCCTCGACTTCCACTGGAACTTTCCAGCACTGGTTGATCAATAATTTTTTTTTCCTGTCTGTCTAGCTGGTCTTCTGGGGTAGGGGCTTGCTGTTCTGATTTTCAGGTGTTAGCACTTTGGGGAGCTGCTCAGCCCCCTGCCTAGTTCAGGGCTCAGTGAAAGATGTTTAACCTGTTTATACAGTGAGGGCACTATGAGGCTTATTGGGGTTTTTTTATCCTGTGAGGCCCCAGTAGGAACAACAACAGTGGCGGCGGCCAGCTCTAGAGCCCTGGAATCAGCTCCTGCAGTAACTACGGAGCTCTCAGTCTGCAGGGGCCTGGATGCTCTGGGGGAGGGGCCGCTGATCTGCTCAACTTGGGGCAGGAGTGTCCTTGCTGTCCTGTCCCTCCTGGCCTCTGCCTGTCCCCGGGGGAGCGCCGGATCCTGGACTGTGTCCGCAGGCACCCTGTGCTCCCGGCCTGCGCTGTTGGATTCGCGCTCCCAGCTGCGCAGCCCCTTCTGCGTGGAGCCTCTGCTGTAGCCGCATCTGAGCTGCTCCTGGGGGCTGTGGAGACCCCCCGCTGCTCAAGCTGCCTCCGAGCTGCTCCCTTGGACGAGCAGCCCCCTGCCCCAGGTGCCTCCACCTGAGCTGCCTCTGAGTTGTTCACGGGTCCAGCCAGGCACGCTGCAGCCCTTTAGGGAGCTCAGCCGTGGGGTGTGGTGTGCTCTCCCTGGGGCGCAGGTGGTCTGTTAGTGTCCCTGGGAGTCTGAGGTCATCCCTGCCCTCCTGGGATCCTGCTCTAACTCCCTGAGAGCGCCTTCCTGTCCGGGAAGAATGGTGAAACTCCTGCTTCTCCAGGCTGGGCTCTCCTGTCCTGGGGACACTTTTCCAGAGTGGCTGCACCAGTTTGCACTCTCACCAACAATGCAAGAGGGTTCCCCTTTCTCCACATCCTCGCCAACATTTCTTCTTGGTGGCAGACTATGTCCGGAGCAAGGACTTTTGGGACTGCCTCATGAGTACGCATTTCTGGGGCCCTGTAGCCAACTGGGGTCTTCCCATTGCTGCCATCAATGACATGAAAAAGTCTCCAGAGATTATCAGTGGGCGGATGACATTTGCCCTCTGTTGTTACTCCTTGACATTCATGAGATTTGCCTACAAGGTCCAGCCTTGAACCTGGCTTCTGTTTGCATGCCATGCCACAAATGAAGTAGCCCAGCTCATTCAGGGAGGACGCCTAATCAAACATGAGATGAGTAAAAAGGCATCAGCATAACAGTGGAAAATGGGCAACCAGGTGTTTGAAGGGACAGCGTCTGCGCTGCTGCTGAGTCACAGATTCCATCCTCAGAATAGTCTTGCTAAGGAAAATAAGCTGAATGCTATTTTTACTAACCAATTTTTCTAGAAATAGCTGAGAGTCCCTAAGCCAACTCTCTGCTGCCTTACACATACCAAGTATTTTACTTCTCTTCATAAAGAGTAGCTCAAAATATGCAATCAATTTAATAATTCCCAATGATGGTTTTATCTGCAGTAATATGTATATTACTTGCTAGAATTTACTTAATAAAAAATTGGATAAAAATTGTAATTATTAGCACTTAAATACTCAGAATCTTTAACTCTTTAATGACCATGAGACCACCGACAGCTGGCCATACTTACACTGTCATCGCCAGTTTTTTTTATCCATTTAACTTTCTTTACTGAAAACCAATATTCAAGAAAGATGAACCCTCAATGCATCCTCTTATACTGACCAACGTAACTAAGTACAAATGAAGTCAATGGTGTACTCTGTTAGCATGCTGTGCTGTGTGTCAAGAAAACAAGCCCTCCCCCGCCCGAGCTCTGGCCCCCTGGCAAACACAGATAAATGATTGTGCACTGCGCTACCGTTAGGTGAGAGCTTTGGTTCATGCAGTCGGCTGCCAGAGGTCGCACTGAAACCCTGGAGCCCCAGCACCCACAGTCACCGGCGGCCAGCACGTGGCGTCAGCCGTGCTCCTTCCACAACACCAGATGAATACTGTGGTTGGGCATGCTGATGGCGAAGACCAGGCCCTTGTCATTGTGCCCATCCAGTCCATTGAGCCAGGACGCTTCGCCGCCAGGAAGCTCGAGCCTCTCTTTGATTCCCAGTACTCTGGCAGGGGCCAGCGGCCTTGTTCATTTTAGCCATTCTGACAGATGTGAGATGGTATCTCATTGTGGGTTTTGTTTAGTTTTGTATTTTCCTGATAATGAGTGATGTGGAGCATTTTTTATCATGTGTCTGTTCTCCACGTGTAGGATTTTTTGGAGAAATGTCTGTTCATGTCTTCCACCCATTCCTTCGCTGGATACTTGTTTTGAGTGTAGACTTCCATAGTTCTTTATAGATCTTAGATATTAGCCTTTTGTCTCATATGTCATTTGCAAATGCCTTCTCCCATTTTGTAGGTTGCTTCTTAGTTTTATGGACTTTTTCCTTTGCTTTTGAACTTGATGAAGTCCCAGTAGTTCAGTTTTTCTCTTGTTTCCCTTGCTTTTATAGACATGTCTTGCATAAGTCGCTATGGCCAAGATCAAAGAAGTTGTTGCCTGTGTTTTTCTCTAGGATTGTGATGGATTGCTATTTAACCTTTAGGTCTTTCATCCATTTTGAGTTTATCTTTGTGTGTGGTGTAAGAGAATGGTTCAGTTGAGTTCTTCTGCATGTGGCTGTCCAATTTGTTGAAGAGACTGTACTTTTTCCAGCGGATATTCTTTTCTGCTTTGTCGAAGATTAGTTGACCATAGAGTTGAGGGTCCATTTCTGAGTTCTCTAGTCCATTCCTTGATCAATGTGTCTGTTTTTGTGCCAGTATGATAACATTTTGATGATGACAGCTTTGTCTATGACATACAGAAAAAACCTTAGACAAAATACAGCCTGAAATCCAGACATTGTGATATAACCTGCTTTTGATTTCTTTTTCAACATTCCTATGGCTAATTGGGGTCTTTTCCAGTTCCATGCAAATCCTAGAGTTATTTATTTATGTTCTGTGAAAAATGTCAAGGGTATTTTGATAGGGACTACTTTGAAAGGGTACATTGCTTGGGTATCATGGACATTTTCACAATATTGATTCTTCAAATCTTTGAACATGCAGTGTTAATATATGTCTTTGCTCTTCCACAATTTCTTTCATAGGTATTCTGTAGTTTTTAGTTACAGATCCTTTACCTCTTTCATTATGTTTATTCCTAGGTATTTTATGTTTTATGGTGCAATTTTAAGTAGGATCAACCCTAAATTTCCCTTTTTTCAGTATTTGTAGACAATCAGTTATAACTGATTTCTCTGCATTGATTTTTCATCCTGCCACATTGCTGAATTACAGTATGAGTCCTAGCAAAGTTGCAAACTCTTGGGATTTCCACATAAAGTATCATGTCATCTGAGAAAAGTGCGATTGTGACTTCACTCAGGCTCACATTGTGGCCTGGTTCAGGTGGCCAATCACCATGCAGTTCAGGTGGCCAATGTCAGACGTCTTTCTTAGTGACCCTCTTGATATCGTTGCCTGGAATCCATGCTTAAACGGAAAACAGAGGAGGTGGAGGCAAGATGGTGGAAGAGTAGGGTCCCCAAATTACCTGTCCATTCCCAATTACCCAATAAATTTCAAATCACCCTGAATACCTAGGAATTCAGCCTGAGATTTAAGGAGAGAGCAGCTAGAATGCTACAGTGAGAGAAGAGTTCATGCTTCTATCAAGTATAACATTTTTGGCCACTCTGCACTGAGCAAAATGACTAGAAGAAAAACCTTACATCAAAGGAAAGAATCAGAAACAGTCCCTCTCCCACAGAGTTACAAAATTTGGGTTACAATTCAATGTCAGAAAACCAATTCAGAAGCACAAGTATAAAGCTACTGGTGGCTCTAGAAAAAAGCAAAAAGGATTCAAGAGACTTCGTGACTGCAGAATTTAGATCTAATCAGGCCGAAATTAAAAATCACTTAAATGAGTTGCAATCCATACTAGAGGTCCTAACGATGAGGGTTAATGAGGTAAAAGAACGAGTGAGTAACATAGAAGACAAGGCAAGGAGGGAAACTGAGGAAAAAAGACACAAACGACTAAAAGATCATGAGGATATCTTAAGGGAAATAAATGACAGCCTCAGAAGGAAAAAAATCTATGTTTACCTGGGGTTCCCGAGGGTGCCAAAAGGGACAGAGGTCCAGAATACTGATTTCAACAAATCAGAGCTGAAAGCATCCCTAATTTGGGGAGGGAAACAGGCATTCAGATCCAGAAATAGAGAAACCCCCCTTAAAATCAATAAAAACGACTCAACACCTCGACGTTTAATAGTGAAACTTGCAAATTCCAAAGATAAAGAGAAGATCTTTAAAGCAGCAAGAGACAAGAAACTTGTAACTTTTATGGGGAGAAGTATTAGCACAACAGCAGACCTCTCCACAGAGACCTGGCAGGCTACGAACGGCTGGCAGGATATATTCAGGGTACTAAATGAGAAGAACATGCAGCCAAGAATACTGTATCCAGCAAGGCTCTCATTCAGAACAGAAGGAGAGATAAAGAGCTTCCAAGATAGGCAGAAACCGAAAGAATATGTGATCATGAAGCCAGCTCTGCAAGAAACACTAAGGAGGAGTATGTAATAGAGGAAGTCCAGGGGAACAATCCACAACAGGGACTGAACAGGTATCATTGATGACACTAAATACATATCTTTAAGTTGTAGCTCTGCACGTGAATGGGCCTAACGACCTCAGCAAAAGGTGCAGCTGCAGTTACAGACTGGATAAAAGAGGAAAACCCACCTATGTGCTGTATACAAGAGACTCATTTTACACATAAGGACACCTACAGCCTGAAAATAAAAGGTTGGAGAACTGCGTACCATTCCAATGGTCCTCAAAAGAAACAGGCGTAGCCATTCTTAGATCAGATAAACTAAAGTTTATCCCAAACCCTGTAATAAGAGATGAAGAGAGACACTATATCATACTTAAAGGATCTATCCAACAAGATGACCTAACAATCATCAATATGCATGCCCCGAATGCGGGAGCTGCCAAGTATAGCAATTAATAACCAAAGTTAAGACATGCTTAGATAATAATACACATATACGTGGTGACTTGAAAGTAGCACTTTCTACAATCGACAGGATTTCTAAGCACAACATCTCCAAAGAAACAAGAGCTTTAAATGATACACTGGACCAGATGGATTTCGCAGATATTGACAGAACTTTCTATGCAAACACAATTGTATACACATTCTTCTCAAGTGCACATGGAACTTTCTCCAGATTAGACAACATACTGGGACACTAATCAGGTCTTAACCGACACCCAAAGTTTGGGATCGTCCCCTGCATATTTTCAGACCATAATGCTTTGAAATTAGAACTAAATCACAAGAAGTAGTTTAGAAGGATTTTAATCACATGAAGGTTAAGAAACATCCTGCTAAAAGATGAAAAGGTCAAGCAAGAAATTAGAGAGGAATTATAAAGTTTCATGGAAAATAATGAGAATGAATATACAACCGTTCAAAATCTTTGGGATACACAACAAGCAGTCCTGAGGGAGAAATACATCACAATACAAGTATCCATCCAAAAACTGGAAAGAACTGAAATACAAAAGCGAACCTTGCACCTAAAGGAGCTGGAGAAAAAACAGCAAATAGATCCTATACCCAGCAGAAGAAGAGTATAATATAGATTCGAGCAGAACTCAATAAAGTAGAGTCCAGAATAACTGTGGAATGGATCAACAAAGTCAGGAGTTGGTTCTTTGAAAGAATTAATGATATAGATAAACCATTAGCTAACCTTATTAAAAAGAAGAGAGAGAGGACTCACTAAAATCATGAATGAGAAAGGAGAGATCATCACCAACACCACAAATGATGTTAAAAACTTATGAGCAAAAAAAAAAAAAAAAAAAAAGTCTGGAAAACCACACACTACCAAAACTGCAACAGGAAGATGTGGTTTATGTATGCAATGGATAGTACTCAGCCATTAGAAACAACAAATACCCACCATGTGCTTCAATGTGGATGGAACCAGAGGGTATTTTGCTGAGTGAAATAAGTCAATCAGAGAAGGACAAACATTATATGGTCTCATTCATTTGGGGAATATAAAAAATAGTGGAAGGGAATAAAGGGGAAATGAGAAAAAATAAGTGGGAAATATCAAAAAGGGAGAATAAGAAAGACTCCTAACTCCAGGAAACGAACTAGGGGTGGTGGAAGGGGACATGTGCAGGGGGTGGGGGTGACTGGGTGACGGGCACTGAGGTGGGCACTGATGGAATAGGCACTGGGTGCTATTCTATATGTTGGCAAATTGAAATAATGAATGAGAAAGGGGAGATCACTATCAACATCAAGGAAATACAAACAATTTAAAAACATATTATGAACAATTATACACCAATAAATTAGACAATCTATTAGAAATGGACACATTTCTGGAAAGCCACAAACTATCAAAACTGGAACAGGAAGAAATAAAAAACCTGAAGAGGCCAATAACCAGAAAAGAAATTGAAGGAGTCATAAAAAAACCCCAAGACACAAAAGTCCAGGGCCAGATGGCTTCCCAGGGGAATTCTATCAAACGTTTAAAGAAGAAAACATACCTATTCTACTAAAGCTGTTTGGAAAGATAGAAAGAGATGGAGTACTTCCAACTTCGTTCTATGAGTCCAGCATCACCTTAATTCCAAAACCAGACAAAGACCCCACCAAAAAGAATGACAGACCAATATCCCTAATGAACGAGGATGCAAAAATTCTCCACAAGATATTAGCCAATAGGATACTAAAATACATTAAGAAGACTATTCACCATGACAAAGTAGGATTTTTCCCCGGGACACAAGGCTGATTCAACACTTGTAAAACAATCAATGTGATTCATCATATCAGCAAGGGAAAAACCAAGAACCATATGATCCTCTCATTAGATGCAGAGAGAGCATTTGACAAAATACAGCATCCATTCCTGATCAAAACTCTTCAGAGTGTAGGGATAGAGGGAACATTCCTCAACATCTTAAAAGTCATCTTTGAAAAGCCCACAGCAAATATCATTCTCAATGGGGAAGCACTGGGAGCCTTTCCCCTAAGATCAGGAACAAGACAGGGATGTCCACTCTCACCACAGCTATTCAACAGAGTACTAGAAGTCCTAGCCTCAGCAATCAGACAACAAAAAGAAATAAAAGGCATTCAGATTGGCAAAGAAGAAGTCACACTCTCCCTCTTCACCAATGACATGATACTCTAGATGGAAAACCCAAAAGACTCCACCCCAAGATTGGTAGAACTCATACAGCAGTGTGGCAGGATACAAAATCAATGCCCAGAATTTGGTGGGGACAGGTAATTTTGGGATTCTACTCTTCTGCCATCTTGCAGACAGCCTTGTCTCTCAGTCTTTTGATTACCTTATTCCCTTTCTATTTACGCAAATATTTTATTTTATATTATTTTTGTTTTACTTTTTAAAAATTTGAATTCAATCTGCCAGCATATCATACACCAATAGTTTCAGATGTAGGATCATTTTGTCCCTACTGAGCTGGGGCAGGCAGCTCCTGGTCTGAGGGCCCCTGTTCCAATGCCCCCACCATGTCCAGTGATGTGGTGGCTCCTTCTCCCAGGACTTACTTGTTTCATGAAATCCCCTCTCTGCCGGGTGCCTGGAGGCACTGCAGACATTGTACACATGGGGGTGGACTGGAGGAAGACACTGCAGTCATTGTACACATGGGGGTGGACCAGAGGTGTAGGGCACTCATGTCTCCTGTGCTGAGCTGCGTTGGAGAACTCCAGAGAAGCAGGGAGTGCCCTGGGCTCCCGCAGGACATGGACTCGCAGCTTTCCTGTGTTGAGCCCTGGGTTGACCCCAGAGGTGTCGGAGAGATTTTTCCCCTCTGTCTGAGTATCCAGGGTACCGATTCACAGTGTCCCGCTCCCAGAGGCTACATGGGAATATGTCCGTGAGCAGCCAGGCCAACCTCACAGTGGGATATGGGACCAGGAGTCGCCTGCTGTGGGTTCGTGGACTCTCTGGACCGCAGAGGGGCATGAAGGGAGGTGCAAACATCCAGGTGGAGCCCAAAGAGTTGGAGAGAGGCCTGGGGCATGAGGGGTAAACAGGGGGCTTGCCATGGGCAGGGGCAGAAAACAGGGCAGAGAACCTTAGGGAGAGTAGCGAGATCTGTGCCTGAAGTGCCATCTCTGTTGTCATAGGGGAGTGCGTGGTTGCCATGCTTTTATAACAGCCAAGGTGCATCAGAGTGCCCTTCTGTGATGTCACCAACATGCCCGTCCAATCAGGCAGGCTCCTTGGGTGGCCTGGTTCAGGTGGCCAATCACCATGCAGCTCAGGTGGCCGATGTCAGATAGCTTTCTCAGTGACCCAGCTGATATCACTGCCTAGAAACCATGTTTAAATGGAAAACAGAGAAGGAGGGGACAAGATGGCCAAAGAGTAGTGTCCCCAGTCACCTGTCCACACCAAATTACCTAGATAACTTTCTTTTTTTATATAATTATTTTATATTGGTGTTCAATTTGCCAACATATAGAATAACCTCCAGTGCTCATCCCATCCAGTGCTCCCCTCAGTGCCTGCCACCCAGTCACCCCCACACCCACCCACCTCCCCTTCAACCACCCCTAGTTCGTTTCCCAATTAGGAAATCTCATGTTATGTCTCCCTTTCTGATAATTCCCACTCATTTTTCTCTATTCCCCTTTATTCCCTTTCACTACTTTCACTATTTTTTATATTCCCCAAATGAATGAGCCCATATAATGTTTGTCCTTCTCCAATTGTCTTATTTCATGCAGCATAATACCCTCCAGTTCCATCCAAGTTGAAGGAAATGGTGGGTATTTTTTATTTCATATGGCTAAGTAATATTCCATTGTATACATAAACCACATCTTCTTTATCCATTCATCTTTCATTGGATCAAGGCTCCTTCCACAGTTTGGCTATTGTGGACACTGCTGCTATAAACATCGGGTGCAGGTGTCCCGGCGTTTCACTGCATCTGTATCTTTGGGGTAAATACTCAGCAGTGCAATTGCTGGGTCGTAGGGCAGGTCTATTTTTTACTCTTTGGGAACCTCCACAGTTTTCCAGAGTGGCTGCACCAGTTCACATTCCCACCAACAGTGCATGAGGGTTCCCCTTTCTCCACATCCTCTCCAACATTTGTTGTTTCCTACTGTGTTAATTTTCCCCATTCTCACTGGTGTGAGGTGGTATCTCAATGTCAAATTGATTTGGATTTCCCTGACCCCAAGTGATGCAGAGCATTTTCTCATGCTTCTTGGCATGTCTATGTCTTCCTCTGTGAGATTTCTGTTCATGTCTTTTGCCCATTTAACGTTTAGATTGTTTGTTTCCTTGCTGTTGATTATGATAAGTTCCTTATAGATCTTGGAAACTAACCCTTTATCTGATATGTCATTTGCAAATATCTTCTCCCATTCTGAAGGTTGTCTTTTAGCTGTGTTGACTTGTATCTTATGCTGTGCAAAAGCCTTTATTTTGAGGCAGTCCCAATAGTTCATTTTTGCTTTTGTTTCTCTTGCCTTTGTGGATGTATCTTGCAAGAAGTTACTGTGGCTACAAAAAGGGTGTTGCCTGTGTTCTCCTCTAGGATTTGGATGGATTCTTGTCTCACATTTAGATCTTTCATCCATTTTGAGTTTCTCTTTGTGTATGGTGCAAGAGAGTGCTCTAGTTTCATCCTTCTGCATGTGGATGTCCAATTTTCTCAGCATCATTCATTGAAGGAACTGTCTTTTCCAGGGGACAGTCTTTCCTCCTTTGTCAAATATTAGTTGAACATAAAGTTGAGGGTCCAATTCTGGATTCTCTATTCTGTTCCATTGATCTATGTGTCTGTATTTGCCAGTACCACATGGTCTTGATGACCACAACTTGGGAGTACAACCTGAAATCTGGCATTGTGATGCCCCCAGATATGGTTTTCTTTTTTAAAATTCCCCTGGCTATTCGGGGTCTTTTCTGATTCCACACAAATCTTAAAATAATTTATTATAACTCTCTGAAGAAAGTCCATGGTATTTTGATAGAGATTGCATTAAACGTGTAAATTGCCCTGGGTAACATTGGCATTTTCACAATATTAATTCTGCCAATCCATGAGCATGGAATATTTTTCCATCTCTTTGTGTCTTCCTCAATTTCTTTCAGAAGTGTTCTATAGTTTTTAAGGTATAGATCCTTTACCTCTTTGGTTAGGTTTATTCCTAGGTATCTTATGCTTTTGGGTGCAATTGTAAATGGGATTGAATCCTTAATTTTTCTTTCTTCAGTCTCATTGTTAGTGTAGAGAAATGCCACTGATTTCTGGGCATTGATTTTGTATCCTGCCACGCTACCAAATTGTTGTATGACTTCTAGCAATCTTGGGGTGGAGGTTTTTGGGTTTTCTATGTAGAGTATCATGTCATTGGCGAAGAGGGAGAGTTTGACTTCTTCTTTGCCAATTTGAATGCCTTTAATGTCTTTTTGTTGTCTTATTGCTGAGGCTAGGACTTCCAGTACTATGTTGAATACCAGTGGTGAGAGTGGACATCCCTGTCTTGTTCCTTATCTTAGGGGAAAGGCTCCCAGTGCTTCCCCATTGAGAATGATATTTGCTGTGGGCTTTTCAAAGATGACTTTTAAGATGTTGAGGAATGTTCCCTCTATCCCTATGCTCTGAAGAGTTTTGATAAGGAATGGATGCTGTATTTTGTCAAATGCTCTCTCTGCATCTAATGAGAGGATCATATGGTTCTTGGTTTTTCTCTTGCTGATATGATGAATCACATTGATTGTTTTACGAGTGTTGAACCAGTCTTGCATCCCGGGGATAAATCCTACTTGGTCATGGTGAATAGTTTTCTTAATGCATTGTTGGATCCTATTGGTAGTATCTTCTTGAGAATTTTTGCATCCATGTTCATCAGAGATATTGGTCTATAATTCTCCTTTTTGGTGGGGTCTTTCTCTGGTTTTGGAATTAAGGTGATGCTGGCCTCATAGAACGAAGTTGGAAGTACTCCAACTCTTTATATCTTTCCAAACAGCTGTAGTAGAATAGGTATGGTTTCTTCTTTAAACGTTTGATAGAATTCCCCTGGGAAGCCATCTGGCCCTGGACTCTTATGTCTTGGGAGGTTTTTGATGACTGCTTCAATTTCCTCCCTGGTTATTGGCCTGTTCAGGTTTTCTATTTCTTCCTGTCCAGTTTTGGTAGTTTGTGGCTTTCCAGGAATGCTTCCATTTCTTCTAGATTGCCAAATTTATTGGTGTATAGCTGTTCATAATATGTTTTTAAATTCGTTTGTATTTCCTTGGTGTTGGTAGTGATCTCTCCTTTCTCATTCATGATTTTATTAATTTGAATATCCTCTCTCTTCTTTTTAATAAGGCTGGCTAATGGTTTATCTATCTTATTAATTCTTTCAAAGAACCAACTTCTGATTTGTTGATCTGTTCCACAGTTCTTCTGGTCTCGATTTCATTGAGTTCTGCTCGAATCTTTATTAACTCCCTTCTTCTCTTGGGTGTAGGATCTATTTGCTGTTTTTTCTCTAGCTCCTTTAGGTGTAAGGTTAGCTTTTGTATTTGAGTTCTTTCCAGTTTTTGAATGGATGCTTCTTTTGCGATATATTTCTCCCTAAGGAAGTCTTTTGCTGTATCCCAAAGATTTTGAATGGTTGTATCTTCATTCTCATTAGTTTCCATGAATTTTTTTTAATTCTTCCATAATTTCCTGGTTGACCTTTTCATCTTTTAGCAGGATGGTCCTTAACCCCCACGTGTTTGAAGTCCTTCCAAACTTCTTGTTGTGATTTCATTCTAATTTCAAGGCATTATGGTCTGAGAATATGCAGGGGACGATCCCAATCTTTTGCTATAGGTTCAAACCTGATTTGTGACCCAGTATGCAGTCTATTCAGGAGAAAGTTCCATGTGCACTTGAGAAGAATGTGTATTCAGTTGAGTTTGGATGTAAAGTTCTGTAGATATCTGTGAAATCCATCTGGTCCAGTGTATCATTTAAAGCTCTCGTTTCTTTGGAGACGTTGTGTTTAGAAGACCTATCGAGTGTAGAAAGCACTAGATTGAAGTCACCAAGTATAAGTGTATTATTATCTAAGTATGTCTTAACTTGGTTATTAATTGATTGATATATTTTACAGCTCCCATATTCAGAGCACATATATTGATGACTATTAAGTCCTCTTGTTGGATAGATCCTTTAAGTATAATATAGTGTCCCTCTTCATCTCTCACTACAGTCTTCGGGATAAATTTTATTTATCTGATATAAGCATGGCTGCACCTGGTTTCTTTTGAGGACCATTTGAATGGTAAATGGTTCTCCAACCTTTTATTTTCAGGCTCTAGGTGTCCTTCTGTCTAAAATGAGTCTTTTGTAGACAGCAAATAGATGGGTCCTGCTTTTTTATCCAGTCTGACACCCTGCTCCTTTTGAGGGGGTCATTAAGCCCATTCACTTTCAGAGTTACTATTGAAAGACATGAGTTTAGTGTCATCATGATATCTATTCAGTCCTTGTTTTTGTGGATTGTTCCACTGAACTTCTTCTTAAAGGGGAATTTTAAGAGTCCCCCTTAAAATTTCTTGCAGAGCTGGTTTGGAGGTCACATATTCTTTCAGTTGCTGCCTGTCTTGGAAGCTCTTTATCTCTCCTTCCATTTTGAATGAGAGCCTTGGTGGATAAAGTATTCTTGGTTGCATGTTCTCTCATTTAGGACCCTGAATATATTCTGCCAGCTCCTTCTGGTCTTCCAGGTCTCTGTGCAGAAGTCTGCTGTTACCATAATTCTCCTCCCCATAAAAGTCAGGGATTTCTTGTCTCTTGCTGCTTTAAGGATCTTCTCTTTATCTTTGGAATATGCAAGCTTAACTGTTAAATGTAGATATGTTGAACGGTTTTATTGATATTGGGGGGGGGGATCTCTCTATTTCCTGGATCTGAATGCCTGTGTCCCTTCCCAAATTAGGAAAGTTTTCACCTATGATTTGTTCAAATATATATTCTTGACCTCTGTCCCTTTTGGCGTCCTAGGGAATCCCAATTAAACATATGTTTTTCTTCCTCAGGCTGTCTTTTATTTTACTTAATCTATCCTCATGGTCTTTTAATTGTTTGTCTCTTTTTTCCTCAGTTTCCCTCTTTGCCATCAACTTGTCTTCTATGTCAATCACTTGTTCTTCCACCTCGTTAACCCTCATCTTTAGGACTTGTAGTTTGGATTACATCTCATTCAATTGATTTTTTATTTCTGCCTGATTAGACCTAAATTCTAGATCAGTCATGATGTCTCCTGAGTCCTTTATGTTTTTTTCTAGAGCAACCAGTAGCTTTATAAGAGTTCTTCTGAATTGGCTTTCTGACATTGAATTGTAATCCAAATTTTGTAACTGTATGGTAGAGAGGACTGTTTCTGGTTCTTTCTTTCTTTCTTTTTTTTTTATAAAGATTTTATTTATTTATTTATTTATTCATAGAGACACAGAGAGAGAATGAGAGGCAGAGACACAGGCAGAGGTAGAAGCAGGCTCCATGCAGAGAGCCCGACATGGGACTCGATCCAGGGGTCTGATGTGGGACTCTATCCAGGGTCTCCAGGATCATGCCCTGGGCTGCAGGCGGCACTAAACCACTGCACCACCGGGGCTGCCCCTGGTACTTTCTTATGGTGAGTTTTTCCTTCTAGTCATTTTTCTTAGTGCAGAGTGGCTAAAAACAAGTTGTATTGTGAAAAGGAGAAAAAGGAAGAAGAGAAAGAAGGAAAGAAAAGGAGAAAAAGAAAAATGAAAAAAAGAAGAAAAGAAAAAAACAGGGGGGTGAGCAAACAGAAATAAAAAAAACAAAAACAAAAAAAAGGGGAGGGAGTATCCTCTTATTCTGTATACTGTAATTCCTTCGACTTTCCCCTGGAACTTGCCGGTGCTGCTTGGTCAATAATTTGTTTTTCTCCTCTCCGTCTAGCTGGTCTTCTGGGGGAGGGGCCTGCTGTGCTGATTTTAAGGTGTTAGCACTTGGAGGAGCTGCTCAGCCCCCTGCCTGGTGCAGGGCTTAGTGAAAGATGTTTAAGCTGTTTATCCAGTGAGGCCACTGTGAGGCTCAGTGGGGTTGTTTATCCTGTGGGGACCCAGGAGGAACAACAGTGGCAGCAGCCAGCTCTGGAGCCCTGCATTCAGCTCCTGCAATAACTATGGAGCTCTCAGTCTACAGGGACCTGGATGCTCTGGGGATGGGGCCACTGATCTGCTCAGCTTGGGGCAGGAGTGTCCCTGCTGTTCTGTGCCCTCCTTGCTTCTGCCTGTCCCGAAGGGAGCGCCAGATCCTGGGCTGTGCCTTACTGTAGTCTTCCAGCTGTTCTCTCTTTAAATCTCAGGCCAAATTCGTAGGTTTTCAGGATGGTTTGAAAGTTATCTAGGTAGATTGGTAGGGACTGGAGATTTTGTGTTCCTATTCTTCTGGCATCTTGCTGACAGCCTTGTCTCTCATTATTTTGGTTTCCTATTTTCCCATTCTATTTACACAAATATGTTATTTTATCATATTTTTATTTTACTTTTTAAAAATTTGAATTCATTTTGCCAGCATATAATAAACCATTAGTTTCAAATGTAGTGATCAATAATTTACCATTTGTGGGTAAATCCCAGTGCTCATCACAAAACGTGCCCTTCTTAATGCCCCCCTCTCACCTCCCCTCTAGCGACCCTCAGTTTATTTCGCAGAGTTAAGTGTCTCTCATGGGTTTTCTGTCTCTCTCTCATAACTTCCCATTCAATTTTCCCTCCTTTCCCCTGTAATTGTGTGCAATGTTTCTTATATTTCACATATGAATCAAACCATAGGATAATTGTCTTTCACTGACTGAGTTATTTCACTCACGGACTAATAGCCTCTAGTTCCATCCGTGTCGATAGAAGTGATAAAAATTCATCCTTTCTAAAGGCCGAGTAATATCCCATTGGATCTATGGACCATATCTTCTTTATCCATTCATCTGGCGATGGATATCTGAGCTCCTTCCACATTTTGACCATTGTGGGCATTGCTGCTGTGAACACTGGTGTTTGGGTGCCCCTTCTTTTCACTACCTCTGTATCTTGGTGGTAAATACCCAGTAGTGCAACTGCTGGGTCATAGGGTATCTCTGCTTTTAAGTTCTTGAGGAACCTGCACACTTTTCAAGAGTGCCTGCATGACTTTGCATTCCCACCAACAGTGCAAGAGGGTTCCCCTTTCTCCAAATCCTGGTCAACGTTTGTTGTTTCCTGTCTTGTTCATTTTAGCCACTCTGACACATGTGAGGTGGTATCTCATTGTGGGTTTGTTTTGATTTGTATTTTCCTGATAATGAATGATTTGGAGCATTATTTCTTTTGTTTGTTGGCCACGTGTAGGTCTTCTTTGGAGAAATGTCTGGTCATGTCTCTGCCCATTTCTTCACTTGATTACTTGTTTTCGGTGTTGAGTTCTTGATATAGATCTTTGATACTAACCTTTTATCTATTCTGTCATTTTCAAATGCCTTCTCCCATTTTGTAGGTTGTTTCTTAGTTTTATGGACTGCTACCTTTGCTTTTTATCTTAATGATGTCCCAATACTTCAGTTTTGCTTTTGTTTCCCTTGCTTTTACAGACATGTCTTGCATAAGTTGCTATGGCCAAGGTCAAAGAGGTTGTTGCCTGTGGTTTCCTGTAGGATTGTGATGGATTGCTATTTCACCTTTAGGTCTTTCATCCATTTTGAGTTTATCTTTGTGTGTGGTGTAAGAGAATGGTCCAGGTGCGTTCTTCTGCATGTGGCTCTCCAATTTGTTGAAGAGACTGTCGTTTTTCCAGCGGATATTCTTTTCTGCTTTGTCAAAGATTACTTGACCATAGAGTTGAGGGTCCATTTCTGGGTTCTCTATTCTGTTCCTTGAACAACGTGTCTGTTTCAGTACCAGTACGATAACATTTTGATGATGACAGCTTTGTCTATAACATGCAGAAAAAGCCTTAGACAAAATACAGCCTGAAGTCCAGAGATTGTGATATAACCAACTTTTGATTTCTTTTTCAACATTCCATGGCTAATTGGGGTCTTTTCCCGTTCCATCCAAATCTTAGAAATATTCGTTTCTGCTCTGTGGAAAAAGTCTATGGTATTTTGATAGGAACTACTTCAAAAGTGAACATGGCCCTGGGTAGCATGGACATTTTCACAATATTGATTGTTCAAATACATGAACATGGAATGTTAATGCATCTGTTTGCTCTTCCACAATTTCTTTCATAGGTGTTTTGTAGTTTTTAGTTACAGATCCTTTACTTCTTTCATTATGTTTATTCCTAGGTATTTTATGATTTCTGGTGCAATTTTAAGTAGGATCAACCCTTAAATTCTCTTTCTTCTCTATCATATTTAGTGTCTATAAATACAACTGATTTCTGTTCATTGATTTTTTTATCCTGCCACATTGCTGATTTACTGTACATGTCCTAGCAAATTTGGAAACTATTGTGTTTTCCACATAATATGTCATGTCATCTGAGACAAGTGGGATTTTGACTTCTTCTTTGCCAGTTTGAATGGCTTTTATTTCTTTTTATTTTCTGATTGATGAGGCTAGTGATTCTATTACTCTGTTGAAGAATGGTGGTGAGAGTGGGCATTCTTGTTGTGTTCCTCACCTTAGCGGAAAGGCTGTCAGTTTTTCCCATTGTGAATGATATTACCATGGGTTTCGTAGATGGCTTTTATGCTGTTAGGTCTATTCCCCCAATCACTACCCTGTGGAGACTTTTAATCAAGAAAAGGATGCTGCATTTTGTCTAAGGTTTTTTTCTCCATCAATTGAGAAGATCATAAGAGTCAGGCCTTTTCCTTTATTAATGTGATCTATCACCCTGATTGACTTACAAATGTAGAACCACCCTTGCAGTCCAGGGTTCAATCCCACATGGTCATGGTGAATAATCCTTTTGATGTACTGTTGGATTCCCTTAGTTAGTATATTGGTGATAATTTTGGCATCCATGTTCATCAGGTATATTGGTCTGTAGTTCTCCTGTTTGGTGGGATCTTTGTCTTTGGGATCAAGGTAATGCTGACTTCATAGAATGAGTTTGGAAGTTTTCCTTGCATTTCCTGGCTCTATTTGAAAGAGCTTCAATAGCTTAAGTATTATTTCTTATTCAAACATTTGGTTGAATTCTCTGGGAGGCATTCAGCCCTGGACTATTGGTTTCTGGGAAGATATTGATGACTGCTTCAATTACTTTACTAGTTATGGATCTGTTCAGGTTTTCAATTTCTTCCTGTTTCCATTCTCATAGTTTATAAACTTCCAGAAAAGCATCCATTTTTTTCCAGATTGCCTAATTTGGGGGCAATTAATTGCTCACAAGATTCTTTATAATTGTTTGCATTTATTTGGAGTTGGTTGTGATCCACCTCTTTCATTTATAATTTTATTTGTTTGAATTCTTTATCTTTTCCTTGATAAGTCCTACAAGAGTTTTCTCAATCTCATGAATTATTCCTATGCAGAGGCCAGCTTGCCCTAGTGCTGAGATATGCTGTTAGTCCAGGGGTCCAATGGCACATAGTGATCCAGGGGCCTGATTCACCTAGCCATTTCTGGGATGTGTAACCCCAAGTCCAAATCACAAGGGGAGCCCACTTACCAGGGACCTAAGTGAGTACAGCTGAGCTGTGATGTTGGTCTCCAGGTCCAAGGCATATGCTGATCCCACTGTGCAGGTGCCTCCTTTCCCAGTGATGATCTGGGATGCAGGGATCATGATTTGGAGACACTCAGCAAACCCAGTGTTCCCATGGCCCCCTTGCCTTATACTTCACTCAGCTAGAGAGCTGGTGCTATGAGATTTTGTTGTCCATCCGTGTCTGGGTGACTCAGATATCCGGGAGCTTGTGGGTTCAGAGGGTTCCCAGTCTGAGTGCTCCTGGTAGGTGCCCTGTTCTGTGGACTGAATTTCTCAGTGTCCTGCTGTGTTCGTGGGTTTGTGGTCTGTGGCTCCTGGTCAGCCAGGGATCTGGAGGATCCATTTGACCACTACTGAGCTGGGGCATGGAGCTCGTGGTCTGAGGGCCTGTGTTCCAATGTCCCCCACCATTTCCCATGATGTGGTGACACCTTCTCCCAGGACTTACTTGTTTCTTAAAATCCCCTCTCTGCCAGGTGCTTGAGGCACTACAGACATTGTACACATGGGGGTGGAGTGGAGGTTTAGGGCATTAATGTGCCCTGTGCTGAGCTGGGTTGGAGAGATCCAGAGAAGCAGTGAGTGCCATGGGTTCCCTCAGGATGGGGGCTCACAGATTTCCTCTGTTGAGCCCAGTGTTGACCCCAGAGGTGTGGGAGAGGCTTGTCCCCTCTGCCTGAGTATTGATTCCCAGTGTCCCACTCCCACAGGCCACATGGGAATATGTCCATGAACAGCCAAGCCAACCTCACAGTTGCACATGGAACCAGGAGTCGCCTGCTGTGGGTTTGTGGACTCTCAAGAACACAGAGGGGGATGAAGAGATATTCAGGGGGAGCCCAAAGAGTTGACGAGAGGCCTGGGTCAGAAGGGGTGCAAAAAGGGCTTGCCATGAGCAGGAGCAGAAAACAGGGCAGAGAACCTGAGGGAGAGAAGGGAGATCTGTGGCTGAAGTGCCTTCTCTGTCATCACAGGGGCCTGTGGGGTTGCATGCTTTTATCAACCCAGGTGCATCAGAATGCCTTTCTGTGATGTCACCGCCATGCTGTGACCCATCATGCAGGCTCTCGGGTTGGCCTGTTTCAAGTGGCCAATCACCATGCAGCTCAGGTGGCCAATGTCAGATGACTTTCTCATTGACCCTCCTGATATCGTTGCCTAGAAACCATGCTTAAACAGAAAAGAGAGTAGGAGGGGGTAAGATGATGGAAGACCAGGGTACCCAAGTCAAATGTCCCCACCCAATTACCTGGATAACTTTCAAATCATCCTGAAAACCTAGGAATTTGGCCTGAGACTTATAGAGAGAACAGCAGGAATGCTACACTCAGAGAAGAGTTCACGCTTCTATCAAGTACAACTTGTTTTTGGCCACTCTGCACTGAGCAAAATGACTAGAAGGAAAACCTCTCCTCAAAAGAAAGAATCAGAAACAGTCCTCTCTCCCATAGTGTTACAAAATTTGGGTTACATTTCAATGTCAGAAAGCCAATTCAGAAGCACTATTCTAAAGCTACTGGTGGCTCTCGAAAAAAGCATGAAGGATTCAAGAGACTTCATGACTGGAGAATTTAGATCTAATCAAGCCAAAATTAAAAATCAATTAAATGAGATGCAATCCAAACCAGATGAGGGTTAACAGGGTAGAAGAACGAATGAGTGACATATAAGACCTGTTGATGGCAAGGAGGGAAACTGATAAATAAAGAGAAAAATGACTAAAAGATCATGAGGATACATTAGTGGAAATAAATGACAGCCTCAGAAGGGAAAATCTACATTTACCTGGGGCTCCCGAGTGTGCCAAAAGGGACAGTGGTCCAGAAGATGTATTTGAACAAATCATAGCTGAAAACTTCCCTAATTTGGAGAGGGAAACAGGCACTTAGATCCAGGAAATAGAGAGACCCCCCCCTAAAATAAATAAAAACCGCCCAACACCTTGACATTTAATAGTGAAACTTGCAAATTCCCCACATAATCAGAAGATCCTTAAAGCAGCAAGAGACAAGAAATCTCTAAATTTTGTGGGGAGAAGTATTAGCATGACAGCAGACTTCTCCACAGAGACCTGGCCGGCCAGAAAGGGCTGGCAGGATATAGTCATGGTCTTAAATAAGAAGAACATGCAGCCAAGAATAATGTATCTAGCAAGGCTCTCATTCAGAATAGAAGGAGAGATAAAGAGCTTCCAAGATAGGCAGAAACTGAAAGAATATGTGACCACGAAGCCAGCTCTGGTAGAAATACTGAGAGGAATTCTGTAATAGAGGAAGTTGAAGGGAACAATCCACAAAAACAGAGATTGAATAGGTTTTTCTAAGCAAAACATCTCCAAAGAAACAAGAGCTTTAAATGTTACACTGGACCACATGGATTTCACAGATATTTACAGAACTTTCCATCCAAACACCATTGAATCCACATTCTTCTCAAGTGCACATGGAACTTTCTCCAGATTAGACAACATACTGGATCACAAATCTGGTATAAACCAACACCCAAAGATTGGTATTGTCCCCTGCATATTTTCAGATCATAATGCTTTGAAATTAGAACTAAATCACAAGAAGTTTGGAAGGATTTCAAACACGTGGAGGTTAAGGACCATCCTGCTAAAAGATGAAAGGGTCAACCAGGAAATTAAGTAAGAATTGAAAGGATTCATGGAAACTAATGAGAATGAAGATACAAACATTCAAAATCCTTGGGATACAACAAAAGCAGTCTTCAGGGGGAAATACATCGCAATACGCCGGGACACCTGCACCCTGATGTTTATAGCAGCAATGTCCACAATAGCTAAACTGTGGAAGGAGCCTCGGTGTCCATCGAAAGATGAATGAATAAAGAAGACGTGGTTTATGTATGCAATGGAATATCACTCAGCCATTAGAAATGACAAATACCCACCATTTCCTTTGATGTGGATGGAACTGGAGGGTATTATGCTGAGTGAAGTAAGTCAATCAGAGAAGGACAAACATTATATATTCTCATTCATTTGGGGAATACAAATAATAATGAAAGGGAATAGAAGGGAAAGGAGAAGAAATGGGTAGGAAACATCAGAAAGGGAGACAGAACATAAAGACTCCTAAATCTGGGAAACGAACTAGGAGTGGTGGAAGGGGAGGAGGGCAGGGTGACGGGCACTGAGGGGGGGCACTTGACAGGATGAGCACTGGGTGTTATTCTGTATGTTGGCAAATTGAACACCAATAAAAAATAAATTTATTATTCAAAAAAAACCCCACAAAATCTTTGGGATACAGCAAAAGCAGTCCTGAGGGGGAAATACATTGCAATACAGGCATGCATCCATGCAAGTCTTGGAAAGAACTCAAATACAAAAGTGAAGCTTGCACCTGAAGGCCCTGGAGAAAAAAAAATAAACAGCAAATAGACCCTACATCTAGCAGAAGAAGAGAGTTAATAAAATTTCCGTCAGAACTCAATGAAATAGAGCCCGGAAGAAATGTGGAAGAGATGAACAATGCCAGGAATTGGTTCTTTGAAAGATTTTATAAGGACACCGAGGCTCCTTCCACAGTTTGGCTTTTGTGGACATTGCATCTATAAACATCAGTGTGCAGGTGTCTGAGCATTACATTGCATCTGTATCTTTGGGGTAAATCACCAGCAGTGCAGCTGCTGGGTCATAGCAGAGATCTATTTTTCACTCTTTGGGGAACCTCCACACAGTTTTCCAGAGTGGCTGCACCAGTTCACATTCCCACCAACAGTGCAGGAGAGTTCCCCTTTCTCCTAATCCTCTCTAACATTTGTGGTTTCCTGCTTTGTTAATTTTCCCCATTCTAACTGGTGTGAATGGTTTCTCATTGTGGTTTTGATGTGTATTTCCCTGATGGCAAGTGATGCGGAGCATTTCCTCATGTGCTTGTTGGCCATGTCTATGTCTTCCTCTGTGAGATTTCTCTTCATGTCTTTTGCCCATTTCAGGATTGGATTGTTTATTTCTTAAGTGTTGAGTTTAATAAGTTCTTTATAAAACTTGGAAACTAGCCCTTTATCTTCGACAAATACCCACCATTTACTTCGACATGGATGGAACTGGAGGGTAGTATGCAGAGTGAAATAAGTCAATCAGAGAAGGACAAACATTGTATGGTCTGATTCATTTGGGGAATGTAAAAAAATAGTGAAAGGGAATAAAGGGGAAAGGAGAACAAATGAGTGGGAAATATCAGAAAGGGAGACAGAACATAAGAGAATCCTAACTCTGGGAAATGAACTAGGGGTGGGTGGAAGGGGAAGTGGGTGGGATGTGAGGGTGACTGGGTGACAGGCACTGAGGGGGGCACTTGCTGGGATGAGCACTGGGTGTTATTCTATATGTTGGCAAATTGAACACCAATAAAAAATAAATTAATTATTTAATAAATAAATAAATAAAACTTCAAAGGTAAAAAAAAAGAAAGAATTAATAAGATTGATAAATCATTCACCAGCCTTATTAAAAGGTAGAGGGAAAGCAGTCAATTTATTAAAAACATGAAGGAGAAAGGAGAGATCACCAGCAACATCAAAAATTACAAACGGCTTAAAAACTTATTATGAGCATATATATGCCAATAAATTAGGCAATTTACAAGAAATGGACACATTTCTGGAAAACTGCAAACTACCAAAACTGGAACAGGAAGAAATAGAAAAGCTGAACAAGTTGCTTACCAGGAAGGAAATTGAAGCAGTCCTCAAAACCTTGGAAGGCACAAAAAACCAGGGCCAGAGGGCTTCCCAGGGACATTCTATCAAACGTTTCAAGAAGAAACCATACTGATTCTCCTAAAGATGTTCCGAAAGATAATAAGAGATGGAGCACTTCCAAACTCGTTCTATGAGGTCAACATCACTTTAATTTCAAAACCAGACGAGACCCCACCAAAATGGAGAATTACAGACCAATATTCCTGATGAACACGGATGCAAAAATTCTCAACAAGATACTAACCAGGAGGATCGAACGATACATTAAGAAGATTACTCACCATGACCAAGTGGGATTTATCCCCGGGATTCAAGGCTGGTTCAACACTCATAAAACAAACAATTTAATTGATCGTATCAGCAAGAGAAAAAAATGAGAACCATCGGACCGTCTCAATAGATGCAGAGAACGCATTTGACAAGATACTTCATCCATTGCTGACCAAAACTCTTGAGAGTGTAGGGATAGAGGGAACATTCCTCAGCATCTTAAAAGCCATCTACGAAAAGCCCACAGGCAATATTCTCAATGGGGAAACACTGAGAGCCTTTCCCCTAGGATCAGGAACAAGACATGGATGACCAGTCTCACCACTGTTATGCAACAGAGTACTAGAAGTCCTAGCCTGAGCAATCAGGCAACAAAAAGAAATGAAGGGCATTCAAATTGACAAAAAACAAGTCAAACTCTCCCTCTTGGTAGATGACATCATACTGTACCTAGAAAACCCAGGAGACTCCACCCCAAGATTGTAAGAACTCATACAGCCATTTGGCAGTGTGGCAGGATAAAAAAAATCAATTCCCAGAAGTCAGTGGCATTTCTATACACTAACAGTGAGACTGAAGAAAGATAAATTAAGGAGTCAATCCCATTTACAGTTGCACCCAGAAGCATGAGATAGATAGGAATAAACCTAACCAAAGAGGTAAAGGATCTATACCTTAAAAACTACAGGACACTTCTGAAAGAAATTGAGGAAGACCCCAAGAGATGGAAAAATATTCCATGCTCATGGATTGGAAGAATTAATATTGTGAAAATGTCAATGCTACCCAGGCAATTTACACATTTAATGCAATCCCGATCAAAATACCTTGGACTTTCTTCAGAGAGTTGGCACAAATCACTTACGATTTGTGTGGAATCACAAAACATCCCAAATATCAAGGGAATATTAAAAATGAAAAACAGAGCCGGGGGCATCACAATACCAGATATCACCTTTTACTACAAAGCGGTCGTCATCAAGACAGTGTGGTACCGGCACAAAAGTAGACACATAGATCAATGGAGCAGAATAAAGAATCCAGAAATGGACCTTCAACTCTATGGTCAACTGATATTTGACAAAGCAGTAAAGACTATCCACTGGAAAAAAGTGTGTTCAAAAGTGGTGATGGGAAAATTGCACATCCACATGCAGAAGAAGGAAACTAGACCATTGTCTTACACCATGCCCAAAGATAAACTCAAAATGGATGAAAGATCTAAATGTGAGACTAGAAGCCATCATGGATTCCAAAAATGGAAACACCATTTTTGACCTTGGCCACAGCAGCTTCTTGTAAGATACATCTGGAAAGGCAAGGGTAACAAAAGAAAAAAGGAACTAATTCCCAATAGTTCAAGATAAAAAGCTCCTGCACATCAAAAGAAACTGTCAACAAAACTAAAATACAAACTACAGAATGGGAGAATATATTTGCAAATAACGTATCAAATAAAGGGCTAGTATCCAAGATCTCTAAAGAACTTATTAAACTCTAGAGCAAAGAAACAAACAGTCCAATCATGAAATGGTCAAAAGACATGAACAGAAATTTCACAGAGGGAGACATAGACATGCCCAACAAGCACATGATAAAATGCTCTGCTTCACTTGCCATCAGGGATATACACATCAAAACCACCATGAAATACCACCTCACCCCAGGGAAAATGGTGAAAAATAATAAGACAGGAAAAAACAAATGTTGGAGAGGATGTGGAGAAAGGTGAACCCTCTTGCACTGTTGGAGGAAATGTGAACTGGTGCAGCCACTCTGGAAAACTTTGTGGAGGATTGTCAAAGAAAGTTAAAAATAGAACTGCCCTATGAACAAGCAATTGAACTTCTGGGGATTTACAACAAAGATACAGATGCAGAGAAACACCTGAACACCTGCCCTCCAATGTTTATAGCAGCAATGTCCACAATAGCCAAACTGTGGAAGGAGCCTCTGTGTCCATCGAAAGATGAATGGATAAAGAAGCTGTGGTCTAGGTATACAATGGAATATTACTCTGCCTTTAGAAACGACAAATACCCAACTTTGGTTTCCTTTTTTTTTAAGATTTTATTTTATTTACTCATGAGAGATACAGAGCAAGAGAAAGAGGCAGAGACACAGGCAGAAGGAGAAGCAGGTTCCATGCAGGGAGCCCGAAATTGGACTCGATCCCGGGTCTTCAAGATCACGCCATGGGCTGCAGGCGGCGCTAAACCCATGCGCCACCGGGCCTGCCCCCACCTTTGGTTTTGACATGGATGGAACTGGAGGGTGTTATGTTGAGTGAAATAAGTCAATCAGAGAAGGACAAACATTATATGGTCTCCTTCATTTTAGGAATATAAAACATAATGAAAGGGCATAAAGGGGAACATAGAAATTATGAGTGGGAAATACCAGAAAGGGAGTCAGAACATGAGAGACTCCTAACTCTGGGAAATGAACTAGGGGTGGTAAAAAGGGAGGTGGGCGGGGTGGGGGGAGGAACAGGGAGACAGGCACTTAGGGGACACATGATGGGATGACCACTGGATGTTATTCTATATGTTGGCAAATTGAACACCAATAAAAGTAAATTTAAAAAAAATTTTAAAAAAGAAGATTCAGCTGTAGTGCCAGCTATGTGGCAATTCCTTGCAGGCTATGAGAAGGTTCTCCATAGGGCTATATATGTTCCAAATCTGCTCCTAATATATGATGCTGTTTCTCCCATAGTGCGCATTCACAGCTGCAGAAGTCAAGGCCTGGAACTGGGAGTGGTACTACTCACTACAACGCTTCATGATCTATTTGCAAAATGTTGACTCTCTGTTCCCACGATTTTATATTCTGCTGGCCTAGAGGTCTCAGTTACAAAGAGAGACACAAAAACAATTCCACTGATCTGGAAATTGAAACTGCTGCCTGGCCACTTTGAGCTCTTCATGCCTCTGAATCAACAGGCAAGGAAGGAAGTTACTATGCTGGCTGGGGGATTAATCCCAAATACCTGGGAGAAATTGGATGAGCTCCACAATGGAGGTTAAGAAGAGCATGTGTGAAAATCAGAGGATCACTTAAGACATCTTTTTTTTTAATTTTTATTTATTTATGATAGTTACAGAGAGAGAGAGAGGCAGACACACAGGCAGAGGGAGAAGCAGGCTCCATGCACCGGGAGCCCGATGTGGGATTCGATCCTGGGTCTCCAGGATCACGCCCTGGGCCAAAGGCAGGCGCCAAACCGCTGTGCCACCCAGGGATCCCAAGACATCTTTTAATATTACCTTCATGTTTTCATTTTCATTTCCTTCCATGTATTTTTAAGTTAATACTTTAATTTCCTGGTTAACCCATGCATTATTAGCAGGAGGATATTCTTTAACCCTCATGTATTTGTAGTATTTCCATTTTTTTTTTTTTTGTGGATGACCTTAAATTTCATACCATTGTCGTTGGAAAATATGCATGGTATAATCTTAATCTTTTTGTACTTGTTAAGGGCTGATTTGTGACGGGGTATGTGGTCTATTCTGGAGAATGTTCAATATGCACTCAAAAAGACTGTGTCTTCTGCTGTTTTAAGAAGAAATGTTCTGAATATATTTGTTAAGTTAAAAAAGAAAAAAGAAAGAAGAGAAATGACAAATACCGTCCATTTCCTTCTATGTGGATTGAACTGGAGGGTATTATGCTGAGGGAAATAAGTCAATCGGAGAATGGCAATCATTACATGGTCTCATTCATTTAGAGAATATAAAAAATAGTGAACAGGAATAAAGGAAAAAGGAGAGAAAATGAGTGGAAATATCAGTTGACGATGACAGACTATGAAAGACGCCTAACTCTGGGAAAGTATCAAGGTGTAGTGGAATGGGAGGTACTTTGGGGGTTGCAGTGACTGGATGACCGGCGCTGAGGGGGGCACTTGACCGGATGAGCTCTGGGTGATACGCTATATGTTTGCTATGTGTAGGGATTTACACATCAAAACCACAATGACATACATCTTCACCCCAGTGAGAAAGGTGAAAATTAACAAGACAGGAAACAAATGTTGCAGAGGATGTGGAGAAAGGGGAACCCTCTTGCACTGTTGGATGGAATGTGAACTAGTGCAGCCACTCTGGAAAACTGTGTGGAGGTTTATCAAAGAATGTTAAAAATGGAACTGCCCCGTGACCCAGCAATTGCACTGCTGGGAATTTTAAAATTTATTTTCTACTGGTATTCAATTTGCCAACATATAGAATAACACCCAGTGCTCATCCCATCAAATGCCCCCCCAGTGCCCGTCACCCAGTTACCACCCCCCACTCACCTCCCATTGCCCACCCCTAGTTCGTTTCCCAGAGTTAGGAGTCTCTTATGTTCTGTCTCAGTTTCTGATATTTCCCACTCATTTTTTCTCCTTTCCCCTTTATTCACTTTCACTATTTTTTCTATACCTCAAATGGAGGAGACCATATAACATAGGTCGTTCTCTGACTGCCTTATTCACTCGGAATAACACCTTCCAGTTCCATCCACATCGAAGGAAATGGTGGGCATTTGTCATTTCTAATGACTGAGTAGTATTCCATTGTATACATAAACCGTATCTTCTTTATCCATTCATCTCTCGTTGGACACCAAGGCTCCTTCCACACCTTAGCTACTGTGGACATTGCTGCTATAAACATTGGGGTGCATGTGTCCTGGCATTTCATTGCATCTGTATTTTGGGGGTAAATCCCAGGCAGTGCAATTGCTGGGTCGTAGGGCAGATCTATTTTTAATTCTTTGAGGAACCTCCACACAGATTTCCAGAGTGGCTGCACCAGTTCACATTCCCACCAACAGTGCAAGAGGGTTACCCTTTCTCCGCATCCTCTGCAACATTTGTGGCTTCCTGCCTTGTTAATTTTCCCCATTCTCACACGTGTGAGGTGGTATCTCATTGTGATTTTGATTTGTATTTCCCTCATGGCCAGGGATGCGGAGCATTTTCTCATGTGCTTGTTGGCCATGTCTATGTCTTCCTCTGTGAGATTTCTGTTCATGCCTTTTGGCCATTTCCTGTTTGCATTGTTTGTTTCTTTGCTGCTGAGTTTAATAAGTTTTTTATAGATCTTGGATGCTAGCCCTAGAAACAATTTTAAACAAAAAACAGAGTAGGAGGGGGCAAAATGGTGGAAGACTAGGGTCCCCAAGTCCCCTGTCCCCACCAAATTACCTAAATAACTTTCAAATCATCCTGAAAACCTACAAATTCAGCCTGAGATTTAAAGAGAGAACAGCTGGAATGCTACAGTGAGAAGAGTTCACGCTTCTATCTCGGTAGGAAGAGGGGGCAGGGAAGAAAGAAAGAAACAAAAGGCATCCAAGTGGGAGGGGCCCCATGAAGACCTGGGCTAAGGCCAGGGCGAGTGTCCCCAGGACAGGAAAGCCCCGTCCTGGGGAAGCAGGGGTTTCACCAATCTTCCCAGGAGTTGGAGCAGGATCCCAGGAGGGGCGGGGATGCCCTCAGCATCCCTTTATCCCGTCCCACCTGGGACTACAACTCAGCTGAAGGTAAGGAGAGACTCCGGGTCTACCACCAGACTCTAATGGCAGGTCTCAAGGCTGCTGCAGGCAAGCCTACCAATCTGGCCAAGGTCTATGATGTAAGACAGGGTAAGGATGAGAGTCCAGCAGCCTTCTTAGAGAGAGTCATAGAGGCTTTTAGGCAGTACACCCCTATGAACCCAGAAGCCCTGGAAACAAAGGCCGCAATTATCATGGCTTTTGTTAACCAGGCCGCTCCGGACATTAAAAAGAAATTGCAAAGTGTAGAGAGACTGGGAGAGAAGAGCTTGCAGGACTTAGTGATAGTAGCAGAATGAGTCTATAATAATAGAGAAAGTCCAGAAGAACAACAAACTAAACTAAGTGACTGGCAGACCCAAAACCTGACCAAGATCCTGCTGGCCACAACCCATGGATGACCCAGAGGAAAGATGAAGGCACCTCAAGAAGCTGGCTTCAGGGACAGGTAAGGAGGATGGCCCTGGTCCCCATCGGGAGCGCCCTAAGCTGAACAAAAACCAATGTGCTTATTGCAAAGAAGAGGGCCACTGGGTGAAAAGCTGCCCTAACAAAAGATCTAAGGCCCCTGCCAAGGTCTTGAAAATGGAGGACCTGGCCGATTAGGGGAGTTGGGGTTTGACACCCCTCCCCGAGCCCAGGATAACTCTTAAAGTGGAGGGGCAACTAGTGGACATTTGAATTCCTAGTGGACACTGGGGCACAACATTCGGCTTTATTACAACCCCAAGGGAAATTGGCAAACAAAACTTCATGGGTGAAGTGGGATTTTGGACCAAAATCCCCGTTCAAAGAAAACAAACAAAAAAGTGGAACCTTTTCTGTCATAACTACCCAAGGACTACTAAAAGGAAAAATTGTGTTACCTTTTTAAAATTTCCTGTTAAGTTCCCCTTCCATAATTTTTATGTTCTTGTGAGGGAAAAAAGTAAAACCTGTTTAATCTTATTTGACTTTATGACATTGCTTTCAATAAGCAAATGTTAAATGTGTTAAGACTTAACTTGTGTACTAGTGTTGTAATTTTTCAAGTTAAAAGTGTCCCTAAAGGCCACTTCCTATATCTTATTTTTCCCAGTAAATGAGGCAAAGCAATTCTAAGACCTTCCACAAACATCTAGCCTTCTAAAATGGAGAGGTGAATCCTTCTGCCTATACAAACAAGCTAGCTATTAGAGGGTGGTCGGGGTATGCCACTCTTAGGATTTCAGAGTGTCTTCAAACTGAAATCTCAATGTTCTCAGTAATGAAAAACCTGAGATCAGATGCTTATGTAAGGAAAGTGCTATTCACCCAGTAAATCCAAAAAAGCAAATGGATAATGCTGGCCATATTTTGCCTTTCTGACATTTCCTTGGGAATCTACAAGAACCTCCCCTATCCCCTCACCCAATAAGACCATTTAAGTGTGTGTTAAGCAACTACAGAATACTGAATAAAAAGTTTGGCCAAAACCAACCATGAAGCTGCAAAAAAAAAAAAAAAAAACAAAAAACAAAAAACCAAAAAACCAAAAAAACACCAATGTTTTTGGGGACCTGCCCGGTCCCCAAAACAACACCGGGTGTTGTTGGCACCAAACAATACTCATGGACTACCCGAAGAACTGTGGATTTTGGCACAGGCCGGGTATCCCACTCCTTCATGGTCATCCCTGAGTGTCCCTACCCGTTGTTAGGTTGGGATTTGCTCACCAAGATGGGGGCACAAATTTGCTTCCACCCCGAAGGGGCAAAAGTCCTAAACAAGAAGGGGCACCCTATTCAGGTGCTTGTCCTGAGTTTAGAAGACGAATATCGTCTCTATCGTCCCCACTAAATGCCCTCAACCCCAATGACTGACATTGACCATTGGCTTCAGGAATTCCCCAAGCATGGGCAGAAACCGGGCCGGCACTGACCGGCCATATACATAGAACTAAAGCCGGGGGCAGACCCTGTCAGGGTCCACCAATACCCCATGCCTCTCGACTCCCTAACCCAGACTGGGACCCCCCTCTGCATGACTGTCAAGAAATTTTGGCACAGGTGTACGGAATCAGCGCTGATCTCCAGGACCAGCCACTGCCGAACGCCGATGCCACCTGGTACACGGACGGCAGCAGTTTTGTCCGAGAAGGAGTCCGATATGCGGGGGCAGCCATACCATAACCACGGAGACGGAGACCGTCTGGGCGGAGCCATTGACAGCCTGAATGTTGGCTCAATGGGCAGAACTGATCCCACTGGCCAAGGCGCTGACCATGGGGGAAGGTAAACGAATAAACATCTACACCGACAGCAGGTACGCCTTTGCCACCGCTCCCATTCACAGAGCCCTTTACAGAGAGAGAGAGAGCTTCTGACAGCAGAGGCAAAGACTGTTAAAAACAAAACGGAGATTCTTGAACTCCTGAGGACCCTCTGGCTGCCCAAGGCCCTAGCCATCATCCACTGTCCGGGGCACCAAAAGGCAGACACACCAGTAGCCAGGGGAAACCGGCTAGCCGATTTAAAAGCAAAGGAGGCGTCCCTTTTGGTGACCCAGGTCTTAGCAACCACGCTACCTGATCCGGGGGAACGGAACCTGCCGGACACCCCCAACTATAGTGATGCTGACTTACACTGGATCAAACACTTGCCTATGACCCAGTGATTGTGTGGCTGGTGGAGGGCCACAGACTCCAGCATCATCTTGCCAGAGGAACTGGGACGGCGAGTCCTATCCAAAACGCATCGGAGTACTCACACGGGAACAAGGAAGATGGAAGACCTCATACGACATGCAAAGATCACTATTAAAGACTCTCGAGCAAAGATCGAGCAGATTGTGGTGAGCTGCTGCGCATGCCAGTTAACTAATGGCACCGCCCATGGATCTAACCCAGGCACCTGGCTCTGGGGGGACCGCCCAGGAGCCTACTGGGAAGTGGACTTCACTGAGGTAAAACCTGGAAAATACGGATACAGGTATTTATTAGTGTTTGTAGATACTTTTTCAGGATGGAGAGTGGCATTTCACACCAAACATGAAACGGCACAGACCGTGACCAAGAAACTGCTGGAAGACATCTTACCGAGGTATGGTTTTCCTGTTAAGATTGGGTCAGACAACAGCCCAGGATTCATCTCTAAGGTAACACGGGGAGTGGCCCTAGTACTTGGGGCAGATTGGAAATGACATTGTGCATATAGGCCCCAGAGCTCAGGACAGGTAGAGAGGTTGAACAGAACATTAAAGGAGACCTTAACTAAATTAGCCCTGGAGACTGGTGGGGACTGGTTGACTCTCCTCCCCTTCACCCTATATAGGGTGAGGAACTAACTCCCCATATAAGATGGGACTGACTCCCTATGAGATCATGTTCGGTCTTCCTCCACCCGTTATCCCCAATTTAAAACCTGAGGGGCTTGCTGAATTTGATGATCACCAACTTCTTTTCTACTTCCAAATGTTACAATGAACCCATGAGCAGGTGTGGCCTAAGCTGAGGGCCCTCTATGAGACTGGGCCACCCCCAGACCCCCATTGATATCGGCCAGGTGACTGGGTGTACGTGCAGAGATACCAACACCGGACACTTCAACCTCGCTGGAAGGGACCTTACATCATGATCCTGACCACTCTCACCGCTCTCAAGGTCGACGGGATTACTCCCTGGGTCCACTAGGCCCACGTCCGGCCAGCTGACCCACACGCCGTTCTCAAGGACTTTGTTCCAGAATGGAAAAGCCAACCGGACAAGGACAATCCCCTAAAGCTAAGACTGTGCCATTCTCACTTATTTCCCACCTCCAAGACTCCCTAGTCTGAGGTTGTCTTTCAAAATAGAAGGGGATTAGACTTAGTCTTCTTACAACAAAGAGTGTGTGTGTGTGGGGGGGGTGGTTATGTGCTGCCTTAAACGTAAGATGTTGCTTCTTCCCTGGAATGTAAATGGGAGCGAGAATAGCAACAAGGTTGGTTAGAATCCTGGTTTAATCATTCCCCCTGGCTCACTCTGAGAGCAACCTGGACCCATGATTGGGTCCTTCCTTAGGCTCCTCTGAGAGGGGGAAATGTGGAGGCTGAGAAAATTAAGGCCATTCCACTTTGAGTTCAGCGTTATCACAAGTGCAGCCATCCCAGACCCCTGTGAATAAGAGCTGAACTTTACCTTACTTCAGTTACAGGAAGAAAACAGTTTACAGTTTAACGTCCTAGAAAGCCCCTATTAGAAAGAGAACAGAGCCCAAGACAAGGGCAGGAAGCCCCTATTAGAATAAGAACAGAGCTCAATGCCCTTGAAAGTCCCATATCAAAATGTAAACAGAACTTGAGAAATTCCTCTAGCCCTTCTGAAGATCCCCTAGACCAGCCTATAAAAACTAATCTGAAACCCACCTCGGGGTCCAAGTCCCTGCTCTGCTGTGTCGGGTATTCCTGGACCCAAGCTCGAGCTTGTAAATAAACCCTCCTGTGTTTGCATCAGTGTTGGCTCCTCCGTGGTTTCTCGGATTCGCGATCTTGGGCACAACAAATTTAGATCTAATCAGGCCAAAATTAAAAATCAATTAAATGAGACGCAATCCAAACTAGAGGTCCTAACGATGAGGGTTAACGAGGTGCAAGAACAGTGAGTGACATAGAGCACAAGTTGACGGCAAGGAGGGTAACTGGGAAAAAAGAGAAAACGACTAAAAGGTCATGAGGATAGGGTAAGGGAAAAAATAACAGCCTCAGAAAGAAAAATCTACGTTTATCTAGTGTTACCGAGGGTACCAAAAGGGACAGAGGTCCAGAATATGTATTTGAACAAATCATAGCTGAAAACTTCCCTAATTTGGGGAGGGAAACATGCATTCAGATCCAGGAAATAGATAGATCCAACCCCAATATCAATAAAAACCGCTCTACACCTGGACATTTAATAGTGAAACTTGTAAATTTAATAGATAAAGAGAATTTCCTTAAAGCAGCAAGAGAAAAGTAATCTCTAAATTTTATGGGGAGAAGTATTAGCATAACAGTAGACCCCTCCAAGGGTCCTGGCAGGCCAGAAAGGGCTTGCAGGATATATTCAGGGTCCTAAATGAGAAGAACATGCAGCCAAGAATACTGTATCCAGCAAGGCTCTCATTCAGAATAGAAGGAGAGATAAAGAGCTTCCAAGATAGGCAGAAACTGAAAGAATATGTGACCACGAAGCCAGCTGTGCAAGAAGTACTAAGGGGAATTCTGTAATAGAGGAAGTTCAAGGGAACAATCCACAAAAACAGGGACTGAATAGGTATGCTGACACTAAATACATATCTTTCAATAGTAACTCTGCGTATTAAAGTATCTTGCTCTTAGACTACATTAATATTTGAATGATAAAAATACATAAATCATTTTTATTCCAAATTAATATTCCTTAAGTTAAACCATATCCATACTCAACAAATTTATAACAACATGCTACTATAATGTGCTAATGTAACCATTTCTTATGGGCCACTGAATGATAAATACATTCAAAAAAGAAAGCAAGGGCACTTTAAAAGATGAAAGACTTGCAAATTTCTGTTTGAAAACGTTAAGCATATTACTTTAAGATATGCTCGTCTTCTAAAACATGTAAAAGAGTTCAACTGTATGAATCACTTAATATACTATGCAAGGTAATCAAAAGAAGCCCCAGACTAATACAAGAAAGTTATTAATATATATTTATAAGTATTATGTTTACATTTGTCATTTATTAGGTAATGTAATAAGTTATTTTTCTATGATGCTGTATTTGTTTTAAAGTGGATAGCTTTCAACTCTCAGATAACAAGAAAAACAGGTAGAAAAACATACTGTTTTATACAATCATAAATCAAGTCAGAGATATTCTACTTGTAAATCTTTCTTTCTTATTTGTATTTCTATAGCCTATGGCTAAATGGATTTTTCACTTTTGGTTTAGACAATGTGGAAATAGGTCAGGTAACAGGACTTTCCCTTGTTAGATCTCCCATGTACGTCTGTACATAGGCTCAGAATCAGATCATACACACACTTTCTGGAATAAAAAAATATGGATCCACTGAAGGATTCATAACTATTAGACCTGAGCTTCACCCAGAACATCTGTGCCCTCCTGGGAAAGTGTCCTTGACATAGTTCTGGTCCTAGTGCTTTCTTGCAAGCTGCAATTAAGAGGGCTGTCTTACTTCTACTAAAAATGTACACTCCAAAACTTGGCCTGTGGCAGCCTGAGGGGTGATAACAGAGGATGAGAAGCAGACAGTGTACCTTGCTTGGAAGTGTGGCTTCTGCTTATTTGCTTACCCCAAGTCCTGGAACTTGCCAGCACCAGTCTTTAAATTCTGTTATTTTGGGGCACCTGGGTGGCTCAGTGTTTGAGCATATATCTGCCTTTGGCTCAGGTTGTGATCCCAGGGTCCAGGGATGGAGTCCCACATCAAGCTCCCTGCAGGGAGCCTATTTCTCCCTTTGCCTATGTCTCTGTCTCTCTCTCTGTATGTTTCTTATGAATAAATAAATAAAAACCTTAAAAAATGCCACAATTTGAAGTACCAAGCTCTTCTACAAAACAGTATATGAAAACTGGAAATTGCAGAAAGTATGTTTCTGGCACTTACATGAAAGAAACTTACAGAAATGTCCTTGAGGGAGAAAAAATTATCAGGGATATTAAATAATGAATAAACAGAAATGGGGATGAAACCTTATATTCATGGCTCTACATGAAGATAAAACTGAAATGCATCTATATATTAATATAAAGCAATAACATAAAAAATAAACTGTTTAATATGATGGATGAAGTTGCTTTGCTAAAAGTCAACTACAGGTATTAGGTATACAGTAGAAGATGTAGCTCCTGATACTGTCCTCTAAGATTAGTTTAAACATTGAACTGTACAGAAATTTGGGTGAGGGAGGTAATGTATGAGATTGTAGTTGATTTCTGTTTGCTCTGGAGGCTGAGGGAATGGAAAGAAATTAACGTAAATGATATATCAGAGGAGATTCTGGGTTCCTGGCTGCATGTAAGGTATGTAAAAAGGAGGAATCTCAACTACTCTTAAATTTTGAGAAACTTTTTTAATACGTTTAAATCCTGGGCAAAAGGAGTGCTTTTGTTGTAGAGTTACCAACAGTAAGAAGATCAGAGTGAGTCATGGCATAGGCTGAATGTTAGTTGATCCATTTAGGGCAACCCTTTCCCAACTGTGTTTTATAAAAGGCCAAAGCACAAAACAAAACAAGTGTTCTATTGGTTCATCCTGGTGTAAAGTTGACTATCAAATTATTTATTAACATTTATCTGATTTAGTGAATGAGCCTATTCAAGAAAGTCTAGTATTGGAAAAGTATTTTTGTAGAAAGGCCATTCACTGACCTTTACCATTTTTGAGAAGTTTCCATTGACATACTTCAACTATTTAGGGACAGCAAGTTGACCCTCGACAGAATTTCTTACCATGAAATTAAACATATTATCCCCCAAAATGTGATTTGTGTGGTGAAGTTAAAATCTGGAATTTATTTATGCTCCAGGATTTCACCCAGTTGCTCCAACAACAAGTTTTCACTCAGACTACCTCTAGTGTTTTGGGAAGGCTGATGACTTCTAATACATGGGGTGACTCAAGGGATATGTCCCTTTACTGTACTCTGCTTTAATTGAGGAAGGAACCTACCAAACATTTAAACTGCCAAGAGTTTCCTAGGAGACCACCTTTCCTTCTGATATTGCGTCTAAATTGTCTGATTTGCATACAGCTTCCAAAGTAATATACAGTTTTATGGATTTAAAAAAGATATTCTTTCCTTTGGGTAAGAAAACAAAATACTTTGTTATTTATGTTTTCCATTTTATACCATCAAAGGCAAAGCAACACACTGGCAAGCATATCTACAGTTATTTATAGATCATCTAGAAATAATATTAGGAATTCATGCTTCTGAAATGGAAATAAATACCCTATAAACTTAATGGAAATGTGATTACCCAGTAAAAGTTATAATACATCGGAAATATAACACTGGGCAACTATATTAAACACTAATCTCAAGATATATTGTATGAAATTGAAGCGAATTGACTCTGAGTGTAGTTGCTCTTTAAACCTCTGTGTTAGCTTGCAGAAAGTCCTGGAGACATAGTGTCTGTGATCCGATGTTTCCAGAGAGCTAATTTTCTGGGTAACAAATAGACTCTGGAGAAAAAATAAAATAAAAATGGGGAGGGGCTCACTTAGAAATCTGTGAATAATTACTAAGAAAGGTTAAAATTAGGCATGGACAAAATAGAATTTATCTCTAGAGAGAATAAAAACCAATGATGATTGGTTTATATAACTATAGAGGGTTAAGACTAACAGGATGCTCCTTCTTTTTTATAGTCTTTTCCTCTTGACTAATAATACCACCCTGGACTTTCTAAGAGACTGATGTGTTGCCTAAAAAGAATGCTGAAATGGAGTCTCATTCCTGTCCCTTACTAGCTGTGTGGCAGATAGGTTTCAATCACTTCATCTGTGAACTGTAAATTAATAACGATAATAAAAAAATAACAACAACCACCACCATACAGGGTCATTGGGGGAATTAAGAAAGAATATATACTATGAACTGAATTTTATCTCCCCTCCTCCCCTCCCTAATGAATATGTTGAAGCCCTAACCCCCAATGTCACTATATCTGGAGACAGGGCCTTTATGGAGGTAATGTTTAAATGTGATCATAAGGGTAAAACTCTGATCTTGATAGGATTAGTCCTTATAGGAAGAGACACCAGAGACCTTGCTCTCTCTCTGTCATATGAGGACAAGTGAGAAGACAGCCATCAGCAAGCCGGGAAGATACCATCCTGCTGGACCTTGATCCTGGACTTCCAGCCTCCAGAACAGAGAAAATAAGTTTCTGCTGCTCACAGCACCGGTCTGCGGCCTGAGCTGAGTAATACAATAAGTTAGGGTATCAAGGGTAGGGTCCATGTTAGACTTGCTCATATTTTTTAAAAGATTTTTTCTATCCATTCATTTGAGAGAGAGCAAGGAAGAGCACAAGAAAGGGGGGAGGTTCAGAGGGAGAGGGAGACACAGACTCCATGGACTCAGGGCTCGATCCCAGGACCCAGAGATCGTGTCTGAACCAGAGGGAGATGTTTAACTGACCGAGTCACCCAGGCATTCCTAGATTTGCTCATTTTGTAATCCCAGGGCATTTTCAGTGCCTATTACAGAGTAGGTGCTCAAAAAGTCTTTACTGAATAAAAATCTATAATTGAATCCAAAATACAAAAGTTAGTCAACAGATAAGCATCTGAATTCTCTTTGAGTAGAACTGGCTTCAGATGCATTCTCTGGCTTGTTTATTAGATTGTATATGGGCAGCATGGACATTCAGTGTAGAGCCAATCCCAGGTTCTTCTTCCCTTTCTATCTGCCCCTTTACATTTTTCCTCCATTTGACTATGTAGGTGTTCAGAGAATGCAGCTTGGGATCCAGACTGCCTGGGCCCAAGTCCTGGCTCTACCTCTCGTGGCCTTAGGCAAGGTGGTTAACTACCCCATGTGCCAATAACAGCATGTGTAAAAATGGAGATAATTATAGTACCTATGAGGAGGTTGCTGTGGGAATTAAACTGATACATGTCATGCTTAGAAAACAAATAGTGAGCTCTCATCACTCATAGTTATCAATTATTCTTAAACCTACTTTAACCAGAGATCTAATATCTCCTTCCTTTTGTACCTTCAACCTCTATACTGGCTCCTTCCCAGCAACATTTATATATGAACAAATCTCCCGATTTAGAAGATAAAAAATTCTCCCTTGACCCTTTACCTCTCTTTGCCTACAGGCCAGTCCTTTCCCTCTACTTTTATATTTTTTTAAAGATTTATTTATTTGAGAGAGAGAGAAAGACATGTGGATGGGGGGGGGGAAGAAGGGGCAGAGGACAGGGGAGTGGGACAGACTTCCACTCAGCAGGGAGTCCTCTGTGATGTTCCACATGGGGCTCAATCTCCCCACCCTCCCCTCCCAGGAGATCATGACTTGAGCCGAAACCAGGAGCCAGAGGCTTAGTGGACAGAGCCACCCAGGTGCCCCCACAGCCACTTTTCAGACCAGTCACATATGCCACCATCATCATTTTCCCAAGTTGCAACCCTCAGTATATTTCAGTTTCACATCTCAGATCCTTGCCTACGCTTCCTCTTCCTGAATATCTTGGAATACAATGGTCATTGATTCTGTTCTTAATTTGCTTTCATTTCAAGTTGAATTTAATGATACTGAACACACCCTCCTTCTCTCTCTTCTGTTGTCTGCCAAACCACATTCTCTGGACCACCTGCTTATCTGACCATTTATCCCTGCATCTCTTGCAGACTTCCTCTTATCACTTGCTCTGGGAGGTCCTCAAGGCTCTGAGTCTACAGTCACTTCTCAGCCAACTGCATCTGCTTCTCTCCTTCTCCTTGCATCTAATCACCACACACTGTCTGCTGGGTCTCTTACGTGTCTCTCAGATGTAATATGCTAGTCCATTTCCACCATCAATCCTGGCCCAGCCCAGCATCCATCTCTCACTTTTTTTAAAGATTCATTCATTCATTCATTCATTCATTCATTCATTCATGAGAAACATACAGAGAGAGGCAGAGACACAGGCAGAGGGGGAAATAGGCTCCCTGCAGCGAACCCGATGTGGGACTTGATCCAGGGACCCCGGGATCACAACCTGAGCCAAAGGCAGATGCTCAACCACTGAGCCACCCAGGTGCCCCTCTCACTTTTTTTGTATAATAGCCCCGTAGCTGGCTTTTTCTATTTCTCATCTTGTCCTCTCTCGGTTTCCTTTCAAAAATGCAAAGAGGATCAGTCCTTTGTCTGTTTGAACTCTCTAAGTAACTTGTCAACACCATTAGGAAATGGTTCTCCTACTCTAATGTGCCAGGAAGGCTGCAGGACCTGCTCACTCACCCTTCTATACTACTCTCTCTTAATCTACACTCCATGGGCTTTGAGTTACTCAGTGTCTGATACTCACTCTTGCCAGGACCTTTAGCATCCTGGACCCTCTTTGTAGAATTTTGCCACCATGTTCTTCAGTCTAGGTGGCGGTCTGTTATTTCTCCTCCAATAGCACCTTTCTCTGACATAAAATTTTGTTTTAAAATCTGTATCTTTGCTCCATGAGAAGAAGAATTATCTATGTCTCCTTTGGCTTTTAACACATAATACACATTTAAATATTTGTTGAACAGGTGAGTGAATAAACCCTCCTCAATTTTCCTTATGCTCATTTTTAATCCTTTGGTTCAAATGTTTTGCTCTGTATGACGGTAAATTTTATGTCTTAACTGGATGGAGCCAAGGATGCCTGAATATTTCATCAAATGTTCTGAATATTTCAGTGAAGATATTTCTGGCTGACATATAGTATATAAACATATATATTTAAAGATTTTATTTTATTCCTGAGAGACTCACAGAGAGACAAAGACATAGGCAGAGGGAGAAGCTCCCCCCTGCAGGGAGCCTGATGCAGAACTCGATTCCAGGATCCCGGGATCATGATCTGAGCAGATGCTCAGTGACTGAGCCACCCAAGTGCCCCGAGTTTAATATTTAAATCAATAGATGAGGTAAAACAGATTGTCCTTCCTAATGTGGGTGGGCCTCATGCAATCGCTGAAGTCCTGAATAGAACAAAAAGACTGACCATCTCTGAATAAAAAGAAATTCTTCCTGCCTTATTGCCTTCTAGCTGGGACATTGGTATTTTCTTGCCTTCAGACTCCAATTGAAGCATCAGCTCTTCCTGTCTTGAGACTGCCAGTCTTGAATTGAAGGTGCACTATTGTTTCTCATGGTTCTTAGGTCTTTGGGCTCAGACTAGAACTTGCACCATTGGCCCTGCTGGGTCTCCAGCTTGTAGACTCACCCCACAGGTCTCAGGACTTGTCAGCTTCCATAATTGTATGAGCCAATTCCTTATAATAAGCCTCTCTCTTTGTATATCTCTATCTATCTCTGTATCTATCTATCACAATATCTGTCTACCTATACATATATATCTCCTATTGGTTCTGTTTCTCTGAAGAATCCTGACTAATACAATCTGTCAATAATATTTGGAGTTGGAAATATACCAAGAAGTGATCAGATACATAGATAATAAACATAAATGTTTACCACCTGTCACTAGCAGCAATTTTCTAAATATAACTAATTTTGAATTTTGTTTTTCTTTTTTATTCAAAAATTGCCAAAATCCAGAAAGTCATCAGCAAAAAAACCAACAAAAATCAAGACAGGTATCAGTAAGCTGCAAACTGAGCAAGACAGTCTTTAGGGAAGTGACATGTAGTAATACTTATACCACCAACTAGTTCATTTGCACGTCGGTTTTTTAAAATTCATATTTCCAAAATAACATTTCAAAGGGTATTTAGGTTCTATAAATAGCTTATAAATTTTAATCTATAATGTAGCTAAAATCTCTTATAGAGTTCTGCACCTGACAAAAGAAGTTGCTGAACAGATGAGGGAAGGAGAGGAGAGACTAAGCAAATTCCACCTAATTCTAGGCATGTGGTGAGTCTTGTGTATGTTCCATAAATTAATGTCCTGTGTGGCCATGTAGCCATGTGGCACATTCCTAATTCCTGCTTCCACTATTGAATTGTCTGACATGAAAGCTCAGATAAGTTCATCATCAGCAACAAAATTTGAGTACGGCTCTGTGCTAGGTTCTTTCCTAACTGTGGAGAAAACATAAAGAATGACAAATGCTCATTCTCAAAATGAGAGTAGGAAAATCACAGGAATGAAGGAAATGAAGAGTGAATTCAATGGTCGATTCTCTGTTCTTCACTCAACTTGCCTTCATTTCTCTATCATTCACTTCAAGCCAATTCATGGAGTATGGGAATAGAACAGATCCATGCCAATTATTTTTATACGAATGTGCATATACACAAAGTGATCACGGGCTTAACAGCAGTTTACAAGAGACTTGGAGTGTTTGGAGAAATAAAAGTTCAATTGAAACAATTGAAGTGGGGGGGGAACCTGGGTGCACAGTCAGTTGAACATCAGTCAGACTCTTGGTTTCAGTTCAGGTGGTGATCTCAGAATCTTGAGATCACAAGCCTGGCTCCATGCTCAGTGCAGAGTTTGCTTAGGACTCTCTCTTCCTCTCCCTCTGCCCCTCCCCTACCCCCAAGCTTGCTCCCACTCTCAAATAAATAAATCTCCTTAAAAAAAAAAGAAAAGAAACAATCAAGTGGTCAGAGCTGCTAAAGAAGGTAATAGTGCTTAATGTTGTTCCCATTTGCAGAAATAAAGTGCCCTGATTGAAGTAGATAATAATCTTCTAATTGTACACTTTATTATCTATTGCTGAAAGATCTTGGATATTTCACCAGGAGTAAAACAATTAAGACACACTTGGAAACTTTCTTCAAACCTTTGGTCCTCTTTCGATGGGTGAAAACTTGGAAAATGTGTGAAAATTATAGATATCCCTTACTGTTAAGAACTTTCTAGCAACTAAAACAATAGAACAAAGAAATGATACTGACTCAGCTCTCTTGGCCTGCGAGAGCTGAGTAAGTATCATAATCTCATTGGATGTGATCAAGAAGAGAGTGGATGACACCTGTAAAAGAGGATCTAGAAAGAATTATTCTACTGTCTGGAAGTTAAATTAGATGACCTTTAGTTCTCTCCTCAAATTCTGAAACTCCATGGTTTTATTTATTTTTATTTCCCTAAGATTTAATTTTTTAAAAAATTAATCTCTACCCAATGTGGGGCTCGAACTTACAACCCCAGATCAAGAGTCACATGCTCTACCAACTAAGCCAGCCGGGTGCCCCTGAAATACCATAATTTTAGGTTTTAGTAAGTTGTGGACTGTTTACTTGTACATTTGTAGAGACTTTAAAAGCACATTATTAAAACTTTTATAGTATGTCCAATCACATCATTACACATGCAAAAAAAAAAAAAAACCTCAGAAAATTTGCTGAATAAATGTTAACATAATAAAGTACACATTTTGATACCTCACCAAACTAAGGGTGTACAGCATTTCATGAACTCAACATTTTCTTTTAATTCAAATCTTACATGATATAAAGACTTAGAAAAGCATTCATAATCTGAATTATTTTACATAGAAAGATAATCCATGGGCTCTCTAAAGCTACTGAATACTATCCTTTTCATTATATCTCCTATTAATGCCTTTATTATTCTTTTGTTTCTGTTTTGTTTGTTGAAAATATCCTCATTACAAGTAAGAACAATGATAAATTTTGTTAAATATTTGCTTTTGAGTACTTAGGATCTGAGTACTTGCTCTGATGTACTCCAGGGAATTTTCTTATTTATTTTATCTTCCTGTCCATTCATTGTTTCTAATAAAAGGTTAAGACTAAAATAGTTCTCCCTCAGAAATGTACAACAGCATATTTAATTTTGCTTTAGTATCCAAAAGTTAGTGGGTAATCAAAATGAGATGATGTAAACTTTCTACATATTCTTCTCAATACCATTTTTCTCCAACAACAACTACCTTTCAAATATTTAAAGTTCTGAATCTGAGATCCTGTGAAACAAGTCTTATTTTCATCATGGATCTTAATAATATGTTAATAAAGTATCTCAGATATAACCTAAATGTCTGTTGGAATCCCATCAAAAGTGGAGCTAGCTTTCCCTTTAATATATAATTCTCTTTTTCCGATTGGCATCTTTCATCCTTCCTGGCTAGCTACTTGCTTCTGTGACACCTGTGGCCTCTCAATTCCTTTCTTAATGCAGCTGTTTAGGCCTGCCAGAAGAAACTATCAGGAAAGTCCCCCAGTTGACATTCTGTAGGTAGCCCTGAGAAGCAACCAAAAGCTTCTCCTGGGTCCAGCCACATTGAGACTCCAGCAACCCAAGCAGGGTCCCTACCATTTAACCTTCAACTCCTCTATCTACAGCCAATGTTTCTTTTTTCCTCTTTCTCTGAAGTAATGTCAATTACTCTCAAAGTTCTCAAAGCCTTGTTGCTTAGACTCAGTGAATGTAGGCATCATTTGGAAAGATGTAAGACCATACGTATCATGATAAAAGAATGAAACACTGATTTTTTAATGACAAGAAAAGAGTGTCTTATAAAACGTTTCATTGCAATACACAAGCAATGTATTAAGCAATACATTAGCAATGTGCAACACACAGGATATGTTAGCTCCTGAAAACCTTGAAAAGCCTTTTCCTTCACTGACAGAGAGTGGGTTTTATCAGCTCAGCTGTTGATAGCTTTCCCTTCATTCAGTCTTTGCATGAAAAACATAATTAATACTGCCTTGAATAGTCCAAGCTGAGTTGAGAAACCATCTGTCAGAGATGTCATGTAAGTAATTCCTGCCTGGGATGGAACTGGATGTTAACCAGTTTAACCAGCTTTCTTTCAAACCTTGACTCTCCTTAATAATGGTAAAAATTCATTTTTTCCAAATGGGAAAGTTGGTCCATGTGATGTTTGGATTCTAATGGAATCATTAAAAGATGAAAATCAAGTCTTTCTGTATGTCAAAGACCAGTCCCTCACTCCCACCCTTTCTTTCTTTCTCTTTCCCTCTAAGGGGAAAAGAGAAAGAAAGACCATTTCTGCAAAGAGAATTTAAGAATTAAGGGGAAAAGTCTCTAAATTTATGTTCTCTTTATATTAAGAGAAAAAGTCTCTAGGGAAAAATTCGCTACACTCATCCCAGTTTAATTTACAATTGGGTTGCTAGTGTCTAGAAGCCACTGCCTCTGTGATGGTTTCATACCTCAATGTTAAAAATCAGAATGAGGCAAATTCTAGTGAATAGAAGTCCACACAAACAATTGCTGCTTTTGTTGGTTCCTCTGGTACCAAGTCTAAGAATAGAAAGAAAAAAAAAAAACCTGGCAACACAACAACATCATCTTTTACAGCCATCTTTCTCTTCAGCATAAACTGAAGCATGTGTTTGATGGAGGGAGGGAAAGAGTGTTTCTTTTATTTCCCCTCAGTAAAGGAGCTTAGTTCCATTAAACAATGTTGGAAAACATATTGGAGATAGTATATTTAAAATTAATTTAAAATCTAAAGTGTTTTTAATGCCTTTTAATATAAACAAAAAATGATTTTATTAAAATGCTTTCAGATATTACAATACAATGATTTATTTATCACTCCAAGTCTGTAGCATGACAATAACTTCCTTTCCAAGTATATTGATTTTTAACTGTATTGTGGAAGTGGAAAAAGAACCAAAACAGTCTACCAAAATTCTTCTCCAGCCCTCTTAAATAGAACCAGGTCCATTATGTCAATGGAGTCTATTTCAAAAGAGTATGGGAAAATTAGTCTTTCAAAAGGATAGGATTAACCAATTAGAAACATTTTTTAAATAACAAAGGACAGGTCATACTTTTCTAAGTTGTGTTTTGCTGAGTCGAAACATGAAATGTCAAATATTGATAAAATATTCAAAGTTAGGTACACCGAAATATCTGAAATATTGATATAGATTATCAACCTTTTGGAGTCTTTGCAGAACCTAAAAATGTCCTTGTTAACATGAGAAATTTGAAAGATCATATTTCTCTGTAGATACAGTGCCCAGATAGAATTGATTTAAAATTTAAAGCACCTTTAGAAGAAAATTTCAGTGTTGTTGAAGTTAAACATGGAGCAAAAATCATACTTGTTACTTTTCTTCCATGTTTTCTGTTCAGGACTCCTTAGACTTTAAGGTATTTAATCCAACTCCACAATCCAATAAATGTTGGTGCAAAAAATTTAATTTTAACTTTTGGAGCATTTAGCTCTCACAATGATGATCCTTCCAAATGCTATGTTAAATATGTAGCAATAATTATGTATTTTTCCTAGCTTGTGATATAAGGTATCATGCTTCTTGGTGTATTATTCTTCGATCAAGATTGCCTGACTTCAAATGAAGAACTCCACTTCAGAGCTCTGCTTAAATATAAGACTATTACCTGAGGAATTAGTACTAGGCTGATTTTCAGTTATGTATCCTGGTATTAATAAATCGTTGTTATTTCCCATGGAATAGAGTGTTTTTGTTACTAGTGCCTGGTTATTAGACATCTACACTTGCATTTGTGATAGTGAAAGGGAAGAGCAATACAAACTGCAAGGCGAAATCCGTAGAAGATCCAAAATCATTGCGGTCAGTAGACAGAGGCATGACAGTGTTGCTGTTAAAAACAGACCCTGGAGTACAGAGTACTTGGATTCAAGTCTAAATATTCAATAGCTGTATGACTTGAGCAGTTACTTAACCTCTTCCGGCTTCAGTTTCATTGTCTTGGTTGTAAAAGGAGGGTTGCTAGAGGTTTAAGTAAAATCTGTGGGTTTGTGTCTGTATGTATCTGTATACATATGTATATATATCTACAATTAAGAGATATAGATCATATTTTATATGCATTACTTTGTATATGGATATATATTAAGATTATATACATCTACTTAAGATGTATAAATGTTACTCATTTAAAACATATACGTGGATATATACATATATTCACTTCAGATTTTATGTATGTAATAGAGGCTCATTTTTGTCAGGTGGTGTTCCTTAAATATTAACTATTATATTGGCTTGTCACTTCTATGTCTGAACTGCTAATGAGTTAACAAAATTGATTGATCTGATGATTCTTGCCATGTTTTTTCTTTCAAGTTTCAGTTATAGCAAAATGTCAATTAAGAAATTGAGTAAACACATAACAAGAAGTCTTAGAGCAAGGTGCTGAGTTCATAGACAGGATAATCACTTCCGGAATACATACGGATGAAGTCTTTGTAGAACTAGAAGAGGGGCTGTTAATGGACTTTTGTTTTAGAGATGATGGATTGATGTTTATTCTGATGAATATCCAGCCTGATGAGGACCCTCCTAGCAACTGCCTCTCGTTGCCTAGTGCTAAAACAGTAGCTTTCCGAGTTAAGTATAACTTCCAAAACACTAATACCTGAGCTTCATAAGGACAGATTTTGTTTGTGTTGGGTCATTGCTGTATCTGCAGAATTTAGGCAAATGCCTTGCAAATAATGGGTGCACAGTAATTATTTCTTGAATGAACTGAATGGATGGAAAACTTGTTTTTTTCTTTAAAATAGGATTAACATTAAAAGCAAAAACAAACAAACAAAAAGTAGCAGGCTTTCCTACTTCCTGACAGATTTCTGAACCTAGGAACGTTGGTAAGCAGGTAAGCAGGGATGAGGAGCCGTATATGAAGGATGTAAGTGCAAACATGTACATTTAGCAAGTATCCTAGAAGTCAAGGATTTGGTTAAGCATTCACAGGAATGTGTGGTGTGGTGCCACACCTAACTCAGATTCCTGTGCAATGGGTCACATTCATATTACAAATATTTGCTTAGCATCTGACTAACTTTAGTGTCTATACTTCTACTTTTCTCTGGCCAGTGTTTTCAGAAATCCTTTACCTATGACCAAGTTTCATAAAGTGACACTTTAACTTTCTGCAAACATTTGGTTTGCTACTCAGCTTTGACTAGCTAAAATAATCAGTTTGACACGATCCATTCCACAGGTGGGGTTGATTATATTGCATTATTTATAATTTAGCTCACAACCTCAGATAGTGAATTAAAATAACATTCTCAAAATTATTCCCAACAATCATCTAAATACATATTTGTTTTCACTGCCATAGCAAATATTTTTTGAAACCAGAAAGAAGTCCCCTTTCATAGCATAGACAAGCTAATAATTTGAAGCGGAAACAATTCATTTGTACAAACTGTAAGTTTTCCTCATAATTTTCATAACGAAAACTGAGAAAGTGTTAGTCATCCTTGGCTGAGCTATACTCAATTCTACATCTTTTCTAAATATAATAAAACAACAAACAACCTTAAAGTACATTATTATTGATTAGACATGATTTCTTAAAGCGGTTTTTATCATCTCATTTAACTTTGGAGCTTCCAGACAATAATGAGTCACCAAAAAGCTATCATTGATTTATACTGCACATTAGCACATCAGGTTTGGCCCAAGAACTCTGTGGGTCCAGAAGGAAAAAGAAAGACGATTACAAGTGAGCCGTGGCAGAAATACTCTGAAAACGCCTATCTGTATTCACGGTAAGCCATTAGGTCTAATGCGAGGATAATGAACATTCAGGTTCATTTTATTCCAAGGAACTGTTTCTGTTCTTGAAGCTCCGTGTAGAAAGAGTCCTTAGGGTTAGAATGCTATTGTGGGTGATAAAATTTTGCTTGGCCTTTGGGCATATAAGGTGAACATTTTACAACGAAAGTTTACAACTATAGATAACACAGCATCTGATCAATGTCAACACACTTGGCGTTTAAGGCTAATCCACATTGGAAAAACAATCATCTCCAGGATGAAGATCAAAAATCTTAACACACACACAAAAAAAAAAAAAAAAAAAAATCTTAACACAGTGTCACCTGTCTGAGTTGCTAGAAAAGATTTATTTAAAAATCGATCCATAGGATGTGTTTTCACATTTGTCAGTTTCTTTCCACTTGCGCGCTAGAGGGAGGCACTTTAAGAGTTATTAACTGTCATTCTAGGAATAAAAGACACTGAGTTTCAGCAGTGATTGGTAAATAGGGCAGGGAATTAAAATGAAATTGGATTAAAAAGAAAGTAAAAAAAATCACTGAATTAGAAAATTTCACCAAATCTTGTAGATCATTAATTTCTGATTTGAATAACTTCATTCTTAAACAACAACAACAACAACAACAACAACAACAAAAACCTAGTAGTTATCACCCACCCATGCCCAAATAAGTGAATATACTACAGCTTCTGATGTTAAGGTATCATGGTTTTGCTGTTTGGGCTTGTAAGGGATTTTAAATATTGACAAGTACTTTGAGTTATGTTTCGAGTAAAATTTCAAAATGTTGTATTATGCATAGGTTCCAAAGTGTCAGAAAAACCGAAAAGTCGAATAAAACATATTAGAAGAGCTTAGGAAACCGTATAAAAATTAAAAGGCTAAAATAACCACTCCGTTTTAAACGTGTAAAAATAAATCGAATTGGTTCGCGGGACTCGAGTGACTTTTTTTTTTTTTTTTTCTTTTAGATAGTTGGTATGTACTGAACCCGGCACAACACCAAGTAGGTCCTGGTACACACTAAGGAATATCCAACCAGGTAAATACATCAGGGTGATGAGGCCCATGAAATTGAGTGGGTAGTGAGAATAGTCCCAGGAGCAAGCGCCGCACGAGCGGAGGCCCAGGCCCCGGCACAGCTCCCACGCGTAGAGGAAGGTCACGTAGACCGGCACCGCTTCCAGGTGCTCCAGCCGCGGCTCCAGTGCAGGTGGAAGTAGAGTTTCTCCACCACGAAGCTGCAGCTGCCCTACAGAAAGGAGGACCAGAGCGACGTGTGGCCGCTGGTCGGCCCGTCTGCCTGCCCAAGAAAGTGAAGAGGATCTCATCCCAAAAGCCGTGCGTTCCGAAGAAGAGAAAGCGGAGCGGGTCCGGCAGCCCCCGAGCGGGGCTCCCCGACGCCCCCGGTGCCTCGGCGGTCGTCGCCGGCCACCTGCGCCCGGAGCGGCGGGGGCGCGCGCGGCCAAGGCTGGGGCCGCTGCTCGGGCGGCCCCGGTGCCGCAGGCGCAGGAAGCGCTTCGGGAGCACTGGGCCGCGGGAGAGCGCCAGCACGTCCTGCAGTCCCGCAGCCCCAGCGCAGCGGCCCCGCACCGCCGCGCCCGGTCCGCCGCGCAGGCCGAGCCGCAGCGCCTGGCCGCCGGGGTCTGCAGCGCCACGCGGGCCGACGGGGAGGCCGGAGAACTGAAGACGGAGGCGCTGGGGCAGCGCGGCCGGCAGGCAGACCTTCTCCGGGGCGAAGCGGGTGAGCGAGTGCAGCAGGCGGCGGCGGGCGAGGAGAACCCCAGCCTGCGGAGGTCCGGGCTGCGAGCGAGGCGTCCCGGGCATCCCGTGCGTCCCGTACTAGCAGAGTCGCTCCAGGCGGGCAGCGCGGCGCCGGCGGCCGGCGCTTCAGCAGTGGACAGCGGCTCCGGGCGGCTGGCGGCAGCCTCGCGCCCCCGCCCGCCCGCCCCTCCGCGCCCGCATCGCCGCGTGCGTGGAGCTGCGGGGCCGCGCCAGACGCCCCCGGGGGAGCGCAGGGAGCTCCGTCCCGGCCGCGGCCCGATGGCAGCCGGAGCCCTAGTGTCCGGGAGACGCGCGGCCGCCCAGCCCGCGGAGCCCCCCGCGCAGCGCCCCCTCCCCCCGCGCCCTGCCCTCCGGCCCGGGTGGGTGCAGCCGGAGCCCTAGTGTCCGGGAGACGCGCGGCCGCCCAGCCCGCGGAGCCCCCCGCGCAGCACCCCCCCCCCCTCCCGCGCCCTGCCCTCCGGCCCGGGTGGGTGCAGCCGGAGCCCTAGTGTCCGGGAGACGCGCGGCCGCCCAGCTCGCGGAGCCCCCCCGCGCAGCACCCCCCCCCCCTCCCGCGCCCTGCCCTCCGGCCCGGGTGGGTGCAGCCGGAGCCCTAGTGTCCGGGAGACGCGCGGCCGCCCAGCCCGCGGAGCCCCCCGCGCAGCGCCCCCCCCCCGCGCCCTGCCCTCCGGCCCGGGTGGGTGCAGCCGGCCGCGCCCGCGCTCCCTCCGCGCGGCCCACGGAGGAGTGGAGGCGAGGACCGCTGCGAACCCCGTCGCCGCCGCCGCCCCGCCCCGCCGCCTCTGCCGCCCGCTCCTGAAGCGGAGAGCGAGCAGTGACGCCCTTCCCCGGCCTCCCGGTGCTCCCCTCCGGCTCGCCCTCTCCCGCCTTCGCCGGGCCCCCCTCCCGCTCCGCCCTCCGCGCAGAGGCCCGCGGGGTCCCGGCGAGGAAGCCCGGCCGCGCCTCTCCGCCCTCCTCCTGGGACGGCGTCGGCGGGGGAGGCAGGAGCGGAGAAACCCCCACCAGGGGTGACCCGAGCTGCGCCGGCTGCGCGGGGGCCCGGCACTCCCGGGAGCGCGGAACCAGGGCCGGGCCCGCTGGCGAGGCGGAGGGCCTCGCGCCACACGCCAGAGGCCGGGCCGGGCCCAGGCTGCGGTGCTGTGTATTTAATGTTCTGATTCAAAGCCGGCCGTGTCCCAGGCACGAAGAATAAACACGAGACTCCGTGCCGCACCCCAGCATCCGAAATGTCCCCTGGTTCACTTTTTCACTCTCTCTCCCCGACAAGCCTGTTTTCCTAGGTTAGTCTGCTAGGGGCCAAGACAGAGATTCAAAGCTCCCCACCCCCCACCTCCCACCCCCGAATTATGAAATGATCTGAGGCCAGTTGGGTTGGACGTTGCTCTGGCTGCCGCGGAGGCTCTTGTCAGGAATAGCACCCTTGAGGGATCCCTGGGTGGCTCAGCGGTTTGGCGCCTGCCTTCAGCCCAGGGCATGATCCTGGGGTCCCGGGATCGAGCCCTGCGTCGGGCTCCCTGTATGGAGCCTGCTTCTCCTCTGTCTGTGTCTCTGCCTCTTACACCCCAGTGCTGCTTTTTCTCCTTGCAGAACTAGATCATCCCAGAGATGAAGACTGAGAGTGAGATTTTTTAATTAATTAATTAATTAATTAATTAATCTATTTAAGGTAGGATGAGAGAATCTAGAACTTTGGTGTGTTGGGGGCTGCGCTTTTTTTTTTTTTTTTAAGATTTTATTTATTCATGAGAGACAGACAGAGGGGCAGAGACACAGGCAGAGGGAGAAGCAGGCTCCATGCAGGGAGCCCGACGTGGGACTCGATCCCAGGTCTCCAGGATCAGGCCCTGGACTGAAGGCGGCACTAAACTGCTGAGCCACCGGAGCTGCCCTATTATAAACTTTCTTAAAGATGCAAGGAAAACCTTGAAAGGTCTAATTTGATAGTTCAGACTAGTTCATCTCAGGGAATGTAGGAAAATCTTTTGGATTAAACACAAAAATTGGTATCTTCTATTTCTGTATTTTTAGCCTCCACACTTAACAAAATTTCAATTTTGTGTACCATACATGTCTTATGAATTATATTGGTATAATAAGACATGTATAAAATTTATGCATGTATAGTACATGCATGTTCTAAACAGCTAATTTTTTAAAATTAGGGAATGTATAATAAAAAGCTTGTGTCTCACCACTGTTGTCAATGTATTGCTCTGCTAAGTGGGGAGTGGGTTAGATTACTAAAAATCTCAATGTTCTAGGTCCTTTTTTTGAATCTGTTTCTCATTTATTCCGGGAGAAGTAATGCAAAATAGAAATTAACAGTTATAAGTCCATAGCAGAAAAAGCAGCTATTACCTGTTATTCTATATTTCTTTTTATATTTTTGTTGTGGCCTCGCCTTAGTTATGCCACTTCAAAATGTATGAAACACTAACTTTTAAAAAAAGTAGACCAAAAAGATAAAAGGAAAGTTTTTAAAAAGGCATGAAACAAGGGGCAAGGAAACTATTCATTATATAACTTGCTATTATTAATTATTTACACTCATTGCCTCATTTTAAAAAAAGTGACTATCTTCTACCATTCTGAGAAGCTAGCCCACCAATGATACCAATCTTTGTTTCTGCTTTATCTTCACATTGTTCTTTTGTTTTAAACACTTCATTGCTGATTTCCAAATGGAAAACTGCAGCATGGCTTTGCTGATCCATGATGATTTTATAATTTACAATGGTTGCATCAGAATCTCCATGATCATAAAAATGCTTAAAAGCATTTCTGTGTTGGTCTTGACTACTACAAACATTAGGTTGCAAAGATCCACCTGTTAAAGCAGCAACTTGCTGGGAGTTGGTGGGCATAAGGGTGAGGGGAATTTAAAAATAGGAAACAGGTATCTGCAATAAAATAACATGAGTTGAGACTCCCTAGGTTAGAAAGTAGCCATTCAAAGGATGTTTTGAAGCATTGTTCTTCCATGGAAAAGACAGTCTTCTTTGTCCTCAGAAGCCGTGAAGCTGTCTCAGTAACCACTTGTAGAGATGTAACAATTCTGGACTGGCCAGGTTGAGCTGTGTAGCTAGTGTGACCAGGGAGAGATCTGCTAATTAGGAGAAGGGTCCTCTGGAGGATTATGATAATCTTCAGTGAGTTGTTGTCTAGTGAATATGGGTCATGGTTGTAGTCTTTTAGATGTGCGGAATGCCTGAGACCTTTCATTGCACACCAGAAGAACAAAGGAAAGAGAGGGGAGAGTACAGCATTTAGAAGAAAGCGTAAGGGAATTTCACTAGGGTAAAGCATGAATGTAATAAGAAGAAAACAGAAGAAAACAGTAAAAGGCAGCAGCCACATTAACACTAGATATAAAAACCTTTCTTATTATAGATCAAATTATACCCGTACACCCCCCTCCTATATACTATAATCATCAAACTAAGAACACCCGCTCCAAGGCTTGCAATTGCTGAATGCTAGCTCCCTAAAAATACTACCAAAACAGCCTGTTGCTAAGGCAAAACTGAGTTTGTTGCTTACCATGGTAAGTAAGCTTTCTTCCTTGACAAAGTTTTAATAGCATCTTGGAGCAGGAAGGACAATGTTGGACTATTTATTTATTTTTTTTTTAATTTTTATTTATGATATTCACAGAGAGAGAGAGAGAGAGAGGCAGAGACACAGGCAGAGGGAGAAGCAGGCTCCATGCACTGGGAGCCTGACGTGGGATTCGATCGCGGGTCTCCAGGATCGCGCCCTGGGCCAAAGGCAGGCGCCAAACCGCTGCGCCACCCAGGGATCCCATGTTGGACTATTTAAGTGGTTTTTGGGTTTGAGTTTAAAATGGGTCTTTCAATACAAGGGCTTGATTAGAATTAGCTAATGATTACGATAAACTAGTTTTGGATTGGTGGACATAAGATGTGTCTTGAGGTGAGTGTTTCAAAAAGCATTGAGAATCGATAAACATTTATCTCTCTGCTCCAGAGCTTCCTAGAATAAAAAAGTTGTGTTGATGAAGACAATAGAAGTCATGTTAATGAAGACAGCCAAACAATAATGTCATGGCCACGTAGACAATAAGCTTTAGAGATGTCTGATCTTGGATTCACACAATCGGATAGTGAGGACCAGTTTGGAATCTGAGGAGAATAATTTGAGTAAGGACAGGTAAAGGTAACAAAGAAGCAAGGCTGACATTGAGTTTAGCTAAAATGATGCTCATCCTTAGTGTGTGTGGAGGGCAGGGGAAGGGAGAGAGAGATTGATTGACAGTTCCATAAAAACAGCCGTGTAAAATATTTGTCTGCATATGTCTACAGTTTCATTTACTTAACCTATACTCTTTCTTTTTTCTTTTTTAAAAAAAATTTATTTATTTATTTATTTGACAGAGATAAAAATAAAAGAGAGAGAGAGAGAGACTGAGAGCACAAGCAGGGGTGGGGGTGGTGGGTAGCAAGAGAGAGAGAAGCAGGATCTGCATGGAGCAGGGAGCCTGATGTGGAGCTCCATCCCAGGGTCCCTGAGCCAGAGGCAGACACTTAACTGACTGAGCCGAGGCACTCTAAGGAACAGACTTTGAATAAATTCTTTAAATTCACAACACTTAAAGAAAAGCCAAAAGAGCACCAAGCTGTTTTGGAAAATCTTGCTTAAAATTTTCACTTTGAGCAATATTCAAATCATAAACACTCCCTTTGTGTAATTTTGGCCTGCCTGCCAGTGACTCACCTTCAGTGCGTAAGGAGAGGATTTCCCCTCCCTAGTTAATTCCATTATGTTTTCAGAGGAAGGAGTTTATTTTGAATAAAACTACTTGGGTACATTGGTTGAGGTTTATGGGTGAGAGGTCATCACTGTCAATGGATACTACTTAATGCGCACCTACGTGTCAGCTGTGCACTTCACATAGATTATCAGTAATTCCTACAACTGTTCTCTTATTTTTTTGAACAGATATTGAAACTGGGGCTCAGAAAAGTTACTTGCTCAAGGTCTTAGCTAATAAGTCCAATGCCAACAATGAAGTCATTTCCACTTGACATCACAGCTCATTTGCCACACACTGTGTTGTCTCTTATGTTCTTGTATTAAAGCCACCTTGAATGAGTTGAAGTTGCAGATTTAATAAAAAAGATCATTCTGTTTATAGTTCTAATGGGCTTTCCTTTAAGAATCCCTAACCCCTCCCCAGCTACTCCATCCCTTTGGCTATCATTTTAATCATTAACCTATGCAATCTTTCACATCCTTTTGTTGTTACTGTTCAGTACACTTATTTATTGTGCCACACTTTCCGCCTTCTGCATTTCATGACAAATTAGTAATGGCTCTTTATTTGTACAAATGGGGCTGTCTGGAAGGGCTTGCTGTTTGGTGTGGAATAGCAGATAGAGCTCAGATAATAGGAAAATAAGTATGGAATGCAAATGTATTCCTGTGCGTTGTCGGGACCTGTCTCTAGGTATCGAAGTTCAGCAAAATCACACCCTGCTATTCCAGTTAACACATCTATTTGTGGCTGTCATAACCTAAAAACCTAGGAATGCTTCTGTGCAGAGACTTAACCAATAGATTTGCATGTGTTCATCTAGTTACCCAAGTCCACTCATTTTTTTGAAGATTTTATTTATTCATGAGAGACACAGAGAGACAGAGACAGAGACACAGGGAGAGGGAGAAGCATGCTCCACGCAGGGAGCCTGGTGTGGGACCCGATCCCGGGTCCCCAGGATCACACCCTAGGTGGAAGGAGGCACTAAACCGCTGAGCCACCCGGGCTGCCACCCAAGTCCACTTGTATCTGGTCTCCAAAACCTAAGTACATATTATATTTCAGCATCTTTGTATGAATCATACATGGCATTCTCATTCTAGAATGTACATGGGGCATTTCTTTCTAGGGTAGTAAAGATAATATATTTTATAGTTTAACACCTAGTTATGGTACTTCTTAATTTTTTTCAGTCATTATCCATTTTGTCCTCAATCTTGTGACAAACAGCTATTTTTCTAATTCATACTAAACAAGTAAAACGAAAATGCAACTTGGCAAAACTCACACGCTGGTAATGGCAGAGTTGTTTCTCATTTAAAATCCAAAAATTCCTTCTTCCAGACGACACTCCCTATCTTACAAAATGTCTCCAGCCCACTGGAGGGTTCTAAGCACCCACCCTAGCTGTGTGAAACAAGCTTACTGATCAGGGCTCGGAAGACAGGAGTTATTTTCACTTGAATTCCAGAAGGAAGTGAAGGAGGCCTGAGTCAGTCCTGTTGGCCAAGAGCCTGGATTTCTTAGGCCCTCTGTGGAGGATGCAGTTTCTAGAACTCAGTATACTCATTGGCTTCCTTAGCTAAGTTGCTGGTTCTACTTACTTAGTGATTACTTAGTGGTTTTCTTCCTTTAACTGTAGTTATTTGGCCTGACCTGTGTGACTGTTTCTTCTGTGAATGGTCGTGTTGGTGACATATTGCTTTCCTCTGAGATTACGACTGCCACAACTCTTGCTTTAGAGAATATATATTTCTTATATTTATATCCTATATTAATTTTATTTATAATAACTAAATATAAATATATGTTTAAATATATTTTTCTTTGACACACAGTTATGGAACACTTATGTGCAATATTTTGTGCTATATCTTGGACATAAACAATGAATATAACAAAGTCTACTCCTCTTGAAGTTTCAAGTATAGCTTACTACAAAGGATATGCTTGTCTATCGAATGCATTGGAAATAAATATATGTAGAAAGTAAAAGAAGTACACATCCCCCGTGATACCACCACCCATAGATAATCACTGTTAATATTTTGGTATGTAGGCTTTCAACAATATTATAGTATCACCTAAAAGAAGATTATATTATGCATTCCTTTTATAATTTATAATTGCTCTTGTCACTTATTGGTGATTAGGGAGCATCTTTTGATTTGATAATCTGCTACATCATGGGTATGACAATAGATTCCTTTGTAGAGATATCCCACAATTTGTTTAGCCAATCCCCAATTTTTAGCTGGTTAGGTTGTTTCAAAAGTTTTGCTGCTATAAACTTTTATGCGACAAGCATTTCCTTAATTATCTTCTTCATGTAGCCATGTTTATTTACTTAGACCACATACCCTTAAAGTTTAAATAGAGAATCAAAGTATATACATTTTAAGGCTTTGGCGCTCTCTCTCTTTCTCTCTCATAAAAATAAAAATCTCAAAACAAAAAAAAGGAGACATACACAAAAAGGAGATCATTCAACTTCTGTGGATTCTAATGTTGATTTAAATGAGCTACTGTTTGGACTTTCTTGACCTTCATTGATTACATTGTATATAAATGAAATCTAGTAGTATTGATATGAACTAGTCGTGATAATAACCAGAGTGAAAAACTAACTGAGCTCTAAACAAGTTTTTCTTCCATCTCTTCATCCTTTCTTCTTGCTAAGGAAGTCTAGGGAGGAGAACACTTCTTTCTTTCTTACTACCAGTCTGCCTAAATCCTATCCTGAACCTCTTTCCTAGCAATCTTTTTGTAGGAAATTATGGTGCTAAAGGGCAGAAAGGGGAAACATATGCGAATGTAGAGAGCAGTTGTGACTGTGTCTGGCCTTCCAACTATTCCTTACTCTCACATACATGGCAGACATAATTATTGCTGCATATTTTCCCATTAAGTCCAGAGTTTGCCTTGGAATCTCATTCAACAGAATGATACAAGAAGATATCATCAATCAACAGAAGTTGGCAAGAAAATGAATCATACATGGCATTCTCATTCTAGAATGTACATGGGGCATTTATCTCTTTCTAGGGTAAATTCGATATATGATAATTTGCATTTATATACATACGTTCTCATGTTTTGGGTAATTGTTTATTCTTTAAAAGTTCTCTTCCTGGTAAGCAAATCCTCACAGTAGGATTTTTTGAGATCACAAGCCTTCCTAGAACATTTAAAAAACTATTTAATTTATTTATTTCAGAGAGAGAGATAGTATGAACAGGAAGGGGGTGCAGAGGGAGAAGGTAGAGGGAGAAGCAGGCTCCCTGCTCAGCAGAGATCCCAATGTAGGGCTCCATCTCAGGACCCTGGGATCATGACCTAAGCTGAAGGCAGACTCTTACTGGACTGAGCCACCTAGGTGTTCCCTTTCCTAGTACATTAAATGTGTTATTGTTTGAGTTACACATGACTATCTTTTAATATTACATGACATGAGGTGAGTTCTTTTTTGTGTTTAAGGCTAAAAAAAGTCATTGTTTGGAGCCAGAATAAACAATTTGCAAATAAATGGGTTAGAATTTGTATGATATTCTTAAACTGAGTTTCAACAAAACTATTAGAATATTAGGTATTTATTTTACAGTAAAGATAAATAGGTATTTATTTTACAGTACAGTAGGCTCAGTCAATACTGTTATATATACACAATTTTTTTTTTTTGCCTTTGCATAGTACTTTATAGTCTACAAAGTGCTCTCATGCTTGTTTTCTCATTGGTTCCCTGAAATAATGTGTGATAGGCAAGAAGTACCATTTATTGCTAGGGAAATTCCAAAATAGTAAATTGTATTTCAAAATAGGTTAAAATAACTCTTAGAGAGGCGGAGCCCAAGCCTAGATGATTTTTTAATCTAGCTTTTATTTAATTTAAAAACAATTCACATTGTATGTGAACTATTCTTAGATAAAAAAGAACTACTACTTTCCTATGGTCAATATTTATAAGATACAGAAAGTTATGCAGAGAAAATTTCCCTCTGACATTTGTCCTCCACCCACCCATTTTCCTTTTGGGGCAATATCATTAGGTTAGTATTAGTTAGTTGGCTATCTATGCAGAGATATTCTATGCATATACTAGTGAATAGAAGTCTCCTCTACCATTTTTTATGCTGATGCTAAAATACTATACATTTTATTCTGTACCTTACTTCTTTCACCTATTAACTCTGCACATAAATCATTCCAGATCTATGCATAAAGAATTCATCTTCAATTTTTATTTGAAACAACTAAGTAGGGCATTGATTGAGTGATTCACTATTGATCAAACCAGGCCCTTACCAGTGAGGATTTAAATAGTTTAAAATCTTTCATCATGGTAAAAATGTTACAATATATACAAACATACATGGCTAACAGACTACATGAAAAGTTGTTCAACATCATTCACCTGGGAAATGAAAATCAAAACCATAATGAGATATCACCATACATGTATCAGAATGGCTAAAATTAAAAGGACAAGAAAACAAGTGTTGATAAGGATGTGGATAAAAAGGAACACTTGTATACTGTTGGTGGGAATATAAACTGGGACGGCCACTGTGGAAAATAGTACAGAGCTTCCTCAAAAAATTAAGATGGAAATATCATATGATCCAATAATTCCACTATTAGATATTTACCCCAAAGGAAATGTAAACACTAATTTGAAAAGATATATATGCATCGCTATGTTTCCTGCAGCATTATTTACAATAGTCAAGATATGGAAGCAACCTAAGTGTCCAACAATAGGACACTTATCAAAAGATAAGAAAGAAGGAAGATATCACACACACACACACACACACAGAGGAATATTATGCAGCCATAAAAAGGATGAGATCATGCCTTCAGAGACAAGAGGGATGGACCTAGCAGGTATTATGCTGAGTGAAATAAGGTAGATTGATAAAGACAAATACCATGGTTTCACTCACATGTGGAATCCAAAAGAAAACTACAAAAAAGAATAAACAAACAAAAAAAATGCAGAATTGGGACTATAAATACAAAAAACAAACTGATGGTTGACAGAGAGGAGACGGGGTCGAGGTACAGGGAGTGGGAGATACAGGTTTGCAGTTAGGGAATGAATAAGTCAGAAAAATAAAAGGCACAGCATAATGAATATAGTCCATGATACTGCAATAGCCTTGTGTGGTGACAGATGGTAGCTGTACTTGTGGTGAACATAGCATAATGTATAAACATTTTTAATCACTATGTTGTACACTTGAAACTAATGTGACAATGTGTGTCAGCTATACTCGGGTTTTTAAAATGCTACAATATAAAGGCCTTGAACACAAGTCATTTCAAGATGTGGGAGTAGATGACTTAAGGATGTAGGTGCAAAGCTTTTGGGTGAGGGGATGTATACCTTTGTAATTCTGATAGATATTGCCAAATTGTTCTCCGAAGAAATTGGATCAATTTTCACTCCTGCCAGCAATTATGAAAGGGTCTATTTCACACAGTCTTGCAAATAATGTTTTATTACACTTTTTGATGCTTGCCAGTTTGAGAGATGAAAAGTATTTCATTGGTAGTTTTAATTTTTAATTGTCATATTTTGAGTACAGTGGAGCATTATGTCAAATATAGAAGAACTATTTGTCTTTCTTCTGTAAACTATCTTTTCATGTCCCTTTTCATTGGGGTGATAGGTCTTTTTTAAATTTATTAACAGCAGTTTTCATATATTAGAGAGATCCATTCTTTGTGTGATGCACATGACTTTTGGATCTAAATTTCATGTTCCTATCATTATACTAAAATAATAAAAATCACTTTTAATGATAGTATCTCCAGAACTTGCAAATCTTTCACATTATTTATCTATTTGCATGTAAATTTTGTTTCTTTTCTGTAAGATTATTTCATCTCTGTAATTAATTTACAGTGTTGATGAATTTCAACTTTCAATTTTCCATATTTCTGAGCATCTTTAGAGAACCTTCTGAGATTCTAATCTTACCTCTGAGTACTCCTTCTTAGCAAAAGGCATGTTTCTTTTCTGAAAATTTTTACCCAAATATCTGGAAACAAATTAACTTCTAGACTTCTAAATTTTAGAATTTCACAGTGGCATAGATCTTTCTTTTGAATCTAAGCTATTTGGGCACCTGGATTTTTCTGGGGGTGTGTGACAGCAAGCTGTATTTCTTGAGATTATTCCTCCTCATGACAATGTCCTAACCCATGGAAATTGTACCTCTCGAGCATGGTGTACCTCTCCCTATTTGCTGACCCCCTGGGTCTGTCCCAGAAAGAAACTATTGCACCACTTTTTCCCATGCCTTCCTGTCTACAGATGACTTTTAGTGGATTATGGCTAACCAAATTCAAATCCTGAAAATATAAAGAACAGATTGTAATTGACAAACTCTTTGTTTTCAAGTTATTTATGTGGCTTTTCAGCAATGACACAAAGCTCTCTTTGTCTCCGAAAAACAGAAAGAACTTCTTAACTCACCAAGTATTTAAATCTACTCAATATGATGGGTGGCCTAATGCATGAATCCTGGCCTGGCACAAAGGAAGTGCTGTGAAAAACCCATTCTCAAGCCATTTATGCTGCTCAGTTTGCCACCATGAAGGGTACTTAGGTAAAAGATTGAGAGGGATTAAAGAATGCTTAAAGATTTACAGTGGGAATAATTCAAGTAGTTGGAAAATTAAATCTATAAATAAAAGCATAAGGACCTGTGGTTTTCTAGCCTACAAAAGAGAAGTCTCCAGAGTACTTTAATAATGTGTTTCTGGGTCATAAAATAAACATGGAAAGAATGGTGCTTACATAGTCATCTGGGGACAAGGGAAAATGAGCACATGAATGAGGAAGAAGAGTATAGGTTAGAAACCAGATAACACTTTGAATATGCTCCTCATTTAAAAAATAGGGACGTGTTCTTTTCTCTACGTATATTATAGTTTAAGAAAAAGTTAAAAAATGAAACGACTGATTTTTATCTAGGTGGGATGCCTTTGGATAGATCAAAGAGTAGATAGTTTCCTAAAGCTTAGGGATAATGAGTATGGCCTCTGCCATTGGATTTCTTGGATTAAATTCTAGCTCTACTTTCTCCTGTTTGGATGACCTTGGGCAAATCTCTCTCTTCATTTCTCTTAGGCTCATCCCTCCCTTCTTTTTTTTTAAGATTTTATTCATCTATTTATGAGACATACACACACACACACACACACACACACACACAGAGAGAGACAGAGACATAGGCAAAGGGAGAACCAGGTTCCCTGCTGGAAGCCACATCTAGGACTCAATCCCAGGACCCCAGGATCATGACCTGAGCCAAAGGCAGATGCCCAACCACTGAGCCACCCAGTCACCCCTCATTCCTCACTTTTAAATTAGGTATGATAGTGTTGTTATGAGGATTATATGAGATGATGTACATGACCTAGTTAAGATTTGGTTTTGTTTTAAAAAGCAGAACATCCAAATATTAGTAGTCTAAACAAGAGACAAATTACTTTTGTCTTACGAATAAATCTCACTAGGTGCCTAGGGCTCTGATGTGGTGCTCCTGGTATGCAGGTACTGGTTTGTGTGGTTGCTGTACTATGGATGACTTCCATATCTAAGTATCTGTCTATCCTAGCCATGTCATTGTCTGCATTCTTGCATTAAGAAAGATAAGGAAAGGCTTTTTTGGAACACTTCCACTTCCAGGCCATTGGTCAGAATTTAGTTGCATAATGACACTTAGCCAAGCAAGATTAGGACACACAGTCTCTTTCCAAGTAGCTATGTACTTAGCCACAAATCATGGGTTCTTTTAATATCAATAAAGGTGAATATAGTTATTGAGGGAGCACATATATTTAGAAATAGCAGCTTCTGCTACAGAGTACGAAATGCTTAGCGTAGAGTCTAGCAATAAATAAAAATTCTTATGGTTGTAATCATTGCAAACTCAGATTCATATACCCAGTATCGCATCAGCTATTTACACCTGTGTATTAAGCACCATCTCAACATTTCTAAAACTGAAGTCGTTCTATCGCTTATTATTCCCTTTCTTCCACTGTTTCTCCTCTCAGGGGATAGGGGATGCCTTGCCTAGTCTTGGCTAATGGCTTCACCACTTATCTACCTTGGAGTCTTACTCTGCTCCCCCTTTTGCTTCGCTCATTAAATCTAATCAGTTTTGGGGACCTATCCACTCTCCTTGGGAGATGTCCCTCAGATACAGTTTCTTTTTTTCTACCCTCATTATTCACTACTTTACCTTCACAACTCTTTAGAATGGCTTTGAGGGCCCTTCCTAGTCTGACTCTAATTTATTATTCAACCCAACACGCTTTTCACAATTTGTGTTTAAAAAAAAAAGCAAATATTTGTATTTTTCTTGTTTTAGGCAAATTTTGAACAAAATGTTTCTTTAATATAGAATTTATTTTTTAACAAAGATTGTGATAAAAAATTTGCATAAGCATTTAGTTTTAAATACTGCAGTGAATGTAATATCAGAATGACTTTTCCTAATGGGGCATCTCTAATATGTGTCTCAACAAGTAAAACAGTTACCCAGAAAAAAAACCAAAAAGCAAAAAACCCAAAACCATGTATATTCTTTTCATTTATTTTCTCTTCATGTACATCTTCTCTCTAAAACCTATAGACTCTCAGGAAGGTGAGAACATTTCAGAGATATCTGCTTCTGCTCCAACTTCTCCCCATACTTTGTAAAAGATTTGCACATGATCCATAAATGAATTAACCTCTTGTAATAAAAATAAACTTGCTTTGTAAGCAATTAATCCCTAGCTATTTGGTCACTGTAAGTCTTTAATCACTCTCCTTTCTGGTCTGTTAAATGTTCAGGCTCTTATCCTTCACTGTGATCCAAATTTACACAAGACTTTGAATCCAGAGTTTGGAATCTGAATTATCACATCTGTCTTCTTTATTAACCCAAAATTCTTTAAAACAAAGTGAAAAGGCATTTCCATCAACCTAAGTAAGGAACCTTATGCAGACTCCAGCTATATATATCTAACTAGGCGAGGATAAGAGGAAATGTTACTTGTTATAAGTTTAGACTTTGGAGTTGGAAGGTTGTGATTCTAGCTCCATCACCCCCTGGTCATGTGACCTTTGGCAAGTGCCTTAGCACTTTGGTGCCTTTTTAAAAAAAGGGTTAGATTAGTGCTGTCCTGCTCTTGGATTTCTTGTCTTTGTTTTAAAGATAAATGAGTTAATATATGCCAAGCTCTTCGACCAATGCCTGGTTCATAGGAGGTACCAATAAATGGTAGGGTCTCAGGTGCTTAATCCTTGATTTCTATTGTAGGTTGCCAGATGAAATACAGAATATTCACAAAACACTATCAAGTAATAATATTATTGCTCCTTATATTACAGATAGGGAAATAGGCTCAGAATGTTTAGACATTTTCCTGCCTGTTTCTCAATGCTGAACTCTTTCTACATTATCAGACAGTTGGAAATAAGGCTTGAATTTAATTTGAAATTCCAATGGCTGAAACTGTGGAAGGAGCCTCGGTGTCCATCGAAAGATGAATGTATCAAGAAGATGTGGTTTATGTATACAATGGAATATTCCTCAGCCATTAGAAATGACAAATACCCACCATTTGCTTCGACGTGGATGGAACTGGAGGGTATTATGCTGAGTGAAATAAGTCAATCGGAGAAGGACAAACATTATATGGTCTCATTCATTTGGGGAATATAAATAATAGTGAAAGGGAATAGAAGGGAAAGGAGAAGAAATGGGTAGGAAATATCAGAAAGGGAGACAGAACATGAAGACTCCTAACTCTGGGAAACGAACTAGGGGTGTTGGAAGGGGAGGAGGGCGGGGGGTGGGGGTGAATGGGCGACGGGCACTGAGGGGGGCACTTGACGGGATGAGCACTGGGTGTTATTCTGTATGTTGGCAAATAGAACACCAATAAAAAATAAATTTATTATTAAAAAAAATCAGTAGTGCAGAGGTGAGGTAGGCAGTATAAAGCATTACAACCTCTGTATTTATGGTTGGAGAAAGCTCAGAGAGGTTAAATAACTTGCCCAAGGTTATGTAGACTATAAATGAGAGAGCCAGGTATGGAATAGAGGTATATTTAGCTCAAAGTCCATGTTTTCCCCACAAAGAGGCAAAGAGAATTTCAGTTTAGAGAAAGTGAAGATTAGTACATATATAATGACAACCATAAAATTACTTTAAGGTATAATTAAATGAAAATACATGATTGTTAAGTGGAGTGTTTAGCAAAAGCTTCTGACCTTGCTGTGACACCTGAAGTTACGTCTAGAAGACTCGATACAGAGAAATAAAACTAATTGTGTCAGAAAAAACAGAATCACTTTTTCTTTCACTTAATCACTTTCTTTTTTGTTTCTGAAAATGTGGTTTCTGGATGTTGAAGCTCTTGAAAAAAGACATGGGCAATCAGATGAAATTATTCAGGTTTCTAGGAAAGAAGATCATCAAAAAATGTTCCATCATGCCTTCACTGAAAATAGACACATTATAATGGATCCAAAATTGATACCAAGGAAGATTTGATACTATGGTGGTAAACTGCCTGAAATACTAAACAAAAAAGCCAGTACCTATAAAATAGGAAAAGCAAAGGGTCTGTTTTGCTGCCCTTTAAAATGGAAAACCTGATCATAATAGCTGAAAGGAAAATAATACTCTAAGATGGGAAAACATCAAAAGTAGTTAATTCCGGTCAGATGTAAGTCCATGTATTAGTCTTCTATTGTTGCTGTAACAAATGACCACAAACATGGTAAAATAAAACAAAAATCTTTCTTATGCTTTGGCAGGTTAGAAGCATGCCATGGATCTTCCTGAAATAAAATTGAGGGGTCAACGGGGCTGTATTCCTATCTGGAGTCTCCGGGGTTGAATCAATGTCTTTGCCTTTCTAGTTTCCAGAGACTGCCTACAAACGTAGGCATCTTCTTCCATCTCTAAAGCCAGCAAAGTTACACCTCTCCACCTACTCTTCCTAGTCACATCTCCTCTGACTCCCTTCTGCTTTCCTCGTCTACTTTTTTTTTTTTTAAGATTTTATTTATTTATTCATGATAGAGAGAGAGAGACAAGCAGAGGGAGAAGCAGGCTCTGTGCAGGGAGCCCGACTTGGGACTCGATCCCGGGTCTCCAGGATCACACCCCAGGCTGAAGGCAGTACTAAACAGCTGAGCCACCGGGGCTGCCCTCTTCTTCTACTTTTAAGGACCTTGTGATTATGTCAGGCCCACCTAGTTAAGTTATGCTAATCTCCCCATCTCAGGATCCTGAACCTTAATCATATCTGCAAAGTCCCTTCCTGCCACATAAGATAACATATTCACAAGATGTGGTCCTGTTGTGGGCATCATTCTGCTCACCACAGTCCATGTAGTTAATATTATAAAACATTAGACAAAGAATTTTAATTGGAGCTCTGGTAGTACATTTAAAAATTACTTCAGGGATCCCTGGGTGGTACAGCGGTTTAGCACCTGCCTTTGGCCCAGGGCGCGATCCTGGAGACCCGGAATCAGGTCCCACATTGGGCTCCCGGTGCATGGAGCCTGCTTCTCCCTCTGCCTATGTCTCTGCCTCTCTCTCTCTCTCTCTCTGTGTGTGTGTGTGACTCTCATAAATAAATAAAAATTTAAAAAAAATAAAAATAAAATAAAAATTAATTCAGGTTAATATATGTACATGGTTAAAGTTGTACTGAAGGGTTTACCCTACCACCTAAGTCCTTCTTTAGAAGTCGCTACTTTTACAACTTCAATTTTTTTGTTATTCTGGTGGTTAACTCCATGTCTCCAATAAATCATGTATAATGCGATTTCTTGACTTATCAACTTTGACACTTCCTAGTGTCATCCTGCTATGAGTCATGAGGGTTTACCTCACACAACTCTCACACCTGTCACCACTCCTCATGGAACTTCCCAAGGAAGTGGGTATGGAGATAAATCTATCAGTGCTTTCAGACCAAAAAGTTCTTTTTCATTCTCTCCCACTTGATTAATGGTTTGGCTGGGTAGAGAATGCTAAGTTGGAAAAAAGCTTCCCACAGAACCTTAAAAATATTGCTGTACTATGTGGTGTCGCTAATAAAACAAAAAGGAATCAATGCTTTTTTAAAAAAGATTTTATTTATTTATTCATGAGAGCCCACAGAGAGAGGCAGAGACACAGGCAGAGGGAGAAACAGCCTCCCTGCTGGGAACCTGATGCAGGACTCTATCCCAGGACCTCAGAATGAGCCAAAGGCAGACACTCCACCACCAAGCCACCCAGACATCCCAGGAATCAATGCTTCTGATTCTAATTTCTGTGTACACAATTGTCTTTCCCAGCCCTCTGTGGAAGCTTTTTAATATCTTTTAACTTTTGGAGTTTTGAAGTTTTATAATAATGTGCCCAAGTGTGGTTCTTTTTAAATTCATACCATTGGTTGCAAGTAGACCCTACCAGATTGGAGACAGGTCCTCCTTTCATCTCTGGAGAATTATCTTATTTTAATTCTTTGATAAATTGTTCTCATGTCTTTAGAATTCTTAATAATTAGGCTTTATATTGATTCTCAATTTTGTTGATCTTTTCTTTAGTATCTCCTGTGTAAGGACACTAAAGTTTTACTTAAGGCTCTCTTCTGCTGTTTCCTGGATATTCTTTTTGTTTAGGGGAAAATTTTGCTATTTATCTTGGTCTTTCTGTTACACTGCAACCTTCCCTCAGTTTTCTGGTAGTCATTTGTTGCCCATTTCTATTTAAAACTGAGGGAATTAAAAGGTTATGGTGTGTTCTGTATGTGAAGAGGTTTGGTGGCTAGAAGCTTTACATTATAGTTAGAGGGAAGTGAGCCAACTGCCTTTTCTTTTAGCTAATACTAGAAGGAGAGGGGCTTTGCTTTCTGGCACCAGTGAAATGCCTAACTACAAGTCATTCTGTGTGAAAAGACAGGTGTCTATGTCTTATACAGGTCTTCATTTAATCTCATTTTCATGTCCACTTTCTCCTGACCTTTCTTCTACCTATAGTCTCTATTCTGAAGCATCTTGATTTCTGCTGGACAAGGTGTTTCCCATATCTGCTGAAACCTCCTTCTCTCTTGTTTTGGGTTAGAGCTTTAGCACAAGAGGTATTCTTTCTCAATTTCCATATTCCAGAAATATGTTAAAGTACTTGTTTTTGGATGCCCCCACTATTTTCTTTTAGTTATTGTGTTTTTATAATTTTCGATAATCCTTATTGTAATCTTATGGGGTATACAGAAGAAGAAAAGTTGAAAATAGGCTGAATCTACCATTTTGTACTGAGATATAACATAAAATGTTTGGTTGAGGTTGGTGGGGAAAAGCATAGGACCAGTTAGTAAAAAATTGTTAATGATTCTTGATTTTATGTGGAATGGAAAAAGGGATGAGTATACATAGAAATAGCATCCTAAGTGATTTGAGACATAAAATTTATGAGTGTTTTTTAGTCCTGCTATTCTTCTCATTTCCAATCATACAGAACTTTTCAAACACATCTAAGAATATAAATTCTCCTTTGATGTGAATTCTTTTGCTTCTTAAAGGACTTTTATTTTTCTATAGATACTTCTCAGAGTTTTGTGCAATAACCTCCAGTCAGGTGTCTCAGTTACAGCTTGACTAGGTACTATCACTCATAGTACCCCTATGAGTGATATGAAATAGATTTATTGTAGGGATTAGATCATACAAAGTGTACAAGAACCTGGAGGCACAGAAATCTTAACAGTGATGTTAGAAGATCAGAGAAAAGTTGCTAATCATCATGAAAGGAAACTGGAGAAATAATATCTTTAAGTCCCCTCTGCATATCATGGTGGGCTTGCAGTTAGTGTAGGTCATCAGGACACATAGGAAAGGAAAATGCAAGCTGAGATCCATAGAGACAGAGTGGAACCTGAGGAAACAAACTAGAACTCATGTGGCCAGAGGGAACTTGTTTGATGCTCACAACATCTGGATGACCTGAGATGGAAGCTGGTGCCTTTTACATGTTATTGCATGTACACCTAGACTAGGACTCAGAAAATCCAAAGGAGGAGATCTGGCCAGAGCTAGAATTGCTGTTGATGGGCAGCTGCTCTTTGTCAGGTGGGCAAGCAGGTCAGAGACAAGGTGTGTGAACTGTAGCAGTGCCTGGGGCACAATCTTAATACAGTCTACCATGATTTATCAATTAGACATATATCAGGCTTGATGTTTCTGTTGGATGTCTGTGTGGACATGTTGGGAGAAAGTCAGAATTCGTGGTCAGAGAGATTAACACTAGAATCTTAAGGTTTTTAAAAAAGAAGATTTCCATGGTTGATAAGATTTAGAAAAAAGAAAATTAAGATGACTAGATTTTAGGGGACCAAGGAACTATGAACTTAAGACTTTAGACTATTGGGGAAGTCATCCAAATGGACATGGAAGTAGTACACTATGATGATAAATATTTCAAAAAACTTGTGCCAAACCGATTTAAGTTAAGTATTGACCAATGGCAGTAGATGGCTGAGAATAGGAGCTGGCTAACATGTCTCAAAGGAGGAGAGGTTTGTTAGCTTTTATTAGAGGAAGATAAAGAAGACATGATTTCAAACTAACATGAGGTGCTAAAGAATGCCACTTCTTCTCTAGTAGATAGCCTGTTATGTTTTTCTTTGAAGATATAAACTTCATGTGATTTTGGAGGAGCTATCTATTTTGGTGTTCAGCCTCACAAATTAGTCGACTTATGTCCCAGGCTGGACCAATAGAAAGTTATGGAAAGTGTTTGCATAGAAAGTAACTGGATCAAAGAATAGCTTTATTACCTAAGCTATTCAACTACAGTACTTCTGAATTGTAGATGTACTCTTCAAGATGAGGGTAAAGATGATGTGACCTTGTTATCAGCAGCCGTCTTGCCCACTGCCTAGAAGATGGCCATAGAACCCTGAGAAAATTATTTTGAGCAGAGACAAGTAGAAATAATGACTGAAAGTTGGAATAATATTTCTTTTTTTTTTTTAATTTTTATTTATTTATGATAGTCACAGAGAGAGAGAGAGAGAGAGAGAGAGAGGCAGAGACACAGGCAGAGGGAAAAGCAGGCTCCATGCACCGGGAGCCTGATGTGGGATTCGATCCCGGGTCTCCAGGATCGCGCCCTGGGCCAAAGGCAGGCGCTAAACCGCTGCGCCACCCAGGGATCCCTGGAATAATATTTCTGATATTTGTTTGCATCTTTGAGAATACCTCTCTTCAGTTATATAGGTCCATAATTTTTTAAGCTTATGCTAGACATTAGTCTGAGTCTCTATAACTACTAACCAAAAGACTATTAACTATTAACTTATATACTCCTTCCTATACCTCATCTCCATGGCCTTGGACTGTGTGAATTATAAGAGAACAAAGAGCCTTCATTATAGGTTTAGAGAGAGAAAAGATTCTCCAGGGAAGTGAGGTTTCTGTTAATACTAAGAGTACAGAATGCTTGTTTACAGTGGGATTGAGTTTTGAAGGCCATGATGAAAAGGGTTCGAAGAGTGGGAAGTCTGAGAAAGAGGGTGACTGGAGAGAAAGTACTGAATAAAGGGAGACTTAATATCAATGCAAGCTCTTTGAAACAATTAACGTGCTAATATACTAACATATAAAATCATATTGCCATGGCTTTTGTGACTGTATATGTAATAAAAATATATGTCAGATTTTGTTTAAAATGCCGCTTATACGAGCTATCTAAAGTAGTCAAATTCATAGGAATAGAAAGTAGGAAGGTGGCTTCCAGGACCTTAGGGAGAAAGAGATGGGGAGCTGCTATTTAATGATATTTAAAGATAGATCCCACCCCAATATCAATAAAAACCGCTCTACACCTGGATATTTAAAAATGAACCTTGCAAATTCAAAAGATAAAGAGAATTTCCTGAAAGCAGCAAGAGACAAGTAATCTCTAAATTTTATGGGGAGAAGTATTAGTATAACAGCAGACCCCTCCACAGATACCTGGCAGGCCAGAAAGGGCTGGCAGGATATATTCAGGGTCCTACATGAGAAGAACATGGAGCCAAGAATACTTTATCCAGCAAGGCTCTCATTCATAATAGAAGGAGAGATAAAGAGTTTCCAAGATAGGCAGAAACTGAGAGAATACGTGACCACGAAGCCAGCTCTGCAACAAATACTAAGGGGGATTCTGTAATAGAGGAAGTCCAAGGGAACAATCCACAAAAACAGGGACTGAATAGGTTTCATGATGACACTGAATACATAGCTTTCAATAGTAACTCTGGATGTGAATAGGTTTAATGACCCCACCAAAAGGCGCAACTGCCGATTCACACTGGATATAAAAGCAAAACCCATCTCTTTGCTGTGTACAAGAGACTCATTTTAGACATAAGGACACCTACAGCCTGAAAATAAAAGGTTGGAGAAAAACGAACCATTCCAATGGTCCTCCAAAGAAAGCAAGGGTAGCCATCCTTAGATCAGATAAACTACATTTCTTCACAAAGACTGTAGTAAGTGATGAAGGGGGACACTATATCATACTTAAAGGATCTATCCAACAAGAAGACCTAACAGTCATCAATATTTATGCCCAGAATTTATGCCCGCAATGTGGGAGCTGCCAAGTGTATCAATCAATTAATAACCAAAGTTAAGGCCTACTTAGATAATGATACACTCATACTTGGTGCCTGGAATGAAGCGCTTTCTACAATCAACAGGTTTTCTAAACACAACATCTCTAAAAACAAGAGTTTTAAATGGTACACTAGACCAGATGGATTTCACAGATATTTACAGATCTTCCCATCCAAACACAATTGAATACACATTCTTCTCAAGTGCACATGGATCTTTCTCCAGAGTGGACCACATACTGGGTCACAAAACAGGACTTAACTGATACCAAAAGATCGGGATCATCCCCTGCATCTTTTCACACCATAATGCTTTGAAATTAGAACTAAATCACAAGAAAAAGTTTGGAAGGATTTCAAACATATGGAGCTTAAGGACCATCCTGCTAAAAGATGAAATGGTAAAGCAGGAAATTAGAGAAGAATGAAAAAGATTCATGGAAACTAATGAGAATAAAGATACAACTGTTCAAAATCTTTGGGATACAACAAAAGCACTCCTGAGGGGGAAATTCATCGCAATATGAGCATCCATCCAAAAACTGGAAAGAACTCAAATACAAAAGCGAACGTGGTATCTAAAGGAGCTGGAGAAAAAAACAGCAAATAGATCCTACACACAGCAGAAGAAGAGAGTCAATAAAGATTCGGGCAGAACTCAATGAAAGAGAGACCAGAAGAAATGTGGAACGGATGAACGAATCCAGGAGTTGGTTTTTGAAAGAATTAATAACATAGATAAATCATTAGGCAGCCTTATTAAAAAGAAGAGGGAAAGGACTCAAATTAATAAAATAATGAATGATCAATGAGAGAACACCACAGACACCAAAAAATACAAACGAATTCTAAAGCTTATTATGAGCAACTACATGCCAATAAATTAGGCAATCTTGGAGAAATGGACACATTTCAGGAAAACCACAAACTACCAAAACTGGAACAGGAAGAAATAGAAAACTGAACAGGCCGATAACCAGGGAAGAAATTGAAGCAGTCCTCAAATCCTACCAAGACACAAAATCCAGGGCAAGATGCTTTCCCAGAGGAATTCTATCAAACGTTTAAAGAAGAAACCATACCTCTTCTACTAAAGCTCTTCTGAAAGATAACGAGATGTAGCATTTGCAAACTCCTTGAATGAGGCCAACATCACTTAAATTCTACAACCAGACAAAAACACCACCAAAAAGGAGAATTACAGACCAATATCCCTCATGAACATGGATGGAAAAATTCTCACAAGATTCTAGCCAGTATTATGCTGAGTGAAGTACGTCAATCGGAGAAGGACAAACATTATATGTTCTCATTCATTTGGGGAATATAAGTAATAGTGAAAGGGAATATAAGGGAAGGGAGAAGAAATGTGTGGGAAATATCAGAAAGGGAGACAGAACATAAAGACTCCTAACTCTGGGAAACGAACTAGGGCTGGTGGAAGGGGAGGAGGGCAGGGGGTGGGGGTGAGTGGGTGACAGGCACTGAGGGGGGTACTTGACGGGATGAGCACTGGGTGTTATTCTGTGTGTTGGTAAATTGAACACCAATAAAAATAAATTTATTATAAAAAAACAAAAAAAAAACAAAAAACAAAACAAACAAACAAAAAGATTCTAGCCAGTAGGAACCAACATAGCATTTCATTTCACTATTTTTTCTATTCCCCAAATGAAGGAGACCATATAATGTCTACCCACTCCGATTGCCTTATTCACTCGACATAACACCCTCCAGTTCCATCCACATCGAAGGAAATGGTGGGCATTTGTCGTTTCTAATGGCTGAGTAGTATTCCATTGTATACATAAACCACATCTTCCTTATCCATTCATCTTTTCATGGACACCGAGGCTCCTTCCACAGCTTAGCTATTGTGGACATTGCTGATAAACATCAGGGTGCAGGTGTCCTGGCATTTCATTGCATCTGTATCTTTGGGTTAAATCCCCAGTACTGCAATTGCTGGGTTGTAGTGCACATCTATTTTTTTATTTTTTTATTTTTACCTTTTTGGCAGATCTATTTTTAATTTTTTGATGAACTTCCACACAGTTTTCCAGAGTGGCTGTACCAGTTCACATTCCTACCAACAGTGCAGGAGGGTTCCCCTTTCTCCACATCCTCTCCACCATTTGTGGTTTCCTGCCTTGTTAATTTTCCACATTCTCACACATGTGAGGCGGTATCTCATTGTGATTTTGATTTGTATTCCCCTCATGGCCAGGGATGTGGAGCATTTTCTCATGTGCTTGTTGGTCATGTCTATGTCTTCCTCTGTGAGATTTCTGTTCATGTCTTTTGCCCATTTCCTGTTTGGATTGTTTGTTTCTTTGCTGTTGAGTTTAATAAGTTCTTTAGAGATCTGTGATACTAGCCCTTTATCTGTTACATCATTTGCAAATGTCTTCTCCCATTCTGTAGGTTGTCTTTTAGTTTTCTTGACTGTATCTTTTGCTGTGCAAAACCTTCCTATCTTGATGAAGTCCTAATAGACCATTTTTGTTTCTCTGTCTCTTGCCTTCATGGATGTATCTTGCGAGACGTTACTGTGGTCAAGATCCAAAAGGGTGTTGCCTGTGTTCTCCTCTAGGATATTGGTGGACTCTTGTCTCACATTGATATCTTTCATCCATTTTGAGTTGCTCTTTGTGTATGGTGCAAGAGAGTGTTCTATTTTCATTCTTCTGCATGTGGATGTCCAATTTTCCCAGCACCATTTATTGAAGAGACTGTATTTTCCAGTGGAGAGTTTTTTTTTTAAGTTTTTTATTTTTTTATTTTATTTTTTTTAAGATTTATTTATTTATGATAGAGAGAGAGAGAGAGAGAAAGAGAGGGGCAGAGACACAGGAGGAGGGAGAAGCAGGCTCCATGCCAGGAGCCTGATGTGGGACTCGATCCCGGGACTCCAGGATCATGCCCTGGGCCAAAAGCAGGCGCTAAACCACTGAGCCACCCAGGGATCCCCCCCAGTGGAGAGTTTTTCCTCCTTTATCGAATATTATTAGTTGACCGTAAAGTTGAGGGTCCACTTCTGGGTTCTCTATTCTGTTCCATGATCTATGTGTCTGTTTTTGGGCTGGTACCACACTGTCTCAATGACCACAGCTTTGTAGTACAACCTGAAATCTGGCATTGTGATGCCCCCAGCTATGGATTTCTTTTTAATATTCCCCTGGCTATTCAGGGTCTTTGCTGATTCCACACAAACCTGAAAATAATTAGTTCCAACTCTCTGAAGAAAGTCCATGCTATTTTGATAGGGATCCAGTGTCTGGGTGATTCACATGCTCGGAGGCATGAGGCTTAAGGGGGTTTCCAGTCTGAGGGATCCTGGTACATGCTCTGTTCTGGGGACTGAATTTCTCTGTGTCCTGCTGTGTTCGAGGGTTTGTGGTGTATGGGCGCCTTGTCAGCCAGGGATCTGGAGCATCCATTTGTCCACTACTGAGCTGGGGCAGGCAGCTCGTGGTCTGAGGGCCTGTGTTCCAATGACCCCCACCGTTTCCAGTGATGTGGTGACTCCTTGTCCCAGGACTTACTTGTTTCATACAATCCCTTCTCTGCCGGGTGCCTGGAGGCACTACAAACACCGTACACATGGGGGTGGAGTGGAGGTTTAGGGCATTCGTGTGCCCTGTACTGAGCTGGGTTGGAGAGCTCCAGAGAAGGAGTGAGTGCCCTGGGTTCCCTCAGAACGGGGACTCATAGCTTTCCTGTGTTGAACTCCAGGTTGACCCCAGGGGTGTCGGAGAGGCATTTCCCCTCTGCCTGAGTATCCATGGTACTGATTCCCGGTGTCCCGCTCCCACAGTCCACATGAGAATATGTCCGTGAGCAGCCAGGCCAACCTCTCAGTGGGAAATGGGAGCAGGAGTCGCCTGCTGTGGGTTTGTGGACTCTCAGGACCACAGAGGGGGATGAATGGATGTGCAAACATGCAGGTGGAGCCCAAAGTCTTGGGGAGAGGACTGGGATAGGAGGGTTTTCCAGGGGCTTGCCATGGCCATGGGCAGAAAACAGGGCAGACAACCTGAGGGAGAGCAGGGAGATCTGTGGCTGCAGTGCCATCCCTGTCATCACGGGCACCTGCGTGGTTGTCATGCTTTTATATCAACCCAGGTGCATCAGAGTGCCCCTCTGTGATGTCACCGCCATGCCGTGGCCAATCACGCACGCTCTCGGAGGGGCCTGGTTCAGGTGGCCAATCACCATGCAGCTCAGGTGGCCAAGGTCAGATGGCTTTCTCCTTGACCCTCCTGATATCCTTGCCTAGAGACAATTTTAAACGGAAAACAGAGTAGGAGAGGGCAAGATGGTGGAAGTGTAGGGTCCCCAAGTCACCTGTCCCCACTAAATTACCTGTTTTAAATCCTCCTGAAAACCTACGAATTCGGCCTGAGATTTAAAGAGAGAACAGCTGGAATGCTACAGTGAGAAGAGTTCACACTTCTATCACGGTAGGCAGACGGGGTGGGGGAAGAAATAAAGAAACAAAAGGCATCCAAGTGGGAGGGGCCCCGCGAGGACCCAGGTTAAGGCCACAGCGAGTGTCCCCGGGACAGGAAAGCCCCATCCTGGAGAAGCAGGGCTTTCACCCATCTTCCCGGGAGTTGGAGCAGGATCCCAGGAGGGGCGGGGATGCCCTCAGCCTCCCTGGGACACTAACAGAGCACCAGCGCCTCGGGAAGAGTGCATCCCACACCGGCCGAGCTCCCTAGAGGGCTGCAGCGTACATCTAGCGGGCCCCAGAGCAGCTTGGAGTCAGCTGAGGCAGCGGCTCTGCTAGGAGGGAGCTGTGTGGCCCTGGGCGCAGCTCGGAAGTGGCTCAGGTAGAGGCTCCGTGAAGGGGGATGTGCGGCCTGGGAACTGCTCAGAATGCACTTGGGCAGAGGCTCCACATGGAGGGGCCTGGGTGGCCTGGAGCACGATTCCAACAGCTCAGGCCTGGGAGCCAGTGCGCCGGGGACTCAGCCCAGGATCCGGCACCTCCCCGGGGACAGGCAGAAACCAGGAAGGCTCAGGATAGCAAGGACACTCTTGCCACCACGTGGCCCCGAGCTGGGCAGATCAGAGGCCCCTGCCCCCGAGCATCCAGGCTTCTGCAGACTGAGAGCTCCATAGCTACTGTGGGAGCTGACTCCAGGGCTCGAGCTGGCTGCCTCTACTGTTGGTGTTCCTCCTGGGGCCTCACAGGATAAACACCCCCTACTGAACCTCACAGTGGCCTCAATGGATAAAGAGGTTAAACATCTTTCACTGAGCCCTGCACCAGGGAGGGGGCTGAGCAGCTCCTCCAAGTGCTAAAACCCTAAAGTCAGCACAGCAGGCCTCTCCCACAGAAGACCAGCTAGCGGACAGGGGAAAAACAAACTATTGTCCAAGAAGCACTGGAAAGTTCCAGGGGAAGCCAAGGGATTTACACTATAGAAAATGAGAGGAGACTCTCCCTTGTTTTTTGTTTTTTGCTTCCCCCCTTTTTTCTTGTATTCTATTCTCTTTTTTTTTCTTTTCTTTTTTCCTTTTTATTCTTTTTTCTTCTTTTTGTTCTTCTTTCTCTTTTTCCCAATACAACTTGTTTTTGGCCATTTTACACTTTCTTTTTGTTGTCTGATTGCTGAAGCTAGGACTTCTAGTCCTATGTTGAGTAGCAGTGGTGAGAGTGGACATCCTTGTCTTGTTCCTGATCTTAGGGGAAAGGCTCCCAGTGCTTCCCCATTGAGAATGATATTTGCTGTGGATTTTTCGTAGATGGCTTTTAAGATGTTGTGGAATGTTCCCCTGTATCTCTACACTCTTAAGAGTTTTGATCAGGAATGAATGCTGCATTTTGTGCAATGCTTTCTCTATATCTATTGAGAGGATCACATGGTTCTTGTTTTTCTGTTGCTGATATAATGAATGACATTGATATTTTACGAGTGTTTAACCGGCCTTGCATCCCAAGGATAGATCCTTCTTCGTCATGGTGAATACTCTTCTTAATGTATTGTTGTATCCTATTGGCTAATATCTTGTGGAGAATTTTTGCATCCATGTTCATCAGGGGTATTGGTCTATAATTCTCCTTTTTGGTGGGGTCTTTGTCTGGTTTTGGAATTAAGGTGATGCTGGCTTCATAGAACGGGTTTGAAATTACTCCGTCTCTTTCTATCTTTTGGAACAGCTTTAGTAGAATAGGAATGGGTTCTTCTTTAAATCTTTGATAGAATTCCCCAGGGAAGCCATTTGGTTCTGGACTTTTGTGTCTTTAGAGGTCTTTGAGGACTGCTTCAATTTATTCCCTGGTTATTGGCCTGTTTGGTTTTGTATTTCTTCCAGTTCCGGTTTTGATAGTTTATGGCTTTCTAGAAATGCGTCAATTTCTTCTAGATTGCCTGATTTATTGGCGTTTAGCTGTTCATAATATGTTTTTAAAATCCTTTGTATTTCCTTGGTGTTGGTAGTGATCTCTCCTTTCTCATTCATGATTTTATTAATTTGAGTTCTGTCTCTTCTTTTTAATAAGCTGGCTAATGATTTATCTATCTTATTAATTCTTTCAAAGAACCAACTCCTGGCTTTTTTTTTTATCTGTTCCACAGTTCTTCTGGTCTCTAATTCATTGAGTTCTGCTCAAATCTTTATTAACTCTCTTCTTCTGCTGAGTGTAGGATCTATTTGCTGTTTTTTTCTCCAGCTCTTTTAGGTGCCAGGTTCGTGCTTGTATGCTTGTATTTGAGTCCTTTCCAGTATTTGGATGGATAATTGTAATGCCATATATTTCTCCCTCAGGACTGCTTGTGCTGTATCCCAAAGATTTTGAACCATTGTATATTCATTCTCATTAGTTTTCATGAAACTTTTTAATTGTTCCTTAATTTCCTTGTTGAAGCTTTCATCTTTTAGCAAGATGGTCCTTAACCTCCATGTGTTTGAAGTCCTTCCAAACTTCTTGTTGTGGTTTAGTTCTAATTTCAATGCATTATGGTCTGAGAATATGTGGGGATGATCCCAATTTTTTGGTATCAGTTGAGACCTGATTTGTGACCCAGTATGTGGTCTATTCTGGAGAAACTTCCATATGCACTTGAGAAGAATGTGTATTCAGTTGGGTTTGGATGTAAAGTTCTGTAGATATCTGTGAAATCCATCTGGTCCAGTGTATCATTTAAAGCTCTTGTTTCTTTGGAGATGTTGTGTTTAGAAGACCTATCTAGTGTAGAAAGTGCTAGATTGAAGTCGCCAAGTATAAGTGTATTATTATCTAAGTATGTCTTAACTTGGTTATTAATTGATTGATATATTTGGCAGCTCCCACATTCAGTGCATATATATTGAGGATTGTTAAGTCCTCTTGTTGGATAGATCCTTTAAGTATGATATAGTGTCCCTCTTCATCTCTCACTACAGTCTTTGGGGTATATTTTAGTTTATGTGATATAAGGTTGGCTACCCCTGCTTTCTTTTGAGGACCATATGAATGGTAAATGGTTCTCCAACCAATGGTTCTCTAAGGTTTTCAGGCTTTAGTTGTCCTTGGGTCTAAAATGAAACTCTTGTAGACAGCAAATAGATGGGTCCTGCTTTTTTATCCAGTCTGAAACTGCAGCTGTGCCTTTTGCTGAGGTTGTTAAGCGCATCCACGTTCAGAGTTACAATTTAAAGATATGTATTCAGTGTCATCATGATACCTATTCAGTCCCTGTTGTTGTGGATTGTTCCCCTGGAATTCATCAATTACATACTCCACCTTAGTATTTCTTGCAGAGCTGGCTTCGTGGTCACATACTCTCGCTTTCTGCCTATCTTGGAAGCTCTTTATCTCTCCTTCTGTTTTGAATGAGAGCCTTGCTGGATACAGTATTCTTGGCTGCATGTTCTTCTCATTTAGGACCCTTAATATATCCTGCCAGCTGTTCCTAGCCTGCCAGGTCTCTGTGGAGAGGTCTGCTGTTGTGCTAATACTTCTCCCCATAAAAGTTAGAGATTTCTTGTATCTTGCTGCTTTAAGGATCTTCTCTTTATCTTTGGAATTTGCAAGTTTCACTATTAAACGTCGAGGTGTTGAGTGGTTTTTATTGATTTTAAGTAGTGTTTCTCTATTTCCGGATCTGAATGCCTGTATCCCTCCCCAAATTAGGGATGTTTTCAGCTATGATTTTTTCAAATATGTATTCTGGATCTCCGTCCTTTTCAGCACCCCCGGGAAACCCAGGTAACCGTAGATTTTTCCTTCTGAGGCTGTCATTTATTTCCCTTAAGATATCCTCACGATCTTTTATTCGTTTGTCTCTTTTTTCCTGTTTCCCTCCTTGCCATCACCTTGTCTTCTATGTCACTCCCTCGTTCTTTTACCTCATTAACCCTAATCGTTAGTATCTCTAGTATGGATTGCATTTCATTTAAGTGATTTTTAATATCGGCCTGATTAGATCTAAATTCTGCAGTCACGAAGTCTCTTGAATTCTTTATGCTTTTCTCTAGAGCCACCAGTACCTTTACACTTGTGCTTCTGAATTGGCTTTCTGACAGTGAATTGTAACCCAAATTTTGTAACTCTGTGGGAGAAGGACTGTTTCTGATTCTTTCCTTTGATGTGAGGTTTTTCTTCTAGTCATTTTTCTCGTGCAGAGTGGCCAAAAATGTTGTACTTGAAGAAGCATGAACTCTTCTCTCACTGTAGAATTCCAGCTGTTTTCTCTTTAAATCTCAGGCCGAATTCCTAGGTTTTCAGGATGATTTGAAAGTTATCTGGTAATTGGGAAGGGACAGGTAACTTGGGGACCCTACTCTTCCACCATCTTGCCCCCACCTCCTCTGTTTTCCGTTTCAGCATGGTTTCTAGGCAACAATATCAGGAGGGTCACTGAGAAAGCCATCTGACATTGGCCACCTGAGCTGCATGGTGATTGGCCACATGAACCAGTCCACAATGCGATCCTGAGTGATTGGCCAGGGTATGGCAGTGACATCATAGAAAGGCACTATGATGCACCAGGGTTTTGTAAGGCAACCACCCAGGCCCCTGTGACGACAGTGATGGCACTTCAGGCACAGATCTCCCTGCTCTCCCTCAGGTTCTCTGCCCTGTTTTCTTCCCCTGCTATGGCAAGCCCCTTATCCACCCCTCCTTCCCCAGGGCTCTTGCCAAAACTTTCGCCTCCACTTGCATGATTGCACCTCCCTTCATCCCCGTCTGTAGTTCTGAGAGTCCACGAACCCACAGCAAGCAACTCTTGGTCCCATTTTCCACTGTGAGGTTGGCCTGGCTGCTCACGGACATATTCCCATGTGGCCTCTGGGAGCGGGACACTGGAAATCCATACCATGGATACTCAGACAGAGGGGAATAGCCTCTCCCACACCTCTGGGGTCACAACTGGGCTCAACACAGGAAAGCTGTGAGACCACATCCTGTGGGAACCCAGGGCAGTCACTGCTTCTCTGGAGCTCTCGAACACAGCTCAGTACAGGGCACATGAGTTCCCTAAACCTCCAGTCCACTCCTATGTGTACATGTCTGCATTGGCCTCCAGGCACCCAGCAGAGAGGGGATTTTATGAAACAAGTAAGTCCCTGGGAGAACGAGTCACCTGATCACTGGACATGTTGCTGGACATTGGAACACAGGCCCTCAGACCAAGAGCTGCCTACCCCAGCTCAGTAGTGGAAAATCAATTCCCCCAGATCCCTGGCTGACCAGGAGCCAACAGACCACAAACCCTCAAACACAGCAGGACACTGAGAAATTCAGTCCACGGAACAGAGCACTTACCAGTAGCCCTCAGACTGGGAACCATCTGAACCCACGTGGCCCTGGGCATGTGAGTAACCCAGACACTGGATGGACCAAGAAGCCTCACACCACCAGTGCTCCAGCGGAGCCCAGAATAAGGCAATGGGGTTCAGGGGACACTGGGTTTTCTGATGCCTCCAAGTCATGAGCCTTGCATCCCACTTCATCATTGTGAAAAGGAGGCACCTAAACAGGGGAATCAGCATGTGCCTTGGACCTGAAGACCAACCTCACATCTCAGCTGTACTCACTTAGGCCCCTGGTAAGTGGGCTGCCCTTGTGATTTGGACTTGGGGTTACACATCCCAGACAGGGCTAGGCCAAGCAGGCCCCTGGATCGCAGGTTCACCATGTGCCACTGGATCCTTGACTACCAGCATTTCTCAGCACTAGGGCAAGCTGGCCTCTGCTTAGGAAGAATTCATGAGATTGAGAAAACTCTCGTAGGACTTATTAAAGAAATGATAAAGAATCCAAACAAATAAAATCATAAATGAAAGAGGCAGATCACAACCAACTCCAAATAAATGCAAACAATTATAAAGAATATTATGAGCAATTATATGCCCCCAAATTAGGCAATCTGGAAAAAATGGATGCTTTTCTGGAGCTTATAAGCTAGGAGAACTGAAATAGGAAGGAATTGAAAACCTGAACAGATCCATTACTAGTAATGTAATTGAAGTAGTCATCGATAACTTCCCAGAAAACCACAGCCCAGGGCTGAATGCCTCCAGAGAATTCAACCAAACATTTGAATAAGAAATAATACTTATGGTAGTGAAGATCTTGAAAATATAGCAAGGAAATGCAAGGAAAACTTGCATACTCATTCTGTGAGGTCACCATTACCTTGATTCCAAAGCCAAAGATCCCACCAAACAGGAGAACTACAGACCAATATCCCTGATGAACATGGATGCCAAAATTATCACCAATATATTAGCTAAGGGAATCCAACAGTACATCAAAAGGATTATTCACTAAGACCATGTGGAAAAGATCCTGGACTGCAAGCGTGGTTCAACATTTAAAAGTCAACCAGCATGATAGATCGCCTTAATAAAAGAAAGGGCCTGAATCTTATGATCTTCGGAATTAATGCAGAAAAAACCTTAGGCAAAATACAGCATCCTTTCTTGATTAAAACTCTCCACAGTGTACAGATTGGGAAATAGACCTAACATCATAAAAGCCATTTACAAAACCCATGGTGAATATCATTCTCAATGGGAAAGAAGTGGCAGCCTTTCCCCTAAGGACAGGAACACAACAAGAATGCCCACTCTCACCACCATTCTTCAATAGAGTAATAGAATTAGTAGCCTCAGCCATCAGAAAACAAAAGGAAATAAATGGCATTCAAACTGGCAAAGAAGAAGTCAAAATCCCACTTTTCTTAGATAACATGATTCTTTATGTGGAAAACACAAGAGTTTCTAACTTTGCTAGGACTCGTACTGTAATACAGCAATGTGGCAGGATGAGAAATCAATGCAGAGGAATCAGTCGTATTTGTAGACACCTAACAAGATACAGAAGACAGGGAAATTTAGGGTTGATCCTACTTATAATTGCACCTGAAACCATAAAATACCTAGGAATAAACATAATGAAAGAGGTAAAGGATCTGTAACTAAAAACTACAGAACACCTATGAAAGAAATTGTGGAAGAGCAAAGAGATGCGTTAACATTGCATGTTCATGGATTTGAAAAATCAATATTGTGAAAATGTCCCTGCTACCCAGGGCAATGTACCCTTTCAAAGTAGTCCCTATCAAAATACCATTGACATTTTTCACGGAGCAAAAATAAATAACTCTAAGATTTGCACGGAACCGGAAAAAAACCCAATTAGCCATAGGAATGTTGCAAAAGAAATCAAAAGCAGTTTATATCACAATGTCTGGACTTCAGGCTACATTTTGTCTAAGGCTTCTTCTGCATGTCATAGACAAAGCTGTCATCATCAAAATATTATCATACTGGCAGAAAAACAGACACATTGATCAAGGAACAGAATAGAGAACTCAGAAATGGACCCTCAACTCTATGGTCAACTAATCTTCGACAAAGCAGAAAAGAATATCCGCTGGAAAAAGGACAGTCTCTTCAACAAATTGGACAGCCACATGCAGAATAACTCAACTGGACCATTCTCTTACACCACACACAAACATAAACTCAAAATGGATGAAAGACCTAAAGGTGAAAGAGCAATCCATGACAATCCTACAGAAAAACACAGGCAGCAACCTCTTTGACCTTGGCAATAGCAACTTATGCAAGACATGTCTATAAAAGCAAGGGAAGCAGGAGCAAACCAGAACTATTGGGACTTCATCAAGTTCAAAAGCAAAGGAAAAAGTCCATAAAACTAAGAAGCAACCTTCAAAATGGGAGAAAACATTTGCAAATGACATAAGAGACAAAAGGCTAGTAACCAAGATCCATAAAGAACTTATGGAAGTCTACACTCAAAACAAGTATCCAGTGAAGAAATGGGTAGAAGACATGAACAGACATTTCTCCAAAAAAGGCCTACATGTGGAGAACAGACACATGAAAAAAATGCTCCACATCACTCAATATCAGGAAAATACAAAACAAAATAAAACCCACAATGAGATACCACCTCACATCTGTCAGAATGGGTAACATGAACAAGGCAGGAAACAAATGTTGGCGAGGATGTGGAGAAGGGGAACCCTCTTGCATTGTTGGTGAGAGTGCAAACTGGTGCAGCCACTCTGGAAAAGTGTGCAGGTTTCTCAAGAACATAAAATCAGAGCTACCCTATGACTAGCAATTGCACTACTGTTTATTTACGCCAAAGATACAGGGGTAGTGAAAAGAAGGGACACCTGCACCCCAATGTTCACAGCAGCAATGTCCACAGTGTGGAAGGAGCTATATATCCATCGACAGATGAATGGATAAAGAAGATGTGGTCTATAGATACAATGGGATATTAGTCATCCTAATGAAACTTTACCATTTATATCGACATGGATGTTACTGGAAGGTATTACTCAGAGAGTGAAATAAGTCAGTCAGTGAAAGACAATTATCATATGGTTTCATTAATATGTGAAATATAAGAAACATGCATAGAATCATAGGGAAGGAGGGAAAACTGAATGGGAAGTCATAAGAGAGAGAAAAAAAACCTTGAAAGAGCCTTAACTTTGTGAAATAAATGGCAGGTCGCTAGAGGGGACGTGGGTGGGGGTTGAGTACCTGGGAGAGGGGCATTAAGGATGGCACGTGGTGTGATGAGCAATGGGTGTTACACACAAATGATAAATTACTGATCACAACATCTGAAACTAATGGTTTATTATACGCTGGCAAATTGAATTCAAATTTTTAAAAAGTAAAATAAAAACAAGGTAAAATAAAATAGTTGTGTAAATAGAACGGGAAAATAGGAAATCAAAATAACGACAAACAAGTGATGTCTGATGGCGGAAGCGTAGAATCTCGAATTCACCTGTTCCACTAATTTACCTAGATAACTTTCAAATCATCCTGAAAACCTACAAATTCGGCCTGTGATTTGAAGAGAGAACAGCTGGAATGCTACAGTGAAAAGAGTTTGGCTTCTCTCAAGGTAGGAAGATGGAAAAATAAATAAATAGACTCCAGTGGGGGAGAGCCCCCACGAGGAGCCTGGCTAAGGCCGGGCAGGATAGCCTCAAGGAAAGGAAAGCCCAGACCGGGAGAATCAGGAAGTTTACCAATCTTCCCGGATGGAAATGTGCTCACAGGGAACTGGGGCAGGATCCCAGGAGGGGCAGTGGAGCCCCCAGGTTCCCGGGGACACTGGCAGAAAAGTGGGGAGAGGACGCCACACACCGTGGACCGAGCTCCGTAAAGGGCTGGAGCGCGCACCCAGTGGGCCCCGGGAGAGTCTCAGGTGGTGGCTTGGGCAGCGGCTTGGCGAGGAGGGGTTTGCGCGACTCCGGGAGAGCGATTCCAGGGGTGCAGGTCCCGGAGTCCAAGAAGCCAGGGGACACAGCCCAAATCCTTTCCCTTTGGAAAGGCAGAGGCCAGGAGAACATAGGACAGCCAGGATGCTCTTGCCGCCAGGCACCTCTGAACTGTGAAGGTCGGTGGCCCCACACCTGGAGCCCGGAGCATCCAGGCTCCCGCGGATTGGGAGTTGAAGGACGTACTGAGGAAGCTGACTCTAGGGCTGGAGAGGTGGCTGCCAAAAGTGTTGTTTTTCCTCACTATGTAACCTTGTGTCAGGGACGGAGCCGAGCCCCCAGGGAGCATGGGCCTCACAGGATAAACAGCTCCCACTGAACCCTGCACCTGGGATGGTGTGTGGCAGCTCTTTCAGGGGCACACACCTGACAATCAAAACAGAAGACCCCTCCCACCAAAGACCAGCTGCAAGGAAAGGGGAAGAGCAATTTCTTGACCAAGTAGCGCTGGAAAGCTCCAGGGGAATTCATCTGATTCTTACCGTATATAGAATCAGACGATACCCCTCCTTATTTTTTTTTAATTTTGAAATGTTTCTTGCTTTTTGTTGCTATATTTGTTTTTGTTTTTTGTTTCCCCCCTTTTTTTCTTTTATTCCTTCCTTTTTCCAGTACAACTTGTTTTTAGCCACTCTGCACTGAGCAAAATGACCAAAAGTAAGAACAAACAATCAGAAACAGTCCTCACTCCCACAGAGTTACAGAATTGGGCTTACAATTCGATATCCGAATTCCAATTCAGAAGCACAATTTTAAGGCAACTGGTGGTTCTGGAAAAAAGCATGAAGGATTCAAGAGACTTCATGACTGCAGAATTTAGATCTAGTCAGGCCGAAATTAAAAATCAATTAAATGAGATGCAATCCAAACTGAAGGTCCTAATGGTGAGGTTAATGAGGTTTTAAAATGAGTGAGTGACATAGAAGGCAGGTGGATGGCAAGGAAGGAGGCTGAGGGAAAAAGAGAAAAACAAAAGACCATGAGGAAAGGTTAAAGGAAATAAACGAGAGCCTCAGAAGGAAAAATCTACATTTAATGGGGGTTCCAGAGGGTGCTGAAAGGAACAGAGGACCAGAAAGTGTATTAGAACAAATCATAGCCGAGAACTTCTCTAATTTGGAGAAGGAAACAGGCATGCAGATCCTGGAGATAGAGATATTCACCCCCCCTAAAATCAATAAAAACCGATCAACATCCTGACATTGCATGGTGAAACCTGCAAATTCCAAAGATAAAGGAAGATCCTCAAAGCAACAAGAGACAAGAGCTCTCTATCCTTGAGGGGAAAAGTAATAGGTTAACAGCTCCTGGAAGGCCAGAAAGGGCTGACAGGATGTAGTCAGGTTCTTAATGAGAAGAGTTCAATTTGCCAACATAGAGCATATCAACCAGGGCTCATTAGGTCAATTCCCCCCCCCCAGCGCCCGCCATCCAGTCACCCCAACCCCCTCCCTTTCCACAACCCTTTGTTCGTTTCCCAGAGTTAGGAGTCTCTAATATTCTGTCATCCTCAACTTATATTTTCACTCATTTTCTCTCCTTTTCCCTTTATTCCCTTTCACTATTTTTTATTCCCCAAATGAATGGGACCAAATAATGAGTGCCGTTCTCCGATTGACTTATTTCTCTCAGCATAATACCCTCCAGTTCCATCCACATTGAAGCAAATGGTGGGTATTTGTCGTTTCCTGTCTTTCCTTCTTCTTTTGGAACTTAACAAATACATTCAGAACATTTCTTCCTAAAACAGCAGAAGACACAGTCTTTTTGAGTGCATATGAAACATTCTCCAGAATAGATCACGTACCAGGACACAAATCAGACTTAATAAGTATAAAAAGATGAAGACTATACCATGCATATTTTCCAACCACAATGATATGAATCTTAAGGTCAACCACAAGAAAAAATTTGGAAACCCAGAAATACCTGGGGGTTAAAGAATATCCTCCTGCTCATAATAAGTGGTTCAACAGGGAATTTAAAGTATAAATTAAAAAACACATGGAAGGAAATGAAAACTAAAACATGTAATTATAATAAAAGATGTCTTAAGTGATTCTATGATTTTCACACATGCTATTTTAACCTCCATTGTGGAGTTCAACCAATTTCTCCAAGGTATTTGGGATTAATCATACAGCCAGCATATTAACTTCCTTCCTTGCCTACTGATTCAGAGGCATGAAGAGAGCTCAAAGTGGCCAGGCAGCAGTTTCAATTTCCAGTTCACAAGGATTGTTTTTGTGTCTGTCTCTGAGCCTGAGACCTCTAGGCCAGTGGAATTTAAAGTCATGGGAACAGAAATTAAACACTTTTCAAGTAGATCATGAAGGGATATAGTGAGCAGTACCACTCTCAGTTCCAGTCCTTGATTCCTGCGCCTGTGTATGTGAGCTATGGGAGAAACAGCATTATATATTAGAAACTGATTTGGAACGTGTATCGCTGTCTGGAGAACGTTGTTCTAGCCTGCAAGGAATTGCCACCTAGCTGGCACTACAGCTGCAGCTTCTTTTTTTTTTAAAAAAAAATTCTTTATTGGTTTTAATTTATTTTTTAAATATATTTTTTATTGAAATGCCTGGAAACCTGCACCCCAATGTTTCTAGCAGCAATGTCCACAATAGCCAAACTGTGGAAGGAGCCTCGGTGTCCATCGAAAGATGAATGGATAAAGAAGATGTGGTCTATGTATACAATGGAATATTACTCAGCCATTAGAAATTACAAATACCCACCATTTGCTTCAACGTAGATGGAACTGCAGGGTATTTTGCTGAGTGAAATGAGTCAATCAGAGAAGGACAAACATATGTTCTCATTCATTTTGGGAATATAAATAATAGTGAAAGGGAATAGAAGGGAAGGGAGAAGAAATGGGTAGGAAATATCAGAAAGGGAGACAGAACATAAAGACTCCTAACTCTGGGAAACGAACTAGGGGTGGTGGAAGGGGAGGAGGGCGGGGGGTGGGGGTGAGTGGGTGACAGGCACTGAGGGGAGCACTTGACGGGATGAGCACTGGGTGTTATTCTGTATGTTGGCAAATTGAACACCAATAAAAAATAAATTTATTTTTTTAAAAAAGGGTGTTGCCTGTGTTCTACTCTAGGATGGTGATGGATCTAGTCTCACATTTAGATCTTTCATCCATTTTGAGTTTATATTTGGGCATGGTGTAAGACAATGGTCTAATTTCCTTCTTCTGCATATGGATGTCCAACTTTCCCAGCACCGTTTTTGAAGACACTGTATTTTTTCCAGTGGAAAAATATACTGCTTTGTCAAATATTAGTTGACCATGGAGTTGAGGGTCCATTTCTGGATTCTCTATTCTGCTCCATTGATCTTTGTGTCTGCTTTTGTGCCGGTACCACACTCTCTTGGTGACGACAGCTTTGTAGTACACGGTGACATCTGGTATTGTGATGCCCTCATCTCTAGTTTTCTTTTTTAGTATTCCCCTGCTATTCGGGATCTTTTCTGATTCCACATAAATCGTAAGATGATTTGTGCCAACCCTCTGAAGAAAGTCCATGGTATTTTGATAGGGATTGCATTAAATGTGTAAATTGCCCTGGGTATCATTGACATTTTCACAATTTTAATTCTTCCAATGCATGAGCATGGAATATTTTTCCATCTCTTTGTGTCTTCCTCAATTTCTTTCAAAAGTGTCCTGTAGTTTTTAAGGTATAGATCCTTTACCTCTTTGGTTAGGTTTATTCCTATCTATCTCATGCTTTGGGTGCAATTGTAAATGGGATTGACTCCTTAATTTCTCTTTCTTCAGTCTCATTGTTAGTGAATAGAAATGCCACTGACATCTGGGCATTGATTTTGTATCCTGCCACACTGCCAAATGGCTGTATGAGTTCTTACAATCTTGCAGTGGAGTCTTTGGGTTTTCTAGGTACAGTATTATGTCATCTGCCAAGAGGGAGAGTTTGACTTCTTTTTTGCCAGTTTGAATGCCCTTCATTTCTTTTTGTTGCCTGATTGCTGAGGCTACGACTTCTAGTACTCTGTTGCATAGTAGTGGTGAGAGTGGTCATCCATATCTTGTTCCTAATCTTAGGGGAAAGGCTCCCAGTGTTTCCCCATTGAGAATGATATTTGCTGTGGGTTTTTTGTAGATGGCTTTTAAGATGCTAAGGAATGTTCCCTCTATCCCTACGCTCTGAAGAGTTTTGATCAGGAATGGATGCTGTATTTTGTCAAATGCTTTCTCTGCATCTAATGAGAGGATCCTATGGTTCTTGGTTTTTCTCTTGCTGATATGATGAATCACATTGATTGTTTTACGAGTGTTGAACCAGCCTTGTGTCCCAGGGATAAATCCTACTTGGTCATGGTGAATAATTTTCTTAATGTATTGTTGGATCCTATTGGCTAGTATCTTGTTGAGAATTTTTGCATCCATGTTCATCAGGGATATTGGTCTGTAATTCTCCTTTTTGGTGGGGTCTCTGTCTGGTCTTGGAATTAAAGTGATGTTGGCCTCATGGAATGAGATTGGAAGTGCTCCATCTCTTTTTATCTTTTGGAACAGCTTCAGTAGAATAGGTGTGGTTTCTTCTTTAAACTTTCAATAGAATTCCCCTTGGAAGCCATCTGGCCTTGTGTAGCTGGCACTACAGCTGCAGCTTCTTTTTTTAAAAAAAATTTTTATTGGTTTTAATTGGTTTTTATTGGTTTTAATTTATTTTTTAAATATATTTTTTAAATATATTTTTTGTGCCTTGCGGTTTTGATGACTGCTTCAGTTTCCTCCCTGGATATCAGCCTGTTCAGCTTTTCCATTTCTTCCTGTTCCAGTTTTGGTAGTTTGTGGCTTTCCAGAAATGTGTCCATTTCTTCTAGATTGCCTAATTGATTGGTATATAGCTGCTCATAATAAGTTTTTATAACCGTTTGTATTTTTTGGTGTTGCTGGTGTCCTTTCTCATTCATGATTTTATTGATCTGAGTCTTTCCCTCTCCTTTTTAATGAGCCTGGCAAATGATTTATCTATCTTCTTAATTCTTTCTTTTTTTTTACCTTTGAAGTTTTCTTTTTTAATAAAATTTTATGGGTGTTCAATTTGCCAACATATAGAATAAGACCCAGTGCTCATCCCGTCAAGTGCAGCCCTCAGTGCCCAATACTCAGTCCCCCCATGACCTGCCCACATCCCCTTCCACCACCAATAATTCCTTTCCCAGAGTTAGGAGTCTCTCATGTTCTGTCTCTGTTTCTGATATTTCCCAGTCATTTATTCTCCTTTCCTCTTTATTCCCTTTCACTATTTTTATATTCCCCAAATGAATTAGACCATATAATGTTTGTCCTTCTCCCATTGACATATTTCACTCCCCATACTAACCTCCAGTTCCATCCACGTCGAAGCAAATGGTGGGTATTTGTCGTCAGATAAAGGGCTAGTTTCCAAGATCTATAAAGAACTTATTAAACTCAACAGCAAAGAAATAAACAATCCAATAATGAAATGGGCATAAGGCATGAACAGAAATCTCACAGAAGAAGACATGGACATGGCCAACAAGCACATGAGAAAATACTCTGAATCAATTGCCATCAGGGAAATACAAATCAAAACCACAGTACCCACCATTTGCCTCAACGTGGATGGAACTGGAGGGTATTATGGTGAGTGAAGTAAGTCAATCGGAGAAGGACAGTGTATGTTCTCATTCATTTGGGGAATATAAATAATAGTGAAAAGGAATATAAGGGAAGGGAGAAGAAATGTGTGGGAAATATCAGAAAGGGAGACAGAACATAAAGACTCCTAACTCTGGGAAATGAACTAGGGGTGATGGAAGGGGAAGAGGGTGGGGGGTTGGGGTGAATGGGTGACGGGCACTGAGGGGGGCACTTGACGGGATGAGCACTGGGTGTTATTCTGCATGTTGGTAAACTGAACACCAATAAAAAATAAATTTATTATTAAAAAAAACCACAATGAGAAACCATCTCACACCAGTGAGAATGGGGAAAATTAACAAGGCAGGAAACCACAAATGTTGGAGAGGATGTGGAGAAAGGGGAACCCTCCTGCATTGTTGCTGGGAATGTGAACTGGTGTAGCCACTCTGGAAAACTGTGTGGAAGTTCCTCAAAGAGTCAAAAATAGATCTTCCCTATGACCAAGCAATTGCATTGCTGGGGATTTACCCCAAAGTTATTGATTCAATGAAACGCCGGGACACCTGCACCCAGATGTTGATAGCAGCAATGTCCACAATAGCCAGACTGTGGAAGGAGCCTCGGTGTCCATCAAAAGATGAATGGAAAGAAGATGTGGTTTATGTATACAATGGAATATTACTCAGCCATTAGAAATGACAAATACCCATCATTAGCTTCAACGTGGATGGAATTGGAGGGTATTATGCTGAGTGAAATAAGTCAATCAGAGGAGGACAAACATCATATGGTCTCATTCATTTGGGGAATATAAATAATAGTGGAAGGGAATAAAGGGGAAAGGGGGAAATAAGTGGGAAATATAAGAAAGGAAGAGAGAACATGGAAGGCTCCTAATGCAGGGAAACAAACAAGGGGTGGTGGAAGGGGAGGTAGGCAGGGGGTGGGGTTGACTAGGTAGCGGGCACTGATGTGGGCACTGATGTGGGCACTTGACGGGATGAGCGCTGCGTGTTATTCTGTATGTTGGCCAAAGGAACACCAATAAAAAATAAATTCATATTTAAAAAAAAGAAAGAAAACAGAATTTTAAAAAGTAAAATAAAAATAAGATAAAATAAAATATTTGTGTAATTAGAATGGGAAAATAGGAAACCAAAATAATGAAAGAAAAGGCTGTCGGCAAGATGGTGGAAGAGTAGGAACCCGAAATCACCTGTCCCCCCCAACCTATCGAGATAAATTTCAAACCATCCAAAAACCTACGAATTCGCCCTGAGATTTAAAGGGAGAACAGCTGCAAGGCTACAGTGAGAAGAGTTTGTGCTTCTATCAAGGTAGGAAGACGGAAAAATAAATAAATACACTCTGGCGGGGGAGAGCCCACACGCACCTGGGCTAAGGCCGGGCAGGAGAGACTCCAGGACAGGAGGCCCAGACTGGGAGAATCAGGAAATTCATCAACGTTCCCGAATGGAAGGGGCTCACAGGGAACTCGGGCAGGATCCCAGCAGGGGCAGTGGAAACCCCAGGTTTCCGGGGACACTAACAGATGAAGTGGGGACAGCACGCCACACACCACTGGCCGACTCCGAAAGGGCTGGATCGCACACTCCGCAGGCCCCGGGGCAGCTCAGGTGGCAGCTCCGGCAGCCGCATGGCGAGGCGGGGGATGCTCGGCCCTGGGAGAGCGATTCCAGTGGCGCAGGCCCCAGAGCCCAGGCAGCCGGGGGCATAGCCCAGGATCTGGCGATCCCCTTGGGACATGCGGGGGCCAGGAGGACACAGGACAGTGAGGACGCTCCTGCCCCCGGGCACCCCCGAGCTGTGCAGGTAAGTGCCCTCCACATCCGGACATTTAGTCTCCCGTGGACTGGGATCTGCGTGAGCTGTGTCCAGGGGTTAAGAGCTGCCCCGCTGCCAGTGTTGTTGTTCCCCCCTAAGTCACACTGTACGTGGGACGGAGCCGGGCTGCCAGGGAGAATGGGTCTCACAGGATAAACAGTTCCCGCTGAGCAGTGCCTCTGGCAGGGGGCAGGGTTGTTCCCCTGGGAGCCATACCTGAAAATCACCGGAGCAGGCCTCTACACCAGAGGACCAGCTGAAAGGAAAGGGGAAGAGCAAGTTCTTGACCAAGCAGCGCTGGAAAGCTCCAGGGGAAGTCGAGGGACTTACAGTATATAGCATCAGAGGAGATCCCTCCTTGTTATTTTTTTTTTAATTTTGAAATGGTCCTCTTTTATTTTTTTCCTTCCTTTTTCCAGTACAACTTGTTTTTAGCCACTCTGGAATGAGCAAATTGACTTGAAGGAAGAATTCACCACAAAAGAAACCAGTCTCTCTCCCACAGAATTACAGAAATTGGGTTACAATTCGATGTCAGAATGTCAATTCAGAAGCAAAATTATAAAGCTACTTGATGCTCTGAAAAAAGCATGAAGGATTCGAGAGACTTCATGACTGCATAATATAGATCTAATCAGGCCGAAATTAAAAACAATGGAATGAGATGCAATCCAAACTGGAGGACCTAACGATGAGGTTAATGAGGTAGAAGAACGAGTGAGTGACATAGAAGACAGGTTGATGGCAAGGAAGGAAGCAGAGGAAAAGAGAGAAATACAAAAGACCATGAGAAAAGGTTAAGGGAAATAAATGATAACCTCAGAAGGAAAAATCTACGTTTAAAAGGGGGTCCAGAGGGTACCAAAAGGAACAGAGGACCAGAAAGTGTATTTGAAGTAATCATAGCCGAGAACTTCCCTAACTTGGGGAAGGAATCAGGCATGCACATCCTGCAGATAGAGTGATCCCCCCCATAATCAATGGTAACCTTTCAACACCCTGATGTTTCATGGTGAAACTTCCAAATTCCAAAGATAAAGAGAAGATCCTCAAAGCAGCAAGATACAAGGGATCCCTAAACTTTATGGGGGAGAAGTAGTAGGTTAACAGCAGACCTCTCCATAGTGACCTGGATGGCCAGAAAGGGCTGGCACGATATATTCAGGGTCCTAACTGAGAAGAGTTCAAATTGCCAACATAGAGCATATCACCCATGGCTCATCAGGCTCATCACATCAAGTGCCCCACTCAGCGCACGTCATCCAGTCACCCCAGCCAGCCAGGCAACTCCTTTTCCAGTACCCCTTGTTCGTTTCCGAGAGTTAGGAGTCTCTCATATTCTGTCATCGACAACTGATATTTTCACTCATTTTCTCTCCATTTCTCTTTATTCCCTTTCACTATTTTTTATTATCCCAAATGAATGAGACCATATAATGATTACCCTTCTCCGATTGTGTATTTTCCCTCAGCATTATACCCTCCGGTTCCATCCACATCGAAGCAAGTAGTAGGTCTTTGTCGTTTCTATTATTTTCTTTTCTTTTTGGACTTAACAAATATATTCAGAACATTTCATCCTAAAACAGCAAAAGACACAGTCTTTTTGAGTGCATATGAAACATTCTCCAGAATAGATCACATACCAGGTCACAAATCAGACCTTAACAAGTACAAAAAGATGAAGACTATACCATGCATATTTTCCAACCACAATGATATGAAACTTAAGGTCAACCACAAGAAAAAATTGGAAATACCACTAACACATGGGAGTTAAAGAATATCCTACCGCTCATAATGAATGTGTTAATCAGGAAATTAAAGTGTAAGTTAAAAAATACATGGAAGGAAATTAAAATGAAAACATGAAGGTAATATTAAAAGATGTCTGAAGTGGAGGGGAGGAGGCAAGTTGATGGAAGGGTAGGGTCCCCAAGTCACCTGTCCCCACAAAATTACCTAGATAACATTCAAATCATCCTGAAAATCTACGAATTCGGCCTCAGATTTAAAGAGACAATAGCTGGAATGCTACAGTGAGAAGAGTTCACACTTCTGTTAAGGTAGGAAGACGGCGGGGGCGGGGGAGGGGGGCGGGAAGAAATAAAGAAACAAAAGGCATCCAGGGGGGAGGGGCCCCACGAGGAGCCGGGCTAAGGCCGGGGCGAGTGTCCCCAGGACAGGAGAGCCCCGTCCCGGAGAAGCAGAAGCTGCACCAACCTTCCCGGGTGGAAAGGCCCTCGCAGGGAGTTAGAGCAGGACCCAGGAGGGCGGGGATGCCCTCAGACTCCCAGGGACAATAACAGTGCACCTGAGCCCCAGGGAGAGCGCACCACACCCAGCCGCCAGGCTCCCTAAAGGGCTGCAGCGCGCCTGGCTGGACCCGGGAGCAGCTCAGAGGCGGCTCGGGCAGACGCTCCGGGGGGAGGGTACTTCTCGGCCACCGCAGCAGCTACGAGGCAGCTCAGGTGGCGGCGCCGCAGGGAGGGTCTGCTCCGCCCAGGGAGCAGCTCAGAAGCGGCTCTGGCAGGGGCTCCGCGCAGAAGGGGCTGCGCAGCCAGGAGCGCGAATACGACAGTGCAGGCCGGGAGCACAGGGCGCCAGGACACAGCCCAGGATCCGGCGCTCCCCTGGGGACAGGCAGAAGCCAGGAGGGCCCAGGACAGCAAGGACACTCCTGCCCCAAGCTGAGCAGATTAGCGGCCCCGCCCCCAGGGAATCTAGGGCTCTGCAGGCTGAGAGCTCTGTAGTTACTGCAGGAGCTGATTCCAAGGCTCCAGAGCTGGCCGCCCCCACTGTTGTTGTTCCTTCTGGGGCCTCACAGGATTAACAGCCCCCAATGTGCCTCACAGTGGCCTCACCGTATAAACAGCTTAAACATCTTTCACTGAGCCTTGCACCAGGCAGGGGGCTGAGCAGCTCCCCCATGTGCTAAACCTGAAAATCCGCACAGCAGGCCCCTCCCCCAGAAGACCAGCTAGAGGGAGAGGGGAAAAACAAATTATTGACCAACCAGCACTTGAAAGTTCCAGGGGAAATCGAGGGATTTACAGTATACAGAATCAGAGGATACTTCCTCTTGTTCTCTTTGTTTTTTGTTTTTGATTTCTGTTTGCTCCCCCCTTTTTTTCTCTCTCTCTTTTTTCTTTTCTCCTCTCTTTTTTTCTTTCTTTTTCTTCTTTTTTTTTGTTTTTTTCTTTTTCTTTCCTTCTTTCTCTTCTCTCTTTTACTCCTTTTCCCAATACAAATTGTTTTTAGCCACTCTGCACTGAGCAAATTGCCTAGAAGGAAAACCTCACCTCCAAAGAAAGAGCCAGAAAGAGTCCTCGCTCCCACAGTGTTACAAATTTTGGATTACAATTCAATGTCAGAAAGCCAATTCAGAAGCACTATAATAAAGCTACTGGTGGCTCTAGAAAGAAGCATAAAAGACTCAAGAGACTTCATGACTGCAGAATTTAGATCTAATCAGGCAGAAATTAAAAATCAATTAAATGAGATGCAATCCAAACTAGAGGTCAGAACGATGAGAGATAATGTAGAAGAACGAGTGAGTGACATAGAAGACAAGTTGATGTCAAGGAGGGAAACTGAGGAAACAGAGAAAAATGACTAAAAGATCATGAGGATAAGCTAATGGAAATAAATGACAGCCTCAGAAGGAAAATCTACGTTTACCTGGGGTCCCAAGGGTGCCGAAAAGGACAGATGCACAGAATACATATTTGTACAAATCATAGCTGAAAACCTCCCTAATTTGTGGTGGGAAACAGGCATTCAGACCAGGAAATGGATAGATCTCCCCCTAAAATCAATAAAGACCGCTTTACACCTGGACCTTTAATAGTGAAACTTGCAAATTCCAAAGATAAAGAGAAAATCCTTAAAGAAGCAAGAGAAAAGTAAATTTTATGGGGAGAAGGATTAGCATAACAGCAGACCCTTCCACAGAGACCTGGCAGGCCAGAGAGGGCTGGCAGGATATAGTCAGGGTCTTAAATGAGAAGAACATGCAGCCAAGAATACTTTATCCAGCAAGGCTCTCATTCATAATAGAAGGAGAGATAAAGAGTTTCCAAGATAGGCAGAAACTGAGAGAATACGTGACCACGAAGCCAGCTCTGCAACAAATACTAAGAGGGATTCTGTAATAGAGGAAGTCCAAGGGAACAATCCACAAAAACAGGGACTGAATAGGTTTCATGATGACACTGAATACATAGCTTTCAATAGTAACTCTGGATGTGAATGGGTTTAATGACCCCACCAAAAGGCGCAACTGCCGATTCACACTGGATATAAAAGCAAAACCCATCTCTTTGCTGTGTACAAGAGACTCATTTTAGACATAAGGACACCTACAGCCTGAAAATAAAAGGTTGGAGAAAAACGAACCATTCCAATGGTCCTCCAAAGAAAGCAAGGGTAGCCATCCTTAGATCAGATAAACTACATTTCTTCACAAAGACTGTAGTAAGTGATGAAGGGGGACACTATATCATACTTAAAGGATCTATCCAACAAGAAGACCTAACAGTCATCAATATTTATGCCCAGAATTTATGCCCGCAATGTGGGAGCTGCCAAGTGTATCAATCAATTAATAACCAAAGTTAAGGCCTACTTAGATAATGATACACTCATACTTGGTGCCTGGAATGAAGCGCTTTCTACAATCAACAGGTTTTCTAAACACAACATCTCTAAAAACAAGAGTTTTAAATGGTACACTAGACCAGATGGATTTCACAGATATTTACAGATCTTCCCATCCAAACACAATTGAATACACATTCTTCTCAAGTGCACATGGATCTTTCTCCAGAGTGGACCACATACTGGGTCACAAAACAGGACTTAACTGATACCAAAAGATCGGGATCATCCCCTGCATCTTTTCACACCATAATGCTTTGAAATTAGAACTAAATCACAAGAAAAAGTTTGGAAGGATTTCAAACATATGGAGCTTAAGGACCATCCTGCTAAAAGATGAAATGGTAAAGCAGGAAATTAGAGAAGAATGAAAAAGATTCATGGAAACTAATGAGAATAAAGATACAACTGTTCAAAATCTTTGGGATACAACAAAAGCACTCCTGAGGGGGAAATTCATCGCAATATGAGCATCCATCCAAAAACTGGAAAGAACTCAAATACAAAAGCGAACGTGGTATCTAAAGGAGCTGGAGAAAAAAACAGCAAATAGATCCTACACACAGCAGAAGAAGAGAGTCAATAAAGATTCGGGCAGAACTCAATGAAAGAGAGACCAGAAGAAATGTGGAACGGATGAACGAATCCAGGAGTTGGTTTTTTGAAAGAATTAATAACATAGATAAATCATTAGGCAGCCTTATTAAAAAGAAGAGGGAAAGGACTCAAATTAATAAAATAATGAATGATCAATGAGAGAACACCACAGACACCAAAAAATACAAACGAATTCTAAAGCTTATTATGAGCAACTACATGCCAATAAATTAGGCAATCTTGGAGAAATGGACACATTTCAGGAAAACCACAAACTACCAAAACTGGAACAGGAAGAAATAGAAAACTGAACAGGCCAATAACCAGGGAAGAAATTGAAGCAGTCCTCAAATCCTACCAAGACACAAAATCCAGGGCAAGATGCTTTCCCAGAGGAATTCTATCAAACATTTAAAGAAGAAACCATACCTCTTCTACTAAAGCTCTTCTGAAAGATAACGAGATGTAGCATTTGCAAACTCCTTGTATGAGGCCAACATCACTTAAATTCCACAACCAGACAAAGACCCCACCATAAAGGAGAATTACAGACCAATATCCCTGATGAACACGGATGTAAAAATTCTCAACAAGATACTAGCCAGTAGGATCCAACTGTGTGTTAAGAAGATTATTCACCATGACCAAGTGGGATTTATCCACGGGATGCAAAGCTGGTTCAACACTTATAAAGCAATCAATGTAATTGATCATATCATCAGGAGAAAAATCAAGAACCATAGGATCCTCTCAAGAGATGCAGAGAAAGCATTTGACAAAATACAACATCCATTCCTGATCAAAACTCTTGAGAGTGTAGGTATAGAGAGAACATTCCTCAGCATCTTAAGAGCCATCTACAGAAAGCCCACAGCAAATATCATTCTCAATGGGGAAACACTGGGAGCCTTGTGCCAAAGATCAGGAACAAGACAGGGATGACCACTCTCACCACTGAAATTCAACAGAGTACTATAGATCCTAGCATCATCAATCAGGCAACAAAGAGAAATAAAGGACATTCAAATTGGCAAACAAGAAGTCAAACTCTCCCTCTTGGCAGATGACATGATACTGTACCTAGACACCAAGAGACTCCACCGCAAGATTGCAAGAACTCATAAAGCCATTCTGGAGTGTGGCAGGATACAAAAGCAATTTAGTGTATTCTCTCTCTCTCTTTTTTAAGATTTTATTCATTCATGAGAGACACAGACAGAGAGTGAAAGAGAGAGAGAGGCAGACACACAGGCAGAGTGAGAAGCAGGCTCTCCTGCAAGGAGCCCGATGTGGGACTGGATCCCAGACCCCAGGATCATGCCCTGAGCCGAAGGCAGATGCTTAACCACTGAGCTACCCTGGTGTCCCTAGCGTGTTCTCAAACACCGATTAATGATCCTACTACTCTTAAACTGCTCTCTCTTCATTTGTATTTTGAGGACTCGATTTCTATTCTTTTGAGTCCTCCAGTCAAAACTTTGAAATCAAACCTTTGATTTTCTTTTTTTACCTTAAATTTCAGTATTTCTATTTATTACCACTGCCCTGTCCTAGTTCATGACTTAATTTCTTTTTTCCCCCAAGCATTTATTTAAATTCCAGTTAGTTAACATACAGTGAAATATTAGTTTTAGGTGTAGAATTTAGTGACTCATCACTTACATACAACACCCAGTGCTCATTACTAGAGTCCTCCTTAATCACCATCCCCCATTTAACCCATTTCCCCACTCACCTCCCCTCTGGCAATCATCTGTTTGTCCTCTATAGTTAAGAATCTGTTTCTTGGTTTTCTTCTTTGCCCCCTCCCCAAGTTAATTTGTTTTGTTTCCTAAATTTCACATATGATTGAAATCATAATGTCTTTGTCTTTCTGTATTTCCCTTAGCATGATACCCTCTAGCTTCATCCACATCATTGCAAATAGCAAGATTCCGTTCCTTCTGATGGCTGGATAGTGTTCCATTGTGTATATATGTATATACATACCACGTCTTCTTTATCCATTCATCGGTTGATGGACATCTTTTCACAATTTGGCTCTTGCTGATAATGCTGCTATAAACATGGCAGTTCATGTATCCATTCGAATTAGTATTTCTGTATCCTTTGGGTAAATAGTTGTGTAATTGCTAGATGGTAGGGTAATTCTGTTGTTAACTTTTTAACAGGATGGCTGCACTGGTTTGCATTCCCACCAACAATGTAAGAGGGTTCTCCTTTCTCGTCATGCCTTAATTTCTAGTTGTTTAGAGAATTACTGTGGTCTTCAAACAAGTTCAACCATTTCTCTATACCATTTATTCTTTCAATCATTGGAAAACATTTTTTGCCTCTCTTTTGGGTGTCAAACGCTATACAAAACTCTTTAAATAGGTGTATTTGAGGTGCCAAAGCGTGTGTATAGGAACTCAAATTTAAGAGTCCATTTTCTTGCATGGGAAGATTATTCTTTAATCTGCATAAAACCTTTTGAAAAATAAGTGAATTAGAAAAGTGGCTCAGACAATTCAACAACAATTAATTGTGTTCACTTTCTCCTTCATATCTTTATCCAAAAAGTTTTAATTTCCCCATTCCCTATCAAGTAAAATCCAGTACAATCAGCGATATGACCCAACTATACTTCTCAGCTTTCATATTCCAATACCTTTTTATATGCTTAAAGCATTTTCTGATGGACCTGGATTGCTCAGTTTCTTCATGCACTAGCCCCATTTATTTTGCACACTTTTTATGTCTTCATTTGGCATAACCATCTCAAACTTTCTCTCTGACATTTCTGCTTGTTAAGCTCTGTTCACTTCCTTCATGAAGCATTTTCTGATATTTTCACCCGTATTACCTCTTTTTCCTCTAACTTTGCCTACCGTATATTTTAATGTCTTTTGTAGTATTATTGGTATTCAGCCCTTTTATTATATCTGTACTAGATTATAAACTCCTTGGGAACATTCCCCTTTTTTATCATGTGTGTATTTCGTAATAAATACATAAGTGTTCTACTTTCTAGGCATTCAAATATGTATTGATTTACATTTGATTTTTAATACTAAGTTGATTTTTTTCCAAAGACAAAACTTTGCTTGAAGTTTTCATTTTCATAAATATTGTGTCTTCAGCAATTATGCTGAGTTTAATACCTATTTTTTTCCAAAATAAGGGCATTTAAAAATAACAATGCAGCCTCCCATGCAAATATCATTACTGAGTTTCTTCAAAAGTAGGAATGTTTTTTAGAGATTTTATTTATTTATTCATGAGAGACAGAGAGAGAGGTAGGCAGAGGGAGAGGCAGGAGCCCCACGGGGAGCCCGATGCGGGACTTGATCCCAGGACCCTGGGATCATGACCTGAGCTGAAGGCAGATGTTCAACCACTGAGCCACCCAGGGACCCTCAGAGGTAGGAATTATGATAAGATGTCTGCTACATAATTTTCAACCTAAACTGAATTGCCAGGAGGAAGAAAAAGAATACGATTATCTTCAAGCCTAAGAAGGACTGCAAATTTTCAATGCTTCTTAGAATTCATATCTCTAAAAAAATTTTGCTCTATGAATCTTCTAGTGTCGTCCTGTTAGGCATATTAATTAAGTAACATAATGCATGGTTTGATGTGTGTGCATGTGTGTACAATTCATGCACACACTATGACTTTAAAAATCTCACATAATACAATATAAAGTTGGTATTGTACTAACAGAGTTTAATAAGAAATATTGTATTTTAAAAATTTGTTTATTTAGTTTTAGAGAGAGGGGAGTACCAGAGGAAGACAGAGAATCTTAAGCAGGCTCCACACCCAGCCTGTCTGACTTGAGGCTAGATCTCACCACCCTAGATCTCATGACCTGAGCTGAAATCAAAGGTCAGACACAACCAACTAAGCCACACAGGCACCCCTGGAAATACTGTATTTTTTTTTTTACAATCCTTTGTAAATAACAGAGTGACAGAGCGAATAGTGACAAGAAATGTTTAAAAATACATAATGTTTTCAATTTGAAGCTATTCATAGAATATTTACACTTATGTGTAGTTCTTTACAGGGTTCTGTACTTCCTCAGTTTAACAAGATGCAAAATGTGAATCTTTTTTCATTTTTTTAACTGTTATGGACTTTAAAAATATTTATTTATTTATTTGAGAGAGCGTATGAGAGAGAGAGAGCAGAGGGAGAGGGAGTAGCGGGCTCCCCACTGAGCAGGGAGCTCAATCCCAGGACCCTGGAATCATGACCTGAGCCGAAGGCAGACATTTAACCTACTGAGCCACTCAGGCGCCCCAAAAAATGTAATTCTTAATTGATTTCCTAATTATTATGTTTATTTTCATCATATTTATTAAATTTACTATTGTTTAGTATTTTGTTATGCCCTGGCCGATTTCTAGCAGATATTATTCTGTAAGTCCTGAGTACACATGTGTCAGTGTTAGCGTTTCTTGTAAGAAAGGTATCCAAGTTCTTGTAAGATGGCTTGAATGAGACCTCAAGATCTTGCAAAAGAAAGGAATGAATCTGTAGTATTTTCTTCCAGTCAGCACCTCTCCTGTGATTAGATTTATGCCATTTCATTTCCAATTTAATAGCTATTGTGATCATAAGAATGGAGGTATATTGTGTTTTCTTCAGTACCCATTACAATTTCTGTGATGAGAATATAGTATGGAAATGTTAATGTTTTATACATTTCTGACAGTAGTAATGTACAATTCTATTTTGACCTTTCCAATATGATACAGATCGATTGGCTGGGCACATTATTTCTTCTTTTGTCTACTACTGTAATAGTCTATTAAGAAAAAGGGCAAAATGATCAATCAATCAAACTCTCTAATGTGTTGGATAACAGTGCTCTGATTTTGCCTAGTTAAGATAGACATATGTTTATTGTTTATATATGTCCATAAATGTATTCTTGTCAGCCTAGTGTTCTGTTATTTTGAATATACCATTAGTTTTTCATATGAGTTATAGTTTTATTTAATATCTAATCTCATGCTCTCCATTGCCAGTTATGGATGGGGAAAAAATGAAATAAAGTAGTGACTTTTAGCTCCTAGCTTTTAGAAATTTGGGTGCTTTGTTTGACAAAATGGAATGATTTCTCTAAGTATGTTGAACAAAGTAGCAAGGCCCCTCAATGTTATTTCAAAATAATAAAAGTTCTTGAGGTCTGTATGCACATATGCAATGTAACAGAACTGAATGCATATTCTCAAATTGGTTACTTATAAGAATGCTGAGGAGAAAAGAACAGTTGAAGTCTCATTGGAAGACTCAACCTATTACTGTAGGGTTTATTTGGGTTCTTATTTGTTTCATACAAAGGCATCTCTGTTCTGAAAACCAAACATTTTCCTCTAAAAACTCTGTAAGGAACATCAAAATCACTGTATTATGAGTGGGAGAGAGGTCTAATAAGTAGCATCCTGGGTCTGGCTTACTCCTAAAGAAATCAATTAATAGCAATACAGTGATTAACAGCACTGTAGGCCTGGTTCCCAGAGTCAATAATTTCCATTTTCACCACTGCAGGGATATCATAAAAGAAATGCGCTATGTTATCTTGAAGTTAAAATGAGTGTTTTTGCCACCTATTTGGCAGTCTTCAAAGCATTGCAAATTATTGAGGGTCATTGCTTATGTAGTCCAGGTGACTGCTACACTTTTGATTTCCAGGAGGAACATATTATTTGAATACTTGGGACAAAAAGTGTAGTGTACACTTCTTTCCAAAGTGAAATTAAAAAATGTAATGCAATATTATAATTTTTGGAGAACTTAGCGTGGTTTGGGATACTCTAAACAAAAAGATGAAACTGCTTGTCTTGTTATCTTAATCTTTGATGTCATGCAATTTTTCCTGTACAAGGTGGATCACAATATTTCATTAGAGAAAGGAGAAAGGAGAAAAGGAATTACAAGCTAACACTTGTGTTTATATGGAGATTAAAGGTATAATTAAACACTTAAGATGCATATCTGTAACCCTGGAGTTCTTTCTTTCTGAATTTTCTCAAGGAGAAATCTAGGGGTCATTTGATTACTTTGTCTACCACGCCATTTATATCCAATGGATGGATATTCAAGGAAGGCTATACTTCTCCCTCTCACCATTTCTACAACCACTGCCTCCTTTCATTCAGCAAATATTTGCCCAGTTCCCAATTTGTGATAGGCATTCTGTTTTGAATTTCACCTGGATTTTGGCAACTATTTGTGTTCCCCATGCCTCCGTCTTAGCCCCTCCATGATATTCACTATATGGCGTTAGGTCATTTTAATGTCTCTAGATAGAAGTCTTAAAGGGCTTCACATATCTTTTATGGTTTGGATCCATAAGCATCAATGTAATCATATTCTGTAAATAACTGGCCATTTCACTAACTCTTTCACTCTTTTACTAACAGAATCTCTTCGTTCTTGCCTAGAGGTCATTCAAAAATTACTTAATAATACTCAGCAACAGTGTGTTCTAGATGAAACAATATTGTTTACATAACCTGGCCTGGATTGCTTTAATTTTGCATGCTAATTGGCTAATTCCTCTCTACTCAAACCCTTTCACCTCCCAATGTAGATCATATACCCCTACCGGGTGCCCCATGACAACTCGTGCTTCCCTTTATCTTTGCACGCGTGTCCCTGCATTTCAGTTATATGTAAACCTTTTAGTTTGATGTCATTGTAGATCCACACGCAGTGAAAAGAGATAACACAGAGACCCTGCATGCCCTTTATCCAGTATCCTCATATGGTAAATATCTTGCAAAAGCACAACGTCGCAACTGAGCACAATCAATTGACATTGATATAATCTGCCGATCTTACTCAGATCTACTCAGACATTTGTGTATTTCGTGTGTGTATGTATTATTTGGTTTTATGCAGTTTTACACAAGTAGGTTTGTGTAACACCACTAAAGAAAAGAAATGGAACAATTCTATCACTGCAAGGATTTCTCACTTCGACCTTTATTGTGCTTAACTTTCTCTGTATAATAAACTCAATGAGTTTATTGGGCCTATTGATAAGTTTAATAAATATTGGGTAGTAAATTTTCCAATCATAAACATATATATGTTTTTGTGTGTATGTGTGTCTATGTGTGTGGTTGGGTAGATGGATAGATAGACAGAGGTATGTATACATACATGTACATACATAGTCCTTTGAATTGGTATTTTGCTAATTTTGATGAATGTTCTCATCAGTATCCCTAATTTATACATCCTATTGTTTGCTTTCTGTTGAATAACTGCTGTATAATACTGTAACAAATCATGTTGTTGGAAAGGGGGTGTGGATGTATGTGTGATGTGACTCCAGAAGTTTGACCCTTAAAAGCTTGGTAGAACTTGTTGTACATGGAATACCGTGTTTTTGATAGCTTGAATAAGCCATGAAATGTGTGATTTAGCACTTCACATGATTACTGTGATTCACACATATTTGAATTCATGCTGATGCTCTGTGCTAAATTCAGTTAGGTGCCAAGATTTGGAATTTGGGTGCATCCACAATATTTTCCCCTTTTGCTTGTTGTGATTGGTGATTACCAGCAGCTGCTGTGCACATTTGCTGATAATAAGAAATGTTTAAAAAAAAAAAAAAAAAAGAAATGTTTAGAGTTCTGTAACCAGTTTCTCTTGCTTCAAACCCTCCATGATAATCAGCTTACCTGCATTTGGCTTTCACATGATAAGATTATCTTACCCCTGTGAGTTTAATCCTTCCATCATGGGTATAAATCATTGTGATTGGGCACACAGAGATGTTGGCTAGAGAACAAGCAAGAATATCTCATTCTGTAATTGGCATCAGCCCCCATCCCTTGGAGAAAAGATTAAGAGTTGGTCATCAAACATGCTTTTCTGCATATCTCCTCATTGTTAACTGGTCCCTGGGGATGGGGGACTGTTTCTTAACAGTGTTTCTGTGGGGGGAGTCCAACCATCAGCCAGAACTTAGTCATATTTGGATGTTACTGTGAGGTTACCAGAGGAAGGTTTCAGAGATGGTCAGGAGGTATTCTTCTGTTCCGTTTTCATACTCAGTCATGATATGGGATTCAGAAGGGTGTATCTGGAAGAAGGGTTTAAAAACCTATATACTTTGTATCAATTAGTGTCCTTATAAGTATCCTTGTGCCAGAGTAGATAATACAAAAGAGGCTAAGACAGAATGAGAACAATGAGAACAAATCTATTGATTGAGAAGTAGTGATCTTCATTCATCTTAAGAAATGCAGCTTTAAAAAAAAAAAGAAATGCAGCTTCTTTAGCAAATCTCATATCATTTAGTTGAGCAACATAAAAAGGATGGATCCCCATACCCATCTTTTGATGGTTTATGTATTAAATCATTTATTTATGTCAATAGCATCTATTCAGTAATCTGAATACATCAAATATATTTGAAATACATCAAATGCTTCTAAAGCCATCTTTGAGTTTCATTCCACTGGTTTCAGCTCAACCTGAGAATGATTAGATGTTGGTTCCTAAGATTTGCTGCATCGTAGTATCACCTGGGAGGCATTCACCACTCCTACTCCTGATGCCCATGTGATACCCTTGTCCAATGGAATCACGGCCTTTGGGAATGGGACTCAGGCATCAGTAGTTCCTGTAAAGCTTACCAGTGATTATAATGAGAGGCCAAGTTGAAGAACCAGCCATTAGGTGCTCATTATCAGGTACTCATATCAAAATAGTCTTTGGTTTACTGGGGTAGGAAAAGTCTGTAATTTATATTCTCTGTCATATATTTGTATATTTAAAATTTTTGTGTTACTCTTTGTTCTTCTTTGCTATCATAAGCACCTCCCTTTTTGTTAAAGCATAAATATCTGCAAAATATTTTGTCCTCAGATCTCCTGTCTTTATGTCCTAACACATCACAGCAAAACTTATGATGGCTTCTCTGTTAGTTTTAAGTGTTGAGGTATGTAATTATACCCAGTAAAATGTAGAAATAAGTTTGATGGACTTTTGGCAAATGTATATACCCATATAACTATCCCTCCAATCAAGATATGTAATATTTACATTGTTCTTATTTTCATCTCCATGCAACACAATTTTTAATGACAGGATGGTATTGTTTGTAAGGATGTACTGTACTTTGTTTATTGGTGCCTTAATGATAAACATTAGTGCTGCTTCCTCTTTTTTAAAAATGCTAAACTAATATTCATGTGCATATATATATAAGCATATGTACAAGTATTTCTTTAGGGTGGACACCAGAAGTGCAAATGTTTATTCAAGGCACCTGTACATATTTATTTTTTACAGGTTTATTTATTTATTTTAAAGAGAGAGGGAGTCCCAAGCAGACCCTGCACTAAATGCAGAGCCCCAAGCAGGGCTTCATCCCATGACAAAAAGATCATGACCTGAGCTGAAACCAAGAGTCGAGCACTTCACTGACTATGCCACCCAGGCACCCCCATATTTACTTTTTTTCCCAAGATTTTATTTATTCATGAGAGAGAGAGAGAGAGAGAGAGGCAGAGATACAGGCAGAGGGAGAAGCAGGCACCATGTAGAAAGCCTGATGTGGGACTTGATCCCGGAACCCCGGGATCATGCCCTGAACCAAAGGCAATCGCCCAACTGCTGAACCACCCAGGTGTCCCTCATATTTACTTTTAATAATACTGCCAAATTATCTTGAAATGTATGACCTTGTCCTACAGGCTAGTTTTCCTTCATGTTGCAGACATAGGGAGCCAGATGGAGACTCCTATAATGACTAAATTGGAAACAGGTGTACTTGGAGTATGCTATTTGTGTTTGAGCAGCAGAGCTGACTTTCCTCCTCACCCATTACCTCTCCATATTTATTGTGAAAATCTAGATTTATATTAATGTTTGCTGCTCTGTTTCTATCTCTGACCCCAATAACAATAAAAGAAGTTCCTACCTTTTTGAGTTTACGAGTTTATCGGTAGGTAAACATGACAATCCAGTTGCTCCTATAGCAATGAGTGAATCATCTGTTTCTTAAGTGGTCCTTCAGTTAGGTACTCATAAAATCTTGTCACAGCTCACTTTCAGCTGATGTAAAATGAACTTGCAGTTTCTCAGTAGCCTGAAGAGTAAGCCTCTTCTTACCTACACAACTGTCCCATTTTGTACCTGTTCTGGCTGATAGGGTTTTTTTTTTTTTTTCTTTTCTTCTCCAAACATGATCTCATCTGTTTTTATTTCTTCCAGTTTTTGTTACCTTTACTCTTTCCTGTTATGTCGCCATTGTATATTTATTTTTATTTTTTTAATTTTTATTTATTTATGATAGTCACAGAGAGAGAGAGAAAGAGAGAGAGAGAGGCAGAGACACAGGCAGAGGGAGAAGCAGGCTCCATGCACCGGGAGCCCGACATGGGATTCGATCCCGGGTCTCCAGGATCGCGCCCTGGGCCAAAGGCAGGCGCCAAACCGCTGCGCCACCCAGGGATCCCGCCATTGTATATTTAAAAAGAATTATCTTACCTGCTAATTCAAAGGAATTCAATTTAAAATTGGTGGAAAAGAAGTAATAAATGCATTTGTCCAGTCTGTCAGCTGTAAACGGAATCTCTATTCTGCTTCCTGGAATCACAACTCACTCATACAGTTTTTCAATGACTGTGGTTAACCCATAGTATATAGTAGTATCTCCTCACGTTGTATTTTCTTCCTGAAGTTAGTAATCAATATACTATATTTTTCTTTATTCTTTTTAATTAACACAAAAAGAGGCAAATGTTAGAAATCACCATTATTTGATTTAAACTATTTGTTAATATCAGTTTACCCTTGGTATCTGAGCATTTTTGATTATTTATGTGTGTTTACACATGAATGTTTGTATGGATATATATTATTGGAATTCGGGGAGGGGGGCAGTTTCGAAATGAGATAGTCCTTGCCAAAGAATTGACGATGAGTGCTTGACTTCATGAACATATTATGAGAATCTGTACTTACTGCCTTCTCTACTTTTCTGAGATTCCTATGGCTACATTTTTAAATAAATTTTAAAAAATTAGTTTCCTGTCTTTCAAAAAGAATGTATAGGCAACAAAATACTTTTGCTTCTAATTTCAGTTCAGGATACAAGAAAAAAGCAGTGACTTGTTTAGATGGCGTTAAAATTGACTTAGCTAAGTTGTAACAAGTTCCACTAAACAAAGAAGAAACCCCTGACTTAGGAGGAGAAAAAAGGAATTTACTTCATATGAAGCCCAATTTCCAATTTTTAAGTTTTATTTCAAGCTAAATGATGCACAATTCTATTCTTGCAGGAAACTGAGTCTGTTATAAAAGTCCTCTCTATTAAAGGATCCTTGTAGGCATCTTAGTATTTTGATCATGACTAACCAAAGAAAGAATTTTCCTGAGTTTGTGGTTTTTGTTTTTGTTTTGTTTTGTTTTTTTGCTAATCTGTACAAAAAGTAAGATAATACAGTGGGAAAAAATTTGCCTTGGCATATATAGTGGAAGTTCATAGGACTCCTTCATAGGCATAGGTCTAGACCAACAGCTGCCAGGAACCTTGACCTTGAATGTTCACGGCATAATATATACAGCCTGATAAATCAGAGCTTCTTGCAAAATTTTAGTAACTTTAGAATCATCACCAGTATTAATAATTTTCCAATTAGGTGAAAAGATATTTTAATAATATCCAGCACTATGGCTTGTTAATAGGTTTTACATTTTTAAAATGTTTAAAATTTTATGTAAAGAAAACTTTGACAGCTGTGTTTCAGAAGAACACACTAACGTCCAGCATACTTACACAAGATGTGCTGAAATATAAGAGAGAAAGTTTGAGGTCCAAATTAAAATTTTATCATTTTGAATCCTTATCCTAAGAGCTATAGAGAAATATTACAAGAACTTGATTTCATATATTTGAAATACATGATTAAGTGTAGTAGGGCACTTCAGCCAAATTGTGGTCCTATAAAAGAACTCTCCATTAAAGTGAAACATTTTTTCTTGGGTGAAAAATGTTATTTTTCCGGTTTTACTTGTGTGAGTTTAACATATAAGCCATAAAAGAAAAGTAAATATACAATGAATTATTTTTTTACCTCATCAAAGTAATTTAATTGATCAAGAGGTAAGTGAATCATATCACTAGGCCAGAAAGTTTTATTTATCTGTAGTATAAAATGTTTCACAAATGTAGAATGAGAACTTAGAGGTTCTGTGTCGGTTAGGGTAGGCTGAGCTATAGAAGCTAACATACAAAATGTTAAAGACTCAAGGGAAGAACAATATATTTCTCTCTCTCTCTTTTTAAAAGATATTATTTATTTATTCATGAGAGACACAGAGAGAGAGGCAGAGACACAGGTAGAGGAAGAGCCAGGCTCCCTGCAGGGAACCTCATGCAGGACTGGATCCCAGGACCCCGGGGTCACACCCAGAGCCGAAGGCAGATGCTCAACCACTGAGCCACCCAGGTGCCCGTACATATTTCTCTCTTATCTAATAGTCTAGGGCTGGGATTCCAGGACAGAAAAAAAAAAAAAAAAAGCGTGTGCGTATGTGTGTGGCAGTTGGGCTGGGGTAGCAGGGAGGGAGGGAGTGGGGGAGTCTTGCTCCAAGGGTTCATTTGGAATCCCAGACCAATAAGAACCCTTCCATCTTCAATATGTGGCTTCTCTAATTGTAGACAACAAGAGGGGGAGGAGCGTGGAGAAATGCACATACAAAAATTTCAGGGTCTGTCCTTGAGGGAGCACATATCACTCCCTTCACATTACTTTAATTACAACCGAGTTTATAGCCATGTACAAGTGCAATAAAGGTTGGGATGATGGCTTTTGCTGTGTGCCCAGGTGAAAAACAAGAAGCAAGATTTTAGTAGATCGCTTGTCGCTTTTACCACGCAAGCCAATGCGCATTACTAATTTCTGAAATCAGGTTTGTTTCCTGTATGTTCAAGGGCCCTAAATATTTTAAGAGGTGGGTTTCCTCATAAACATGATGGATTCCTTCTTTTTACAATGCTCTACCAACGTGACTTAAGCAAAGGCAGCCTTTTAGGTCTCTCACACACGAAGTCACAGACACACACACACAGAGAGAGAGAGAGAGAGAGAGAGAAAAGAGGTCTGTACTGGAAGAAAAAAGATATTGGCAGCTCATCGTTCTGACCCCAGGTGACTGGTTTGATTTTCTCTTGAAGAGTCAGCTGTGTTCCATCCTCCAGGGGAAGACACCGGGCAGAAGGCGCCAGGGAGTGGGAGTTGTGGCAGCGGGAGGAGGAGAACACTACTCAGTGACTGGTGCTGTAGGAGTGGGCACAGCTCCCACAGCTTTCTCCTCTTAGGAAAGAGGGTGCTGCTCTCACAGGCCAAATAGCAGGGACAATGGAATCCTCTTGGGGAGCTGGGAGCCCACCGCACAGTGGAGCAGACAAGAAGAATCCTGTCCTCTTACACTGGGGCCTCCTTCAAGGCCTGCTGCAGAGGCTAGAGCTGTTCTCACCCTGCTGGGGAGAGCAAAGGAAGCACAGACATTTCTGGCAACGATTAGAGTCCCTCAAGGACTTAACCATCTGGGGTTGGAGGGTTGTCATTGGAGAATCCTCGGAAACTTTGAAGAATCTTCCTTCCCCATTGTTCTGTTCTGTGATCCTGTAGAGTATGGTACTGCAGGTTTGTTGCATTCTCCTCCTTTCTCTACCCCTTCCATCCCCTCCCACCTTTCCAGCTGATGATCGTGCTCTCCAGGTCTGGATGCTCTTGATTCCCTGAGCATCCTACACTGAATTAGCTCTCCCAAGTAGAGACTGCCCCCTCCACAACCTGTACTTGACCTCTTAGATACTGCGCTGACATTGATCTGCTAAGTGCTTAACTTCCCCTAGTAAATTGTAAATTCCCCGAGAACAAGGAATGGGCTCTGGGGACAGAGCACAATACAGGTGTGTGTATTGATATACTTACAGGTAACTCATATATACACAGTCACGGCTGTGCGATAATCAGGGATTACCTTACTAGTATAAGCTTCCATTATGAAAGACTACAAGTATGTGAATGGACTATGCAATTAAAGATGATCTAAATTATAATTTAAAAGAATAATTTAAAACAAATATTCTGTTTCTAGAGCAGTAGGTTCTCATGTTCAAAAACAGTTCACAGACCTACAGAGGTGAAAGATTAGGAAAGCAGCATTTCCAAAGTTATAGTAAGAGTGGTATGATGTAGAAGTTAAGAACATAAAAAAAAAAAAAAGAAGTTAAGAACATAGGTTCTAGAGCCAGATCATGGGGATTCAGATCCTAGTTCCACCACTCATGTGATTTGGGGGGAGTTATGTAGCTTCTCTGTACCTTGGTAATAAAGTGTGTTGAAGGTAATACCTCCTACAGGATATACATCATGTAATGTTCCTTCTTCACTTCCTCCTCCTCTTTTTTATCTTTTTGGTTTTTTTTTTAAGATTTTATTTATTATTATTTATTTGATAGAGAATGAGCACACAAGCAGGGAGAGCGGCAGACAGAGGGATCCCGATGTGGGGCTCTATCCCAGGTTCCCAGGATCACAACCTGAGCTGAAGGCAGATGCTTCACTGCCAGAGCCACCTAGGTACCCCTTTTTTTTCATTTTTTAAAAGAATATTTATCTATTTATTCATGAGTGACACAGAGAGAGGCAGAGACCCAGGCAGAGGAAGAAGCAGGCTCCCTGCGGGGAGCCCAATGCGGGACTCAATCCTGGACCCCGGGGTCATGACCTGAGCCAAAGGCAGATGCTCAACCACTGAGCCACCCAGGCGTCCCTCTTTTTTTTTTTCATTTTCTTCTTAATTTTAGGAAATTTGTTATATAAATGCCAGTTTATTTTGGGAAGCATCAACAAAACATGATTTTTGAAATAAAATAGGAAAAGAAATAAGAACTTCACCGGTGTGTTAGTTGATCCAATATTATTTCCTTAGATTATAGTCTTGAATAGTGTTTGTACATGGCAAAGCTTAAACATCATGATTGTATTTCTTTAAAGAGCTACCCCCAGCAGGATACATGAACAGTAGAAAAATTGAGGAGCAAGAGGGGTGCTTGGGTGGCTCAGTCAGTTAAGTGTCCAACTCTTGATTCCAACTCAGGTCATGATCTCAGGGTTATGGGATTGAGCCCCGTCATCCATGCTGAGCGTGGAGCCTGGTTAAGATTCTCTCTCTGCTCCACTCCTCTGCTCACACTCTTTCTCTCTCTCCCTCTCCCTCTCTCCAAAAACATAAATAAATAAAAATAAAATAAAATTTAGGACCAAGATATTTGATCATAATTGTATTCTTAACTCTCACATGGAGCAATGTTGAAATATGCTAATGATATTTCATAATAGTATGTTGGTTAAATTAAGAAAAGTATCTGGCCAAGCAACATTTCGCTTTGTGCAATTTAGTTTTTTCCTAATAAATACTGTTCTGCTCTACTTGAATGGAAAACCTGTACTACTATTTGCAAAACATTTTGTTTTTCTTTCAAATGAAAGACAGGGAAAAAACAAGGGAAAAAAATTAGGCAGCAAACAAAAAAAGCAACCTTTGGTGCTAACCAGAAAATGGTGTGCGTGACAGGATACGTACAGCTGTCAATAGGCTTTTTTGCCACCAGGATGAGCCTTGGGTGCCAGTCCCTGAAGATTAGATCTGTTCAATATGTGGACACACAGGCAGGTTGCATGAGTGACCCTGATTGCCATAGTATTGCCTTAGTTTACAATATTAATAATAACTATATTATTATAACTATAACTATAACTATAACTATAACTATAATCAAAGTCAGTTGCAATAGACTTTTAAACTTAGCATCACAGCCTAGAACTCTTTAATTCACAGTGTACAGAATGTCGTTCTATGATTTGTAGTCAACATTACCAGTTACAGTGATTCTAGTGCACAGCCATCCCAGAGATCAATTCATTCAGGTCTGCTTATCGAAACAATATGTGATCATCTATGAGAGACAGGAGAGATTTCATACTCTCAATCTGGAAAACGTTCTTCCCCAGAACCTAGGAACAGAGACAGATACTTGGCTTGATGGTGCATAAATAACATTGGAAAACATAATCACCAAGAAAAAAATATCAACATGTTATATATATTTTTTTTTCAACATCTATCAGGCATTTTTCGGATACAGACACTATCACTTGTATCTGAAAATCTAGACCTGAGATTCTTGTATCTAATATTGAAAACCAAAGTCCTATTTCATGGCTTTGAATCTGTACGTTTTTCAGAAAACAAGAACTGCCCATGTTCCCTCATCTATCCTACAGGTGACTGGAATCCCTCATGGATCCCACTTAGCTAGACACAGTCCAGTATTGTGCTAAAAATATGGGTCTGTCACTGGTGTAATTCCAGGTAAATTACATTTTTACTTTGTGCCTATTCTTCAAATATGTACATGTAATGATGTTAACTCTAGTATAATGCCTGTTTCACAGGATTCTATAAGGATGAAATGAGCAAATACTTAAAAAGCATTGGCCACATGTCTCATAAAAGCTTGTTCCATAGGCATTAAGTATTATGATTAATATGTTTGAACAAGAAAATATTAGTTCCTCTTTATTAGTTGTATTCTTTCCACAAAACTTCTGATTCCTAAGTAACAGTCTCTTAAAGAAATAGGCCTATCTGTGAAATGTTTTACCTAAATTAAAGAGTTTGAAATAAGAATAAATGGAGCCAAGATAACATTTCAGGTAAAAGATGTCAAAAAGCAGTGTTGTGATATGTTTTAAGTAATTTAACTTTTAAGAAAAAATCAATTTACCTTTCTGTTTTTAAGTGCAATACTTAAAGCATTAACACTTCTCTTTTCAGGAGATTAACTCATAGTAAGCAGTTTAGAATGCCCAATAAACTACTCATTTAGTGTATATTTATTAGCGTGACCTTAACTTTACATTATAACTAAGCAAACGTGCCTGTTCCTGAAAACCCCTAATATAGGAAGAGCATGCACTGTCAAGTCTTTTTTGAAAAGGCAATCAGAATAACTGAGGAACTCTTTCTGGATGATACAGTCCAAATGCAGAAATGCATTAGAATGTCCTCTGCATATTCCATAGCTTAATGACCAATCTCATCTCCATTCAATGTTTTCCAACTCCTTGTGCATAAAAGGACAGAAGTAACTCTAAGTTCATCTTTCCTACAAACTTGAAACACCTGTGCAGATTACAAGGGCTACGGGGAATGCAAATGTAGTGTGTTACCCAAGTGACACATTAGCCCATTAACACAGATGTTCACAGCTCTACCTTTGGGAGGCCTGCCAATTACAAATCAGCAAAACATGTGAAATTTTTTTAGAGCAGAAGCACCCCAAATCCAGCAATTACTAACAGTAGATAAAGTTGACCATACAAAGCTGCATGGTAAAGAGAATGAGGCATCTTCCTTATAAACAAATGTGTTGGGTGCGGATAACATATTAGTGAAGTTCTCATTTGACTCTTTCTTTTGGGATAACGACTGTCTTGGGCCTTGGGAAACAGAAGAATCAAATGTGACCACGCCTGATGGAAAATGCCATAGTGACTTCTTTACCCAGCAATTAAAAGCCTCATGTTACACAGAAAATTGTTTATTAAAAGAACCCCCTCCATTTCATGTTCTTCATTTACAGATAAGTCACTTCCCTTGATGACAATGTTAACTTTGCACTTTATATTAGATTTAAAGATATGTTGTTACATTTAATAAACAAATATCTCATAATTAATTTCAGAATGGGAGTTTTGAGTCATTTTCAGCAGCCACAATAGTGGTGGTGGTGGTGTTTTACTAATCGATTTGTATGTGCCTGGTGTTTAACTAGTTACCTCAGTTCCAAACATCTTTCTTTTAAGGACTAGGTTTGAATTAGGGACTTTTTGGTGATCTTACACATAATGCTTTTAGGTTTCTTACACTGTCAACCCAATATCTTTTTAAATGAATTATGACAGGGAATTCATATATTAAACTAAGTGACAAACTGAGATGTTTTACCCCAGTGTCAGGTTGGGGGTTCCTTCTCTTCTGAGCTCAACCCCACTCATCCCTGTCCCTTCTTCTATTTCCTTGAGTATGGCAATGAACTGAAAGGATTCAAGTTGGCAACCTGCTCCCTTCTGATTAGCTCAAAATGGGTTCCCCGTCATTATTTTCCTTGTTTGACAGACAATCTATTCAATTCCAGGATTGTGATAATGATGTTTTCTCTTACAGAGCTATTGTGCTACTTAATTAATGTTTATTACATACTTGGAGATCCTTGGATGGCAAATGATATTCTAGAGCCAAGTACATTATTATTTCAATAAAATTAATGCCAAGATGAATCATAATGTGGAAGGTGATGGCCTGGAAATTGTTTCCTATCACCAACTGGAAAGGATATATTTGTTTGGCAGCTTTCTAAGTACAGTATAAACAGGTGGCCATCCACAAGCTGATGTATAGAAGGGAAATAGTTCATCCAGATAATTTAGATTTTAATTGAATTCTTTACAAAGTATATGAAGTTTGAGTTTCTTTTGCAGGGAGGAGATTTTGATCAATTACTTTATTAAAGAGCCAATAGAGACCTATAAAGAAAAAAATAATAAAACACAAATTAGATTTAACCAAAAAATGTTTACTTTAGCATAGTGAAAAAGTATGAGCTTGGAGTTAAGTAAGATGGACTTAAATCCAGTGTCTGTCAATGTTGGAATTCCATGACACACAGATTAGATCTGTCTTGTTCACTGCCATTTTCCTGATCCTTGTTTCTACCTTATTCATATTTCTTCTTAATTAAATGTTCTGGTTTTTGATAGAGTCAAAAAGATAGATTCACCAGTCTTTCCCTCTAGGCTTTGTAGTTTTTATATCTTTCATTAAAAAGTCTTCCCTTCAGGTACCTGGGTGGCTTAGTAGGTAGAGCATGTGACTCTTGACTATTGATCTCAGGGTTGTGGGTTCAAGGCCCACCCTGGGCATAGAGCTTACGAAAGAAAGAAAGAAAGAAAGAAAGAAAGAAAGAAAGAAAGAAAGAAAGAAAGAAAGAAAAGAAAAGAAAAGAAAGAAAGAAAAGAAGAAAGGAAGGAAGTCTTCCCTTATTTGAAGTATTTAAAATAAGTTCCTATATTTTATTCTATAGGTTTTACTTTTTATATATAATCCATTACTCTGTGGATTGCATTGCATTATTTTGGAGTAAAAATTATAAAAAGTAGGAAAAGCATTAACAATCTAATTTGAATTTTAAAAATAAAAGATTTGGGGCACCTGTGTAACTTTTGATTTCAGTTCAGGTCATGATCTCAGGGTCATGAGATTGAGCCCCATGTTAGGCTCCAAGCTCAGCATGGAGTCCTGCTTGAGATTCTCTCTTTTCTTCTCCCTCAGCTCTTATCTACCACACGCCTCTCTAAAATAAATCTTTAAATCAATAAATAGAAATAACAGATGTATTTGGGAATAATTAACATACTAAGACACTGTCTTCTAATAATGAATTTTAGTATACATTTTTATTTATTTTGTTTTTTTCCCCAATAAAGTCCTATACTTATTTTGTTAAGAGTTGTTATAGTTTCCTGTACTAATGCCATAAGTGGTATATGTTTTAAAAAGCAATTTAAATATCTGGTTAAATGTCCTGAAGTTGGAAGTGCACATCAAGAAATATCTATATTTTTATCTAACAAGTGCCTTTAAATAAATCGTTTAATCTTCCTCCCCTGCTGTGAAGGACCACTAAGATAGAAGCCATCGCTCTCAGAATATTTGAGTTACAGAAACAAATTTTATCTCAGTAATTATAACCCACTTTGAGGTATTAAAATGATGGCTCCAGTGTAGAATCCAATTTAAAATTTAAATCTCCCTTCAAGTTCATAGATTTTCCTTCTCCCTAGTTCAGGGCTGACTTAGGCCTAGGAGACCTGACAGAGAAGATTCTTTCCCTGTCTCTTCTCATTCATTTCCCAACCTCTCTACAATTTCTGGGTTCCCCTCCCTTGTCCAATGTAAGTGTGGTGTCAAAGCAAAGACTGCCCTGCACAAAGCTGAACAGACAAGGAGGATTTATTGCAGAATCTCGCAGTAGGCCAGAGAGGCCAGAGCTCAGTCTGAGCTCAGAGAGTTTTTAAAAGCTGGAGTGGGGAGGAGTCTTAGGCCACCTGTGTTTGCTAATTGGCTTTACCCACTGGAAAAAATAACTTTTTCTTATCGTTACAGCAGGAAGTAGTTTTACAACATGGAGCAAGGCTCCCACCAGAGTTTGGTTCCTTTTTGTTGTTGTTGTTATGTCACTTTCATTTTATTTATTTATTTATTTATTTATTTATTTATTTATTTATTTATAAATTTATTTTTTTATTGGTGTTCAATTTGCCAACTTATAGAATAACACCCAGTGCTCATCCCATCAAGTGCCCACCTCAGTGCCTGTCACCCAGTCACCCCCACCCCCCTCCCACCTCCCCTTCCACCACCCCTAGTTTGTTTCTCAGAGTTAGAAGTCAGAGTTTGGTTCCTGATAGGTACTCTGTCTTCCTCGAGGAGCACATTTCGAAGGATGGCTCTCAATCCTCCAGACAGGCATTTTAGGTTGTGACGCTGGCAAGAGGCTTTTAAAAAGATTTACATGTTAACAGGACAGAGAAAGAATTTATAAATACACATTTTTCTAAAGTGAATGTTCTGAGGAAAGAAAGGTCAGGGCCTCCAGTGAGGGAGGCTGTCTGAAGTTTAGTTGAGCCAAGGGGAAGGTGAAGGCTGTCTTTGCACATTGTTGTCCTCTGTCTCATCTAAGCCAAAATTTAGAGGCAACAGGAAGCTCCTTTTTCATCTCTAATGTCTTCTAATTGTTTACGTAGGCATTTCCGAATACAATTAATTTTGTAAATTGATTTTTAAGAACTTTTACCTAGGGAATGAATTTTATAAAGGAATTGTTTCCCCTTTATTATAGGTTTGGAAATAAAGTACCGATTTATAAATATAGTCAAAGGTAATGTTTTCATTCTGTATGTTTTTTTCTTTTAGTTATTCATTTTCATCTCATAATGACAGAAATTCACTGACACTTTTTTTCTAGTACTTTTGAAATGTTATCTTTTATATTTAAATATTTAGTGCCTCGGAATTAATGTTAGTGAATTCTGTGTCACAGGGTTCTAGTAATTGTCCTCATTTGTGATGTATTAGAATTACCAATAACATAGTGTTATGCTAGGATTTGCTCTTTGGCATAATTCTCTATCTATAATGATGGTTACCATAGACTCTGGAGATGGAGTACTCAGGTTCAAGATCCAGCTTTTTTGCCTTTGATCCTATATCCTTAGTGGATATTTAACCTCTTAGCACCTAGTTTACTCATCTGTAAAGTTGAGATAAAAATAGTGCAATGGTAGGAAAAATTGTGATGATGTTCCCCCCAAGAGTCTCACCTTCTGGTTATTCCATCAAATGCTAACCTAGGTATCACTGTCTTGGGACTTTGCAGATAGAATTAAGGTTACTTATCAGCTGACATTAAGATAGAGAGGTTATCTTGAATTACACAGGTGAGCTCAAAAGTAGTTGCATGAGCCCTTAGATGCAGAAGAGGAAGAAAGAAGGAAGGAGGCAGCCAGAGATGCTTGTGTAAAGTAGAAGCAGGAGAGAGATTCCGTGTGTGAGAAGGACTTATCCCACAGTTGCTGACTGAACACATGTCAAGGAATGTGTGCAGCCACTAAAAGCTGAAAATGGTACTTGGCAGAGAGCCAGCAGGGAAATGGGGACCTCAGTCCTACAACCACAGGAAGTTAATTCAGCCAACATCTAAATGAGTTTAGAGGGTGATTCTTCCCTGAAGCCACCATTAAGGAATACAGCCCTGAGACACCTTGATTTTAGACTGGCAAAAATCTCATTGAACAACTAACCTACAGAAACTATGAATAGTAGGTTTGTTGTTTTAAGGCCCTAAATTTGAGGTGATTTGTCATGGCAGTGAGGGGGTTCAGGAAACACCCCACTCCACCTCCCCCTGGAATGTGCCTCTTTGTCATGTGGATTGTTTTGAGCTGAAGGCACGTGAGAGCCTTTGGGTTTAAGAGAAAGTTTTGTCCCTCCCTTAACCACACAGAAGAATCTAAATTGAGGGTCTTTCCCAAAATAAGGGCTATTAACAGAGATAATTTTTATCTGAGACCCATTTGTATAGTAGGGCAAACATCTCATTACCAAACATCTGTTCTCCGTATCACCCTGTGAAATGCATTCCTTTCCTCTGAACTCTCAGGCCCCTACCCCTTCTCCTTAATTCAGAGTGATGTATATCCCTCATTTTATCTGTCTTTGGAATTTCCATATCTATACTAAATGTAATTGTCTCCTGTTAATCTCTCATTTCAATTGGATTCTTAATCCAATTCTAGGATCTTTGAGGGGACAGGAATTCTTGCTCCTCCACAGCAATAATGGACAATGAACACAAGCACATAAGTGAAAGAATTATCATGCAAAAAAAAAAAAAAAAAGAATTATCATGCATATTAAACAAGTTCACTTGTGTTAAACACTAGGATAGTACCTAGCAGGAATTAAGTGATAAATTCTGACTTTCATTAAACTACTCCATATATTATTTCATTCTTGCACATCAGGTCTTATGTACTATATTGTTAGAATGCATATCAATAATTTGGTATAAAATATACTCATATTGGGTTTTCATATATAGTTTTTAAAAAATTTTTTTTAATTTTTATTTATTTATGATAGTCACAGAGAGAGAAAGAGAGGCAGAGACACAGGCAGAGAGAAGCAGGCTCCATGCACCGGGAGCCCGACGTGGGAATCGATCCTGGGTCTCCAGGATCACGCCCTAGGCCAAAGGCAGGCGCCAAACCGCTGCGCCACCCAGGGATCCCTCATATATAGTTTTTAAATATGTTCTCAGATAGCCTTACTCATTTATCATTCCTCATTTTTTCAAATTTAAATCACCATTGGCATTTTTATTATAAATACTTTAACATGTATACAACTGATTCTACTTTCTGTTTGATTCTATTTATAAAAATAAAAGTTTTTAGCCAGACTGTTGTAATTGAACACTTATTACTATGTGCTCTCTCAAGAATTATTTTTGTAATTTCTCTTACTCTTACATTCATTTATATTATTTAGATCAGTTTTTCTTTTATTTTCAAGGATACATGTTACCCTTTAGTCGCATTTCATTCCCTGTTCTTTATACCTGTTATTTATTGTTGCATTATCAATAGCCTATATTTAATGTTCTTCTATTTTAAATATTTGTCTTTATTCTTTGGATTATAAGGGACATTCCTACAGTTCTCATTAGTATGACTAATTAAATTTTATATTGTTTTCATTAAAAAATAGGTCAAGTTTTACAAATGTTAAATTGTCTTATAATATTTTCATATCCCAGTGAGAGTGTCCCTCCCCTCCTCCCCACCTCTGCATGCTTTGTTACTGTCACTTACATTTTTCACTTGAGTTAATTGTTATCTCATCTTTTATCTATTTTATATGGTCAATATTTTCTTAAATTTTTAGGAGAACTCAATTATATTTTTCATATTTTTCTTCACTGCTATTTTACTTGTTATGTTGACTTTTTCTCATTGGCTTTATTAAGAAGTTCAGATGTTCTTTGTTTCCCAGTCATTAAATGGGGAGAGCTCCGACTTGGCTCACGTTTTGACATAAACAGAATAGGTAAATTATTTCTGCTCTTCTAATTCTTCAAGTCAGAAATGAATCTGGATTGTAAAATGTGTCCCCAACTAGTATTCTACTGAAATGAAAGGGGGGGGAAAAAGAAATGAAAGGGCTTTCCTTTTTTTTAATGACAGGAATTTATTACTGGAATATTTGAAACAGTTCCTTCCTTTTCAGAAACAGTGCATGAGCATCTGTAACCCATTACACACCAACACTCCAGCTTTTTCTATCTCTGTCCTCCCTGTGATGAACCTCACATCTTAAGGTCTAACAGGTCACTGGATGTCCAGTGCAGCCCTGAAATGGAAATGGAAATGAATGAGAACTAGAGCATCCAATGTGGTTCACATTCTTGGAAAAACAAAACAAAACAAAATTTAAAAAAACAGAGGCTACTCCTGTAAGGTGTATGGATGTAAGTTTTGGCAAGAAAATGGAACATATATTTCTCCTTTCTGGTCTGGGAAGACTTGTTTTCTCTGGGATTGGATGGAAATCTGCCATCATATTCTCAACACCTTTCATTTTTTTGTGTTAAGGTCCTGTCTCTGCTATGGTTGGTGACAATTTCTTTGGGACCTGGGAAACTCTTGACCAGAGGTTCAGGTTTTAGTAGTTTGTATTTGTTTTTGTTTCAATTGTTTTTAAGAAGGGAAGAGAGAGAGTGAGCATGTGCATGCACATGCAGGGGAGAGGGACAGGGAGAGAATCGTAAGCAGGCTCCCTGCCGGTGTGGAGACCTACACAGCTAGATCCTACCACCCTGAGATCATGACCTGAGTGAAATCAAGAGTCAATCTTTAATGGACTGAGCCACCCAGGCACCCCCAGTTTTTAGTAGTTTTATAACATTGCATCTTTTTTCTGTGTTTTCATGAGTATTTCATGAGAAATAGGGAACTCAGCAGCCCTTGTTGGAAGTCATTATTTCAAACTGTAGAATTTCTTTATTTTTGCTGTATATTTCATTAAAGCAACTGGTACTAGAAAATCATCTAAGATTTTGGCAATAGATTGACTTTGGCTTTTCCTTGTAAAGATAAAATTTGGGTACTATTCTGTATTTTCTCAGATACTTGAAATATTTTGTGAAAACTAGGCAATGAAATGTCTGGTGACTTCTTAAATTCTGACTTTTACTTTGGATTTTTTATGAACACAAAATAAGCCAACTCAGCTTTCCATATTTTTTCAAATTATTTGGTCATAGCAGAGAAGATATTTTTACAATACTGTTTAGTCACACTTCTCAGGGGAGAAGTTCTCTATAGTTCTGTGTCAGTAGTAAACCAGCATAAGCCAACAGATAATGATGTGACTACCCCAGGGCAATGCAACCACAGAAAAGAATTCTCTATGTATGTGGACTGGAAGACTACATTTAGACAGTTATTAAACTCATTTATTAAACTCATTTTGAACAGTTGACATCATGAAATCTCAAATGTTTTGAGCTGTTTTAAGTAGGTCACAAAACTGTGTCTCACCCAACTTCTCCATTCCTATTATTGTTTTTCCATCTTACTCTTTTGAAAATAACTGACTTTCATGCAACCCTTTATCTTTTTTAAAAGCTGAAAGAGGGCCTTTATAAGCAGTGGAGTAGGAAAAAAAAAGGAAAGAAAAAGCTTCAAAGGAAAACTGAAGCACAACTTGAAACTGTGTCACAGGGCTGGGAGCTGCTGAAACACGCAAAAAATGTTTTCAGACTTAAGGCAAGCTGCCTGAACAGAGCATGACTTCTCCAGTAACTTTTTTGGAGGGTTATAGGCAGCAATGCCCTCACTGAATCACAGCTTTGAACCCCCGTTGAGGAGGTGTCTCTCCTTTCGATCAGTGTTAATGGGGGTTGACAACAAGCTGGCTAGCTTTTGAATCATTCCACTAAGGTTGTCCTGTTTGTGTATCTGTACTCCTGTCCTGGCCCTGTTCCTTTTTCTAGAATCATGAAACAAAGGAAGGAGAAAAGAGAATATATCAAGGTTTTTGATGGAAGAAACCATTCAGTGCTATCCTCTTCTCTTTCCTCAACTTGGACCCAGTCCAAGTCACAACCACAATATTTAGATGTGACATGTCATTGATAATGTGAAAAAAATATGCTGTAGTCATATAAACAGCACACTCAGTAGAGTTCTCTCATGTTTGCAGGGCATGATCTTTATCTATTCATAAACAACAGATTACTGATTGCTTTAGACAACAACCACCTGAATATGCCTCACTGTTTTGTAAGGTATGAATATGGGCACACCTCCTGGGTGGTTTTCCTGTTTCATGCCCTAGCAATGCCCCAGTGGTAGTATCTGGCTGGTGGTTAGATGGATCTGGATGGTTCAGGATGGCTTCACTCCTCTGTCTGGCACGTAGGGGAGGAAAGACTGAAGGCTGAGCTCAGAACCCCTCTTCCATATAATTTTAGGGCCTCCCTGGATGGTCTTCCCAGCTAAGTAGTTGGACATTTGGACATCTTTTATGGTAACTCAGGCTCCAAAAGGCTAAGATGGAAGTTGCTACATGTTTTAGAGTGTGAGCACAGACCTCTATTGATCAAAGCAGTTTTGAGCCAACCCAGATTCAAAGGAAGTAAGAATAGACTCCAACTTTCCCTGAAAAAGAAAATTAAAAAATGTGTGGCATTCTTTTATACACCTCAGGACATGATACATATTCGGTGCTTAATACCAACATATGGAATATTTCATGTCCTTCACTTCACTTCCATCTGTGCATTCGACTCAATTCAGCACTGGGCAGACAAGAATTCACATTCAAATTTAGTGACCCCGTATTCCCTGTTCTGTGTACACATGTGCATGCGAGCAGGTCGCTGGCCCTGGCCCTTCTCTTTGTTCCTCTCTCTCCATGTCATCTGTGTTAGAGTGAATTTGAGCAGCTAGCCTGACTTCCAAAACATTTTAAAGTGTTGTGTGGTAAGAGGTGAGGAAGATAATTTCTCTCCAGGAAACAATATGGCACAAGTGCCATATATTCAGCAGTGGGTCAACCAAGTGTTACTTCAGGATTATAAATGAGAAACAAATTGCCAGTGGATGATGAACTGAGGCCTGACCTCTCCAAGCCCATCGTGGGCTTTCTCCTCGACAGGACATATTGACGGGAAGGACAACAAAACCAGAGCTAGTGAAATTGGAAGTGATAGGACGTCACATGGGGGTGGGGATAGCCAGGTTTTCTTATTTGTTTTCCTGACTATAATCGAATACAATTATGCGACAGAAAGACCAAGGGAGGGAGGGAGGTGGGCAAGGAAGGAGACAAGAAGGGGAAAGCCGAAAGCAGGGTTGGGGTGGGGGAGATGAAAGATACAGAAGATGAAAAATTGCTGGAGGAAAAAAACGGTTCTCCTAGTTAATTTCTTCAGCTCAGACCCAAATTAACTGTGTCCTACCAAGTATCCCTCAATACAAAATAAGCTTTATTTCTGTGCTGGCTATCCCTAAGTAAAATATTTTGAGCTGTTATAACTATTAGAAGGCAAGAATTGTTTCTTTTGTTTGCTTATTCCATGGCCTTTTCAGTATCTGACACAGTATGGTAGGAACTGTGTATATAATAAAACCAGGTTACATGAAAGAAAATATGACCGAATCTAAACATGCAACCAGATTAAGATATAATGAATGAATCACATGTACTGGCTTTATTGTTACATTAAACGCACCAATATACATCACCTTTGTAGATATGATCTAAGTAAAATTATTGAAATAATTAGATATTTGTGAATGGCCATAAGGTCCGTTTACACTTTTTTTTTTTAAGGCTTTATCTATTTATTCATGAGAGACAGAGAGAGACAGAGACACTGGCAGAGGGAGAAGCAGGCTCCATGCAGGGAGCCTGACATGGGACTTGATCAGGGTCATACCCTGAGCTGAAGGCAGACGCTCAACTGCTGAACCACCCAGGAACTTCTTTTACATAAAAAAATAAATCTTAACCATTCTATCAATACCACCCAATTATATACTCATTTGCTTTTTTTTTTTTTTTATGGTCCCTCTTCCCCCATTAAAATACCATCCACAAGAATGAGGATTTTGTTTTGTTGATCATTATTTCCTAAGCAGTTAGAACTCTTTCCCAATGAAAGGTGCTCCATGAATATTGGATGAATAAACAGACACAATATAATAGTTACAAAGTCGAGAGGGCAGATGCTATCGATGAGCCAGCATGTCTGCCTTGGGCCATCTGAGGCCACTGGTAGCTAGAGACAGTTTGCAGCATTTCTTAATCAGAAGCCCTGGTCTGTCTCCCTTCTCTGCCTGAGAGCTTTCTCCACCACTAAGGGAGCTTGCTCTCCACCATCAGATGCAATTCTGTAGCTTATCGCCCTTGTGAGCAATGCTCCCCCTGGGGCAGGATGAGAGTTAACAGGAGAGTGCGAGAGTTGGCCTGCTTCCAGTAGGTAAGAGAGTCCTGGGGTGAGTTTCACAGTGCTGCTCAGAGGGCCCTACGGCCAGGTAGGATGGTGCCGTCCTTGCTCTTAGGAGCAACTTCCTCATGAATACATTCACTGTGGGCTCTTCTCTGTCCCACTCTCCTCTCTCTCTACTTGGGTTTCTCAGGACTACACTTTGGAGAACCCAAACTATGGACACTTAAAAGTCATTAACGAGCAAGTGTGTAATGATTAAACTTTTTTATTTTGTTATTTGTCTGAATCAAGGGGAAAAAAAAACAACAAATTCAGGAGTCATTAAAATTATGCATCAAAACAACTCAGTCAATACTTACAAAGTACTAATAGATTTCAGGCAGGTTTTGTCCAGGAGTGTGTATTCATCCTTATGCTTTATGCCAGTGCCTACATCCCTGCCACTCCTAAGTACCTTTCTAGGTTTAAGTTGTAGAAAAGAACTCATCTTAAGTAAAGCATAGATAATCTTATTTCATGTTTAACAGTTATTTTTCCTGGAACTTCTAAAATTACAGTTCTTTTTTTAATTTATTCATTTATTGGATAGAGAGAGAGAATGAGCACAAGCAGGGGGCAGGCAGGGGGAGAAGTAGAAGCAGGTGCCCTGAGAAAGAGGGAGCTTGATGTGGAACTCGATCTCAGAACCCTGGGATTATGACGCAACTGGAAGACGTTCAACAGACTGAGCCACCCAAGTGCCCTACATTTCAAGATAAGCAGTTAAAACACGGAAGAGTGACCTTTTTTTGTGTGTATTATCAATAAAAATCTTTAGGCTTTGTGTATAATCCTTCCAAGTGTCATTTTGAAGAGTATTTGTTTTCTAGTGAATTTTTCAAATACATTCCATCTGTGAAACATCTCTTTTTGAAAAGACGACCTTTAAACATGAAGTTGAAAAGAAATTTGTGATAACTAATTTTACCATTAAATGAGAAACATCAAAACTGATATATTTTTATTGCTATATTACTTAGCAATAGTACTTTTTGATGTTTGGCATATTGATCTTTTTTTTTTTTAAGATTTATTTATTTATTCAGAAAGAGAGAGAGAGGCAGAGGGAGAAGCAGGCTCCATGCAGGGAGCCCGACATGGTACTCGATCCGGGGCCTCCAGGATCACACCCTAGGCTGCAGGCGGTGCCAAACTGCTGCGCCACCAGGGCTGCCCCTGGCATATTGATCTTGTGTGATTTAGCAAAATCACATAAAATGAGATCCATCCTTTTTGTTACCAAAAACATACTACTCGCTAACCTATGTGAAAAGAAAGTGAAAAAGAAGAGAGATTATGAGAAGGTTGTATCTTAGCACCTCTCTTTGTATGTGCCATGTAAGAAGGTCACATTAAAATTGCTACACCTTATTGCTAAATCAGATGACCATAATGAGTTATTTGGTGTTTATATAAGCCTCATAATCACAGTGTTTGGAAAAAAAAAAATAGGCAAGTTTATTTCACTTTTATGTAATAGTTCTAAATTAATTGTCAACATTCACAAAACAATTTTGTTCTACATGGACACTTGGCAGCTTGGATATCTCCACGTCATGAAACCACATCCCATACAGCATTTCCATTGTCTCAAAGCTGAATCAGCTTGGTCCCTAGCAGCTCTGTCAGTGGAGAGGATAAGGCCACAATCCTGAGGACTCAACATGGAAGTGGAAAACATCACTTCTGCTCACACTCCATAGGTAATTTGCTTAGGTAGACACTCCTCCCTGGGAGGGAAGAGAGAGAAATATGTTGTTCCCATGTTCCCAGAAGGAAGGAAAGACAGGTTTTGGAGGACCGCTCACTACTCCCTAAGCAAACAGTTAAGGCTTTCGGTGTAATAGGTATACCTATTACAGGTATAAAAACATTTTGTGTGATTTTAGAATTCTTGAGATTGGTCTGTGTTTAAAAGGCGGTATCTGTAATATTCATTCCCATTGTGTGTGCCTAAGAAATGGTGTCTACCAGTCTTATGAACAAGGATTCTAGTTTTTAATGTATAAATTAAATCTAGTTTATGCCATGTTTTAATAAAATATCAATGCAAAACAATTAGTGACTTTTCACATTCAAAGAAGTTTAGTGGCAAAAGGTCTCCTGTAGGCATGTCTAACTACTTGTGCACAGATTTATTTCAAAGTCGTTACAGAATCGTTCTGATTCATAACATTCTAGATTTTTGTCAAAGCTTAAAAATAGCAATTGCCATCATTGCACACATCCTTCCTTGGTGATGAAATCCATGACACCTCGCAAGTAGGTAAGGACAGCTTTTTTTTTCGATGACCATATGCATAATATTAGTCACATAACAAACAAATAATCTTCAAATCCTCTGCTACTGCCATGCCTTTGAGAGCAGAAAATATCAATAATTTCATCTTCCAACACATCTTAACATATAGGTGGAGACATTGATTAGCCAGATGCACAACATGTTTAGAAACATTCACACTTTGAATACTTATCACTATAATTATAATTATTTAATAATTGTCTCAGCCTTCTGTTTCAGAAACATCAGTCTTCTTTGCATTGTTCTATTGTGTAGAGATTGAAAGCTATAGATTTAAAATTGATGATTTGTATACACTACTATAGCATTAATTTTACAAAATAGAGAGGCTTACATGAGCCAGCTTGATAATGGTGTCATCTAGCTTCGTGAAATAATTTCTCAAGAATACTTATTTATGAAATAAAGTAGATCTAACGCACATAAAAAATGCAGGGATATTTATCTATTTTGTATTATTTATTCATGATACTTCTCTTTTCCTCACTCTTGCCATGGTTTAATATGGAGAAAAAAAATTCTACTTTTCCAGTGAACTTTGCCTTGACCAGGTATTTTTTTTCCTTTTCCTTTTCTTTTTCTTTTTCTTTTTCTTTTTCTTTTTCTTTTTCTTTTTCTTCTTTTTCTTTTTCTTTTTCTTTTTCTCTCTTTTTTCTCTTTCTTTCTTCTTTCTTTCTTCCTTCCTTTCTTTCTTTCTTTCTTTCTTTCTTTCTTTCTTTCTTTCTTTCTTTCTGTCTTTCTTTCTTTCTTTCTTTCCTTCCTTCCTTCTTTCCTTTCCTTTCCTTTCCTTTCCTTTCCTTTCCTTTCCTTTCCTTTCCTTCTTTCTTTCTTTCCTTCTTTCTTCTTCTTTTTTTTGCCACTGGAATGCAAATAGAACAGATTTACCATTACCGAGCAGAGGTTTTTAGAGATGTGTGTTTCCACTCACCACTCTGGGAACACATCCCATGTAAGATAGGCCCCTTCATCCTGGATCCCAAAGTGAGGAAACACACAGAGGAGTGTCTCATCCAGCTTGCATCCTACATCCAGGTCCAGCAACGATAAACCCAGTAGAGTGCTCAAGAGTCATAATAGACTCTCAGACGCTGAAGCAAGACATAAATGCAAGGCATTATGAACATCGAAGTTGCCAGCGGAATATTGTGTATGATCACGACAGAACCAGACTGATGCCAAGAGTGGCACCAGATGTAGAATGTTGCCAGGACAAAACCTCAACAGCGTGGTATTTGCATTAGAGACTCATGGTTCAGGCATTCGGCTGTTATTGCAGATGCACAATATTCAGCCCATGTAAAATAGTGGGATGAAATTTGGTAAAACTGTCACCTGACATAACTTTGGGGTAGAACTGTTCCAAATGAGCCCTGGAACAAGGGCACAGGAGTTCCCTGAGCTGGAGTGGTTTCTGCTTGTTCTGAGCAGAAACAGGAAGAGGCACTGTATGTTTCTGTTTACTCCTCTGAATCCTTCCTCTTCCCTGAAACCCCATGTCCCAGAGGAGAGGAGCTCCTTCAGGTTGTGTCCTAGAATGAGGAGACTTTAATCCCACACTTAATCTGTGGCTAATCACAGCTAAATCTAGCAGAGGTCCTCTCCGCAAATTACAGCATATAGTTTAGTAGAGAAGCAGCCAAAAATGCATAGACCTGTGAGTCATTAACATTTGTCACTGTCACTCACTGGTTTCCAGGGTTATTATATGCATATGGCAGGGCAGATATAGACAACTAGATTTTCCTTTACACTGTCAGAAATATATTGTTTGTCATTAAAATATTTTGAAAAAAAAATGCTTTGATTTTTTTCTTTTCTACAATATTTTAAAGTATTCATGAAATGGTTGCATTTATAATCCATCTAAATGTTCATCCTTTTATAGTTTTGTATTATATTGCTTCCCCATGTCTTAGAATCATCATATAGTCTTTTTTTTTTTAAAGTTCTATTTTGCCTAATGTATATGTCTGGGATATCAGACTTCAGATTCTTTTTTTTTTTTTAATTTTTATTTATTTATGATAGTCACAGAGAGAGAGAGAGAGGCAGAGACACAGGCAGAGGGAGAAGCAGGCTCCATGCACCAGGAGCCCGACGTGGGACCCGATCCCGGGTCTCCAGGATCACGCCCTGAGCCAAAGGCAGGCGCCAAACGCTGCGCCACCCAGGGATCCCTAGACTTCAGATTCTTAAAGGGAAAAATTAATTGTTTTTTTTTTTTGGAAAAATTAATTGTTGATTACAATCAGCAGTTGAGCCAATTAAAAAAATAATTTCTGCTAAAATAGTTGGTGTTTAAATTGCATATAATATTTCACTAAAGGAATACATCAATAATTTACCTAGAGATAATGTTTTAGCAAGCAATGTTTAAAAGAATTTAGACTAATGAATTGCATAATCATTCACAAAATCAGTCATTATCGATCAAAGATTCCTTCAATAATTTGTCTAATGTTCAGATTTTAGATTTGTAATTACAAGGTTTTTTTTTTAATTTATTTATTTATGATAGTCACAAAGAGAGAGAGGCAGAGACACAGGCAGAGGGAGAAGCAGGCTCCAGGCACCGGGAGCCCGACGTGGGATTTGATCCCGGGTCTCCAGGATCGCGCCCTGGGCCAAAGGCAGGCGCCAAACCACTGTGCCACCCAGGGATCCCTAATTACAAGGTTTTAAGGGCTACTCCAATCAGCTGTATAAATCCATAACTTTCCCAAAAAGTAAAATATTGTATACTAAATCAGACTTTCTATGATGATTAGAAAGGTAAATTTATTTCAAAAATCAATGTGTTTGTAGCTGATATGCAGTATTTTGATCTAAATTCCATGCTAAAATAAAAGTTGGTAATATTATTATATAATAATAGTTTTGAAGCAAGCAGACCCAGTCAGAACCCAGGAGCAGGTCCCACAGGACTAGCCAAGCGGGTCTTTGGCTGCGTGTAGGGGAGGACTCAAACATGAGCCAGAGAAACTGAAAAGAGAGGTTATCGTGTAGTGTAAACGACAGGTATAGCAGACAGAGTGTCTGGACTTGGAAAGGAGAGTGAATCTTGATGTCATGTAGAGCTAAGGGGTTATATTAGGAAAGGTTCGAGGGTACACATTCCTCCAGGAATTCAGGGTAGGTTCCAATCAAGGGCAGATGTGAAGTGAACAATAGGTGCTACTCCATAAATAATCAAAGCATTGATGCCAGTATCAGCCCAGGTTGGTTTGAAGCTAAGTCCTGGAACGTGTTTGGGATCTGGCTCTTGTTAGGTGTTATCAGGTGTTTGGGGCCTAGGGCAAAATTCAGAGAATGATTAACTTTCTTGCTTTCCCTGGAAGTGGGGTCTTTGGCTTATTCAGAGGCAAAATGTGGAACATGAGTAAATGGGGCCTAGCAGAAAACCAGCAGAGAGGGAGCTGGAGTCCCGTCTGCCCCCCCACCCATACTAGTTTTGACTCTTTCTTGTAAAATGATCCCTGAATAACTTCTGTGTCCTTTTTGAGTAACCTGATTTTCCTGAAGGTCCTTTTGTTAAGTCATCCCTACATTGAGTCAATCCAGTACCTCTTTTACTTATAAAATATATCTCAGTCTATTACTTATCGGTTGTGCAAAGTGAAGAAAAAATTCATTTTTGTCATATTTCCTCATTTAAATGTGGACAATAATATTCTCATGTAGTTACTGTGAATAAAATTTTTTAACACAAAACAGAGTATCCAGTATATAATAAGTATATAAATGTTTGTGCATTTCCACGTCACTGAGAAATCCCCACCTCTTCCCTGTGTAATCACCTATCTTGTTTCCAGAAGTCTTCTTTATTCATAAAAATGAATTTTCTCTTTGTACTTAGCAATGCCTACGGGTAGTAGACAAAATATGTCCTTATACAAAGGAAAGCAATGTGCGTCCGTATACATACCAGTTATAATTCTCAACATTGATATAAGTAGCTATACTCTTAGAGAATTATACATGGATATGTATGTGCACGTGCCTGGGTGCATTTATCTACATGTTCAGATTAGTAGAGAAGAGGGAAAGGATATACTTTGTAATAGACAATATAGCATCTGTTGGAGTATAGATGATAAATAATAATAACGTGTGGCCTTTGAGTCATTTTGGAAGTCACCCTTCTTCTCAAATATAAGGGAATCAAGTCAAATTCTTTAATTTGGAAAAATTTTTAAAAATTTGACGACAATTAAGACTCATGTTTCTAACAAGGGCCCATTTGTTGGGCTGTCACAATAAAAATTAACACCAGCATTTATGAGGCCCTGGCTCTTTTCTCCTGGAGGAACTATCTTGCCCATTGTTTGTCATGACCCCTGGCTCTACATGTCAAGAAACTCTTCTTTCTCTGTTGTGCTCTTTGGTCACAGCTTCTGTGAACGGGTATTCTGGGGCCCTCCATCCTTGGTATCATACTCCCTCTAAAGACTACTGCTTATGGAAGACTAATGGTCTGTGATTCCAAAAGTCAGTGGTGCGTTTAGTTCAACCTCATGGTTTCTTTGCTAACAAGATCCCTTCACAAGTTCAAGTTCGCTAGACATTGCATTTGTCACTAATGGCAGGCAGTTTTCCCCAATCATATGTATCAAATCTGCTTTATTTTCTGCTGCTTTGCTCCCATGTGCCCCACCTCAATTCAGTTCTCAAATTTGAGCACTCTCTCCTGCTCCCTTCCTCCCTCCCTCTCTCTCTTCTCTCTCTCTCTCCCTTTCTCTCACACTGTCCAATAGAGATATTTTACTGAAACTCTGGATCTTCCATTGTTTGGAGTTAGAATCGGTGGCTTCAGCTTAGAAAGCCCTTCATCCCTTCATCTGTGCCCGCCAGCTGGCCAGTTCGTTTAGGTATAAACCCGTCTCTTCCCACATGGGTTTTAATCCAGCCCACAGAAGCTCGCACAACCTAGCAAGGGTTCATATTCTGAGTCCTGTTTCTAGTTTCTCCCCTGGAACTTTGACCCAGCAAATACATGTGGGTTTTTTTGTTTGTTTGTTTGTTTTCTTTTTTCTTCCTTGTTGCAGATGATTAAGTACATCTTTTCTGTTACAAACATGGATTACTGTTTTTAAAGTCTCCAGTATTAGTTTTCTCACTTTTTGCCATGCAGCTGTTAAGTCAATGCCACATATTTTTGGGGTTGGCTAAGACAGAGCCCTGCTTCAAAAAGTTGCATTCTCTGTGAGCTAGGATCCTAATTTTCCGTATTGTTAGGAACTATATTTAATAATGAGAAAGCAAAACTATCCATCCAGTGGCCTCCATCCTGGTAGTTCAAAGAAGTCAAAAGGAATGTTCAAGAAACCAATTATTTAGTGATAAGTATGTAAAAACTGCAAAATATGAGAGGCAACTTGGGAAGTAATGGGAATGAAAGACAGTAAAGGTGACATCCCACTGAAAGAAGAGAGAAACAAACGAACAAAAAATATTAGCCCTTTGAAAATACCTGCATTGCACTTTCTTAAATTATGAGTTGGATATGATGCTTAAATAACTAAGTCTTCCTCCAGATATCAAGGAGGCAGATGAAAAAAAAGAAAGCCTTCAAATAGAATAAGTAGATTGTTTGCTTATTACGCCAACAACTTTAGAAGGTCCTGACTTTTTAGAAAGAATAATAAGGGATCCCTGGGTGGCGCAGCGGTTTGGCACCTGCCTTTGGCCCAGGGCGCGATCCCGGAGACCCGGGATCGAATCCCACATCGGGCTCCCGCTGCATGGAGCCTGCTTCTGCCTCTCTCTCTCTGACTATCATAAATAAATAAAAAATTAAAAAAAAAAAAGATTAGAAAGAATAATAAGTAACAAATAAGTTGTTTAGAAATGGCTAGTAGTACCATTCTCTGTGAACCAAATAAGGACAAAAACATTAGCTACGGCGTACTTACGCATATAGTTGTATATATAACATGGGATTAATTAAAGGCACCTAGGGCATTATTCAAAGGTGGAGAGAGGCAAGTTTGAGGGAGGACCCCCTAAATATAAACAGAGTAGAGAAAAGGAAATTAGTCTGTTAAAGCAATGAGCTTCAAGAAATTGATTTTTACTAATGATAACAAATAGAAATGTTCTCAGGAAAGCAAGTTCAAAAGGTAAATGAGTCCCGGAAATCACAAAGCCGACTTTCGGAAATCATTTCAGCTGTACTTTCTAAAAGTTTATATTGAATAAGAAAAAGAATGAAAATAAACCATCCAAACTCATAGCTACATAATACTGTGAAATTTAAATCTGATAACATGGACATAAGGAAAGAACAATCAGGATAAAGGTAGTTCAAAGATATGCTTCTCCCAGAACACAAGGCAGAGGAACATCCTTTAAGATGTATTTTGTATTTAGGAAGAGATAACCAAAATAAAGCATCAGTACTGTCCTTTAAAGTAAACGATATGTGGGAAACGAACTAGGGGTGGTGGAAGGGGAGGTGGGCGGGGGGTGGGGGTGACTGGGTGGCAGGCACTGAGGTGGGCACTTGATGGGATGAGCACTGGGTGTTATTCTGTATGTTAACAAATTGAACACCAATAAAAAATAAATTTATTAAAAAATAGATTTGATGCTGGTGGAGCAATTAAAGTGTATAATCCTTTTTATATATTTTTTCCTTTTTATATTTTATTTACATTTATTTTATTTTTTTCCCATTGCTAACAGTAATACGTGCAGATCATGACCTGAGCCCAATGCAGACACTCAACCATCTGAGCCAACCTGGGTGCCCCAAGTATAATACTTTAATATATTATTGGATTTTATATACAAATAGTTTGTTGAGAGCTTCTGCATCTGTATTAAAGAAGGATATTGACTATGGTTTTCCTTTTTTGTAATGCATTTCCCTGCTCTGGTTATTAGTAGGTCATCAAATTATTTAATAGCTATAGGTCCATTTCAATGATTGATTTCTCCTTGTTTGAGTTTTGGTTTGTGCTTTTCAATTATTCTATTTCATCTATATCATTAAATTTGAGGGCATGGAACTATCTGTATTATTCCATTATAATCCTTTTAAGGTCCATGAGATCCGAAGTGATGACACTTTCTCATTTCTGATATTTGTGATTTATGTCTTCTCTCCTTCATTTTTGTTAGACTGCCTATGGCTTTTCAATTTTCTTAGTCTTCTCAAAGAACTACCTTTTGATTTTGTTGATTTTCCTCATTATTTTCTTGTTTTCAGTTTTATGTATTCTGTAATTTTTATTATGTCTTCTCTTCTGTTTGCTTTAGATTTAAAATTGTTCTTTTACTCTCATTTCCTGAGGAAGAAGTTTAGGGTATTGATTTTGGATCTTTTTTTCTGATATGATGTAAATTTCCCTCTAAACACTGCTTTTGCTGCATCACACTCATGTTTTTAATATGTTTACATTTTTCTTACATTCAAAATATTTTTTTTCAAAATATTTTCTAATGAGAATTTTTTCACTAAGTCATGTGTTGTTTGGGCAGCCTGGGTGGCTCGGCGGTTTGGCGCTGCCTTCAGCCCAGGGCATGATCCTGGAGACCTAGGATCAAGTCCCAGGTCAGGCTCCCTGCATGGAGCCTGCTTCTCCCTCTGCCTGTGTCTCTGCCTCTCTCTGTGTCTGTCTTGAATAAATAAATAAAATCTTAAAAAAAAAAAAAGAAATGTGTTGTTTAATCTCCAAATATTTTGGGATTTTCTAGCTGTCTTTATGTTTTGGGTTCTAGTTTAAATCCAATGTATTCTGAGGACATTGTATGATTTCTGTTCTTTTAAATTCATTGAACTATGTTTAATGGTATGGGACATGGTCTATCATGGTGAATGTTCCATATGAACTTGAGGATAACATGTCCTTTGCTTCTGTTGGATGAACCTTTCCATATGTTCAGATAGCAGGCATTTTCTCTGCTTCCCTTGAACCAACCAAGATCAACAATTATATGGCTGCTAACCCTGTCATCTCTCTCATCACCCCCTATTTCCTTGCCTCATTGAGAGATTGATTCCTTCAAAATTTCTCATCTATATAATTCCTCAGGGAACTATCTCTTTTGTTTATCCTTAGAATCTTTTGAAATCAAATGGAATCATTCTAGACCATGCACTGATATATCTTTTGTTTCAATTAAGGCATGTTAGGTTTTTCAGAAAAAGCAGACTCCTGTCTTTGGAGTATGGCCGATACTGTTGGTTCTACAGGACTGTCCGACATCCACAATGATAAGTAGGTCAACATACTGTGTCAGATCTTTCAAAGAGTTTTGTCAGGCTGGGCCACTCACATGAAAATTGTTTAGCGTGACTCTAATAGGAATAATTTTCTAAAAAACATTCTAAAATAAAAATATTTGAAAAAAGTCTATTAAAAGTAGCACAGCTGTGGGCTAAGTGTATAGCAGTTCAATAAAATGTGTTGATAAACTGGTGGGGCTGCATAATTGGTAATTGGAAAATGTATTATAAATTAAGCAAACACCTTATTATATATCTATCATAAAAACCAATATTTGAAACAACCATTTTATGTTTTGTATGAAACATTTGTTATAATGGATGTAATTTAAAAGAAGTAGAGACAGTGATGAGGTAACAAGGTTTATATGATCTTGGGATCCTTTCCCTCTAATTAATTAATTTTTTTTTTAGAGGGAGAGAGAGGCGTGCATATGCATTTATGAACAGATGGGTGGAAGGGGAGAGGGAGAGAGAGAATCTTAGGCAGGCTCCATGCTCAGCAGAGAGCCTGACATGGGGCTCTATATCAGTACTCTGAGCTCGTGTCCTGAGTGGGAATCAAGAGTCAGCCACTTACCTGACCAAGCCACCTAGGTGCCCCACAGTATGCTTTTCTCTTAAGCAAATGTGCTCAACAATCATTTATAACATGCATATCTACCTCTTACAAACTGTAACTGTGATAGAAAACTATAAATGTAATAGAAATTCAAGCAGTTGGTAGGGGAAAAAAAGAAAAAGAAAAAGATCTCCGTAACATTTACATAATCTCCTGGTACTGAAGTGTATATTGTTTCAAATGACTGTTACTTAATAATCTATAAAAAGTCATCTGACTTCTCCATAGATTTTTCTCATGCCAAAGCCCATTAGAGTCTTTCCAGTGAAATATTAAACCCTTAGGTTATAAAACTTACAAATGAGCCATTACTGTGTATTAGGTCAGTACAGGTGTAAGTACAGGCCATCTCTTGGTTAAAATGGCTTTTAATATCTCAAAGATAAAAAAAGTCAAGCCTGCACTGCAACGATTTACTATAAAAGATGCCATAAAAATAAAATGCATACATTTTCAAGAAAAAAATAACTTCTGAGATGTTTGAAAACAATTTAAACTCTAAACATTTTAAAGGGCATTATATTTCAAAAAATATTTTGCAGCTATAAATTTTTTAGAAAGATATATATTTAGAGATTACTCAGATGCTATTCTAATTTATTCTGTTATGCGGGAACAAAACTGGAGGAATTATCCTAATTTATATCTAAGGCTGGAAGAACAAGACCAGAGATGAAGCTGGAAAAATATCAATGTGGGAAAAAGGAAAAGACACCGAGGAGTTCAGAGATCTGTGTCTTAGTCTGGGCTCTGCTGCTAACTAGCTGTTATCCTAGCAAGGCGGTTCACCTCTTGTGCTTTTGATCTCACTGTCTCTAAAACAAAGAGCTTATCGTATAATGTCTAAGGACAATCTCTGGCTAAATTAAGTACTTAATTGTAAGTGCCTTACTTAAAGGAAATTGAATTATAAATTCAAATACGATTTTTAATTAAATAAACAGATATGTTTAGAGTATCTAACACTACCAGTAGAGTGTCAAACTAAGAAAGCTCTCTAAGTAACCAGTATAGAAACGATATTATATCAAGTATTGATTCCCAGGGAAATAAGCAAATATAAGTTTGTGAATCAAAACTGAGGTTGACATTGAACTTCAGAAGTTAGAACAATCACAAAATTCCTAATTGCTTTGGTTAAATAAATGTGGTATTGGACCCTGGAATGATAAAAGGACCCAGGTAAAAACTAAGAAGCTATTAATGTTAAGTATGAACTTTAGTTAATATTAATGGATCTATAATATTTAATTAATTATGATAAATATATATTACTAATGTAAGACGTTAGTAATAAAGGAAACTGAGCTTGAGCGTATGGAAACTGTAACACCTTCACAACTGTCCTGTAAATCTAAATGTATTCTAAATTCATTTTTTCCAAGTGAAAATTTGTCTAGTTAGCCTAGCCAGTTCGTCAATTTTATTGAAATTTTCAGACAACTAGCCTTTGGCTTTATTTTTTTTTTCTGTTGTTTTAAATTTAGTTTATTTCTACATTTTTTTTCTTTTATTGTTTCTTTTCTTCCTTTAGGCTTTAGGATTACCTTATTCTCATTTATCTGTTTTCCTAAAGGAAAGCCTAGATTACTAATTTTAGATCAACTTTTTTTCTGACATGTTTATTCCATGCTATAAATTTTCTTTTAACCACTGCCCTTGCATGCCACAGACTTGTGTGCATTGTATTTTTATATTCACTTCAAAAATTTTAATTTATATTTTGACTTTTTCTTTGATCTGTAAATTATTGGTAGTGCTGATTAATAGTTATCTAGAGGTTTTCTAGTTATCTATTTTTGTATCTATTTTTGAGTCTTGTTTAATTCCATTTTGTTCTGAGAATGAACAGATTGGAGTAATTTCCAGTTTGTATAATTTGTATGCAATTTGTATAGTTTCTATTTTTAAATTTGTGAAAGTATGTTTCATGGCCCCAAAGGTGGCAAATCTTGGTTAGTATTTTATATGACTTGAGAATAATGTGAATATTGTATATTGTATATATTGTATATATTGTATATTCTGCTTTTGTTAGATTGAGTCCCTTAAAACAAGTATATTTATCTTGCTTTTCAAGTCATATATATCCTACTGATTTCTTTCTGTTTGGCCTTTAACTTACTGAATGAAAAGCACCAAAGCGTCCAACTAACATAGTGGATTTATCTACTCTATTTTTAGTTCTATCACTTTTTTCCTCATGTGTTTTGGAACTCTACTGTTGGGTTCATATACATTTTGTTTTATTTTCTTGGAGGATCAGTCCTTTATCATTATTTAATGTACCTCTTTATCATTGATAACGACCCTTGTTCAGAAGTCTGCCTTGTCTGCAACTGGTATAACTGATTCAGATTTATTTTGATTAATGTTGGCATAAAATATTTTTCTCCATCTCTTTGCTATCCTTGTATCTGTTTCCTTGTATTTAAGATGAATAAGTTACTTTTAGATGACATATAGGATCTTGGTTTTGTTTATCAATTCTGACAATTTGTCTTTTAATTGATGTATTTAGACCATTTATATTTAACTATTGATATAATTGAATAAACATATACCATATTTTAACTTCTGTATGTTGCATTTGTTCTTTGTTTCATTTCTCCCCCTTTTTCTGCTTTTTTTTAAATTGAGCATTTTATAGGATTATCTCTCTTAGCACATCAAGTATACTGCTTTTAAAAAAGTTAGTGGTTGCTCTAGAATTTTCAATACACATATTTAACTACTCTAAATATACCTTCAAATAACATTATACTGCTTCACATATATAGTAAAAATACCTCAAATAGAGAATTCCTAATTCTTTCGGTTCATTTCTAGTAATATCACCATCATTCATTTTACTTATCCATGTGATATAATCCCCAAAACATTGCTACTAAAGTAAGCAATGGATTAAGATTATTAATTACATAAAATATTTCGCCTTCATTTACTCCTTCTTTGTGCTCTTTTTCCTTATACTGATCCAAGTTTTTGATCTATATGCTATTCTTTCTGCATTTAGAATTTCTTCTAAGATTTGCAGGGAAAGTCTGGTTAGCAATTAATTGCCTTAGTTTTTGTTTCATGAGAAAAATCTTTATTTCTCCTTCATAGGCATTCTTTTTCAAAATTTAGATATATCTATACATATTCTTAAATATTTCACTCCACTCTCTTCTTTCTTCCAAGATTTCTTATGAGAAATCCACTGTAATCCTATATTCGTTCTTCATGGGGGGAAGTGATTTTTTTTTCCACCTGGCTTATTTTATTTTACTTTTCAAAGTAATGTCTACCCCTAGTATGGAGCTCAAACTCATGACCTTGAGATAAGTCATATAGTACCCTTAATCTGGCTCACTTTAAAATTTCTCTTTATCTTGTCTGCAGTTGGATTATGATATGTTTGGCCATAGTAAGTTCTCTGTTTTAGTTTTAGTTTTGTTATTATCTATTTGTTTATGTTGTTTTTAGTATTCATTCTGTTTGGTGTTTGTTGGAGCTTCCTGGTTCTGTAGTTTGGTGTCTGTCATCAATTTTAGAAATTTAGCCATTATTAGGTTTTTGTTTTTGTTTTTTCCAATTCTTTTTTCTCTTTCTTTTCTATTCAAAAAATAAATAAATAAATAAATATATTTATTACACATATTTTAGACTTTTGAAATTGTCCCAAAGTTTTACCTTTCCTCATTCTTTTTTCTCTTTATATTTCACTTTCATAGGCTAGCAAGGTATGAAGAGGGTGAGCATTCTCTAGTCTTCCAATTAAGTCTCATTATTTTAGTGGCCTGTTTTGTTAGAGCTATGAATTCCACATCTGTTTCTCTCCCTTCACCCCCCACCTGGCCCCCACCCCCCACCTATTTTCTTCTCTAGCTACAATGTTCCAGAACCCTGTGGCTCTGTTTTTCTCTCTTTAGTCGAAACATGAAGACTCTATGGGACTTAGATGAGGCTCAGAATTGTGCTCAAATTCTTTCCACAAGAGAGTATGCCTTTGTTATGGTGAAGGCTCTGGACATATTGCATACTGACTATTCTTTCCTTCTCTCTACCAGAGCCATGAAGGTACCTTTCTTGGATCTTCACTCTGAGAAATTGGTGACATTTCTAGAAGTAAAGCTGTGGTCCTGAGGATTTTCTCCATCTCACATTACTGCACATTCAGCGGTGCATCAAAATGACAAGGTAAGTGTTCCTACCAGTTTATGGCTCCTATGCCACTTACTGCAGGTAAGCAGATCTCTTTGCTAGACAAGGCCATGCCTGTTTCTACAGATTTAGGGCTCTGCAACCTCAGTTCTCTGATTTGTCCTACATGTCACTGATTTTTATATTTTTCCAGGTTGCTCTTATAAGGATGATGTGATGACTTCCAAATTTGTTACATGTAAAAAATGAAACTCGAAGTGTAATTAAGTGCTTTTACACTTCAAATTAAGTGCTTAAAATGCTTGGGGTACCTGGGTAGCTTAGTGGTTGAGCATCTGCCTTTGGGTCAGGTCATGATCCCGGGATCCTGGGATCGAGTCCCACGTCAGGCTCCCCACAGGAAACCTACTTCTCCCTCTGCCTGTGTCTCTGCCTCTCACTCTCTCTCTTTGTCTCTCGTGAATAAATAAAAATTAAAAAAAAAAATCTTAACTAGTGGTTTCTAACTGCCTGTTTTTTTTTTTTTTTCCAGTCAGAATGGTTGTGGAAGTATCATGTAGGCAGCTTCTCAGAAAAGCAGATACCTAGAGATTTTCTTTCAGACATTGTGACTGGACACTATTGTTAAAAACTGCCCCTGATGATTCTCATGGCAACCATGTTATAGAACCTAATATTCTAGAAAATATTTTTAGCTGATGCTATCATCATTATTTTCCATTTTCTACCTTTTCTAATATCAAACATACAGATTAACTTATTTTAAAGCAGTTACTCTGATCTTAAATAGTCTATTTTTCATATTTCTTCAAGATTTTGGTCCTACAGAATAGTATAATCCAACTTATGGTTATCATCAATTTGTCTCAGGCCTAACATAGTGTATTGGATCACATTTGAATGGAACCAAGGTATCTATTAAAATTCTAGAAAGACCTTTAAAAGATGATACATGGAAGTATTAATCAGTTTCTTTAAAATGATAGAAGTAGTCCATTAAATTCATTGGCAGGGAGGGAATACCCAAAAGTACATTTAAAATTCTATAGTAGAAAATGGTTAATTAGGAAGATATAATTAGGGTGCCGGAAAATTTGATATGTAAAGTGAAGTTGAGGACCATGCTTAATACTCGATTGATATAAAAGTTAATACAAATCCCAGAACACACTTGACCTCTCTCTATATAGCGCAACACTAAATGTATGAAGAGAATCCTGTAGTATTTGATAAAATAAATTTTTATTTTTTTAAATAAAAATTTTTCTCTCAAAACTGAGCCTCATAATTTTAATTGTGTTTATTGTTATAAGTAAGATGTATCCGTATATGTGCATCTGTATGTGTATTTATATGCTGACATGTATAATTTTCCATCAGATGAAAGGGATAGAAAATTTGCAGAGACAGGCAGGAACTGAAAGAATATGTGACCTCCAAACAAACTTTGCAAGAAATTTTAAGGGGGAACTCTCAAAATTCCCCTTTAAGAAGAAGTCCAAGGGAACAATCCACAAAAACAGGGACTGAATAGATATCATGATGACACTAAACTCATATCTTTCAATAGTAATTCTGAAAATGAACGGGCTTAGTGACCCCATTAAAAGTCGCAGGGCGTCAGACTGGATAAAAAAACAGGACCCATCTATCTGTCTGTCTACAAGAGACTCATTTTAGACAGAAGGACACCTACAGCCTGAAAATAAAAGGTTGGAGAACCATTTACCATTCAAATGGTCCTCAAAAGAAAGCAGGGGTAGCCATCTTTATATCAGAGAAACTAAAATTTACCACGAAGCCTGTAGTGAGAGATGAAGAAGGACACTATATCATACTTAAAGGATCTATCCAACAAGAGGACTTAACAATCTTCAATACAATCCTCAATATATGTGCCCTGAATGTGGGAGCTGCCAAATAAATCGATCAATTAATAACCAAAGTTAAGACATACTTAGATAATAATACACTTATACTTGGTGACTTCAACCTAGCTCTTTCTACACTCGATAAGTCTTCTAAACACAACATCTCCAAAGAAACGAGAGCTTTAAATGACACACTGGACCAGATGGATTTCACAGATATCTACAGAACTTTACATCCAAACCCAACTGAATACACATTCTTCTCAAGTGCACATGGAACTTTCTCCAGAATAGACCACATACTGGGTCACAATTCAGGTCTGAACACATACTAAAAGCTTGGGATCGTCCCCTGAGTATACTCAGACCATAATGCCTTGAAATTAGACCTAAATCACAACAACAAGTTTGGAAGGACTTCAAACACGTGGAGGTTAAGGACCATCCTGCTAAAAGATGAAAGGGTCAACCAGGAAATTAAGGAAGAATTAAAAAGATTCATGGAAACTAATGAGAATGAAGATACAACCATTAAAAATCTTTGGGATGCAGCAAAAGCAGTCCTAAGGGGGAAATACATTGCAATACAAGCATCCATCCTAAAACTGGAAAGACTCAAATACAAAAGCGAACCTTACACCTAAAGGAGCTAGAGAAAAAACAGCAAATAGATCCTACACCCAGCAGAAGAAGAGAGTTAATAAAAATTCGAGCAGAACTCAATGAAATCGAGACCAGAAGAACTGTGGAACAGATCAACAGAACCAGGAGTTGGTCCTTTGAAAGAATTAATAAGATAGATAAACCATTAGCCAGTCTTATTAACAAGAAGAGAGAGAAGACTCAAATTAATAAAATCATGAATGAGAAAGGAGAGATCACTACCAACACCAAAAAATACAAACGATTTTAAAAACATATTATGAACAGCTATAACCAATAAATTAGGCAATCTAGAAGAAATGGACGCATTCTTGGAAAGCCACAAACTACCAAAACTGGAACAGGAAGAAATAGAAAACCTGAACAGGCCAATAACCAGGGAGGAAATTGAAGCAGTCATCAACAACCTCCCAAGACACAAAAGTCCAGGGCCAGATGGCTTCCCAGGGGAATTCTATCAAACGTTTAAAGAAGAAACCATACCTATTCTCCTAAAGCTGTTTGGAAAGATAGAAAGAGATGGAGTACTTCCAAATCCATTCTATGAGGCCAGCATCAGCTTAATTCCAAAACCAGACAGAGACCCCACCAAAAAGGAGAATTATAGACCAATATCCCTAATGAACATGGATGCAAAAATTCTCAACAAGATACTAGCCAATCGGATCCAACAGTATATTAAGAAAATTATTCACCATGACCAAGTAGGATTTATCCCCGGGACACAAGGCTGGTTCAACACTCATAAAACAATCAATGTGATTCATCATATCAGCAAGAGAAAAATCAAGAACCATAGGATCCTCTCATTAGATGCAGAGAAAGCATTTAACAAAATACAGCATCCATTCCTGATCAAAACTCTTCAGGGTGTAGGGATAGAGGGAACATTCCTCAACATCTTAAAAGTCATCTATGAAAAGCCCACAGCAAATATCATTCTCAATGGGGAAGCACTGGGAGCCTTTCCCCTAAGATCAGGAACAAGACAGGGATGTCCATTCTCACCACTGCTATTCAACATCGTACTGGAAGTCCTAGCCTCAGCAATAAGACAACAAAAAGACATTAAAGGCATTTAAATTAGCAAAGAAGAAGTCAAACCCTCCCTCTTTGCCAACGACATGATACTCTACATAGAACCCAAAAGACTCCACCCCAAGATTGCTAGAACTCATACAGCAATTTGGTAGCGTGGCAGGATACAAAATCAATGCCCAGAAGTCAGTGGCATTTCTAGACACTAATGATGAGACTGAAGAAAGAGAAACTAAGGAGTCAATCCCATTTACAATTGCACCTAAAATCATAAGATACCTAGGAATAAACCTAACCAAAGAGCAGGATCTCTACCCTAAAAACTATACAATACTTCCGAAAGAAATTGAGGAAGACACAAAGAGATGGAAAAATATTCCATGCTCATGGATTGGCAGAATTAATATTGTGAAAATGTCAATGTTACCCAGGGCAATTTACACGTTTAATGCAATCCTTAACAAAATACCATGGACTTTCTTCAGAGAGGTAGAACAAATTATTTTAAGATTTGTGTGGAATCAGAAAAGACCCCGAATAGCCAGGGGAATTTTAAAAAAGAAAACCATATCTGGGGGCATCACAATGCCAGATTTCAGGTTGTACTACAAAGCCGTGGTCATCAAGACAGTGTGGTACTGGCACAAAAACAGACACATAGATCAATGGAACAGAATAGAGAACCCAGAAGTGGACCCTGAACTTTATGGCCAACAAATATTCGATAAAGGAGGAAAGACTATCCATTGGAAGAAAGACAGTCTCTTCAATCAATGGTGCTGGGAAAATTGGACATCCACATGCAGAAGAATGAAACTAGACCACTCCCTTGCACCATCCACAAAGATAAACTCAAAATGGATGAAAGATCTAAGTGTGAGACAAGATTCCATCAAAATCCTAGAGGAGAACACAGGCAACACCCTTTTGGAACTTGGCCACAGTAACTTCTTGCAAGATACATCCACGGAGGCAAAAGAAACAAAAGCAAAAATGAACTATTGGGACTTCATCAAGATAAGAAGCTTTTGCACAGCAAAGGATACAGTCAACAAAACTCAAAGACAACCTACAGAATGGGAGAAGATATTTGCAAATGACATATCAGGTAAAGGGCTAGTTTCCAAGATCTATCAAGAACTTCTTAAACTCAACACCAAAGAAACAAACAATCCAATCATGAATGGGCAAAAGACATGAACAGAAATCTCACAGAGGAAGACATAGACATGGCCAACACGCAGATGAGAAAATGCTCTGCATCACTTGCCATCAGGGAAATACAAATCCCAAGGGTTTTGATCGGTTGTATCTTCATTCTCATTAGTCTCCATGAGTCTTTTTAATTCTTCCTTAATTTCCTGGTTGACCCTTTCATCTTTTAGCAGGATGGTCCTTAACCTCCGCGTGTTTGAAGTTCTCCCAAACTTCTTGTTGTGACTTAGTTCTAATTTCGAGGCATTATGGTCTGAGAATATGCAGGGGACAATCCCAATCTTTTGGTATCTGATCAGACCTGATTTGTGACCCAGTATGCGGTCTATTCTGGAGAAAGTTCCATGCGCACTTGAGAAGAATGTGTATTCAGTTGGGTTTGGATGTAAAGTTCTGTAGATATCTGTGAAATCCATCTGGTCCAGTGTATCATTTAAAGCTCTCGTTTCTTTGGAGATGTTGTGTTTAGAAGACTTATCGAGTGTAGAAAGTGCTAGATTGAAGTCACCAAGTATAATTGTATTATTATTCAAGTGTGTCTTAATCTTGGTTTTTAATTGATTGATATATTTGGCAGCTCCCACATTCAGGGCACATATATTGAGGATTGTTAAGTCCTCTTGTTGGATAGATCCTTTAAGTATGATATAGTGTCCTTCTTCATCTCTCACTACAGTCTTCGGGGTAAATTTTAGTTTATCTGATATGGGGATGCCTACCCCTGCTTTCTTTTGAGGACCATTTGAATGATAAATGGTTCTCCAACCTTTTATTTTCAGGCTGTAGGTGTCCTTCTGTCTAAAATGAGTCTCTAGTAGATAACAAATAGATGGGTCCTGCTTTTTTATCCAGTCTGACACCCTGCGCCTTTTAATGGGGTCATTAAGCCCGTTCACGTTCAGAGTTACTATTGAAAGATATGAGTTTAGTTTCATCATGATACCTATTCAGTCCCTGTTTTTGTGGATTGTTCCCTTGGACTTCTTCTTAAAGGGGAATTTTAAGAGTCCCCCTTAAAATTTCCTGCAGAGCTGGTTTGGAGGTCACATATTCTTTCAGTTCCTGCCTGTCTTGGCATCTCTTTATCTCTCCTTCCATTTTGAATGAGAGCCTTGCTGGATAAAGTATTCTTGGCTGCATGTTTTTCTCATTTAAGACCCTGAATATATCCGGCCAGCCCTTTCTGGCCTGCCAGGTCTCTGTGGAGAGGTCTGCTGTTCATCTGATATGTCTCCCCATATAAGTTAGGGATCTCTTGTCTATTGCTGCTTTTAGGATCTTCTCTTTGGAATTTTCAAGCTTCACTATTAAATGTCGAGGTGTTGAATGGTTTTTATTGATTTTAGGGGGCACTCTCTCTATTTCCTGGATCTGAATGCATGCTTTGCTTCCCAGATTAGGAAAGTTTTCAGCTATGATTTGTTCAAATACATATTCTGGACCTCTGTCCCTTTCGGCGCCCTCGGGAATCCCAATTAAACATAGATTTTTCTTCCTCAGCCTGTCACTTATTTCCCTTAATCTATCCTCATGATCTTTTAATTGTCTCTTTTTTTGCAGTTTCCCTCTTTGCCATCAACTTGTCTTCTATGTCACTCACTTGTTCTTCCACCTCGTTAACCCTCGTCGTTAGGACTTCTAGTTTGGATTGCATCTCATTCAATTGATTTTTAATTTCTGCCTGATTAGCTCTAAATTCTGCAGTCATGAAGTCTCTTGAGTCCTTTATGCTTTTTTCTAGAGCCACCAGTAGCTTTATAATAGTGCTTCTGAATTGGCTTTCCGACATTGAATTGTAATCCAAATTTTGTAACTCTGTGGCAGAGAGGACTGTTTCTGATTCTTTCTTTTGAAGTGAGTTTTTCCTTCTAGTCATTTTGCTCAGTGCAGAGTGGCCAAAAACAAGTTTTATTGGGAAAAGGAGAAAAAGAGAGAAGAGAAAGAAGAAAAAAAGAGAGAGAGAGAGAAGAGAGAAAAAAAGAGAACCAAACAGAAATAAAACAAAACAAAACAAAACAAAACAAAAAACAAGGGGGAGTATCCTCTGATTCTGTATAGTGTAAATCCCTGGACTTCCCCTGGAACTTTCCAGTGCTGCTTGGTCAATAATTTGTTTTTCCCTTGTCAGTCTAGCTGGTCTTCTGGGAGAGGGGCCTGCTGTGCTGATTTTCAGTTGTTAGTACTTGGGGGAGCTGCGCAGCCCCCTGCCTGGTGCAGGGCTCAGTGAAAGTTGTTTAACCTGTTTATCTGGTGGTGAGGCCACTGTGAGGCTCAGTGGGGGTTGTTTATCCTGTGAGGCCCCAGGAAGAACAACAATAGCAGCTCTCCAGGCCTAGAATCAACTCCTGCAGTAACTTAAGGAGCTCTCAGTCCACAGGGGCCTGGATGCTCAGGGGGCGGGGGCCACTAGTCTGCTTCGCTAGAGGCTGCCGGGAGGCTGGAGTGTCCTTGGTGTCCTGTGCCCTCCTGACTTCTGCCTGTCCCGGGGGGAGCGCTGGATCTTGGGCTGTGTCCCTGGCGCCCTGTGCTCCAGGGCCTGTGCTGCTGGAATCGTGCTCCCTGCCCCACAGTTTCCTCTGCGTGGAACCTCTGCCTCTGCCGCCTCCGAGCTGCTCCTGGGGTTGTGCAGGTCCCTCTGTGCAGAGCCATTGCCTGAGCCGCCCCAGAGCTGCTCCTGGGCTCCACCGGTGTGAGCTGCAGCCCTTTAGGGAGCCTGGCTGCGGGGAGTGGCGTGCTCTCCCCAGGGTGCACATGCTCTGTTAGTGTCCCTGGGAGCCTGAGGGCATCCCCTCCCCTCCTAGGATCCTGCTCCAACTCCCTGCAGCACCTTTCGCCTTTCTGTCTGAGATGAGTGGTGAAGCCCCTGCTTCTCCTGGACTGGGCTTTCCTGTCCTGGGGACACTCATCCCGGCCTTAGCCTGGCTCCTGGTGGGGCCCCTCCCCCTTGGAGGCCTTTTGTTTCTTTATTTCTTTTTTCCCCTGTCTTCCTACCTTGAGAGAAGCTGAACTCTCCTCACTGTAGCATTCCAGCTATTCTCTCTTTAAATCTCAAGCCGAATTCGTAGGTTTTCAGGATGATTTGAAGGTTTGTTGTGCGCACTGCGGCAACACGATCAGGGTCCTGAGGGTAAGGGGATGAGGAAAAGAAAAGTAAAGAGATGGTGACAGGAGGGACACAGTGGATGATGTCCAAGCAGTGCCAGCTTTATTCAAGGTTTTACAACATTTTATAGCATGAGCAAAACAAAGCCAAGAAGGTGTTTATTTTTAGCAGGTTTGTGAAACCCTCCAAAGTTCCCCTTTCTCAGCATGTAAGACAGACTTATGGGTGCCAGAAGACCTTGGTAAATAGATAAGCTTGTTGCTCCAGATGTGCATACTTCAAAGGAATATTAGGTATGGTAAACAGACCAGCAAGGACAGACAGACCCTTATTTACATTTATGACCAAGTCAGAATAAGTTTTATCTATTGTGTTATGTGGGTGATCACGTACAAGCGAGCCCTGAGAACCATTGCTCAAGCCCTTTCTGAAGCGTCTACCAACTATTCACCCTTTAGGCTCTCGAGCCTTTTGAGTGAATGAGGGACGCAAGTCCGGACCTGGTTTGGTTCAGTTACTCCAGCTAGTTCGTGGTCGCCCACAAAGGTTATTTAGGTAATTCGGTGGGGACAGGTGACTTGGGAACCCTACTCTTCCGCCATCTTCCCCCACTTCGACAGTTAGGACTTTAAAAGAGGATCTTCGTGGTGAGAATCTATATATGTCTACCGGGGTGGTGGTCACACAAACCTACATGTGTGAGAAAATCAGAACGAAATATAAACATGCAAAAATCAGTGTATGTAACATCTGTGAAATCTGAATAAGGTCAATGGATTGCATCCGTGTCACTTTCCTGGTGGTGATACTGTACTGTAATATGCAAAATATCACCTTTGTGGGGAAACTAGGTGATGGGTCTCTTATATCTCACAATTGCATTGACTCTATCATTATTTCAAAATAGTTTTTAAACATCACCGTGGATGCAGCCTAAGGATAGATGGTAATGAGCTTCTTGGATCATTGGATGAGCATGTGGGTGTTTGGGGAGAGGAGGACACGGTGGGCCTGGTCTGTGAATGACCACTGGGTTTTCTACCTTGGGCTTTATCTATCAGGAGTGACACCTGAGTAGGTGAAGAAGAAAGGTGATGAATTCATTTTGCTCTTGTTGAGGTTATTTTCCACCAACCAAGCAGAGTTTATAAAATGAGGAACATAAGAAGGAAGAACGGAAACCCCTGGGCACAAGAAGCATTGGGAGTGAGACCGCTCAGCTGGATTTTGTATCCATACACTTCCTATGGCATTTCCACGAACGAGAGAATAGTTGAAATCTCAGAGTCCCCAGTGTATCACAACAGGGGAACGCAGCAACACCTGTGGGAATTTCATATACAGGGTGGAGAAAATCATTTGCATTTCCATTTGGCCATGAAGTAAAAAGGAATTGATACCGAGTCCCATGCCTGTGTAGCAAGTTCTCCGTTGGTATTTAGGCGTATTATCCTGTTTAGGCCTCACAATAGGCCTAAAAAGTTTTAGTTATCTGCAACTTAGAAACAAAAGTTAGTTTGCCAGATGAAGCAAAAAGCCTATGAGTAATTTCTTGGAGTAGAATTTGAATCTAGAGGGGTTTATCTTCTAAGCCCACAGTCTTTCTATCTGAGCGGGGAGCTTATGGAGAGTGGGGGAGAACAGATCCCAAAGTCTTAAAAATTGCAGATTTCCTATTCTTGCTTGTTTAAGGGTTGTTGTGGAGTCAAACATCTATGTTTATGTTTCTAAGTGTTCAGTTTCCTGCTCCATTTAAAGGCTCCATTTAGGTTGCCGGCTGGTCTTGAGAGGAGGTCACGCCAGTTTGGCATCGACTGAATGTTCATGGCTCACCATTCTCTGGAGACACCTGTCACGCTGGCACCTTATTGTCTGCATTAGGAAGGGGTTAATTTTCTTATAATAACTGTTAAATAGTCCCCTCTCTATTTTCCAGTTAACGTTTTCCCTGTGTTCACAGGCTATATAGATCCGTTAACAAGCATCTTTCCCTGCAGCTCATCCAAACGGATAAACAGCAGGTGTTTTCAGTTCTGCGTTTTCCAAACTTTTCATGGTGCATTAGCTCTGACTTCATTTACTAACATGGGATTCCCTAAACCTCCACACCAGTAAACAAGTAAACAAAAAAATACCTTTCCCTTTCTACAAAAAAAAAAAAAAAAAAAAAAATCCTACCTCCTCCCCCTCCCACCAAAAAAAAATCCTGCCCCTTAGAAGGTCTGTTTTTCTTCTTTTATTAATAATAAATTTATTTTTTATTGGTATTCAATTTGCCAACATACAGAATAACACCTAGCGTCTGTTTTTCTCCTTCTCTGATGGGTTTCTGTGTACTCTTTTGTTACTCTCCTTCTTGTTGAGGTGTTTCTTTTCAGGTCTTTAAGGTTAACACATCCTGCCTAGGATCTCCAGGGCCTTAAAGTCAATTCAAAACCATAAACTAGGGCAGCCCCTGGTGGCTCAGCGGTTTAGTGCAGCCTTCAGCTCAGGGACTGATCGTGGAGACCCCGTACCACCTCGGGCTCCCTGCATGGAGCCTGCTTCTCCCTCTGCCCCTCTCTCTCTCCCTGTGTCTCTCATGAATAAATAAATAAAATCTTAAAAAAAAAAAACCCTATAAACTATATATCACAGTCTACTTACTTTTCAAACTTCGAACACAGTAAGCTTAGGAAAGGGAACTTTTAGGTAAAAATGGGGCTTCTAGTCTTAGTCAATATAGATGACGACTTACTATTTCTAAAGACCTTTGTTATTCCTATTGTGCATAAGCGAAATTCAATTTTCAAACGCGTTTCGACAGGCAACTCGGCGCATCCCTGCCCTTGCCATGGGAATGCGGACTCCAGGCTGAGCTGCGTGTCCATAGAACTACTGAAAAGGTTTTTGGATAGTGGGGGGCGGGGGGATCCAGGGTGCTTCTGCTGGGTGGGCTCACCGGGATCCCCCACCTTCCCAAAACGTCCAGACCTTCGGTGTGAATTCAATTTCTCTCCATTCCCGCCATCTAGTGGTTCTACGGGGTATGGGTTCGGCTTTAGGGAAGATGCCTAATGACGGGGCGGGGTGCCCGGAAAACCCAGCGGTGGGCTGCTGCGGATCCCCAGTCGCTCGCCCCCCGCCCCCCTCGAGGGCTTTACCCAAGGCGGGGATGCGCGGGATGCGCGGGATGCGCGGAGGGAGGGGGGGCGCGCTCGCGGAGCCTCACACCCTTTGACGTTGATATTTAGGAATGGGTTCTAAATCCTTCCTGTCGCCCCAAGGGCGAGGAGAGGAGTTGTGGCGAGCCCCAGCCCCGGGGGGGCGGCGGCTTCCTGACTTTTTGGCAAGTTGGACAGATGACCTATTAGCTCCCGCAACGTTCACATCTGGTTTGAACAAATAAAAAGCGAAGGAGAAAGACGGGGGCGGGGGGGGAAGCCCTTAAGAATTCGGGCGCGGGGTTCCGCGGGGCTCGCCGGCCAGAAGCGACCCGACAGAGCAGCGGCTCCTGCGCGTCCCGCTCCAGCCTCCCCCGCGGCCGCCCCCGTCTTCCCCTCGCTCGCCTCCCACCGGGTCCCAGGAGGCGGCGGCGGCGAGGCGCGGGGCCCCTTCCTGCGCTCCTCCGGCGGAGCCCGCGGCCAGGCGCGGAGCCTCCCTTTGTTCCTTGCGGGCTGCCGAGCTCCCTGGCCGGTCCGCCTCCATCCACGGCCCGGGCGGCCGCGGGGGACGCAGGGGGCGCGGGGTCACGGCTGGGGCCGGCGTGGGGCGCCTTCCCGGACCTGCGCGGGAGGCGCGCGCGCCGCTCTTGATTTATCTTCTCTCCATTTGTTGATCTGCCCAGCGGCGCGGCGCTGGGGGTGGGGGGGAGATGCGGGACCACCCACCGGCTGGGGAGCAGCCGGCCGCCCTCCCGCGTCCCCGCGACGCCGCGCGCCCCCTGCCTCTGCGCTCCCGCGACTGCCCGCGCCCGGCCCCGGCCCCGGCCCCGCCGCGCCTCCTCCTCCTCCTTCTCTTCCGCCGCCGCCGCCGCCCTCCCGGCCGCCCTGCAGCTCCGCGCGGGCCCCGGCAGCTGCGGCGCAGTAAGTTGGCAGGAGCCGGTCTCCCCGTTGTCGCCTCCCCCGCACCTTTTGAACTTGTTTCTGCTGCTCGGCTCGCCTGCGCCTGGCTTTTGGAAGGCGAAAAGGAGGAGGGAGGCGCGGAGGGATGGGGGCAGGGGCCCGGCGCTCGCCTGAGCCGGCTCTCCGCGCCCTGGGCGCCGGGGACTCGGCGGCCCCGCAGCTGCCGGCCCCGCTCCTCCCGTTCTGGGTGCGCGGCGGCCGCAAAGTCTCTGCAACTCAGCCCCGCCGCGCGCTCGGCCAGGTGGGTGCCGCGAGCGGGGCGCCCTCCGCGCGGAGGCAGATGCGGCCGCGGCGGCGGCGACGGCGACCCGCGGCTCCCGGGCTGTGTCCCCGCCTCGCCGCAGCCGAGCCCAACTTGAAGCGAGAGTGAAGGGGCGACCGGGCGGACGCCGTGGGCCGCACGACGGGCGCCCGTGGACGTGGCGGCGGGGGAAGCCGGCTCGGCGCGCCCCGCGCGGCGCCTCCATCTCCGCGGACGCGGCCCCCGGAGCCGAGGCGGCGAGCGGACTCCGGGGCGCGCGGTGGGGGATGGAGGGGGGCGGGGACCGCACCGCGGAGGTGGCGACAACAGGTCTGGGGCTCCTTTGGCGGGAAGGGCCCCTCCGCCGGGGAGGCGTGCGGGAACCGGAGCTCTGCGCCCCGCGCCGGCCCTGCATTCCCGCTGAGCCGCGCAGCGCCTGCACATGCAGCTGCACCCACACCTGCACCCGCACCCGCACCTGCACCTGCCAGCCGTGTCGGCGCGCAAGTCGAACGCCTGTTTGAAGCGATCGCTGTCAAGTGAGCCGCGCGTGTGCCCGTCGCTGCGCGGCTCTGGGACCTCCGCCCGGGCCCTGCCCCGCGTGACCCTCGCGCTCGCCCGGCACCGGGGCCGCCTCCGTCGGGGCCATGGCGGCGGGCGTGGCGGCCTGGCTGCCGTTCGCGCGCGCCGCGGCCATCGGCTGGATGCCCGTGGCCTCGGGGCCCATGCCCGCGCCCCCGCGGCAGGAGCGCAAGCGGACTCAGGACGCCCTGATCGTGCTCAACGTGAGCGGCACCCGCTTCCAGACGTGGCAGGACACCCTGGAGCGCTACCCGGACACGCTGCTGGGCAGCTCGGAGCGGGACTTCTTCTACCACCCCGAGAGCCAGCAGTACTTCTTCGACCGCGACCCCGACATCTTCCGGCACATCCTCAACTTCTACCGCACGGGGAAGCTGCACTACCCGCGCCACGAGTGCATCTCGGCCTACGACGAGGAGCTGGCCTTCTTCGGCCTCATCCCCGAGATCATCGGCGACTGCTGCTACGAGGAGTACAAGGACCGGCGGCGGGAGAACGCCGAGCGGCTGCAGGACGACGCGGACACGGACACGGGCGGGGAGAGCGCGCTGCCCAGCATGACCGCGCGCCAGAGGGTGTGGCGCGCCTTCGAGAACCCGCACACCAGCACCATGGCGCTCGTCTTCTACTACGTGACCGGCTTCTTCATCGCCGTGTCGGTCATCGCCAACGTGGTGGAGACCGTGCCGTGCGGGGCCAGCCCGGGCCACGCCAAGGAGCTGCCGTGCGGGGAGCGCTACGCCGTGGCCTTCTTCTGCCTGGACACCGCGTGCGTCATGATCTTCACCGTGGAGTACCTGCTGCGCCTGGCCGCCGCCCCCAGCCGCTACCGCTTCGTGCGCAGCGTCATGAGCATCATCGACGTGGTGGCCATCCTGCCCTACTACATCGGGCTGGTGATGACGGACAACGAGGACGTCAGCGGGGCCTTCGTCACGCTGCGGGTCTTCCGCGTCTTCCGCATCTTCAAGTTCTCCCGCCACTCGCAGGGCCTGCGCATCCTGGGGTACACGCTCAAGAGCTGCGCCTCCGAACTGGGCTTCCTGCTCTTCTCGCTCACCATGGCCATCATCATCTTTGCCACCGTCATGTTCTACGCCGAGAAGGGGTCTTCGGCAGCAAGTTCACCAGCATCCCCGCGGCCTTCTGGTATACCATCGTCACCATGACAACGCTAGGGTAGGTGCCCTGCGAGGTGGGAAGGGGGGGGGACGGGACGGGATGGGATGGGATGCGATGGGACGGGATGGGATGGGATGGGATGGAGGTGCGGAGAGCTGCCGTGTGGCTGCCAGGATGGTTGGTCCAGCACGCAGCCAGGTGATACAAGGTGGGCGACATCTCTTTAACTTTTTTTTCTAATCGGTTTGGGAAAACATCGAAATGCTTTTGAAGGACTCTTCCCAGGTCCTCTTCCCCCCCCCCCCGCCCCCCCCCCCGCCCCGTGACACACGGGTATGGTACAGTGGTTGAAGTCTAGTCTGAACCCACTGGCACACGTTGCCCATTCGTGCCCCAAAGTGTAGAATTCCTGACTGTGGGGAAAGATGGTATGATTCATGTCAATACAGAGAGATACAATAAGGAAAAAAAAAACCCACAAAATTGGCATCCAAAGAAAGGTATGTATGTGCAAGAGGTCTGTTGCGATGCCCAGAAGGTGTCCCAGGTTGTCCAAATGACAAGTTCTCAGGTATATTTGAAGTATTATTTTCATAAAAGTAGACACTTTGGGCATTCATTTTTCCTCTAAGAACCATGATTCTTATTTTACGACATTATAGAACGCAGATTACAGATACCATGATCCAAGGATCTCGTAATGTGTATGGACCTATTCTTACCCTTTGCATTTTCATTTTGGTTGAGAGGTTGTACAGTCTTAGAATAGCAGGGCTGGAACTGATCAATCTAGAAAAATGCAATAGAATGAGATTTGCAACCTATTTCAGACTGTAAGTTTGTAGCTTCAAAACAAGAAGTCAGTAACTCTCACTCACACATTTTTTATTTTAGAAACTACGGATCCCATTAGGCAATGGGCCCGTGACCATTAAATACACTTAGAAAGTAGAGCAGTATCTGGTGACGTTGATGGTCCCCAGGGGCTGATTGTATTAAAGAATTTTGAGCCTTCTAATTTCCTTGTAGAATTCTTCTGTGTATGCTTTTATCTGGGAGTAATGGTGTTTTACAACCAAGGGGGCATATCCCAGATCATGTTTTTAAAAAATAAATATGAAGGTAGAATTAAAGTGTTTTCTTTTAGATGGTAGGAAAAAGGAAAAGTATGAAATGATGAAATGATTAGTGTTAATCAAACTGCAGAAAAGTGGCAGAATTTTTATATTGTAGGATCTAATAAAATAAAATGGTTAGAGCCCTTTACTTTTATGAGTTCTTAGGTAAGCCAGGTAGTGATGTTGGTGCCCTTTCTTCAGCTGTAAGCTGTTTTTCTTGCATAGTTAATCAGTTCAATAAGGGTTTGGTAATGGCTATAGGAAAAAGTTCTTTCCAAGGCTGCTTTTTATTTTTATTTTTTATTTTTTTATTTTTTTTAATTTATTTTTTATTGGTGTACAATTTACTAACATACAGAATAACCCCCAGTGCCCGTCACCCATTCACTCCCACCCCCCGCCCTCCTCCCCTTCTACCACCCCTAGTTCGTTTCCCAGAGTTAGCAGTCTTTACGTTCTGTCTCCCTTTCTGATATTTCCCACACATTTCTTCTCCCTTCCCTTATATTCCCTTTCACTATTATTTATATTCCCCAAATGAATGAGAACATATAATGTTTGTCCTTCTCCGACTGACTTACTTCCCTCAGCATAATACCCTCCAGTTCCATCCACGTTGAAGCAAATGGTGGGTATTTGTCATTTCTAATGGCTGAAGAATATTCCATTGTATACATAAACCACATCTTCTTTATCCACTCATCTTTCGTTGGACACCGAGGCTCCTTCCACAGTTTGGCTATCGTGGCCATTGCTGCTATAAACATCGGGGTACAGGTGTCCCGGCGTTTCATTGCATTTGTATCTTTGGGGTAAATCCCCAACGGTGCAATTGCTGGGTCGTAGGGCAGGTCTATTTTTAACCCTTTGAGGAACCTCCACACAGTTTTCCAGAGTGGCTGCACCAGTTCACATTCCCACCAACAGTGTAAGAGGGTTCCCTTTTCTCCGCATCCTCTCCAACATTTGTGGTTTCCTGCCTTGTTAATTTTCCCCATTCTCACGGGTGTGAGGTGGGATCTCATTGTGGTTTTGATTTGTATTTCCCTGATGGCAAGTGATGCAGAGCATTTTCTCATATGCATGTTGGCCATGTCTATGTCTTCCTCTGTGAGATTTCTTTTTTTTTTTTTTAAGATTTATTTATTTATTTATTTATTTATTTATTTATTTATTTATTTATTTATTTATGATAGAGAGAGAGAGAGAGAAGCAGAGACACAGGCAGAGGGAGAAGCAGGCTCCATTCCGGGAGCCTGACGTGGGATTCGATCCCGGGTCTCCAGGATCGCGCCCTGGGCCAAAGGCAGGCGCTAAACCGCTGCGCCACCCAGGGATCCCCCCTCTGTGAGATTTCTGTTCATGTCTTTTGCCCATTTCATGATTGGATTGTTTGTTTCTTTGGTGTTGAGTTTAATAAGTTCTTTATAGATCTTGGAAACTAGCCCTTTATCTGATACGTCATTTGCAAATATCTTCTCCCATCCTGTAGGTTGTCTTTGAGTTTTGTTGACTGTATCCTTTGCTGTGCAAAAGCTTCTTATCTTGATGAAGTCCCAATAGTTCATTTTTGCTTTTGTTTCTTTTGCCTTCGTGGATGTATCTTGCAAGAAGTTACTATGGCCGAGTTCACAAAGGGTGTTGCCTGTGTTCTTCTCTAGGATTTTGATGGAATCTTGTCTCACATTTAGATCTTTCATCCATTTTGAGTTTATCTTTGTGTATGGTGCAAGAGAGTGGTCTAGTTTCATTCTTCTGCATGTGGATGTCCCAAGGCTGCTTTTTAAAGTTTTGTTTCTGGCTAATTTAATTTTCTTCTTTAAATGACATTGTGGTTAAAGTCAACTTAATTTTATTAGCCATGTGGCATGGAACAAATTCTCGTATTGTCATATGGCCAACTAATGGAATATTTTATGTGTGAAGAATTTTTGACTAATTTAATTAGTAAATGATGCTAAACTAAAATATGACGCTCATGAATTTGATTCAGCTTCACGAATTTTTTTAAGACCTGCTGGTGCTTTAAAAAAAAATGAAGTAGTGAAAATTTGAATCCTTCTGCTTATATGTCCTTTTTATCCTACTGGTAGTTCTGTGACTGATTTTGAAGGCATAATGTAGGTGCTCATTTCTTATCAAAGAGAATTTTATATATGTATGTGGTTTTGGCTCTTGTTGTCTTTGTGTCATTTGTAATCTTTGGTAGGACAATTGGAGAGTGCAAATCACTTTCAGGACTTCAAATCAGAAATACATATGAATAAAAAGAGAACTCCGTTTTAAGAGGAAATAAAGAAATACTAAAAGGAAATATATTTTTCAAAAATTTGGTGTCTATGGTAGTGTTTTTCAGGAAGTGTCAGTGAATCATTTTAATGCCTTATACTGTGTATGTGATTGAGTATTGGTATTATTATAATGAAGGTTGGTGGGATGCTAACTGCATCTGGCTAGAAATTCTATTCTAAACATGAGAAGTTACTGTTATTTTAAAATTTGTTTCCTGGAATAAAATGAATTTAATTTTTTGAGTTTTATTTTGAAATTGATTTCTGTTTTCAGGAAGAAAAAGAGGAAGTGTTAGCCATTAATGTTTTTTTTTAAATATAAATAAGACACTTATCAGCATCTGCTTTTTGGGGGCGTGGGTGGCTCAGTCAGTCAAGTGGCTGCCCTCAGCTCAGGTCATGATCTCGGGATCCTGGGATCCCGGGATTCAGGCCTGTCTCCGTCTCCCTGTTCAGGCGGGGTGGGGGGGGGGTGGGGGGGTGGGGGGGTGGGGATGGGGGGTGGGAGGGTCTGCTTCTCCCTCTCCCTCTACCCTTTGCCCCCTGCTCCTGCTCCCTCCCTCACTCTGTCTCTCGCAAATGGATGAATACAATCTTAAAACAAAAAAAGCAGCTACTTTTTCAAATGACTTAAGAAACTGAATCAAAAGGCCCAAGTCAAATCTATGAGATGAATTTAGTTCACACGTTATGTACGTAAGTAGATTAGAAGAATTAAGTATATACACTTGCTCAAAACTTGGAAGCAAAATGGAGTTACTTTTAAGACTCAAGTTTCACTGAAGTAGAAAATTTTAATTTTCTGGAAATTAAGCTAATTAATGATCTCAATGGAATATAGCAGTCATACTTATAAGACATAGAAATGTTGATGCAATCGAAATACATTTATTGGAAAACATATCTGAACATTTAAGAAAGTATATGCTTGTAATCTAAAAAAAAGTTTCTTAGAAAGATGTCTTCAGTTCCTCATCAAAATATATTTATAATGTATTTTGTTTTCCTAGAGAAATAGATATTTTTTAAAGATCCTGCATTTTGGGTGTCTTTGGTTGTATTGTGTCTCAACTACTATCTTTAAGAACAGAAAATACTCGGGATCCCTGGGTGGCGCAGCGGTTTGGCGCCTGCCTTTGGCCCAGGGCACGATCCTGGAGACCCGGGATCGAATCCCACGTCGGGCTCCCTGCATGGAGCCTGCTTCTCCCTCTGCCTGTGTCTCTGCCTCTCTGTCTCTCTCTCTCTGTGTGACTATCATGAATAAATAAATAAAATCTTTAAAAAAAAAAAAAAAAAGAACAGAAAATACTCAACAAAAGCCATTGCCTGAATTTATCTTTTCACTGTAGTTTTTTACTTATAAGCCCAGGTGTCAGGCATAAACTTTCTGGAAAATATGCAGTAGTGTGAGTTAGTATCAAGCTGTGTCTGATAGATGACTGAGAATTTCCCGATATACTTTCTGAGCCCTTTTTATAGTTGGCTGATATTTTTACTAGAGCTAATATTCATCAATGAATGATAATAGAAGTGAAAATGGAACTCTAAACAGTGGCTATCAAAAATCTGGCTTGTATAAACATTTTCTACATGAGCAGGAAAGAAAAGAGCTTTGGAATTAAGGATTGGCAGATTTATCTACCTCCCAGGTCCTTTTAAACAATGTTCTGTTGGGTTTGGGTCTGAAGAAATGGGTGGGTCCATCTTAGAACCCTTGTGTATTCATCTAATAATCATTTTTGTGCCCCAAATCTCAAATATATCACTATACTATAACTTAACCATGATTGTTATATAACTAATTATTTAATTTGCCAGTAAAACTATTGCTTTGAAGAATCATTTTAAACCTACCCCATCCCAGTTAAAGTCAGAAACACTAAGAGCACAGTTTTAAAAAAATCAGGAAAGAAGAATATCAGCAAGATTTTTTGGAACAGTGTTTAGATAGAGTAGCCATATCCATCTGTTCATCTTTTCTTTCTCTGCATATTTATTGACCTTCACTCCCCCACTTCCCTCCTTTCCATAACATAAGCTCTAACTGCTGCCTTATTAAACAGCCTTGGGGGGAAAAGAAAATGGAATTCCTCTTTTGTCCTAAGGACCTTTGGCAGATAGCAGCATCCAGTTGTTATTTGTCATTCAGGGGGTGGTACCCAAACGGTGCCAAATTTAGGAAATTTCCAAATGTTTATCAATATCAAAAATGATTTGGTAAAAAATATTTAATAGGGTCCAACTTCAGTTGACATTGTGCCTTGGGTTCATGACTTGTGAGTTAGAAGCGGTTCCAGGGGGCTTATTAAAGAATTTGAAGAGCTTATATACTTAACATCTGTCTTTTGGGTCACGATTACTAACCATTTAAACCTTTCTTTTTAAAACAGGGATTGTCATATTCCTCATAACGTAAAACTTAAAAACTTGAGAAATATAAGTTCTGTCTTCCACCACTTTAATTTTAAAACAGTTGCTTTCGTCAAAGTTTTCCCTATGGGAAAGAAAGTTTCTATGTGGCAGTTCCATAAAGTTTATGTTTAGGGATCCCTGGGTGGCGCAGCGGTTTGGCGCCTGCCTTTGGCCCAGGGCGCGATCCTGGAGACCCGGGATCGAATCCCACGTCGGGCTCCCTGTGCATGGAGCCTGCTTCTCCCTCTGCCTGTGTTTCTGCCTCTCTCTCTCTCTGTATGACTATCATAAATAAATAAAAAAAAATTAAAAAAAAAAAAAAGTTTATGTTTAAAATGCAATTTTATGATTTTTTTTTGATATTTTTTTTTAATTTTTATTTATTTATGATAGTCACACAGAGAGAGAGAGAGAGGCAGAGACATAGGCAGAGGGAGAAGCAGGCTCCATGCACTGGGAGCCTGACGTGGGATTCGATCCCGGGTCTCCAGGATCACGCCCTGGGCCAAAGGCAGGCGCTTAACCGCTGTGCCACCCAGGGATCCCCAATTTTATGATTTTTAACTACATAAATTATATTCTGATTCCTGAACAAATCTAGGAAAAAAGTTCATTTATAGTGTGCTGTCATCAGAAACAAATATAGCCGAATTACATCTACGCTCTCAGAAAACTTAGTGTGGTAGTATTAAGACTCTAAAAAATTAAATATTTTCCTGCTAACCATCATATTCTGACTCCATAGCTTTGGAGAATGTTGGGAGTATATCTTGTGGAATTGTTAACATAGAAACTTCTGGTTTACCCAGTTATTACTCAAAATGAGTAGAATTACTTTCCCCTGCATCAGCATCTGCTCATGAATATTGCTAGCCCGTTCATCAAAAACATCTTTACAAGTTGGGAAGTACCAACTGTATCTTTCCTTCTGATGAGGAGCCGTGCTATGATGGGTACCATCCATTTTTATTTTTCATACTATGACCCATATATGTGTGTGAGTATATATATATATATCGTTGTTAAGGGAGTGCACGATGGGGTGCGGGAGGAGCAGAGAGGAGGGAAACGAAAATCTCAAGCAGACTCTGGACTAAGAGCTGGACCTTACAATCCTGAGATCATGACCTGAGTGGAAATCAAGAGTCAGATGCACCCATTGAGCCACCCAGGCACTCTCTATAGATAGATAGATAGATAGATAGATAGATAGATAGATAGATAGATGATAGACAATATATATATTTATATATAAATAATAAATATATATAAATATAAAACCACATATATATATAGATTTTAGGGTGGGGGTCTCTCTATTTCCTGGATCTGAATGCCTGTTTCCCTTCCCAGATTAGAAAAGTTTTCAGCTATGATTTGTTCAAGTACATATTCTGGCCCTCTGGCCCTTTCTGCGCCCTCGGGAACCCCAATTAAACGTAGATTTTTCTTCCTCAGGCTGTCATTTATTTCCCTTAATCTATCCTGATCTTTTAATTGTTTGTCTCTTTTTCCTCAGTTTCCCTCTTTGCCATCAACTTGTCTTCTATGTCATTCATTCTTCCACCTCATTAACCCTCATCCTTAAGACCTCTAGTTTGGATTGCATCTCATTCAATTGATTTTTAATTTCTGCCTGATTTGATCTAAATTCTGCAGTCATGAAGTCTCTTGAGTACTTTATGCTTTTTTCTAGAGCCACCAGTAGCTTTATAATAGTGCTTCTGAATTGGCTTTCCGACATTGAATTGTAATCCAAATTTTGTAACTCTGTGGGAGAGAGGACTGTTTCTGATTCTTTCTTTTGAGGTGAGTTTTTCCTTGTAGTCATTTTGCTGAGTGCAGAGTGGCCAAAAACAAGTTTTATTGGGAAAAGGAGAAAAAGAGAGAAGAGAAAGAAGAAAAAGAAAAAAGAAGAAACAAAAGGAGAAGAAAAAAAAAGGGGGAGAAGGCAAACAGAAATCAAAAAACAAAAAACAAGGGGGAGTATCCTCTGATTCCGTACACTGTAAATTCCTCAACTTCCCCTGGAACTTTCCAGTGCTGCTTGGTCAATAATTTGTTTTTCCCCTGTCCGTGTAGCTGGTCTTCTGGGGGAGGGGCCTGCTGTGCTGATTTTCAGGTGTTAGCACTTGGGGGAGCTGCTCTGCCCCCTGCCTGGTGCAGGGCTCAGTGGGGGCTGTTTACCCCGTGAGGCCCCAGGAGTAACAACCACAGTGGCGGCGGCCAGCTCTGGAGCCCTGGAGTCAGCTCCCGCAGTAACTAAGGAGCTCTCCGTCTGCAGGGCCTGGAGGCTCCGGGCTGGGCCGCTGATCTGCTCACCTCGGGGCAGGAGCGTCCTCGCTGTCCTGGGCCCTCCCGGCCTCTGCCTGTCCCGGGGGAGGCCGGATCCTGGGCTGTGTCCGGGCGCCCTGGGCTCGGGGCCTGCGCTGTTGGATTCGCGCTCCCGCCCTGCAGCCCCCTCCACGGAGCCACCCCCGACCCCCCCCCCCCGAGCTGCTCCGGGTCCCGCCGCCCATGCTGCAGCCCTTAGGGAGCTCGGCGCACTCTCCCGGGGCGCAGGTGTCTGTTAGTGTCCCCGGGAGCCCGAGGGCATCCCCGCCCTCCTGGGTCCTGCTCCACCTCCCTGCGAGCCCCTTTCCGCCCGGGAAGGTCGGTGCAGCTCCTGCTCCTCCGGGACGGGGCTCTCCTGTCCTGGGGACACTCGCCCCGGCCTCAGCCCGACTCCTCGCGGGGCCCCTCCCCCTTGGAGGCCTTCTGTGTCTTTCTTTCTTCCCCGCCCCGTCTTCCTACCTTGATAGAAGCGCGAGCTCTTCTCTCTGTAGCATTCCAGCTGGTCTCTCTTTAAATCTCAGGCCGAATTCGTAGATTTTCAGGATGATTTGAAGGTTATCTAGGGAATTTGGTGGGGACAGGTGATTGGGGACCCTACTCTTCAGCCATCTTGCCCCACCCTAACTATTTATATATATATGGTTTTATTGCTTTATTCATGAGAGACCCAGAGAGAGGCAGAGACACAGGCAGAGGGAGAAGCAGGCTCCCTGCAGTGTCCTCGACGTGGGACTCGATCCCAGGACCCGGAGTCACGCCCTGAGCCAAAGGCGGACGCTCAACCACTGAGTCACCCAGGGGCCCCTTATGACGTATATTTTTATAAAAATCTTTATAGAGCATGTTAATTGTTGGGAGTTGAAAATGAACTTTTTAAGGAAATGTAAAGAAATGTGACAAGTATTACAGGTAACCAAATTTTAGCTGTCTTTATTTTGTTTTAGTCATCATTTGACTGGAGGTAGTATTTGACACGACATACATACGTATTTTTTGAATGTGTGTATTTACCTAGCATTTTCCTTTTTTTTTACAAATATTTACTTGGCTGCCAAGAAGCAGTATGTCAGGAAGAGATCATGTTTTCTGTCAGCATAGCACACTAGGGTAGGGCTATTTTCTAATTTTCACTGGGTCTTGTTAAGATATATATATATATATATATATATATTTCTTTTCAGGATCTCCCTTTAGACTACAGGTTAACTTAGTCTTATTTGTATAGTTACTTCATTTAATTCTGATGTCATGTATGTTGTATTTGTGTAAACCTTCCTCCCAATTATACTTATCTTTGACGATGACTTAATGAACCTCAGATTTTGTACTACCTACTTTCTGAATTCCTGGTGGAAAGAAACCTAGTTGTTATTTATTTTAAATCCATCGTTTTATAGATGTGACACCTTTGGGGGCTTACTGATAGTCACACACTTAAACAGCGGCAGCATTTTTGTTTGTTTCATTTTTACTCAGTTTTCCCCCTAAAGACCTTAAAACATTATCTGGGAATATGTAATAATAACTCACTGGGGATTCTGTTGATACTACAGGGATAAGGAAAGGAATACATTTTCTCTTTATTTCATTAACATAATGCATTTTCTCCTGGTTCTGCTCTCTGTGACTCACACGCCATTTCTCAGCATCACCGCTACCTCTGCATGTACTTACCCGGTGCTGGGGTTTAGCCTGGCAGTGCCCAGCTGACATAATAAAAGCATGTGTTCTTGTTCAGTGAGCTGTTAGACCATCGGGAAGCAAACCATAAGGTGGTAAGTATTTTGCCTGCCCTGATGAAGAAGAAGATAAATCAATTATTTTGCTTGAATTTTTGGAAAAAAAAAAAGAGATGGCTTCTGAGTTGTAAAAACTATGCAGTTTACCTTTTATTTCATGGAAGGAACAGGAATGGTGAAAGGCGTATTCGCTGAAAAGGAAATATTATTTATCTTTCAGAGCTATAATAATGATTTTACTCTTCCCCCCCCAACTCTCCATATGTCCTATACCGTTTTCTGAGCACAACTGTATATGTACTATATGTGCTATACAGTATATAGATTTTACATAATATATATGTTTATATATAGTCCAATTTATATATATAGCTTATATATAGTATATATTTGTTCATATATAGTACATAGATTTATATATAATTTATATATTTATATATACCATATAGTTCTATATATTTAAATATATATTATTTATATATATTTATATGCTATTTATATATTTAAGCCTAAATAAATATATATATTATATATATATATATATATATATATATATATATATATATATGCATGTGTGTGTGTGCGCGTGTGTGTGTATAGCCATTTCTCTCCTTCTGGCTACAGCAGCTAGATTTGATTGTGGGATATAGTCTGGTATTGCAAAGAAACCCAGGGGTGCAACACCATCTCTACATTTCTGTGCGCCTTGACACTGTTTCTTACTTTAGTATATCCCAGTGGAATTTAGCCTTTAGTGCCTCCTTTGAGAAACAGACTTTGCAGCAGCCTTCTCCATGAAGCCTTCTCAACCTCCCATATCTACATCATCTGTAGTTGGGATTTTACTTGCCGGTAATAAGTGCTATTTTATATATGTTACGTTATAGTTTTATTTCTTGCCTTCTTAACTAGGCAGAAAGGCTTTTGAGGTTTGGGTCTATACCTTTGGAGGACTTGTTACCTACTAGTTCAGTCCCTAAATGTAGAGAAATCTGTATTAAAGTTTTGCAATCACGGTGTGAGGTGATAACCTGCACACCGTGGAGAACTCCTTAGCCATGGAATAGTGCCATCCCCAATATCAGCAGTCATCTACTAAACTAGTCTTTCACTGTGTTCGGTGTCGAGAAAAATTGGAGTTTTATTGTTTGAATGTTTTGTCTTTGCACTACAGTCTACCCTTTGCATTTTTCTCTTTGGACATGGGGCAGCCATGAGACTCCTTCACTCTTTGCTCTGTGGCTAATTTTCTTCAAAAGTTAGAACTATTGGCTGTCAGTGGCCGTTGCTGTAATCGGTTTGCTTTCTGGTGAAGGCTGGTAATTGCAGATGCCTCTGGGAAGCATATGGGGATATCTTCTAATGTAAGTGAATCCGCACAGAAATGTACTGTCCTGTCTTTCAACCTCCACTCCCAGTAAACATGAGCTGGCACTTTCTTTCTTCACCCAGGCCCACTCATTGATGCGTAACATGGAACTGCTTAAAAATAATGAACTGCTGTCTATACATGACACACAAAAATCAATGTAGTCTATCGGAAAAAGAAGTTACTATCTGAAATGATTAGAAGACGGGTGTACACCGTGTAAACAGACGTGTGGGTGTCCGCATGGCACAGCGCAGGGCGCGTGGCCTTGGGAATTTCGACATGTCTGTTAGGTAAAGAAGATCTGAGTTATAAAACAGTGTGGAGAGAATAGGGAGTGTGTTAGCAGATGTTAATAATGAGAAAGAATCGGGATCCCTGGGTGGCGCAGCGGTTTGGCTCCTGCCTTTGGCCCAGGGCGTGATCCTGGAGACCCGGGATCGAATCCCATATCAGGCTCCCGGTGCATGGAGCCTGCTTCTCCCTCTGCCTGTGTCTCTGCCTCTCTCTCTCTGTGACTATCATAAGTAAATAAATAAAAATTAAAAAAAAATGAGAAAGAATAACATTGAAAGAGTAGGATGACAGTTGAAATAACGTCAAATAGAATGAGAAGGTTTTGTTCTAAAAGTGAAAGGTCTTGTCCTGTTTTGCTCTCATGTGGGCCTGATCCTTCCATTGTCCTCATTCTCTTCACTTTTAAGAATAACAGTAACAGTGCTTTTTGGAAACCCAGAGTTTTACCAGCAGCACGTACCTCAGCCTCCCCGCAAACTGTGACCCATCGAGTTCATTTCAATTTAACAGACTTCTGTAGATCACTTCCTACCAGTCACTGGCCACAGCGATGACCGGTCACGACCAGCCTCCCGAGCTTGAGAACCGTGTGTTCTGGTGGTGCAGGCAGAGAGCAAGCCGTGGACACGTGTCACTCCGACTGGTGGTGGGTGCTGCAGACAGCACATGAGGGTCAGAGGTGCCCAGGATTGGAGAGGAGACCGGCAGGACCTTGCCAATGGAAACACTTAAGCTGTTGGCCAACCGAGGGAATAAAGTGACTTCTCTCAATATCCGTATTAAAGCCTTTGATGAAGAGAGAAGAAAAGTACAAAGACCTCAGGATGCAGGGAGGCTTGGCAACTTCCACCCGAGGCCACTGTGATTAAAGCAAATAGAGGGAGGAGCTCAGTAGCAGATGCTGTCTGAAAGGTAGTGGGGACAGGATGACGCAGGACATTGTAGACCACAGGAAGGACTTCTGGTTTTATTCAAGACATAATGGGGACACGTTAGAGAATTATGAGCATGGTAAGGATATAGGATATGATTTTTGTATTGAAATGAGCACAAGCTCTGGAACATTTCACATTTTTTTAAGTGGTCATTTTAACATTAATTTATTCACAATGTCTAAATCCTCATCCTGTGTTAGATTCATTATACTTACCTTAACTTAAAATTCATATCTAATTATTCATGAGATTTTCCAGAAAAAATGGAGTATTTTATAAGAATGCGTGATTCAAGTATTCCTGACTGACAAAAGTAAGACTAGTTCAAATGAGAAAATGAATTCCACATTTTAGCTGAAAAGACAGAAGTGTTTCTCAGTAGATATGGAGCTATCTGGGAAATAAGTGGGGATTATTATTTATTTTTAATATAGATTTGCAGACCTTACAGTTGTCAATTCTACTGTGTGTGCTCAGGAATATCATATATGCTTTGGATTCTCCTTAAAGAATTTTCATTCCCAAATGACAAATACCCACCATTTGCTTCGACATGGATGGAACTGGAGGGTATTATGCTGAGTGAAATAAGTCAATCGGAGAAGGACATACATTATATGGTCTCATTCATTTGGGGAATATAAATAATAGTGAAAGGGAATAGAGGGGAAGGGAGAAGAAATGGGTAGGAAATATCAGAAAGGGAGACAGAACATGAGAGACTCCTAACTCTGGGAAATGAACTAGGGGAGGAGGACGGGGGTGGGGGGTGACTGGGTGGCGGGTACTTAGGGGGGCACTTGACGGAATGAGCACTGGGTGTTATTCTGTATGTTGGCAAATTGAACACCAATAAAAAATAAATTTATTATTAAAAAAATAAATTAAAAAAAATAAAAAAATAAAAAAAGAATTTTCATTCCTTTTTTTCTTTTTTTTCTCCTTTCTCACTTTGCAGTAGGTACATGTATCCCTGTTCAGGTGTTTGGCTGTTTCTGTGAGTTTGAAAGTAAAAAGGGTTAACATGTTCTGAAGAATGCCAGAGGATATGTATCTTTAAACCCAGATTAAATTGGAGCCATGCATGTAGCAGATGTGTCTATGCAGTGAAAACTTAGAGAGGCCTTGCCTTGGTAAGAATCACCCGCTGGAGAGTAAAACATAAACGTGAACAGATAATTGGTAAGAAGTTGTGTTTCGAAGAAGAGGAATTGGATTAAGAGCATAAAAAAATAAAAACATAAACAAATAAAAACAAAACAAAACAAGTTTGTGTGTGTCTCCCAGACTTGTGAAAATAGTTCCTGGCTCTAGGGGAAGTTCGCATGGCGCCTTGCTTTGGCATTCTGTTTCCGTTAGAACACCTGTCCTTCAGGTAATTCTGCATCCTACCCAGTACTTCTCTGGGGAGATGTGATTTCCGATGGCATAAAGTGGGGTTCGTGAGGATCATCACGAAGGAAAAAGTATTCCCTGGAATTCCCTGCCTTTTGGAAGTGAGATTGACCGGTGGCAATTACATTGTAATAATTACCAGCCTTTCTTTATTTTGAATGGGGATCTGCAAACCTTAAAAAAAAAAGGCAAGGTCATCCATGAAGAACTGGAAATAATATTCATTTAATTTCCAGAATTAAGAATTTCCTGAAATGGAGGTAATTTCCTCTTGACATTTATTCCTAAATCCTGTTTCACAGTAATGTATCTCCTTTTAAATGTCTGAGGTGCTTAATTTTTTTCTAACTGCAGTAATGTTGTGGTAAATTAGATAATACGAATGGAGGAGATGTGAACAGTTTCTTGGTTGTACACATTTGTTTGTATAAAGTTATATGTAACATTTTATAAAATACTACAACATGTCAGAAAAGCAACTGAACATCATTTTCAATGCTCATTCTTAATTTCACATGAATGAGTAAACCAAAGCCTTGCAAAATATTTTCAGGTTTGACGTTTTCATATTATTGGCCTTGAGTTCAATATTAGATAAGGTTTGCAATAAAAGACAAGTGTTTTGAAAAGCGTAATTAACTCACAGTGTAGATATGTTGCTCTGTTGTCTTTTTTTTAATGTAACATTTGTGCTTTGGCCTTTAAAATCACATGAATTTGATACAAAATGTCAGAAGATAAAATATTACTATAAAATAAATATTCCTATAAAAAAGAAAAGAATGCAATTTGCAAAATGGCTATAAACTTTTCTCTATGTAAATAAGGCACTTTTTATTCATGATTGGCATAGTTTTAGAGTAGTAAAAAGTAAAGTGCCTATTGATTTCACAGAGAACTTTATTATTTTCATAGGCAGAGTCCAAATACCTTCATAATCACCTAAATGAAAAGTAAGATTATTTTATTTCAGAATTAAAGGGTGTCGTTTTTTCAGTCAAGTAGCAAATTTTAGGAATGTGTTCTGAAATATACTATTTGGAGGCAAATTTTGAATAAATGAAGTCACTTTAGACTATTCACGTTACTTTTACTTCCATCTCCTTATTATTCTCCACATCACACAGTGCCCACTTTCTGGATCTGTTATTTATTTTAACTATTACTAAAATATGTGTTAACATATAACGTATATTCATATATACCTTAAAAAACACAAACACATAGGCATCAATACAAAATGTATAAATATGTAAATAAATATTATATACATGTGCCTAAGTTGATACACATTCTGTCTCCTATTACTTTTCTGGAAGGATGCGAAATGAACCATTGATGATAATTCTTTAAAGAAGCCAGAGAAGAACAATTTTATATTTCATTTTGTACCTTTTTGAATTACTATTATTTTTTCCATTAGCTTACAGAACTTCTGTTAAAAAAGGACTCTCTGGCAATATTTGAGGCCTTTCTCTTCATATTTTTTCTATATAAAAAAGTCTTACCAGATGTTATTTAAAATTAAATCTCTTCTTCTACAATAACCCTTTTGATGACTTACTCAGAAAGGTCTTAAATATAGAGTAATATATTAGAAATGGCCTGGATTTAAATACCAGCTCAATGATGTTGGTCACATTAACCTAAATTCTTTCGTAAGATCCCCCATTTGTAAAAATGGGTTAGTGGTACCAACCTTATAGGACTTGCATGGAAATTAAATGCAAATATGTGAAGTTCTGACCTCCTACCAAGGTGCTATATGAGGGATTATTATTACATTATGATATGATAATAATATTAAATATAGTACTTTTTCACATAAAAATGTAGTAAGGGAGCATGGAGGAGCTTTGGGAGGTGATGAATATGTCTGTGGCCTTGATGGTAGTGATGATTTCATGGGTATATATTTATCTCCAAACCCATCAAATTGTAGACATAAGTATGTACAGCTTGGAAAGAAGAAAGGAAGGAAGAGAGAGGGAAAGAAGAAGAAGGGGAAAAGGTCTCTATGGGTCACCCAATAGACAATGAGGCAGGAAATGATTTTTGAAAATGAAGAGATACTGATTGAAGACACTAAGTCAAGAGGCATTTCCTATTTAGAAACTGGAATTTCATCCAGTTTTATAGTCATCCTATAAAACTTTTTATTGTTACTGAAAATTCAACACTTAATGAACTTGGGTTACCAAATTATAAAAATTTTATGTCTCTGGCAAACTTGTTTTGGAATTACATGCTTAATCATTCCTTTATTATTTTTTTAACTCTACCAATTTTGAGAGAGGATTTGAAACAATTTACTATCAAACGAAACAAAAGATTAAATAAACAAGTGCCAAGTATTAAAGATGAAGGGAGAAAAAACAATGATGTTAAATAAAGGCATAATGAACGTAAGGTCAGCTCTGAATTTCCTGGCAGCCAAAGAAAAGAAGGAAAATGTAGCATATTTCACAGCTCTGTTTATCCAAGAAAGGAAACGGTCTTAATTCCTGAGGAGTTTCTTTTTAGAAGAAGTAGAATCTAAAATAATCTGGTCAGGTTGGTTCCATAAGCTGGTTATTTACCAACATAATAAACAGCATCTGCACCAAGAGTTTCACAAAATATTTAGAACTATTTTTGATTTGGACTTTTTATGCAAAGTAAAAAAATAATATTGCAGGAACATGAAGGCATTTTCATAGGAAATACAAATGATGTGATCAAAATATATAACTTCCAGATAATGAGATTCATGTGTAGAGTTTAGCAAATTCCGAGTGACATTTCTCTCTTTGTGGACTGAAGGCCACCAGAATTAGGACAACCTGGGACACTCATTAAAAATGCATATTCTTGGCTTTCACCTAAAACCATTTAAATAATCTCTGGAGGTGGGAGCCATGACAATTGCGTTTTTACTTCTTACATCAAATTTTAAGAACCACTGATCTGTAAGAATGTGTCTTGAGCTTATCTCTATTATCATCCTGGAATATTACCAACCTTGGGCGGAATTTTGAAATGAGGTAAGAAGAAACCATGTTAAATTATGATCCAGACAAAGTTGTGGAAGTGATAGTTTTCAATATGCATTAATGAATGTGTACAGAGAGAAACATGGATAGAAATTCAATAATCTTGAATATAGGTGATAACCTGATTCTTTATTGCAAAAGCCCTATGCTATCTTGTGCTACAAAATGGGTTTTCATGGACAGTAACCATTAGTATTCGTATTCGGGAGAAAACTGGAATAAAGAAGATGCAGCTGATTCCTTTGGGGGAATTGAGGGTTATAAGTTTTTAACGGCATTGATTTCTTAACTGTCAGGGATGGGTGGGTTGAGCTTTCCTTAGTGGAAGCCTAGGTTAATTGACCAGTTGGTCATAATGAAAGTTAAAGAACATGGAATCTTGGATCAGAGCCCCAGAAGGAGGGAGAAGCTCATGAGCAAAACAGCACCATGCATGAAGATTGTCTAAATCTCGTGAGATGGAAATTTTCTTTGGGTAAATATATTTTCTCTCCTCTTCCCCTCTTTTTTCCTACTATGTAAACGGAAAGTTGATTTGAAAGGATTTACTTTCCAAAGAGGATAATTTTTAATCACATGTTAGAGATTTGAACTGTAGAAGATCTGAAGATAGAAAACAAACTACTGGTGGATTCTTAGATCATAATGGAGCATAAAAGGAGGTTTTATGTTAAAAATCTACTGAATGGCTGATTTGATGTTGAGCTATTTAGTTGGCTTTTCATGTTAGCCTGTCCAAAATGACTTCGTGTTCTTTCCTGGTAGATAAAGGGAAGTAGGCAGTACTTCGCAATACGCGGTCAGGGTGCAGAGAGAGCCACCTCGTGAAAGGACTATTCAAGATTAACATGGCCAGGGATTGACATTCACTTCCTGCCTTGGAGGAGGAGCTAATCCTGATTAGCTGTGGCTACAGGATTTCTGATCAACTTTCACAAAAAGAAGAAACCAATACTGCAAAGTTGTGATTCAATTATAAAGGTTCTGATACACATGATCTTCTGCAAACTCAAATGTTAACTTAATGTTAAGATCGGGAGGTTTGACATGACACTTTGAAATCTTGGTTTGAACTGGGTTCATTTAGATGATAAAGAGAAAGAAGTCTTGACGATCCCTCTGCAAAGCCTCTTTTCCTGAACAGAATATATATGGAGAGGGAGGGGGAACTAGAGAGAGATGTGTAAGGAGATAATATCTTACGGCAGGGCAAGGAAGAGTCTACCCTGATTGGTCCCCATCACCACCTGAGCCATCTAGGTGCTCCTCACCTTTATTTTAGTTGATTTAAGAGGAATTGGTTTTCCTGAAGAGCTAGGCATACATTAAAATTTTTTTTCTATACTTCCATTATATTTGTTTATTTTCGGTACCTCTAGAAACCAAATAAGGAAAACAAAATCCATAGATCTATAATGCCCAACCTGTAGACTTGTGTTGTAAGGTGCCTCAACATGCCTGCTGACAAAAACTCTCTCTTCAAAGAACCTCCTACTTGAGTTGAAATCTCCCCCACAGGTTTTATAGAACATTGCTTTGTGGATCACAGATACTGAGTAAAGATTTTTTTTAAATCTTTTTACTTTAAATTGTTTTTTTTCTTTGCTGTTGAGTTTAATAAGTTCTTTATAGATCTTGGAAACTAGCCCTTTATCTGATACGTCATTTGCAAATATCTTCTCCCATTCTGTAGGTTGTCTTTGAGTTTTGTTGACGGTATCTTTTGCTTTGCAAAAGCTTCTTACCTTGATGAAGTCCCAGTAGTTCATTTTTGCTTTTGTTTCTCTTGCCTTCATGAGTAGGAAATATCAGAAAGGGAGACAGAACATGAAGGACTCCTAACTCTGGGAAACGAACTAGGGGTGGTGGAAGGGGAGGTGGAAGGGGGGTGGAGGTGACTGGGTGACGGGCACTGAGGTGGGCACTTGATGGGATGAGCACTGGGTGTTATTCTGTATGTTGGCAAATTGAACACCAATAAAAAAATAAATTTATAAAAAAAATCTTTTTACTTTAAAGTTAAAGGTCCAATCCATACATCACTCATAAACACAGTTGACCCTTATATCATCTGGGGTTTGGGGTGCCAATGCCCCCCCATGCATTGTTGAAAATCTGTGGATGACTTTTGACTCCCCAAAACCTTAACTCCCCACAGCCTCTTGTTGAAAGCCTCTACTTATTATATATACTGTAGTCTTACAATAAAGTAAGCTAGAGGAAAAAATGTTTTTAAGAAAATCATAAAAAAATCATTAAGAAGGAGGAAATACATGTCAGGTCCTGTACTGTATTTATCAAAGAAAATCCGTGTGACAGTGGGCCTGGGTAGTTCTAACCCATGTTGTTCAAGAGTCACCTGTACTTTCTAGCTGCTTCTCTCTCAACTACATGTCCTTGGACACACACGTATCTACATACAGAGATACAATTTCCACAGGTGCAGCCTTCAGCTCAGCATACATTAAAAACATTGTACATGAAATGAATTTCTAGAGTTTTGACACTTTTTTAGTACAGTGATTGATTCCTCTATAAAACTGTTTTCCAAATCCTTATCCATTTCCCTTAACCTTTGAAAGAATTCCCCTACATTCTGTACTGTTCTCTCATCTCCATGCTGTTGGCTCATAACTATACGTATCTACCCTGGGCCATTCTTCTGAACTTCAGACGATAATTTCCAAATTTATGACATCAGGAAATATTATGCCCTTAGCTTTTATAGACAATAAGCATAAGTAATGGCCATATAGAGAATATTTCTAAATCTAATGCAAAACCATTAGACATAGAGTATTGTCTAGTGGGCACATTACTCACCATCCCATATTACTAAGAGCTATGAAAATATAAATATATATATTTTTTCTTGTATGCTAAGTCTGTTAAAATTTGGATGTTTCCTGTGTGACTGATGAGAAAATTCTCAGGCATGTCCGGGGTCACCAGTAATGGGTCCCATGACCAATTAGTGGTGACAGCCATAGTGGGTGATAATAGAGGGGAGTTTCCTTACCTGGCACAAGCAAAGTCTCAGTGGCAGAAAAATGCAAAGCATATTCTGGGCACAGTGTATAGATTCCTTTGGCACTGAAATGTCTGTTGAATGTTGACTGAACAAAAATCTGGGATCACTTGTCAGTTTTTGGATCTTAATAAATTCCGCTATGAATGGATTTGAAAGTAATCATTACGGCGTAAATCATAATGCCTTCACTTCTCAGTTATATTGCTTCTCGTATGTACTTTTACCTTTCTTGCGTGTTTCGACTCTCATAAGTTATCAATCAGTATCTATGGAATGCATGAAATAGTAAATTACAAATGTCTCTCTGAGCACATAAAAATTTGAGTTATATTTATGAAATGAGAGAACCCATTTTAGCAGGAGGATAGAGCAGAGATTGAATAAGGTGACTCTCGAATCTCCTTTTATGGTCTTAACCCTTGAGACTCCCAAATAATCTGCGACGTGACACATTACTTTAGCTCGCTATAATACAGTTCTCTGTAACTCTATCTCTCTCTCACCATCACGTTAAGATGGGTATTTATCAATAATATGTGAAATTGATGTACGTTAGGTGTTGCCCATGGTCTAACACACCAGAGTACTGTTGTTTAGCAGAAACAAATACGATACCCAGAAACACAGAAAAACAGATGCACAGGAGTACACAAAACTTAGCAAGTCAACCCAGAATCCTGATTGGATTTAACTCAATTTATTGACTTCCTACATGCCAGAAAATGCACTTGGCACTGCGAAGAAAAATACAAGTATGAGAGAATAAGTTCTGCATGAAGCTGGGATTTTAAATCCTGGCTCTCTGCACTGTGACTGACTCTGCAGAGCCTGCATGCAGTGTAAAAATATATTTGTGTTTGTGTGATAGAAAATGTGTGAGGAACTTTCTAATGCTTTGATATGAGCGATCGTTTGCCTGCATGGGAAAGAACAAAAGTCTACCCTCAACTCTTGTTGTCAGGTTAGAGAGTCTGGAGGAGATGAAATTGCCAGGGTATTTGAACATAGGTTTTGTCTGGTCAGTACCTCTCTTCTTCTTTTTAGGCCTGTCCTAGTTAATAGGAAACAATGGCTGGGATGCATGTAAGCTCACTTTTTGTTTTTATTTTACCTTTTAAGTATGAATTTTTATTTATTTTGTCTTTAAGCTTTTATTTAAATTCAGGCATGTAAACTAACTTTTGAACGGATCTCTAAACGTATTGTTTTTCTCTTAATTTTTTTGTTGGCAAAATGTAATTGGTATTTGCTTTTTTCCAAATAGTTTAAGATCGCCTATACACATTATGGTTTTAACTGAAGAACAACATAAGTGGATAGATAATGCAGTATTACAATCAAGAATATTACATTTGCTCTCTAATATAAATATATGTTGTTTCAGAGATAATTACATTGCAACAGATTAAGTGGGTCTTTTTTGTAAATGTTCCAGATATATTTTGGGTTTTTTGTTTAAGATTTTATTTTTAAGTACTCTACACCAGACATGGGGCTCAAACTTGCAACCCTGAGATAAGGAGTTGTGGCTCCGACTGAGCCAGGCAGGTGCCGCTGTGGTAGTCAGTCATATTTTGAAAGATGCATGTCTATTTGTTTCTGTGTATTTTTTAAATTTCTTCTTTAATTTCCTGCTGTACTCATTCCTTCTTTAGTAGGAGGTTGTTTAACCTCCATGTGCTGGTGATCTTTCCAAATTTTTTTCTTGTGGTTGACTTCAAGTTTCATAGTATGATAGGAAAATATGCATGGTGTGATCTCAAACTTTTCGTATTTATTTGTTGAGGCCTGATCTGTGACCCAGTATGTGATCTATTCTGGAGGATGTCCTATGTGTGTTCTGCTGCTGTAGGATGAAATGTTCTGAATATATCTGTTCAATTGACCTGGCCCAATGTGTCATTCAAAGCCATTGTTTCCTTATTAATCTTGTGTTTAGATGATCCATCTATTGACATATGTGGGTCTTAAAAGTCCCCTACTATTACTGTATTATTATCAATGAATTCCTTTATTTTTGTCATTGTTTCATATATTTGGGTGCTCCTACATTGGGGACATAAATATTTACAACTGTTAGGTCTCCTTGTTGGATAGACCAACTTTATTATAGTGCCCTCCTTCATCTCTTGTGACAATTTTTGGGTTAAAATCTAGTTTGTCTGATATAACTATGGCTACTCTGGCTTTATTTGACATTAAGCATGATAAATGGTTCTCCATCCCCTCACTTTCAGATTGCGGGTGTTTTTTTGTCTGAAATGAGTCTCTTAGAGGCAGCATATAGATGGGTTTTGTCTTTTTATCCGTTCCGATGCCCTTTGTCTTTTGACTGAAGTATTTAGTCCATTTAAATTCAGAGTGATTTTTTAAAGATTTTTTATTTATTTGTGAGAGACAGAGAGACACAGAGAGAGAGAGAGAGAGAGGCAGAGACACAGGCAGAGGGAGAAGCAGGCTCCATGCAGGGAGCTCAATGTGGGACTTGATCCCGGGCCTCCAGGATCACGACCCGAGCTGCAGGTGGCGCTAAACCGCTGAGCCACCCGGGCTGCACCAGAGAGATTATTGATAGATACGGATTTAGTGCCCTTACGTTACCTGTTAAGTCATTGTTTCTGGAGACTTCCTGTGTTACTTTCTAGTTTTGTTGCTTTTGGCCTGCCTTGCCCACTCAGAGTCCCCTTAATATTTCTTGCAAGGCTGGTTTAGTGGTCACAAACTCCTTTGTTTTTGTTTGGGAAAACCTTTATCTCTCCTTCTATTCTGAATGACAGCCTTACTGGATAAAGCGTTACCGGCTGCATCTTTCTCCCATCCAGTACATCAAATATATGCTACCCTTACTTCTGACCTGCCAAGTTTCTGTGGAGAGATCTGCTGCTAATCCTGTTTGTTTTTCCTTGTAAATTAGGGATTTCTCTTCCTTTGCTGCTTTTAGAATTTTTCCTTCTATATTTTCCAAATTTTACCATGATTTGTCTTGGTGTTGGCTTGTTTTTGTTGATTGTTGGGTGCTCTCTGTATCACCTGAATTTGAATGTCTGTTTCCTTCCCTAGAATAGGGAAATATTCAGCTATAATGTACTCAGATGAACCTTCTGCCTCCCTTTCCCTCTTTTCTTCTTCTGAGACTGATACAAATTTTATTACACTTTATGGAGTTGTTGAGTTCCCTAAGTCCACATTTGTGATCTGATATTTTTCTTTCTGTCTTCTTTTCAGCTTCACAATTTTTCCTATAATTTTATCTTCTATTTCACTTACTCATTCCTCTGCATCTTCCATTCTTGTGGTCATTAGATTTAGTTTGTTTTATGTTACCCCGGGCAATTTACACGTTTAATGCAATCCCTATCAAAATACCATGGACTTTCTTCAGAAAGTTGGAACAAATTATCTTAAGATTAGTGTGGAATCAGAAAAGACCCCGAATAGCCAGGGGAATATTAAAAAAGAAAACCATAGCTGGAGGCATCACAATGCCAGATTTCAGGTTGTACTACAAAGCTGTGGTCATCAAGAGAGTGTGGTATGGGCACAAAAACAGACACATAGATCAATGGAACAGAATAGAGAATCCAGAAGTGGACCCTGAACTTTATGGTCAACTAATATTCGATAAAGGAGGAAAGACTATCCATTGGAAGAAAGACAGTCTCTTCAATAAATGGTGCTGGGAAAATTGAACATCCACATGCAGAAGAATGAAACTAGACCACTCTCTTTCACCATACACAAAGATAAACACAAAATGGATGAAAGATCTAAATGTGACACAAGATTCCATCAAAATCCTAGAGGAAAACACAGGCAACACCCTTTTTGAACTCGGCCACAGTAACTTCTTGCAAGATACATCCACGAAGGCAAAAGAAACAAAAGCAAAAATGAACTATTGGGACTTCATCAAGATAAGAAGCTTTTGCACAGCAAAGGATACAGTCAACAAAACTAAAAGACAACCTACAGAATGGGAGAAGATTTTTGCAAATGATGTATCAGATAAAGGGCTAGTTTCCAAGATCTATAAAGAACTTATTAAACTCAACACCAAAGAAACAAACAATCCAGTCATGAAATGGGCAAAAGACATGAACAGAAATCTCACAGAGGAAGACATAGACATGGCCAACAAGCACATGAGAAAATGCTCTGCATCACTTGCCATCAGGGAAATACAAATCAAAACCACAATGAGATACCACCTCACACCCGTGAGAATGGGGAAAATTAACAAGGCAGGAAACCACAAATGTTGGAGAGGATGCAGAGAGAAGGGAACCCTCTTACACTGTTGGTGGGAATGTGAACTGGTGCAGCCACTCTGGAAAACTGTGTGGAGGTTCCTCAAACAGTTAAAAATAGACCTGCCCTACGATCCAGCAATTGCACTGCTGGGGATTTACCCCAAAGATTCAGATGCAATGAAACGCCGGGACACCTGCACCCCGATGTTTCTAGCAGCAATGTCCACAATAGCCAAACTGGAAGGAGCCTCGGTGTCCATCAAAAGATGAATGGATCAAGAAGATGTGGTCTATGTATACAATGGAATATTCCTCAGCCATTAGAAACGACAAATACCCACCATTTGCTTCAACGTGGATGGAACTGGAGGGTATTATGCTGAGTGAAGTAAGTCAATCGGAGAAGGACAAACATTATATGTTCTCATTCATTTGGGGAATATAAATAATAGTGAAAGGGAATATAAGGGAAGGGAGAAGAAATGTGTGGGAAATATCAGAAAGGGAGACAGAACATAAAGACTCCTAACTCTGGGAAACAAACTAGGGATGGTGGAAGGGGAGGAGGGCGGGGGGTGGGGGTGAATGGGTAACAGGCACTGAGGGGGACACTTGACAGGATGAGCACTGGGTGTTATTCTGTATGTTGATAAATTGAACACCAATAAAAAATAAATTTATTATTAAAAAAAAGATCTAGTCTGTTTTGTATCTCAGTTATAACATTTTTTTAAATTTTGAGCCTGACTAGTTTTTATGTCTTTTATCTCTATGGTAAGGGGCTCCCTGGTGTCTTCTGCTTTTTTCAGACCCCGCTAGTATCCTCATGATTGTTGTTTTAAATTCTGGATCAGGTATGTTATTTATATCTGTTTTGATTACATACCTGGCCATGATCTTTTCTTGTTCTTTCTTTTGGGATGAATTCCCCCATCTCAGCATTTTGTCTAGGTCTCTGTCCTCTCTGTTAGGAAAGCCTGTTAAATTATCTGCTCCTGAGAGTAAGGGCTTTATTAAGAAGAGGTCATATACTGTCCAGGGCCTGGTACTTCAGAAAGTGTTCTGGAGTATGCTGTGTCCACTCTGCTGCTGTGCCTTGTCAGTCCTCTGCAGAACTTCTTCTTGTCTGTAGTGGGGAGTGTTTGGATCTTGTCCAGAGTGTGGCAAGTTTTAACTAGGAGTGCTCTGGTCTGCTTGTTAAAAGAGGCTTGATCTTATTTCCACTAGAGCTGGAGCTTTGCGGCACCCTGGTCAGCACCCACGTCTTTCAGAGAAGGGGGCACCTCTCTGACTCTCAAGCACATTTGCCCTAGTAGAGAAGCACCTGTAGAGGGGCAGGGCTTGCTGTAAGCAGCTCTGGCCTCCACTGTTGGAGCTGTGTTGATCACTGAAGTCCATCTGTGCTGATGTGTGGAGGGAAAAATAATGCAAGCCCACCCCCACCTCCCTTGAGAGGGGAGTTCATGCCTGCTGCCATGTGGAAAGCCCTCACAGAAGAGCAAACGAACTCCCCTTGTGTGTCCCAGGCACCCTTCAGATTCCTGCCTTCATCCTGTCTGTGTCTGAGCTGTCTGCCCTCTGGGAAGCACAGTGCACCTGCGTTTTATCTCGGGCATGTCAGCTGAGTTTCAAAACTACAAACTTTAGGAACCTGGCATGGTGTGTACCATTGCTGGGACTCTAGGGGAGGGTGTTATCACACTAGGGCTGGTGCTTGTTTGTCCCAGAAGGGCAGTCACACCAACATGCAGGGGCTTGGAATTTAGAGTAAAGCACAGCAAAAAGCCTGAGCCCAGGTTAACCACCCTCAGCAGGTGTCTCTGCCCCTATGTTTAACAAGTAGGGGAGAGCAGTAGCATCCATGGGCTCTTTTGTCCCTGGATAGGCAATGCCATCTTAACCAGATGCATTCCAAGAAGGGGTAAATGTCTCTCCCAGTGTGTCCCAGGGGATCCTCGGATAGTGCCCTCTGCTCCCAGGCCTCTGTCCTCTTTCTCCATGGGTACACCACAGCAGCTGTTGGGCTACACACTGGCCACAGCATGGACTTCTAAACACAGCATGGACTTCTAAAGCCCAGTCTTTGAGCTCCACTGGTGGTAAAAACTTGTTACAACGAGTAGTGTTAATCAGCACTACTCATTTTCCCAGTCAATGGTTTCGAGCAAGTGTTTTTCTTGCGTGACCCCCTGTGTGCTGTGTGCGCTCGCTTTCTCCCTCTTGCCCTGTCTCCATGATCAGGGCTCCTTCCTCTCCACAGCACCCACAGTCCTTTTCTCCTTCAAATCATGTCTTTGCACCTTCTACCTTCCACAATGTTGCATCTTCTCTCCCTCTAGTTGTGTAGTTTGTTCTCTCATTCCTCAGATTGGTTTCTTGGGTGTTCAAAGTAATTTGATATTTATCTAGCTGTTTTTGTACTTTGAAGATAGGGCCTTTCTACTAATCCACTATCTTAACTCCCTGATTCTTCCCCATATACTTTTTAAAGATTTATTTATTTATTTATGATAGACATAGAGAGAGGCAGAGACACAGGAGGAGGGAGAAGCAGGCTCCATGGAGGGAGCACGACGTGGGACTCGATCCCTGGTCTCCAGGACCAGGCCCTGGGCCAAAGGTGGCACTAAACCGCTGAGCCACCCGGGCTGCCCTCATGAATAAATAAAATCTTAAAAAAATAATAAATTACTTCAAAGAACCAACTTTTGCGCTTTGTTCATTTTTTCTTTTTTCAATTTCATTGATTTCTGCTTTTGCTTCTACTTTGAGTTTAATTTATAACTTTTTGCAGAAGCTTAAGTCACTTATTTTAAACCTAAGAAGTTTTCAAATGCATGCTTTGAGAGCCATAAATTTTACTCAAGACTGCTCCATTTGCATCCAGCCATTTCCTGCGTATTATTTGGTTTCATTCATTTCAGATATTTTCTGATTCCCTTTATTTAGAATTGTGCTTAATCTCCAAATATTTGAGGATTTTCTACTAATTTTCTGTTATTAATTTCATTTCTTTGGGGACAGAGGGTACGCTCTGTAGGATTTCAATACTTGAAATTTATTGAGATGTGTTATAGTCTTTTTCTTAATCTTCTGAGTACACTTTAAAAGGGTGTACATTCAGCAGTTGGGTGATGTTTCAATAAATATCAGTCAGGCTGAGTGGATTAAATAGTGTAAATATCCTTAATAATCACTTTTGTCTTCTTGCTGTGTTAATTATGGAGAGAAATATATTAAAATCTACAACTGTGACTGTCTATTTCTCCTTTTAGTTTTGTTAATTTTTGCTTAATGAATTTTGAAATTTTGTTAGATATATGTTTAGAATTGTCTTTTTTTTTTTTCAAAATGACTCTCTTACTATTATGCATTGCCTGTCTTTATTCCTGATAACACCCCTTATCTTAGAGTTTACTTTTGGCACAATCTATCTTTTTTCCAATCCATTTGCTTTTGATGTGTCTTTGTCCTTATATTTCAGCGTCTCTTGTGAACAAGATATAGCTGTAGTTTGTTGGTTTATGTCTTTAATCCAGGATGACAATACACCTTTAAATTAGAGGATTTAGTCTATTTATGTTTAGTATAATTGCTAATATGGCTGAGTCTAACTCTACCATCTTGATATTTATTTTTTGTTTATACCATTTGATACTTGTTCCTTTGCTTTTCCCTGCTTCCATTTTTTTCAGCACAAGGTAGATCTCTTGGTGTTATTTGCAGTTATTTTATAGTGTTGCCATCCACTGTGGTAGCCACTAGCCACATGTAGTTAAGTTTAAAATCAGTCCCTCATTATATCAGCCACACTCCAGGGACCCAGTAGCCACATGTGCTTGTTACCACATTGGACAGGACAGATTCCCGCAAAAAGATCCATCAGACAGATCCCTGCAGATTGAGGTCAGGATTTATTTTGAGTCAGAATTAGCTAGGGTCCAGGGTGAAAAGGGCAACATTTCTAGTCAGAAGATGTGTGTTTCTGTTGTGTGTTTACTATTGACGGCTTTGTAGTCTGTAAGCCTAAGAGATCTGCTCTTAGCCTCAGTTTTCTTTTCTAAAACACGCAGGTAGTAATTCCTGCTCTTTGCTTCATGGTGTGCTTGTGGAAAAGAACACTATAAAATGGTTAGCTGCTTTATGAACCCTAAGGCAGTTTTGAAGAAAACATTCAAACTCAGTTAACTGTGTTTCGTTTGGTCTTTTAGGTTGCTGACGGAGCTGGAGTCCCCTTCTTGGTGGCCATTTAGTTCCAAGCTTTGGAAGATGCCAGCAGAAACAAACCCCAAGGAAAGCACCTCAATGGCTAGTCCCAAAGTTCTTGGAAAAGAAGGGGTAGTGGTCCGAATTCCTGCTGTTATCTCCCAGGGGAATGCATCTCATGTTAAAGCAGGAAGTCTCACCATCCTTGTGTCTGGGTTGGAAATCCATGACTCCTGTTCTTTGCTCATGCACAGATTCGAAAGAGAAGATATAGATGACATTAAGGTTCACACGCCTTATGAGATTAGCATCCGACAGCGGTTCATTGGGAGGCCAGACATAGCTTATCGCCTGATATCTGCCAAGATGTCAGAGGCTATCCCCATTTTGGAGGTGCAGTTCAGCAAGAAGATGGAGCTGTTAGAAGATGCCTTGATGCCCAGAAGTGCCAGATCGTCTTCCCCAATAGAGAAGGGCTGCTCAGTCTGGCAGGCGGGTAAGTGAGCGTTGGCATTTGGAGTGTGCCTCCTTCTCCAAACTTGCAGTCAGAACGTAGCATGCCTGGGGTACACTGTTCACTTGTGTCACTTGGAGCAGCTGCTGATTTCTCTGCAGCAGTGACTGTCCATGTGTTTGTGAATGAAAACAACTTAGTACTTGCCATCTCAGAGTGTGTAAATCCCAGAGCTCAGGTTTATCACCCACTGAGTGCTATGTGGGTTTCCCCGGAGGGCAGGAGGGCTTGATGGCCCTTTCAGATCAGAGGCAGGCTCCAAGTTAGGCATTTCCCCCTTTCCTCTGTGTGACCGGCCTGCCCTGGCAGGCATCCAGTCCCTCCACCCCTGACCTCAGCCTCAATCAGGGTCATCTCAGCCTGCCTTCTGGGTACCTGTTTAAGAAATCAGAATCTCTGAGAACTGCAGCATAGTTTTTGTAGGTTTGCAGGCCTCCCCTAGTGGGGAGTGTGTGGCATTGGGCGTGGCCCTGGAGGTTGAGAGAGTCCCAGGTCCAAGCCCCAGCCTTGCCTGGGGCAGCCTGGGGTCATCTGACTTGTCAGTTTGCCATCCAGATGGTGTCAGGTAGCATCTCGCTGGTGCCTTTATTTTCATGTCTATCATTGATTGTGATGTGGAACATCTGACGCTCCTTATTTGCTTTCTGGCTTCACACATTTTTCTCTGTGGATTGTGTGGCTTTGTTGTTGTTGTTGTTGTTGTTGTTGTTTTCTACTGTGCTGTTTATTTTTTGTGATTTGTAGGAGCTCCTCACATGTAGGTTTGCATCCTTTCTTGGCTCTAGAGGCTACCAGTACCTCTGCCAGACCGTCATTCTCCGTTACAGAAATCCTTAATTTTGCTATGGTCTAATCTAGCATTTTTCCTATTAAGTTTGTTTTAGAGCCCAGCTAAAGAAATCCCAAAGTCATAAAATACCATATTTCTTAATGCTAGCATTATAGGTGACCTGTGTCTGCATTATAATGATTTTTCTAACAGCCTAGTAGTCTCTTCTTATTAACTTTGATTGCCGGACATCTGTTACAGTTAGAGAAGTGTTTGTTACGGTTCTGGTTTCTTTTTGCTCTGAAGTGATTGATTTCAGCACTAATATGTAACCTGTTTCCCTAACACATGAACATTTCTAGATGGCTTCAAGTTTCAAAAGAAATATACCTGAAGATAGATCTGGTCCCATAAGCACCAAAATGTAAAAACTTCATTTAAAAACTTATTTCCTTAGCATTTCCAGATTTTTCTTTGGCCCCTCTCTCAAGGCAGGACTGAGAAGGGTGGGCAATGCCACGAGCCTAAGACTCTGAGCAGGTCAGGCCGTTGGCCACCCCTTGCCCCCACACTGCTGTTTTCCTGTGGGAGGGGCCAGGCAGTGGGAGGAAGAGACTCAGGGCTTCTGGGTCCCAATGCAGAGTGCCTCCAGCCATTGCTTCTGCTGCTGCTGAACCAGAACTCCCTGCGCCAGGCGTAGTGCCAGGCACCCACAGTCCCTGTTCTCATGGAGCTCCGCCTGGTGGTTTCAGAGAAGGGGCATGGCACAGAATGTCCCATGTAGGGGGCAGCTGTGAGCACACGTGGCACAGAGTGTGGCACAGTGCAGGGGAGAAGAGGCTTGCTGGGCCCTGACCCCACGTGTCCAGGTGCAGACAGGGCTGGAGGGGAAAAGGAGGTGCATGCCAGGGCCTCTGTGGCCGTCGTCTGGCTGCAGGAAGCTAGGTGAGTACAGACTCCGCAGGGCCCGCCCTCAGGAAGGGTACAGGCCAAGGCTGCTGACCACAGGCCGAATGTCTTCTTCCTCAGGGAAGCCACAGACAGTTTCCCTCACCTAAAGTCAGCTGGGGCTGGGCCTCCACCACCTCTGCAGACACCTTCCCAGCAACACCTAGATTCGGGGTGGCTCGCATGACGGGGTGTGTGGCCTCGCCTGTCACAGTCAGGGACTGTGTGTGTGGAATGAGTGGAACCACAACCAGGATGACATATGGGTTTTCATCCTGCGCTCAGCCCACTTCAGCCTCTGGCTGGGTTCCCGCAGGAGGTCTGCGTCTGCACGGAGCAAGAGGGGCCGTCCTCCCGTGGTGAGGCCACCCCATCCCAAGGAGTTTATGCAGAGGGGAGCTGGGGAAGAGGCCAGCATGTGGGCTTGTGAGCAGCACCATGTCTGGCTTGCTGGGACCTCTGCAGGAGGCCTGGGCAGCCCTCTCTGTCGCCCCTGATGGTGTTTGCCAGCACCTGTGTTTTCACTGTCCCAGGGTGGAAAGTACAGAAGCAGTGGAGGTGGAAACCATGACTTGACATCTCAGAAATGTACTCCTCTTCTCCAGGAGCAGTGTTGGTAGAACGGGTGACCAGCAGGTGGCAGCGTCACCACAGCACCCATGTTTGCCTGGAGTCCCTGTCTGGAAGAACTTTCCAGAGACCTCCAGTCATGTGAAGTGCCGGTGGCCCAGCCAGCAGCCAGCCACAGCGGTCTCCTGGGCTTCGGGGGTGGGGAATGACACAGGGAATGCCCCCTGGGGCGAAGCCATGCAGAGTCCATGTGTGTTCACACAGCATCTTTAAAGGACTCTTTACGTCCTGGAGTATTTCAGACATGAGGAGGAGCTAGGAGGCTGGTACAGACCCCGATATTCCCCTGCCTTGCCATTCTCATCGTCACAGCGCACACGCATGTGTGCATACAGCATCACTCTGTGAAGTCTCAGTTCTGTCCAGGTTCTCTCGCACTCACTGTCCAGAACCGCATCTGGAACCCTCGTGCTGGGGGGCGACTCCCTGGGCCCCCCTGGCCCTGACGGTCTTGACGGCCTGTAGGAGTGCTGCCGAGGTTTCCTATGTCTCCCAGTTGTGCTTCACCCGTGTTTTCTCAGGGTCCTGGGGTAATGGGTTTCAGGAAGATGACTTCAGAGCATAGCCCACGCGTGGCCTTTTATCTTTTTGGTACTTATTTTTGTCTCTGTTGTTTGCTGACTGCCATATTCTGAGAGAAGCCTTCTCTGGCCCCCTGATTAAGAGACCTCCAGTTACCTGCCCTACACTTGCTCTCGGCACTGCTACCCTCTGGTTGGCTGTTGTGCTTTCACACTGGGGCATGCGCTCTGTCCTCACCAGACACAAGTTGTCTCTTCATGACCACGTCTCCAGCACCCAGAAGAGGCCCGGGCATCCAGGGCCACACGTCTGTGAGACAGTAATACATGTCTGGGGCACTGATACCCAGTGCAGGACTACTCATTGAAGACTTGGGCTTCAGACAGTGGAGTTCAGTGCCAGGACGTGGCACCACACTGACCACAGGCACACCCCCCACCCGCATGGTCACTAGGACGCAGGCACCACGCTGACCACTCGCAGACCTCCATTGGGTACTTAGAAATGGGCACCCCTTGACCCCAGCCGACCCCCTGGGAGCTGTGTGGCTCTCACACACTTGATCTCTTTCCAGGAGCCCCAGGTCCACGCTGTGCACTGTGTAGGTTTGAACATTTGCCAGTAAGTGGCTTTGGCTGTAGGCAGTTGGGATTGCTTACTTGCTCTCCGTTTCAGCTCTCAGCTCTGTGAAGGGCGTGGGCATTTTGTGATGTTTGTAGGGCTTCCCACCCCAGTTGTGTATGCTTCTGGGGCTGTCCCTGTGTAGAGTAGGTGTTTCCTTCCCTGTGTCACTGATGAGGCTTTTGGGTCCCAGGGACAAGGAGGAAAATCTGCCCGTGGCCAGATGGGCTTGGAGGGGTTCTTCTGTTCTTGGGGCAGGGCCGGTGGTTCTTGCTCTGAATCCCCAGTGAGGCCGGGATCTGAGGCCAGGGTCTGCGTCTGTACGTCAGGGGGCTGGAGTCCGCAGCTGCCCATACCAGCCCAGCTGTCGTTCCTGGAAAGTGAAATCATCCCTAAGTTCCCTTGAAGCTGGAACAATTTGTGCTGATTTTGTTTAACTGTGGTAAGTGATGACTTTAGAGGCAGAACCATTGTATACTGAAGTTGATTCTTTTTCGAAGATATTTCAAGGCATTGAAGAAACTGAGTCAGTGGGTCAGGGCTCAACACAGAGCACCCAGGGTGCCGAGCTCTGTGCTAGGCGTGATCCTGCTGACCCTGCAACATGTCATAACCGACACCCCTGACTTAGTGTGTTCCGTACTGAGAAATTCGCTATTTTGGCTTTCTAGTTAAGTAAAACCCCGTTTGTTTAACATTTAAAAAATGTCAGTATGTCCCTCCCGAACATAGGGGTATTGGAATGGAAACCAGAGCGGTGCTGAAGGAGCACAAGGGTGGGCGCTGGCGTCAGAGAAGCTGTGGGGTGCAACACGTTGATACCAAAGCTGTGCAAGCTAAATGATGCCAGGACATGTGAGCGAAAGTTGCTGCTGATGGAATGGCAGAGTGGAGGACATCCGTGTATGTGATGTATTCCGGGGGGCGGGGTGCAGAGTGGGCAGAGCCAGTTGGCTGGGGACAGCGTGCCAGGGTGGTAGAACAGGAGTCCACGAGACAGTGGAGTGGAGTGGACACCAAGGAAGGAGGAGGTTCTGGGCTGAGTGAGGAGACCACTGTTTGTCATCACATCAGCACCAATGACTTGCTAACGTGTGCATGGATTGGCCTGTAAGACTAATAATAGCTGGTGGCACATGTTTGCTATTTCTGCCGTCATAGCTTCCAGCTAGCTCTGACGGCTTCTACTGCAGGCGGAACTTCTGCGGTACCTTTCCTTATGTAACATTTTAGTTGTGACACTTTAGATCACGTAAGGCCAAACAGTTGCATGCTGTGGAAAGTTCCTTACTAATTAAATCCCTTAGAAGCTGGAATAGGATGAGACTTTGGAGATTTTAGAACACAGGTTGTGAGATCAGTTTGATTGGTTGCAACCAGCTTTTATTGTTTTTGAAGAATGAACGAGAAAAGCAGACATCTGTGTGCATGGTATACAGTAAGGGCTTTGGTAAGACAGGTAGGGCTCCTGGATGCAGCTGCGGGTGTGGCGGGTCTCCGTGGGGTGCAGTCCTCACAGGCGCTCTGCGTGGGTGCCCGCCCACTGCTTCCCGAATGCTCTCCTCTGCAGGACCTTGAGAAGCCTCTCTCGTCCCCACAGCAGCCTGCGTTTATCCTGGGTGAGGCCACGCTCCCTTTGCTTAGCCAGGCACCCCTTGGGGAGTATCACTTCGTAAGGATTACTTCGAGGACTGAGAAGAGAGGGTATTTCTGTATGTGTTGGAGGTGGCTGGTCTGTGCCCCAGAAGGAGGGGCTTGTGCAGTTGGTATATGCTGGGGATGGCTAGCTGGGCCCCTTCCCTTCCTGACAGTGCATTCATCAGGCTGCTCTGCTCGAAGGAGCCTCTGCTCACCGCCTCCAGGGTCCCCACGTCCAGGATCCTGTTGGCCCTTCTGTGCCTCCTGTTCCACAGAAGCGGAGACGCGTTCTGAGGAGTTGGTGCTGGCATCCAAACAGTGGATTCTCATCCAAATGCTGTCTGCTTTCCAGCATCCTGATACATGAACGTGACCATGCTGTGTATCCGAGGGGCCTTGTAATATGGGGAAGAACAGGCAGTAGACCTAACTGATGCCCTTCCCTGGACCCTGTGGTGCCAGGGTTTGGTGAATGTCAGCTCTCTAAATAAAGGACGGTGGCATGCAGTGGGGGGCATGCAGGGCCTCTTGAATATCACTGCATCTCCAGGCTGCCCTTCTGCTCTTCCAGGAGCCTGCCCAGGTGCGGGTGCTGGGAACACCCCTGAGCAGGGCCCAGCCACGTTTAGCACTCTGACTCACCCCCCCACCCCCACCCCAAAGTGGCCACACCACCAGCTTTGCTTGGCCGAGCCAGCCGGCCATTTCCTGTGCTCTGGGGAACCGCAGCGCTCTGTGGGCTGACGAGATGGTGCCGCAGTTTCCAGGACCATGTTTTATGTGCGTTTCACCAGGTTCCGCAAGTGGCCTGTTGGATACTCCCCATGTGTAGCCCTTTCCTGAGAGACCAAATACACAGCCAGACCTGGGACATTGTCAGTGGTGCACTCTCTAACCAGAGCAGGGTAAGGAGGCAGCTTGGGCCAGGGTCCCAGTGAGCCCAGGCAGCCCCCAGCCCAGCTCCACACAGCAGAGCTCAGGAAGATGGACCCACCACAGCTGCCAGCCCAGAGAGAGCTGATGGTCTTAAACATCACTCCCTGTGAGGTTCTGCATGTTCGTGCGTTGTTCGCACCTCCTGGAAGATGTCACTGCTGTTTGACTTTCCATTCCAGCGTCTGGACTGATGGACCGTGCCATGCCCCACGAGCCCTGCTCAGGGAGCCAGGAGGGCCCGTCACTTCAGCTGCAGAGGAGCGAGCCGCTCGTCTCTGAGGGGGACGCCCAGGAACTGAGACAGGTAATGTGCACTCCCGGCACCACGTGGTCCCTGCATGTGACATGCTTCCTCTGCCTGCCCATAGCTCCTCGCTGGGTGATGCTGGCCTCTCTTCTGCAGGGGCCTGTCACTGTGCCCCCGAGCTCTGTCTGCTCCAGTAGCTGGAGAAAGGAAAGAGCGGTGCCCATTCTGAGTCCCTGTGTTCCGTGGCACACAGACACTCCGTGCGCACAGCCCGCCTGCTGGCTGCTCTGCCTGTTGTACATGTACACGTGCAAGTATACATGTGGGCTGTGTGTGTGTGCAGGATATGCAAGCTCATATGGGCTTTCTGTGCATATACATGCGTGCATATGTGTGGTACATGTACTCGTGTGTACATGTGTGTGCTGTGCGTGTGGTGCCCTGTATGTGTTATGAGATGTACTGTGCCTGAGATGTGTACATGAGATGTACATGTACTGTGTATGTGCTATGAGACCCATCTGTGTACATTTGTGTGTTGTGACTTATAAGTGCATTTTATGTACATGTGCTCTGTGTACCTGTACTGTGTGTTCATGTGTGCTATGATACCATCCATGTATACACGTGTGTGCTATTGGTGTGCTTATCTATGTCTTCATGTGTGCGTGTATTCTGCATGTATCTATGTGTCTGCTGGTGTGTGAATGTACTGGGTGTCCCAGTGTGTGCATGTACTGTGTGTATGTATGTTGTGTGTGCCACGTGTGCATGTTTTTCTGTGTGTGTGTGTGTTGTGTCTATGTGCCATGTGTGCATGTACTATGTTTGTGTGTGCCGTGTGTGTACTGTGCTTGTCTGAGCATGTCTGTGTGCATATCCTGTGCATGTTTGTGTGCTGTTTGCATGTGTCTGTGCATGCCTGCATCTGTGTCTTGTGCATGTGTGTGCTGTGTGTACATGTCTATGCATCTGTGTGCACGTCCTATGTGTGTGTCTGTGTGCAGTGTTTGCGTGTCTGCATTTCTGTGTGTGCCTGTCCTGTGCGTGTGTCTATGTGCTGTGTGTGCATGTCTGCGTGTGTGCATGTCTGCATGTGCACATCCTGTGCATGTGTCTGTGTGCTGTGTGTGCGTGTGTCTGTGTGTGTCTGTACATGTCAGCGTGTGCATGACTCCACAGGTGCACATACAACTGAGAGTACTCACTCATCCCAATGCTCTCAAGGGCTTGCCACCAGATTCTTGCCACTTTTTGTCCGGGAAGTAGAAATTTAAACAACATTTGCTAGAAATACTTTTAAATTGTCTTCCTGTGTTATTGCTGGACAGTACAGTGTTTTTTCCTTTTATTTTTGAGTAGTTTTGAAGCAGATACCGAGTGTCACCTTGTTCATCAGCATCTCAGTGCACTTCTTTAGAACATAAAAGCTGTTAAAAGCCCTCATGCTATGCTGCGCTAGCCTTGGTTTGTCAGAATCCATTGTCTCATTCAGGGAGATGTGCTTGTTGGTTTGTGAGAGAGAGAATGTGTGTGTGTGTGTGTGTGTGTGTGTGTTCAGCTCACAACCGTATGAGGCCTGTTCCAGCTGCTCAGCAAAGTGCTTCTCACTACATAGCTTCCCTCTGTCCTTTCCGTTACCTTCACAGTCTTTTTGTAGCAAAAACTCAGTTGTTTCTCTGTGGAGATTTTGGTTTGCTTCTTCCTGACTCAGTTTCCCTGGTTCATAGCTCGAAGTTTAGTCATATCCAGGCTCTGGTCTAAAGAGGTTGTGTCATCCCTGGCACCACACACTTCCACCAGGGCACATAGGAAGACCATTTGTCTTTCAAACCTGTTTTTAAAGAAAAAGGCTGGGATCCCTGGGTGGCGCAGCGGTTTGGCGCCTGCCTTTGGCCCAGGGCGCGATCCTGGAGACCCGGGATCGAATCCCACGTCGGGCTCCCGGTGCATGGAGCCTGCTTCTCCCTCTGCCTATGTCTTTGCCTCTCTCTCTCTCTCTCTCTCTCTCTCTGTGTGTGTGACTATCATAAATAATAAATAAAATTTAAAAAAAAATTTAAAAAAATAAAATAAAAAGAATTAAAAAAAATAAAAAAATAAAAAAAATAAAGAAAAAGGCTTACTGACATGTCAGCCTAGGCATAGCCTCCTTTAAACTTGGCCATTTCCTTTCTGGAAAAAAAGTGCTCATCTTTGCTATGGGATATTTTAAATATGCATGATTTGTCACTCTTTCCCTGGGTCTAACTTAGTCACTTTGAGTAATGACCACGGAAATGCTGCTTTCTAGCTGCGACCAGCAAATGCTGCAGGTTACCGACTGAGGTTTTTGATGCACATATTGACTCCAGAATATGGCTTCAGGACTTGAGAAACCCCCATCCTATAAGGAAACACTCCCATTCTCTTGAGAATGGATGCGAGCCCACACACCTCAGGCTGCTGGGATCTGAGACCCTTCTCCCACCCTCGTGTGAAGCTGTCCTGCCGCTGTGTCAAGACCAAGACAGGGACACAGCTTTTTGATGGGAAATGTAGGGATTTTATGTTAATTCTGGTGATGGCCATGTAGTGTGAGAAGGCCCTTCCAGTTTCACACCAGCAGCCTCTGCCCTAGAAGCCAAGATGGTAGAGGTCATGATGAAGATGCCAGCAGCTGGGAATGGAATGAGCTTCCTCACCCACCTTCCACGTGAGAGCATGTCTGTGGGGTTGGTCCTGAGCATCATCAGCAGCTTAGTGAGCCCTGTGGTGTCCGTGCTGGGAACAGCAGCTGCTGTGCTGAGTCAGGACGTTGGCCACAGGGTGGGGACGTGGTGACCCTTGAGTGGTGAGCCTGGGGAGAGCCGCTGCGGAAGAGCAGGGCTTCACACCAGCCACCGGTCCTCCTCCCTGCAGGCACCCTGGGTCCACCAGAGAACGTTTTCTGGAGGTAAAACACATGTTTCCTATTTAGAGAATTCTTAGCTGTGTAGCTGAAGCCCCAGCGTAAGTAGGAATGAGGTAAATTTCTGGGGAAAACAGAAATGCGAGAACCACTCCTCCCGTTCAGCTGTGGTTTCTGTGGCAGATGCGATTACCGTCCTTACGTGGAAATGGGTCTCGGTGACTTAGCCCACAGTGGATGCTGAGAGACGCGGCTGGTGTGGTTGCCCCAGGACAGAAGGGTTCTGCACCCTGTGCCAACTACCACTGCACGTGGGCCCCGGAGCAGCCCTCACTGCGGCGTCCACTGTCCATGGGGAGGGCCTGTGGTGGCAGCAGCCAGGCCAGGAAGCAGATTCACTGGGATAGGTTTGGCAGAGCGCCCTGAACCGTGGCTCCCATCTGAGGTGCTGACCTCTCCTCGCTCGAGCTGCTGCTTGTTTGTCACCAGATCTGTGTCCACTGCCAGGTCCATGCAGTTTGAGGTTCCGTCAGTCACCCTGCTCCCCAGACTGTCCATCCTGACCTTTCCCCCCTCTCCCCACCCAAGACCAGGATGAATAGTGAGCACTGCCAAGGGGCTCCCCTTAGGGGCTGCTGACCTTTTCCATAGTGGGGGTGCGGCGTGTGGACTGGGGCGCAGGTCACGGTTCCCACAGCAGGGGGTGCAGTGTGTGAACTGGGTGGGACTTAGGTCACGGTTCCCACAGCAGGGGGGTGCAGCATGTGGACCGCGGTTCCCACAGTGGGAGTACCCTGTGTGGACTGGGGTGCAGGTCACGGTTCCCACAGTGGGGGTGCCCCGTGTGGACTGGGGCACAGGTCACGGTTCCCACAGTGGGGGTGCCCCGTGTGGACTGGGGCACAGGTTACAGTTCCCACAGCAGGGCGTGCAGAGTGTGGACTGGGGTGCAGGTCAGGGTTCCCACAGCGGGGGGGTTATATGCTATTGTTTTCCTGGCCTGATACCAGTGCAAACACTGGCCATCACTTAGGCCCAGTTGGGCATCTGTTACTTTGTAAATTATTAACAAAGCTTCCTGAATACATCAAGCCTATGTCATCTGTTAAACCAGCAGAAGGGACTTGGTACCAGGAAAGAGGTGCTGAGTAACTTCTCACATCCATGGCAGGTGACATTTCGGGGAGCAAACGTCTATCAGGGGACCTGCCCTAGCTGGGCCGTCTGGTCCTGGCACTGGTGCGGCCCTGCTCTTGGCCCCACAGTCCCGGGTGGGCTGCACGCCTGCCCTGGCCCTGGCCCCCGCCTCTGGACAGCAAGGGCTCTGGGCAGGAGGGACCCTAGAACCCTCCACCTGCTGCACAAATGAGCACAGTGACAGGAAAGCTGACTCACAGGAGAATGTCATGCCCCACCTTATGTATTATCCATGGGTTTTCTGTACACTCTGCTGGTGAACTGCATCACTGGCAAACATGAGCTGCCACTGTGGACCCCCTCCCCAGCCTCTCTGTGGCTTCACGTGCCCTTCGTGCTCTCCTCTGGGATCCTAGACAGCCCATTGCGCTCTCACACGTTGGCTGTGGCCCCAGTCAAGAGCTGGCCCATGCTGTCTGTGGCAGTGGTGGCTCAGGTGGGGCTGGCAGGGCCCCTCACCCGCACTCAGAAAAGACAGACCTGGGCGGTGCAGATGCTTTCTGCCCCCTCCGCTGTCTCGGAAACATGAACAGGGCGGGAATGCCGGATAAGGAACCCGGGGTCTTGTCCATTGACAGGATTCCAGACGTGCCAGCGTCTGAGTGAGCATCTCCCAGGGCAGCTGCTGTGCTGTGCAGACAGAGGAGCACCAGGGCCAGGGGCAGACGCTTTCCCGTCTTCTCAGTCAGCCTAGACGTGCCCCTGCCGTGTTAGGGGGTTTGGTCGTTTATTACTGAGTTGCCTGGCTGTTTTTTATTGTAGGGAATGTATATGGTGTAAACGTTGCCATCTCGCCCACTCTCAGTGTGTAGTTCAGTGGCACTGATCATGCGCAGAGTGCCCTGCAGTGCCACTGCCCCCAGACAGTCCCCTGCAGCGCCAGCCCCGTGCTGGCCCCTCCAGTCCTTGCTCTGTCATGTGTGTGTCCTTCCATGCTGGCCCCCCTCGCTTTGCACTGTGTTTTCAGAGCTCATCTGTGTTTCCTTTTCACAGCTGAGTGGATGGCCGACAGTTTGTGTGTCCATTCATCTGTGCCTGCAGTACGTGGTGCTGCTCTGAACATTCACACAAGAATCTGTGTGGGTCTGTGTCTGCTCCTTGGGGGCATATGCTAGCTAGGCGTGCAATTGCTCGGTCACGGGATAATTCTAGGTGTAGATTTTTGATGAGCTGCCAAACTCTTTTCCATAACGGCCATACCATTTTATGCTCCTGACGGCACGGATGTGGGGAAGTGAGTCCTCTAGCTTCATTCTTCTTTTTCAGGATTGCTCTGGCTCTTCAGGGCTCCATGCAATTCCATATGGATTTGAGCATCCGTTTTTCTGTTTCTGGGGGAATAAAAGGCTGCTGGAAATTTGATACTGCATTGAATGTGTAGGTAACTTAGGGGCGTCTTGTTGTCCTGCCATCCAGGAGCACAGCACATCCCTCATTATTTAGGTTGTCTTTAATTTCTTTCAATGCGATGTGTGGGTTTTAGGCCTTTACCTCTATTTGCTTGTGTTCTGGGCTGAGCCCTATTTGGATCCCATCGTGACCTGATAGTGGGCTGGTTTCCAGGGTCCCCCTACAGCACTGTGGGTCCTCACGTGCATGTGCCCTGACTGGACCTTGAGTTAGAGAGGCCCCTGGAGGCTGATCAGCCAACTGTGAGTGAGGGCTCTCAGGGTCTCGCAGTTAGGCTGCAGATCTTGAGGTAGGGACCGTGGTGGGGGCCTCCCTAGAAAAGAATCCTGTGCTGCTATCCACAGATAGCCCTTGGGGCCTCAAGGAATGCAGCAGAAGGGACAGGGTGGGACGTGGGGGTGGTCTGTATGTGCTGAATGTGACAGATTGTAGCCTAGAATGTTCTTTACAGCCTCCAGAGCTTTGGCTGTGCTGGAAGCCAATTTTTCCCTCTTTACCTTCTCTATAGCATATTAATGGCCCCAACTGGAAGAACTATTTGGAGTTGCAGACAGCTTGATTTATCCCAGCTCTGTTCTTAAATGGTTGCTAATTTCTCACTGCAAGAAAATTCACAGTTTTTCAGTGAGTCAGCTTAATAACAAGATCAGGGCAGACAGTCTAGCTAATACTAACCTCACTTTAGGTGCTTCGTATTAATACAGTAATACTCAGAATCCTGGAGCTTTATCATGAAGAACAACCAAACATTCTTTTCTTTCAGACCCTACATGAGGCCACCAGTACATAAAAGATGTTTTGGACACATCAAGGCCCATGCTTCCGTGCACCGCCACTCCCCTGCTGCCATTATGCAGTGATTCCACAAGGCTGGGCGCCCTGGGGTCCTGGTGGCACAGCTCGCAGCAGAGCTGGGCCTCCGACCCCCTGCTTCCCACATCTTGATGGCTGCTGTGAGGTGCATACATGGAGATGCATCTGCTTTGGTCAGCGGACCTCCTCTGCTGGATGAGCTGTTTTTCCGTTTTTATAAACAAGGTGGAAACATGTCCGTCTCTGCTCGTATCTGTGCTGCTGTCCCAAGATCTGTGGTGCCAGGAGGTAGAAGCTGTCAGGGCATGTGGCCAGAGCAGAGGAGAACGTAGTGATGTCTGCTGTGTCCTGGGGAGCACGTGGTGCCTCCTACTGCCAGCCCGGGTCACGGACACACCTGCACCCTGCCCGTGGAGAACGGAGCTTGCTGTGCAGACACAGTTGAGCACCTCTGCCCCTCCGGGCTGCAGATCGCTGAGTATTCCGGACCATGCCGGCACACATTTGTGTCTCACCTGTGCCTGTGTATTTCTTTGGAGTTTATAAAAGTCACTTTCTCCTCAGCTCAGTTGGACAGTTTCTGTGTCGGGTGGACGTGCTTGCAGAGATGGCTGGTCACCGGGCTGACTTACTGGTGTGGCAGGGGCTTGAGGCAGAGCCCAGGGACAGCCAGCTGATAGTTCAGAGGCTGGCGGCAAGACACACCGATGACTAGACAGCTTGTCATCCTGGGCCGCAGAAGTAACAACTGTGTGAAGGTCTGGCCAGACTTCCTGTTCCCCATTCTTTCCACCCCGTGTTATATGGCATGCACATGATGGCATTTAATTTCTCTCATTCATTCCTTAAAGAGAAAAACACTGGACCAGGACTTGAGGTTCCTACTTTGAAGACTTGCTCGGTGATTTTCTTTGCAGACTTGGTAGCTACGCAGATCACACGTGTTTTTGTAGTATTCATTTCAAGCGCAGTTTTGGCGGGTCAGCCGGGCTCTCCACAGGCCACAGAGGAGGGGTCTCGGTGAGACATTTTCAGAATCAGACAGTTCAACAGGAACGAGCCCGTGTTTACACAATAGACTCCATAAAATGCTCAACTTGCATAGGCACATCAGTTGGTCTTGCTCACGAAGTAAGTTGTGTGTCTGTTATCTCTGCATAGGAGGCACAGACTCCTCCCGCTGCTGCTGCCATGATAGGGAGGGGAGATGCCCACACAGGGGCTGGCATGGGGGACGGTGCTCAGGGGGAGGGTGTGGAGATGTGCTGTGAGGATACCACTCAGCAGCTTGCTACAACTTCACATAATAGAAGACCATATCTTGTTAATAATTCGTTATATTGATTCTATTTTGAAATGATAATATTTTTATTGAATTGAGTTAAACAGGATGCGTTCAAATTAATAGCACCATTTTTTATAGGGCACCTGAATGGCTCAGTTGGAGGAGCCTGTGACTCTTGATCTTGGGGTCGTGAATTCAAGCCACATATCAGGATGTAGAGATTACTTAAATAAAAAAATGCTTACTGTTTCTACTGTTGAAAATGTGAGCATTAAAAAATTTAAAGTCACAGGTGTGGCCCTCCTTATGTGGGACCTTTGCCATAGCGTCTCAGGGCTCCAAGAGCAGGCCTGGGGCTGGTGCCCTCCTCTCACGGCTCTTTGAATGGCTTGCTGATCCCTGGCAAGGGCCCTTTTGCCTTTCTAAGGAATGTGTGGAGTTCCTGTCAGTGTCACTGGTACTGTGACACCTGTCGTCCACGAGCTCATCACACCAGGGCCACACAGTGCACACTCGCTGCAGAGCCCGGGGTCTTGCACATGTCTCTCAGCCCCGTGTGTGCAACAGTTAGTGCAAGGGTTCACAGAGACATTACATGCCCTCATTAGGGATGACTGTGGATGAGAAACCAGGAAACAGCTGCGTGGATATGCACTTCTACCCCCAGTGTCATGTCCCCAGGCCAGCGTATGGGTATGGGTATTCACACAGGTGCCACAGCATCACCAGTGGTGCTTGTCATCTAGGCTCAGGACAGGTTTTACTTTCTTCTCTGGCCCCATGTCCTGATTTTCTATCTGTGGTGTGAGTCTCAGAACAGGACAGGACAGTGGATGCCCCGCTCTGAAGGAAGCATCTGTTGCCTTGTGGCGAGGCTGCACCCGGCCATCCACACAGCTATGGTGGTGACTGCTCACAGTTCAGAGCCAGGTGGTTCTGAAGGACACTACATGGTTGACAAGGACATGGAGGTGGTGGACAGTGCATGTGGCCTCATTGCCCAGCACAAGGCAGGGGGGTGGAGGTACCACTCATGAGTGTGAAGTCAGGTATAACCAAACATGTGGCCAAGGCCAGTCTCCTCAGGGCCATAATGTGAATGTACCTGCTGGAGCAACCTCATTAGAACACTGAAAGTACAGGCCAACTGGGAGGGGTCATTGAGCAGAGAAGACGGAGCGCGAGGACCTGCCTCACACGGTGGTGATGGTGAGCAGCGACTGTTTATTATGCTGTTTGGGCCTCAGCCATATGAGGTCATAGGAACGCGATGGAAAAGACCTCCTGTATTAGGTCATCTAGCCCGTCCCTCAGAGCTGACTGACCCCACAGTATACTTTCCAGAGCTCCGTCCAATTTTTCCAGTGACTCAGCGGCTCCCAGAGGGTGCAAAAGGCTGGTGTCTGAGCCTGCGACCTTTGGTCAGGATTTGTTCCTCCACGCCTAGATGGAGCTCCCAGGGATGATGCTTGTGTGCAGAGATATGGGGGGTAAGTCCTGCCTATGTCAGGAGCGCCTGTGACTGCAGATGGCCCTAGCGCTCCTCACCACCGGGTCCCTCCTGCAGCGGAGCCCTTCCAGGACTTGGCGGGGGCGCCTCACATCCCACTTTATAGTTTTCACAGCTTGTTCACATTTGTGAGCTCATTGCAGCCTCACCATTCCTGAGGAAGGAGTTGATCTTACTACACTCCAAGCCACCTCCCTGCCTCCTCCCTTCCATTCCTCCTGTATCCGATGAAGCAGCTCTCTCACAGGGTGGGCAGCACAGGGTCACTTTGTGTGAATGCATAGGGAGTGTCACGCCTTCCCCTGGGGTGCTGTGTGGTCTCCATGATGACAGTAGGTCTCAGGCTGCAGTGTCCCTGGCTGTGCCTGCGACAGTGATCTCTGTGTGCGGCGTGGTGTGGTGCCAGTAAAGTTAGATCTGGGGCCCTTCTCATGCTCACCCAGGCTGCCCACACTGACATCCGTCCCTAAGGGACAGAGGCCTTTGACATGGGGAACAGGCCCCGGGCTCCTCTGATGATTCATGTTCTGCAGTTCCTTTGTCCTGACCTAACCAGTGATCTGAAACTTTCCCTAAAAGAGGTATTAACATTTATTGCAAGTAGTTGGTCATTAAGATCTCTCTTAAAATCTTTCCTTTTTGTTGTTACCTTGAGGATACTAAATTTTTAAATGCAGGCTCACCATGCATGTAGTTAAAGCACATTTCTCAATGCAAGTGGCCTCAGTAGGATTGCAGTAAAGTGGCTGCTCTTACCAGCGTATGAGACGTTTTGACATGTGACATGAGTCCCAAAGATGTTGGCCTCCCAGAGCCCTGGGGCCTATGCTTCCAGGCCAGCCCACCTCTTTTTACAGGGGCCCCACGGACTGTGCTTTGAGGCTGCTCCAGGCCTCGGGCTATTTGTATGTATCTGTGAAATGTTTCAAACAGGAAGAAAGGGATTTGGCTTAGTGGGTGCATACAGGTAATAGAGACAGTGGTTGGTCAGAGCCGGAGCCTGGTTGTGCCCTGAGCCAGCCCTCCCCTGCTATGTGGCTGGAACAGCAGTGCCCCGGGGCATCGTCAGGAGGGAGGGGGCTGGAGCTGGCCAGAGGGCAGGCTCCGCAGCCCTGGGGGTCAGTGCTGGTCAGCAGCAGAGCTGAGACCCAAACCCGGGATTGGAGGGCAGAGGGTTTGTCATCCCCACTGACTCACAGAATTTCCTAAGTACTGCAAAAGTGATGGAAAGAAATAGTGTCTATTTTTGAGAGCTTAAGAGAAGGCAGCCCCTCCTGCCATGTATGCTGCTCTTGCAGATCCTGAGGAAGCTGAAGAGTCTCGCACTGGACACTGAGACGGAGCTGGAGAGGCAGGATGACGTCCTGGACGGCATCACCGCAGCCATTGACCGGACCACCTTAACCATTGACAAGCATAACCAACGTACGAAGAAACTGACCTAGGACTGGAAAGCAGAGAGGTGACTGGTTCTGATGACAGTGGCTTCCCTGAGGACTTTGTCCTCAACACTTGCATGCTTCCTACATAAAAATCTGGGAAGTCGTCCCAGGGGCCAGTTAGTAGTTGGAGGCCCTGTGCCAGGAGCTGTGGGCTTGCCTCAGGGTGCAGGGCTGCTGTGATGTGATTCCTGCCATAATACAGGCAGGGAAGGGGGAGCTCCAGGAGAGGGAGGTCTGCCTGCAGATCCAGCAAGTCCCCCCAAGCCCCTGCCATGGTGGCCCTGCTCCCCCACTCCCCCCAGGCCCCAGGTCCCTGCTCCCCTGTTCCCCTACTCCCCACAGGCCCCAGCTCCCCTGCTCCCCCGTTCCCCTCAGGTCCCAGTTCCCTGCTCCCCCCAGGCCTCGGCTCCCCCTTCCTACTGGAGCCCTTCAGAGGGTCCACAGTAACAGGAAGGCTCTTACCCGCACAGCTGGCTGCACCCAGTGGCTGCTTTGCATGGCCAGCATCCCCACTAGCTGAATTTTCATTCTTTCTCTGTTCTTGCTAGGTGTAAAAGGGCAATTTAAAACTCTGTGAAAGAAATGTGCTGATTTTTGAATCTGCCTCACCTCTGTGGGCTGCTCTGCATGGGCCCCTCTCATGTCACTTCGTTCCATTCTTCTCTGGAAGACGGGCCTATGTCTTTTGCTTTACTGTGACCTCCAGTACGTCTGTAGGTCTTTCTGTGAACACCTAGAATATTCTTGTCCAGTTTGTAGCCAAGTGTGAAAATAATACATACTGCACCTCTTTTAAAAAGTGTTGATTTTTTTTTCTTTAACTGCTCTATTTCTATCCAGAAACAAAAGAGAAATCATGGTTTAGAATATATTTTGAAGATGTGCAGTCATGCTGCTTTTTGCTTAGTTTTGGGTGTCTTAGTGAAAGGGCCCCTCAGGGAAGGACGAGGCCAAAGTGGAGAAGTGGGAGACCCCTTCCCCTATCACAGCCAAATAGGCCACCTGCAGACTGCTTTGCAGTAGCATCCAGGAGGGCTGTGCACAGAGACGCCTTTAGGCCTTGCCAAGGTGTCCCTATCAGACTGCACGGCAGGCCCCGTGCTGACGTTCTGGGTCCTGGACGGTTTGAAGAGTGAATGGGCAGGCACAGTGCTAGTTTTCTAGGGATGCTAATGAAATACCATAAATGAGGGTCTCAGGACACCAAGCTCTGTCCCCTCCCAGGTCTGGAGCCCAGGAGTCTGCAGTCAAGGTGTCGTGGCCGTGCTCTCCACCTGGAGGGGCCCCAGGCATTCTGGGCTCATGACCATGTCTCCCCAGTCTCTACCTCTGTCACCACATGGTCATCTCAAATCTCCTTTTCTCATAAGGACATCTGGCTCGCCCTGAGCCAGGATCAGCCTTTGCATCGTGTGACAATTTCCACTAAGGTCTCATTTCTGAGGTGTGGTGTGGATGTGAATTTTGGAGTGCTGTGACTTCTGGAAGCTGACCTGTTCGAGAAGACACAGGAAGGGGCATATGGATGGCCCAGTGGTTGAGCACCTGCCTTTGGCTCAGGTCATGATCCCGGGGTTCCAGGATCAAGTCCCGTATTCCCTCCAGCCTGCTTGTTCCTCTGCCTGTGTCTCTGCTTGTCTTCGTGTCTCTCATGAATAAATAAATAAAATCTTCAAAATATTTAAAAAATATTTAAAATCTTTAGAATCTTTAAAAAAAAAAAAGACACAAGAAGTAGCACTTCCAAAAAGTATCCTTCACAGGGGTCTTCTAATTCTTCACTTCTTGGTGAATTCTGTTCCTAGTCTCTAGCTGCATTATTTGGTCTGGACTTCCCAACCTCCGCTGCACCTGTCCCGTCAAGGTTTCTGACTGATGCTGGTGTGTGAGTGGTTGCTCCTGACTTTTCCTGGCAGGATGAGGATGGAGCTTTCAGAGCTCACAGCCACTCCAGAGATCTGAGCCCCATGCAGTTCTTCTGCTCATGCTCAGTGCTGAAGAGGGCAGGGAGGGCACAGCAGATGTGTAGATGTGTCAACAAGCACAGTCACTGAGAGGTTATGTACTGCCCAGAGGTGTTGGCTGGATGGTATCCTATGGAGTGAGGAAGAATGCTGGAGGAAAGGCAGCCCGTGCCCTGGGCCCAGGGCAAGTGCAGGTGGGCAGGCTGTGTGCCCAGAAGCTGCCACTTGTCACAGCACCCCAGGAGTGACATTCCCAGACATGGAGCATATGGTTCTGAGTGACAGCTGTGCTCTGGCCTTACACTAGGGACTCAGAAAATGCACACACGTGTGCCTACCCACATGTACGTGCATGCGTGCGTGTACACACACTGACCCCAGGCTCCTCAAAGTCTATGGGAAACATGCTTCTCAAGTATTTCTAAGGAGCAGGCAAAGCGAGGGCCGCAGACCCGTTGTCTTTCTCTCCACATCCCTGTGTGGAGAGCCCTGAGCAGCCAAGGGGAAATCAAACGTGCCCCACCCTTGAAGCTGTTGTGAATCCCCAAGGGTGCTGATGCCTTTCTGATCCCCTGAGGGCCCTGAGGTCACCCCCTCCAGCTCCCCACCCCAGGTGCTCTAACTCTACCCCCCACTGCTCCCCACCCCAGGTGCTCTAACTGTATCTCTTACTACTCTTCCCTTTTGTGTATTCACTCCTCCTCGTACTACTCCCTAGTGTGGGTGGATGGGCTCTGCCTCTGCATTTTGGACTCTTGTAGAGAATGTAACTGGGAGTGCACACTGAGTTCTCCTGAATGCTGGACCAGGGGAAGTAGGTGAGTAGTCAGGCTAGTGACCTCTCCTGTGCTCCTCAGGTGGCCCCAGCAGTGGTGGGATGGCTGGAGCCTGGTTCTTCTGCATCAGGTGAGTAGATTATCTGGACAGTGTCAGGGGCCCTATTCTGCAACCGTTGTCAGTAGCAGCTGGCTGTTTGAAGGCAGCCTGTGGCATCTCCTCCTTCCTGTTTCAGTTTCCTAACATGGGCCTTGACCTCTGACACTGCCGTTCAGTCCATGTGGGGGCTGAGGTCACCATGTGCTTTATTCCTGCCCCTAAATCTGTTTGCTCTTCACTGATGGGGTTGGATTATGTTAGTCTGTTGTCACCATGTGAGGTATTTGCGCTTCCTAAAACACAAAATGTCTCGAATTCAGTTTTACTCAACATAACTGGACAAAATGCAAGAATCTTAGAGCAGCACAAATCAGCATTGTGGTGACATGATACTGCTGCTTTTCAATCAGGACAAAACAATCCTGAGGTTAATCAGTTTGTTTCGGGTAGGGACGGGCGGACTTCTATAAAAGGCCCAGAATTCACTGCTTCCTGTTTTGAACCATATGATGTCTGTTGCAACATCTGAGGTGTGCTGTTTACAAGACCACAGCCTGGACTTGATGTCTTCAGATAAAGTTGCCTGTGACATTTGAGTGTCATTTATTTCATGTGTTAGGAAATGTTTTTCTTGTTTTCTTTTTGTTAATTTTATTTATTCATGAGAGACACACAGGTAGAGACACAGGCAGAGGGAGAAGCAGGCTTCATGCAGGGAACCTGACATGGGACTCGATCCCGGGACCCCTGGATAACACCCTGAGCCAAAGGCACATGCTCAACTGCTGAGCCACCCAGGCGTCCCTGTTTTTCTTGTTTTGATTTTATTCTTTGAACTAATTGAATTTTAGACATGTTCTATGCATGCAAGCTGTAGGACAGGCGGTGTGTGTTCCTTAGGAGGCTATACCTGGCCTTCTGTCCAGGAGGCCAACAGCACGGCAGTACTGCAGGTGACTGCAGCTGAGTCCAGGGTCATCACCAGGAGGCCCACACCCCATCCCCAGGTTCACAGATGCAGTAATGGCACATAGTCTCCTCCTAGAGCTAGGAGAGGGGAGGAGGGTGACTGATGATGGTTTCTACAAATGATTTTCTCTACAGGCTCCAAATTATCATGCATGGAAATTTTAGGAGAGGAAAATACAAACATGCTTGAGACATTTTCAGACACCACAGAAACACTTGGCTGTGCAGTCAGTGAGGGTTGGGGCTTTGGGTTGGGTTGGGTTTGGAGTTTGATAAAATGCTCTCTTGGAGGCAGCTCTGCAGGTTAGGGCATCAACCCTGGCGCAAGACTACCAGCCTCACCTGTGAGGACCCCCTCCATTCTCACTGCTGCCAGTGTAATTATTAGCTATAGGTTGGAGTAAAACTTGAAAGACACACAAATTGTAGTCAGTTTTCACATTTGCAACTGATTTCCACATCCACATAATATTTCAGACTTTTGGCACCCATCTGGAAACTTGGAACAGCAGTCAGCCTGTTGAGGAGGTAATTTCCTTGATTCATTTTGAAAATGAAAAGCCACAGGGTTGGAGGCAAGGGTGGTCCTGCTTCCCAGAAGGGCCCTCAGGCTCCTCCCTGGGTTTCCTCAGCAGGGAAGGTACTGACTTGCAGATCCAGGGGCTCCTCCCAGCCCTGGAGAGCTACACAGGGGCCAGGCTCTCAGTTATCAGGAGTGGAGGGCTGTGGTACAGGGAAGGGAGCCCCTGTACCCTCCTGCTGCAGGAGCCGGGGGTGACGAGTGTGGAGACAGCTCTGTCAGCCTGGCCTGTGTGTCTGGGGCTCCTGCAGGTGTGGACAGGCATGTCCTCAAAGCATGGTTGGCGTCCCATCACGTACAACTGCAGGCAACGGGACCTCAAAGACGCTCTGGCACCTTCCCCCACTGGGTTCCTCAGGGCCCTTCAGATTTTGCTCAGCATCTCCTGTCCCCACCTCTGCCTTTCCCTTGCACCCTAGGGAGAGAAGTGTGAGCCGAAGGACAGGTGACTTGCTTTCCTCAGCTGACCCTTCTGCTTGGAAGGTGGGAAGGTTACAGAAGGGGCATCTTGACTAAAGGGAGCAAAGCCGTTGTGTCCATTGTGGAGGCCGAGAAAAATCAAGGCCATTCCACCTCAAGTTTAGCATTAGCACAAGTACAGCCAACTTAGGCCCCGGTGAATAAGAGCTGAACTTTATAGGAAAAACTGCAGAATGTCCTCAATGTCCTCGGCAGAGAATCCCATATCAGAAAGACAACAGAGCCCACGCCCATAATAGAAAGTCCCATATTAGAAAGAACAGAGCTCAATGCCCTTGAAAGCCCGACATCAGAATGTAAACAGAACTTGAGAAATTCCTCCACCCCTTCTGAAAATCCCCTAGACCACCCTATAAAAAAACCAGCTGTAACCCCCTTCTGCATCCAAGTCCCTGCTCCGCTGTGTTGCGTATACTTGGACCCAAGATCGAGCTTGTAAATAAACCTTTGTGTGTTTGCATCCGTGTCGGCTCCTTGGTGGTTTCTCGGATTTACGATCTTGCGCACAATATCCATCTAGTTGTAGGGTACAGAAACCCAGCTGGATGTGGGGGACAGTCAGGGCCTCACAGGTTTTCCTGAAAGTGCTCCAAAAGCCCAACACCACTGCCCCAGGCTGCCCCACCCTTGCCTGACCATGCAGCAGGTGCAGGAGGTCAGTGAGGCTGACCCTTGTTCGGAAGCTCTGGGGCACTTGCCCTGGGAGGGGTGGGGGCAGGCAGAAGGGCACGCCTACCTCTGGGTGTCCCTCACACGAAGAGCTGTCATTACAAACCCCAAGAGAAGTGCATCAGTTACAGCAGTTACAGGCCCCAAAAGGACAAGGTGTGCATTGCAGCTCCTATCAGAAATTCCCCACCTCTGCAGTCCAGCCAATGAAAAACCATTACTGTCCTGAATTGCCCTTCTCTTATCCCTGAATACACCCGTTTTTCCTCACAAAGTAACAATTTTACTTTTACTGGTGTTCATTTGCCAACATACAGAATAACACCCAGTTCTCATCCCGTCAAGTGCCCACCTCAGTGCCCACCACTCAGTCCCCCCACCCCCACCCACCTCCCCTTCCACCACCACTATTTTGTTTCCCAGAGTTGGAGTCTCTCATGTTCTGTCTCCCTTTCTGATATTTCTTACCCATTTCTTCTCCCTTCCCCTCAATTCCCTTTCACTATTATTTATATTCCCCAAATGAATCAGACAATATAATGTTTGACCTTCTCCAAATGACTTATTTCACTCAGCATAATACCCTCCAGTTCCATCCACATTGAAGCAAATGGTGGGTATCTGTCATTTCTAAAGGCTGAGGAATATTCCAGTGTATACATAAGCCACATCTTCTTTATTCATTCATCTTTCGATGGACACCGAGGCTCCTTCCACAGTTTGGCTATTGTGGACATTGCTGCTAGAAACATCGGGGTACAGGTGCCCAGGCATTTCATTGCATCTGTATCTTTGGGGTAAATCCCCAAGAGTGCAATTGCTGGGTCATAGGGCAGGTCTATTTTTAACTCTTTGAGGAACCTCCACACAGTTTTCCAGAGTGGCTGCACCAGTTCACATTCCCACCAACACTGCAAGAGGGTTCCCTTTTCTCCGCATCCTCTCCAACATTTGTGGTTTCCTGCCTTGTTAATTTTCCCCATTCTCACTGGTCTGAGGTGGTATCTCATTGTGGTTTTGATTTGTATTTCCCTGATGGCAAGTGATGCAGAGCATTTTCTCATGTGCATGTTGGCCATGTCTATGTCTTCCTCTGTGAGATTTCTGTTCATGTCTTTTGCCCATTTCATGATTGGATTGTTTGTTTCTTTGGTGTTGAGTTTAAGAAGTTCTTGATAGATCTTGGAAACTAGCCCTTCATCTGATACGTCATTTGCAAATATCTTCTCCCATTCTGTAGGTTGTCTTTTAGTTTTGTTGACTGTATCTTTTGCTGTGCAAAAGCTTCTTATCTTGATGAAGTCCCAATAGTTCATTTTTGCTTTTGTTTCTTTTGCCTTCGTGGATGTATCATGCAAGAAGTTGCTGTGGCCGAGTTCAAAAAGGGTGTTGCCTGTGTTCTCCTCTAGGATTTTGATGGAATCTTGTCTCACATTTAGATCTTTCATCCATTTTGAGTTTATCTTTGTGTATGGTGCAAGAGAGTGGTCTAGTTTCATTCTTCTGCATGTGGATGTCCAATTTTCCCAGCACCATTTATTGAAGAGACAGTCTTTCTTCCAATGGATAGTCTTTTCCTCCTTTATCGAATATTAGTTGACCATAAAGTTCAGGGTCCACTTCTGGGTTCTCTATTCTGTTCCATTGATCTATGTGTCTGTTTTTGTGCCAGTACCACACTGTCTTGATGATCACAGCTTTGTAGTACAACCTGAAATCTGGCATTGTGATGCCCCCAGATATGGTTTTCTTTTTTAAAATTCCCCTGGCTATTCGGGGTCTTTTCTGATTCCACACAAATCTTAAAATAATTTGTTCTGTCTGAAGAAAGTCCATGGTATTTTGATAGGAATTGCATTAAACGTGTAAATTGCCCTGGGTAACATTGACATTTTCACAATATTAATTCTGCCAGTCCATGAGCATGGAATATTTTTCCATCTCTTTGTGTCTTCCTCAATTTCTTTCAGAAGTGTTCTGTAGTTTTTAGGGTATAGATCCTTTACCTCTTTGGTGAGGTTTATTCCTAGGTATCTTATGCTTTTGGGTGCAATTGTAAATGGGATTGACTCCTTAATTTCTCTTTCTTCAGTCTCATCATTAGTGTCTAGAAATGCCACTGACTTCTGGGCATTGATTTTGTTTCCTGCCACGCTACCAAATTGCTGTATGAGTTCTAGCAATCTCGGGGTGGAGACTTTTTACTCTACTTTCTATGTAGAGTATCATGTCATCGGCGAAGAGGGAGAGTTTGACGACTTCTTTGCCAATTTGAATGCCTTTAATGTCTTTTTGTTGTCTGATTGCTGAGGATAGGACTTCTACTACTATGTTGAATAGCAGTGGTGAGAGTGGACAACCCTGTCTTGTTCCTGATCTTAAGGGAAAGGCTCCCAGTGCTTCCCCATTGAGAATGATATTTGCTGTGGGCTTTTCGTAGATGGCTTTTAAGATGTCGAGGAATGTTCCCTCTATCCCTACACTCTGAAGAGTTTTGATCAGGAATGGATGCTGTATTTTGTCAAATGCTTTCTCTGCATCTATTGAAAAGATCATATGGTTCTTGTATTTTCTCTTGCTGATATGATGAATCACATGGATTGTTTTACATGTATTGAACCAACCTTGCATCCCCCGGGGATAAATCCTACTTGGTCATGGTGAATAATTTTCTTAATGTGTTGTTGGATCCTATTGGCTAGTATCTTGTTGAGAATTTTTACATCCATGTTCATCAGGGATATTGGTCTGTAATTCTCCTTTTTGGTGGGGTCTCTGTCTGGTCTTGTGGGGGAGGGGCCTGTTGTGCTGATTTTCAGGTGTTAGCACTTGGGGGAGCTGCTCAGCCCCCTGCCTGGTGCAGGGCTCAGTGGGGGTTTTTACCCCGTGAGGCCCCAGGAGGAACAACCACAGTGGCGGCGGCCAGCTCTGCAGCCCTGGAGTCAGCTTCCGCAGTAACTACAGAGCTCTCCATCTGCAGGGGCCTGGAGGCTCCGGGGCGGGGCCGCTGATCTGCTCACCTCAGGGCAGGAGCATCCTTGCTGTCCTGGGCCCTCCTGGCCTCTGCCTGTCCCGGGGGAGGCCGGATCCTGGGCTGTGTCCCGGCGCCCTGTGCTCCGGAGCCTGTGCTGTTGGATTCGTGCTCCTGCCCCGCAGCCCCCAGAGCTGCTCCCGCCCCACAGCCCCCTCCGCGGAGCCGCCGCCCGAGCCCCCCCGAGCTGCTCCGGGTCCACCGTGGGCGCTGCAGCCCTTAGGGAGCTCGGCGCACTCTCCGGGGGCGCAGGTGTCTGTTAGTGTCCCAGGGAGCCCGAGGGCATCCCAGCCCTCCTGGGGTCCTGCTCTAACTCCCTGCGGGCGCCTTTCCGCCGGGAAGGTTGGTGCAGCTCTTGTTTCTTTATTTCTTTTTCCCCGTCTTCCTACCTTGATAGAAGCGCAAACTCTTCTCACTCTAGCATTCCAGCTGTTCTCTTTTTAAATCTCAGGCCGAATTCGTAGATTTTCAGGATGATTTGAAGGTTATCTAGGTAATTTGGTGGGGACAGGTGACTTGGGGACCCTACTCTCCCGCCGTCTTGCCCTCCTCGACCTCGGCCTGAGATTTGAAGAGAGAACATCTGGAACTCTACAGTGAGAAGAGTTTGCGCTTCTATCAAGGTAGGAAGATGGAAAAATAAATAAATAGACTCCAGTGGGGGATAGCCCCCACGAGGAGCTGGACTAAGGCCGGGCAGGAGAGTCTCCAGGACAGGAAAGCCCAGACCAGGAGAATCAGGAACTTCACCAACCTTCCTGGACGGAAAGGCGCTCACAGGGAACTCGGGCAGGATCCCAGGAGGGGCAGTAGAGCCCCCAGGTTCCCAGGGTCACTAACAGAGGAAGTGAGGAGAGCGCCACACACCATGGGCCGAGCTCCAAAAAGTGCTGGAGCTCGCACCCAGCGGGCTCGGAGCAGCTCAAATGGTGGCTCTGGCAGCGGCTTCCTGAGGAGGGGTATGTGCGGCCCTGGGAGAGCAATTCCAGTGGCGCAGGCCCTGGAGCCCTGAGCCCAGGGGACACAGCCCAGGATCCGGCAATCCCCTTGGGACAGGCAGGGCCCGGGAGGACACAGGACAGCGAGGATGCTCCTGCTGCCGGGCACCCCAAGCTGTGCAGGTCAGTGCCCCCCACACCTGGAGCCTCCAGGCTCTCGCAGACTGGGAGCTGCAGGAGTTACTGCGGGAGCTGACTCTAGGGCTGGAGAGCTGGCTGCTGCCAGTGTTGTTCCTCCCTATGTCACCATGTGCCTGGGATGGAGCGGGGCCACCAGGAGTAGGGGCCTCACAGGATAAATAGCTCCTACTGAGCCATGCACCTGGCAGGGGATGGGCAGCTCCCCCAGGTGCACACACCTGATAATCAGCAGAGCAGCCCCCGCCCCCCAGAAGACCAGCTGGAAGGAAAGGGGAAGGGCAGGTTCTTAAACAAGCAGCACTGGAAAGCTCCAGGGGAAGTGGAAGGATTTACCGTATTTAGAATCAGACGAGACACCTCCTTGTTATTTTTTTTAAATGTTTCTTGTTTTTTGTTTTGTTTGTTTTTGTTTTTTTCTGTTTCCCCCCTTTTTTTCTTTTTTTCCTTTCTTTTTCCAGTACAAATTGTTTTCAGTCACTCTGCACTGAGCAAAATGACTAGAAGGAAGAACTCACTACAAAAGAAACAACCAGAAAAAGTCCTCTCTCTCAGAGAGTTACAGAATTTGGGTTACAATTCGATGTCAGGATGCCAATTCAGAAACACAATTATAAAGCTACTGGTGGCTCTGGAAAATAGCATGAAGGATTCAAGAAACTTCATGACTGCTGAATTTAGATCTAATCAGGCATAAATTAAAAATCAATTGAATGAGATGCAGTCCAAACTAGAGGTCCCAACGACGAGGGTTAAACGAGGTAGAAAAACAAGTGAGTAACATAGAAGACAAGTTGATGGCAAAGAGGGAAACCTTGGAAAAAAGAGACAAACAATTAAAAGATCATTAGGATAGATTTTTTTTAATAAATTAATTTTTTATTGGTGTTCAATTTACCAACATACAGAATAACACCCAGTGCTCATCCCGTCAAGTGCCCCCCTCAGTGCCCGTAACCCATTAATCCCCACCCCCTGCCCTCCTCCCCTTCCACCACCCCTAGTTCCTTTCCCAGAGTTAGGAGTCTTTATGTTCTGTCTGCCTTTCTGATATTTCCCACACATTTCTTCTCCCTTCCTTTCTATTCCCTTTCACTATTATTTATATTCCCCAAATGAATGAGAACATACACTGTTTGTCCTGGATAGATTAAGGGAATTAAATGACAGCTTTAGTAAGAGAAATCTACGTTTAACTGGGTTTCCCGAGGGCGCCAAAAGACACAGAGGGCCAGAATATGTAATTGAACAAATCATAGCTGAAAACTTTCCTAATCTGGGAAGGGAAACAGGCATTCAGATCCAGGAAATAGAGAGATCCTTCCCTAAAATCAATAAAAACCGCTCAACACCTCAACATTTAGTAGCGAAGCTTGTAAATTCCAAAGATAAAGAGAAGATCCTTAAAGCAGCAAGAGATAAGAAATCTCTAACATTCATGGGGAGAAATATTAGCATAATAGCAGACCTCTCCACAGAGACCTGGCAGGCCAGAAAGGGCTGGCAGGATATATTCAGGGTCCTAAATGAGAAGAACATGCAGCCAAGAATACTTTATCCAGCAAGGCTCTCATTCAGAATAGAAGGAGAGATAAAGAGCTTCCAAGATAGGCAGGAAGTGAAAGAATATGTGACCACCAAACCAGCTCTTCAAGAAATTTTAAGGGGGAACTCTTAAAATTCCTCTTTATGAAGAAGTCCAAGGGAACAATCCACAAAAACAGGGACTGAATTAGGTAACTTATCAGAAAGGGAGACAGAACATGAGAGACTCCTAACTCTGGGAAATGAACTAGAAGTGGTGGAAGGGGAGGTGGGCAGGGGGTGGGGGTGGGGGTTTCTGGTTGACAGGAACTGAGGGGGGCGCTTGATGGGATGACCACTGGGTGTTATTCTATATGTTGGCAAATTGAACACCAATAAAAAATAAATTTATATAAAAAATAAAAAATTTACATAAAAAATAAAGCTCTTGTCTCTTTGGAGATGGTGTGCTTAGAAGATCTATCAATTGCAGAAAGCTCTGTGTCCATGTCTCCCAGTATAAGTGAATTATTACCTAAGTATGTCTTTACTTTGGTTATTAATTGATTGATATACTTGCACCTCCCACATTCAAGGCATAAGTATTGATGATTGTTAGGTCTTTGTTCTATATCCTTTAAATATGATATAGTGCCCTCTTCATCTCTTACTACAGTCTTTAATTTATCTGATATGAGGATGGCTACCCCTGCTCTCTTTTGAGGACTATTTGAGTGGTACATGGTTCTCCAACTTTTTATTTTCAGGCTGGAGGTGTCCTTAGGTCTAAAGTGAGTTTCTTGTAGACGGCAAATAGATGGTTCTTGCTTTTTTATCCAGTCTGAATCTCTGCACCTTTAATGTGATCATTAAGCCCATTCACGTGCAGAGTTACAATTTAAAGATATGGATTTAGTGTCATCATGATACCTATTCAGTCCCTGTTTTTGTGGATTGTTTCCTTGGACTTCCTCTTTCTTTTACAGTGTTCCCCTTAATATTTCTTGCAAAACCGGTTTGGTGGTCACATATTCTTTCAGTTTCTGCCTATCTTGGAAGCTCTTTATCTCTCCTTCTATTCTGAATGAATGAATAATCTAGCCTTCTTGGATAGAGTATTTTTGCCTGCGGGTTCTTCTCATTTAGGACCATGAATATATCCTTCTAGCCCTTTTTGGCCTGCCAACTCTCTGTAGAGAGGTCTGCTGTTAACCTAATACCTCTCCCCATAAAGGTTAGGGGTCTCTCGTGTCTTGCTGCTTTAAGGATTTTCTCTTTATCTTTCAAATTTGCAAGGGTCACTATGAAATGTCGGATGTTGAACGTTTTTATTGACTTTAGGGGTAGATCTCTCTATCTCCTAGATCTGAATGCCTGTCTCCTTCCCCAAGTTAGGTAAGTTCTCAGCTATGATTTGTTCAAATACAGTTTCTGATCCTCTGTCCCTTTCGGCATCCTTAGGAACCCCCATTAAACCTAGATTTTTCCTTCTGAGGCTGTCATTTATTTCCCTTAATCTTTCCTCATGATCTTTCAATTGTTTTTCTCTTTTTCCCTCAGCTTCCTTCCTTGCCATCAACCTGTCTTCTATGTCAATCACTCATTCTTCTTCCTCATTAACCCTTGTCGTTAGGACCTCCAGTTTGGATTGCATCTCATTTATTTGATTTTTAATTTCAGCCTTATTAGGTCTAAATACTGCAGTCATGGCATCTCTTGAATCCTTTATGTTTTTTTCTAGAGCCACAAGTAGCTTTATAATTGTGCTTCTGAATTGGCTTTCTGACATCGAATTGTAACCCAAATTATGTCATTCTGTGGCAGAGAGTACGGTTTCTGATTCTTTCTTTTGTGGTGAGTTCTTCCTTCTCGTCGTTTTGCTCAGTGCAGAGTGGCTAAAAACAAGTTGTACTGGAAAAAGGAAGGAAAAAGAGACCAAAAAAAAAAAGGTGGGGGAAACAAACAAAAAACAAGGAGTGGTATCCTCTGATTCTATATACTGTAAGTCCCTATACTTCCCCTGGAACTTTCCAGTGCTGCTTGGTCAAGAACTTGCTCTTCCCCTATCCTTCCAATTGGTGTTCTGGGGGAGGGAGGGGCGTGCTGTACTGATTCTCAGGTGTGTGCACCTGGGGGAGCTGCCCCACCCTTGCCAGGTGCATGGTACAATGTGAACTGTTTACCCCGTGAGGCCCCTGCTCCCTGGCGGCCCTGCTCAGTCACAGGTACAAGGTGACACCAGGAGGAACAACAACTGTGGTTGCAGCCAGCTCTCCAGCCCTGGAGTCAGCTGCAGCAGGAACTACCGCAGCTCCCAGTCCGCAGGGGCCTGGATGCTCTGGGGGTGGGGGTCGCTGATGTGCACAGCTTGGGGCCACTGGGCAGCAGGAGCATCCTTGCTGTTCCGTGTCCTCCCAGCCTCCGCCTGTCCCGTGGGAGCATCGGATCCTCGGCTGTGTCCTCCAGAGCCCTGGGCTCCGGGGCCTGGGCTGCTGGAATCACACTCCCGGGTCAAGCAGCCCCCTCTATGGAGCTACCGCCTGAGCTGCTCCCGAGGCCCCGCTGGGCACGTGGTCCAGCCCTTTAGGGAGCTCCACCGGAGGTGTGTGGCCCGCTGTCCCCCGGGGGCACACTTCCTCTGTTAGTGACCCTGGGAACCTGGGGGCTCCACTTCCTTTCCTCTCCTGGGATCCTGCCTGTGCTCCCTGTGAGCACCTTTCCATTGGGAAAGGTTGGTAAAGTTCCTGCTTCCCCAGGACGGGGCTTTCCTGTCCTGGGGGCACTCACCGCGGGGCCTTAGCCGAGGTCCTTGGAGGGGCCCCTCCCCATTGGATGCTTCTTTCGTTCTTTATTTTTTTCCATCTTTCTACCCTGAAAGAACCGTGAAGTCTTCTCACTGTAGCATTCCAGCTGTTCTCTCTTTAAATCTCAGCCTGAATTCGTAGGTTTTCAGGATGATTTGAAAGTTATCTAGGTAAGTTGGTGGGGACAGGTGGCTTGCGGGCCCTACACTTTCACCAACTTGCCCCATACTAGGCTTCATTTTCTGTTCGTTTTCCAGATGCTTTCGGTGTAGGCTTAGGTTTTGTATTTGACACTTCCTGATACCTGAGGTAGGCCTATATTGCTATATATACTTCCCTATTAGGATTGCCTTTGCTGCATCCCAAAGGTTTTGGATTATAGTGTTTTCATTTTTATTTTCTTCCATGACTGACCTTGAGCCCTGGAATCTTTTGCCTGGCCTCCATGTAGCTCTGCGTTGACCTGCCATGGTTAGGGGAGAAGAGAGAGGTGCCATGGTAGACCAGATGTCTAGTGTGTTGTGAGGTGGAATTGGAAGAGGAAAACAAAGGCGTGGGTAGGTAGGAGAGGGAAGGCAGAAGACGGGAGAGGGGAAGAGGAGTAGGAAGGGAAGGAGGGTTGGAGGAGAGAAAGGGAAAGAAAAAGAAGCAAAGGAAGAGGGAAAAAGAGAGTGAGAAGAAGAACAGAGGAAGGAGATTAAGAGAGAGGGGATTGGGAGAGAGGGAGTATGGTATGGAGGGGTCAGAGAAGGGGAAGGTGGAATGAGGAGGGGGAAGGGCTGAAAGAGGGGAAGGAGAGAAGGAAGGGATGAGGAAGGCTGGCATTTACTGAGCAACTTCTTTTTTTTTTTTAAAGATTTATTTATTTATTTATTTGTTTATTTATTTATGATAGACATAGAGAGAGAGAGAGGCAGAGACACAGGAGGAGGGAGAAGCAGGCTCCACGCAAGGAGCCGGACGTGGGACTCAATCCCGGGACCCCAGGATCATGCCCTGGGCTGAAGGCAGGCACCAAACCGCTGAGCCACCCAGGCTGCCCCTACTGAGCAACTTCTTCACGTCTGACACTGGGTTCAATGCTTTCCAAATGCCCCCAAGTACATTTCAGAAAAGCACCACACTGTATAATAATCTGGTATCCCAGTCAGCCTGGGCTGTGTAACAAATACCACTGGACAAGCAGTTTAAACAACAAATATTGATTGTGTCTCAATCCTTGGATCTGAAAGTCCCAGATCCTAGCCTGGGTGGGGCTGGTTCCCCCCAAGGCCCCTCTCCCTGGCATGTACATGCTGTGTCCTCCCCATGTCCTCAGGCAGTCATCAGCCTGTGTGTCTCTGTGCTCAGTCCTCTCTTCTGATAAGAACTCCCATCATATGGGATCAAGGCACATCCTACAGACCTCCTTATGCCTCAAAAACCTCTGTAAAAACCCCATTTCCAAATACAGCTCCATTCTGAGGTCCTGGGGATTGGGGCTTTGGCATGTGAATTTGAGGGGACATGGTTCAGCCCATAATATATTCTTAGTATAGAACAGGGAAGGAAAAGGAATATAAGACAGGATAATTCAGAAAGGTGCACCCTTGTATGGGTATAGCTGGGATGTAGAATGGATATGGTTTCCCCAAATCTATGACAGGCCAGAGCAGAGAGATCATGGATCTTGATGGAGGAGGCCCCCCACCTACTCCTGTCCCTGGCTCTGAGGAGAGCCCAATGCCTCTAAGTCCTGGCATTCTGTACAAATGGTCAGGGGGTTGGCATCATGAGTCCAAAGGCAGAAAAATTGCCTCAGAGGCACTGAGAAGGAGAGTCCAGAGAATGTGTGGATTAGGGATCCACTGCCCACATTGTAGAAAGAGACTCTGCCAGCATCACAGTCCAGAAGAGTGCCCACCTGATGCAGGGGTTCAGAAGGGTACAGGCGAAGCCTCAGGAAGGTGAGTGCCCAGAATGTCTGCTTTTACAGCTCCAGGGCCCAGAATCGATGCTTGGAGGCCTTGGGAATCCTTCTCTTTGGATCCAAGATGTCCAGACACATGCCCAAGTTCCAGGACTTCCTGTGCCCCACCCAGTAATACTTCCAGCAGAGAACTGCTCCCAGGCCGGCTCACAGGGGTCCTGGTTGAATCTGAGAGGATGTCAGGCAGCTCCTGGTCAAAGAATAGCCATTTCACATTCTTCCCGTCCTCAGACAGAGCTAGTTTTGGGCTTGCGGTGTCAGGGTCCAGGGATGGGCTGACTGTGGGAAGAGAAGAGGGTCAGGTCTGGGGGTTTGTGTCCCTAGCCTACATTCCTGCTTGGAGGGGACCCCAGGACCTCTGGGAGAGGTGACCACAGTTTCTGGGTGTCCCTGTGCTTCCAGCTTTTTCTGTCCAGGACCCCATGCAAATAGGCCACCCAGAATGGCTGAGGCAGCTCTAGGTGGGAACCAGGGGAGGATTTCTACTAAAGAGGGTACATAGCTAGCACACAGTGAGGTCTACTGACCTCCTGGGGCTCTGTGTCTCAGTGTGTGTGTGTGTGTGTGTGTGTGTGTGAGAGAGAGAGAGAGAGAGAGAGAGAAAGAGAGAGACAAAGACAGAGAGACAGAGACAGAGACAGGGAGAGGCAAGGTGAGATAGGGAGAGATACAGAGACAGAGACCAAGACATAAAGAATCCGGCATAGATGAAGAGAGAGATAGTGAGAGACAGAGACAGAGAGACAAGGAGAAACAGAAAACACAGATAAGTACACACAGAGAGATAGAGAGATAGAGAACCAATATATTCTGCTACCAAGGACCTTAAAGTAAAACCAAAACAACCCCCCCCCAAAAAAACTTCACTTGATCCACACTCACCAATTTTGGCTCAGCTGCACAGACAATAATTTTGATGTTTTCCTCCCAGCTGTCTCCAGGAGGCATGTCTCTTCATGTGTCATACTAGCCAGTTTTTCAGGGTCATGTTCCCATTCTAATTTTTACTCTACTTTTCACTTGCATGGAACATAACCAGCTCTTCCCTCAGCACACTGTATCTGCAGACTTCAGCAGTGAAGCTTCCCCTGGCCCTCCAACAACTCTGCCCAACTGTGCTCAGATATTATTTAATTTTCAAGAAAAATTTTTGAAGAGTAATTTTAGGTGTGCAGATAAGTGGAGCACTCCATGGTTCACTTTCCTCAATTTCAATGCCAGATATATGCCACGGACTCCAAATTCCTAGCTCCAGTCCACATTTCTCCTGGAGCGCAAGACTTGTAATATCCAAGGATTTATCTGATGTCCCCAGTTGTATATTGAAAACATTTCAGTCTTAAGAGGTCTAAGATGATTTTCATTCTTTTGCCTAAATATATCTTGTTTTGCCCCAAACCTTCTGTTAGATGGAGCCACCATGGGCCGAGGAACTCATGCTGCCTAGGGTCACCTTGGGTTCCTCACTCTGCTTTGCCCTTGCTGGACCCTGTTACTTGTGGCCCCAGGACCCATTTTGGGGCTGTTTCCTCTCCTCCATCAGCACATCTCCTCTGCTTAAACCCCCTCACTCATTTTGAACCATGCTTCACATAACATCCAGACCCCTGCCTGAGCCTTCCATGCTCTGCAGGTGTGGACACCCACAAACCCTGGTGCCTCCTCTACATACTCAGCTCTCACATACCACAGACCCCATTCTCCCTGCCATGGTTGGGGGTCCACCTCTCTTTCTCCCAAGGTGGTGACCCCACTGTCGCCCAGCCCTTCAATTGGGTGTTACCATCCCACCATCCTCAGGGGCCTGGACATCCCACGTGAACTCTTCTGGCCACTTCATTATTGTATTCCAGTTTGTTCCTACAATATTTACCCTGATTAATTCTAGTTTCAGTTAAAGAAAAACTACTGGCTGATGGCTTGCATCCTCACATACATTCTATGCTCCATGAGGTCAGGAGGAAGCCATTTTATTCACTAATAGATGGCTGACTGCTGGCATAGGAGGTGACTGGTCACTATTTTACGTGAATGAATGAGTGAATGAATGGATGATTGGCTTCTCTCTGTTTCCTCCTAGACCCTCAACAAGTGTCTGTGCTCAGGACATGTGTTTCCAGATGCCCTGACACTTCTCATCTGCCTGGTTCATGGTCTGCAGCTATACCCTTCCCTGTTCTGGGGGTTCCTTATCCATGGCCAGACTGTACCTTCTCTACCCCAATCTCCCACCAAGAGAGTGTCCTGGGGTAGAAAGTCACTGGTTCTGCACTCTCTGTGGTAATAGGTTGCCTTCCAGTGGCTGGCTGTCTTGCTGCCTCCACTCTGCAGGTCTGTACCTCAGCTAATAAACAGGAGCTAAGGTCTCCCACGACAGCCAAAACTTGATGTTTAGAGCCACGTGGCTGCCACTCAAGAGCATTTAGGACAGCACTCCAGCACTCTGGAATAAAAAGGAACACACACACACACACACACACACACGCCCACACCATACACACAGGCACACAGACATACACCAGTGCATATGCATGAGTATGTACACACACGGATGCAAACATATGCACATTAAGGTACAACACGCACACACAGCACACACATACATGTGCACATAAACACACAGGCCAGGGACACAGGCTTCCAGGCCCCAGTATGGGCCTCACCACTGATGATCACGTCTTCTGTCCTGCCTGCAAGAAAACAGAAAGATGTGAAACTGCGGGATTGTGCTGATCCAATGGGGCCAAAGTTCAAGTTCGTGGAAGCTAAGTGAAACAAGACTTAATGAATTCTAGCTGTGATCCTGTGAAACAGGAACAAATATAGGTTCTTCAGTGGCCAATAAAGCAATAACCAGGGTCATTTTCTTTTTAAGGAAGGCTTTTGTGAAGCACATCCAGATGGTCTAGGCTTCCCACCTCTGTCATGGGGACATCTGTTCCCAGGCTGGGGTCTGAACACTATGGGCAAGGACATAGGAGGCAGGGAGGGCAGTGGATGGGTAAGTGCAACAATGCAAACTGATAATCCTGCACCCACAGCAGGATGCTGTCACATGACAGGCACGTTGATGCTTTTGTCACTTGAGCAATTCTCAGGATGCTCTCATCACCCCGGATTGATAGACCCTCTGGGGCTCAAAGTCAGATATCTCTGTCTCTAAGACAGAGACCCTCCATCGTTCCTGAAGTCACCTGCTGAAGAGCAGCTGCACACCTCTCACAGTCAGAGGATTTTACTGGGCACATGGTAAGTGGGCAGTCCTCGAGCTGTGTCCTGGGCAGGCCTCTCCCATTCCTCCCATGCTTGAGGGTGTGCACAGGAGAGACTTTATGCAGGGCTCCACACCTGTGCCCTGGCTGGAAGGGGTGCTTCTGCCCTACCAGGGCCTGCTAACCTTGGGAGCACTGCTCCTCTGCTCTGTACCATCTCTCTTTTTCCAACTCCACCTTATTCCTCTCCCCCTTACATTTCTGGAAGAGACAGTAGATCCAGCTACGGCAAGCCCTGCTACAGTGAGGATCAGAGGCAGCACAGTTCTCCACGTCATTGATGGCAAACCTCAAGACAACAGAGCTAAAGGAAGTCTGGTAAGGCAAGATATCAGGGTAAGAGAGCACCTGTGTTCTTAGGACACACCCACTGCAGGGTTCATGAGTCAGGGAGCATGATGTCTCAAACTAACCTGAAATGACTCAGAGAACACTACTCGTGTTTGTACAGACAAATTATGACAGGTGCAAAATCAGGAGAAATGGTAGATGAATGGCAGAATGTTAAACCCTGGGTGTGTCTGCACAGCATTGTGCATGATATTCTTGCAAATTTTCTGTGCGTTTGAGTTTTTTTTTTTTTAGAAATGAAAAGTTTAGATGAAGTTATGAAGTGAAACTGGGAAGCCCTCAAGGTCTCCTTCTGAATGTGAAGGCAAGGTCCATTTGGACAATGGAATATTGTTTAGCTTTAATGAGAAAGGGACTATTGGTACAGCCACTGTAGAGAGCAGGATGAAGGTTTCCCAGAAAATTAAAATTGAACTACCACATGATCCATCAATCCAATTCCTGGTTGTTTATTCAAAGAAAATAAAAATATTAACTCAGAAAGATATATGCACCCCTATGTTTATTGTAGGCAGAGTCTGCAGTGTTAAAATACGCAAGATATGGAAACAGTCCAAGTGTCCATTCATGGATGAATAGATTAAAAAATATATTTATACAATACATATATTTCCTATAAGGAATAAGGAAATTGGGCCATTTGAAAAACATGGATGAATCTTGTGGGCATGCTGCTAAATGAAGTAAGTCAGAGAGGGAAAAATATTGGGTGGTATTATGTATACATGGAATCTAAGATAAAATAAAACAAGAAAAACCCAAACCCCTAGAAAGCCAGAGAGCCAAGTACTTAATGGAGAGAAAAGACTGGTGTTTTCCAGAGGTGAGAGATGGGGGTGGGTGTAATGGATGAAGACAGACAAAAGGTACAAATTTATAGCTATAAAATAAGTTCTGGGGAGGTGATGTACAGCATAGCAACTAAAGTTAATATGCAGTGCTGCATTCTTGGAAAGTGTAAGAGAGTAGATCTTAAAAGTTCTCATTGCAAGAAAAATATCCTGTGACTATGTGTGGTATTGGATATGAGCTACTTATTGTCTGGGGTGCCCCAAGCTTTTGAGGCCTGAACAGAACAGAACACTCACCAGGCAAGTAGCTCTTGGCCACCTTCCTCCTCTGGAGGAGGGAGCTGATGATGGAGCAGGAGAAGCCCTCCACATCCCTGTCCAGGAGAGTCACATTGGACACCACGCTGAAGAGGCCCGTTGTTGGAGAGGCAGACAGGTTGGTCACAGAAGGTAGGGATTGTCCCCCGAGGTCTCTCCACTCCACTTGGGGCTCTGGGTACCAGCCCTCCGAAGTGCACTGTGCCCAGACACCTTCACTCTGTCCAGGTCCCACTTGGATTTTGGGCTCTGAGCCCAGCCCTGTGGGAAGAGACACCCATGCCAGTCTCCACAACCACCGCCACTTCCAATCAGAAGAATACAGATGCTGAGAATTCCACCGGTATTAGGGGTTTCTCACAGACTACTTACTCTGTGTAATATTTCTTTGCCATATGTTACCCTCATTCCAAGAAAGCGCAAGACCAAACAGAAAAAGCCCAGAAATGAAAAAAATCCCTATTACAAAATTAGTGTCTTTTCCTGTGTCTCTGTCTCTCTTTCTGCCTCTGCCCTTCCCTCTCTATCTCTGCTTCCCTCTTTATGAGTTGGCTGGGTAAGGGAGAGGAGCAAACGTAGAAAACAAAGCCAGGTGCCTGAAACTGTGCTTTCTAGAAACACTGTCCCTGCTGCAAGCATGTTAGTGCTTCTTATGGGACATGCTCAGGCTCTGGCCATAAAGGGGTGATCATCAGCTGGGCATGAGCTTTGGGGGCAAGCACTCGGGGAGACCAAGAGTGCCAGGAGCTGGCCCTCACCTGCCACCCTCAGCCACAGTGTGGTCTCTGCAGACATGATGCCATCTTTGAAGTTGCAGTGGAAGGTCCCATTATCAAGAGCAGTGACATTGTGAATCCTCACTGCGGCTTGGCCCTGGGCCAGCCTGGTGCTCAGGAAGGTGGTCCTTCCCTGGTACTCTGCCATCTGTTCATCCTGCACATCAATCCCATTCTTATGCAGATGCATGGCTGGGGATGGCTGGTCCCTGTACCACCGCAGCTCCATGTCCTCGGCACTGATATTGAGGGACAGATGGCATGGTAGATCCACCTCTTCCCCAACCATGGCCAGAAGAGGTTTGTCAGGTGCAAAGACAGAGAAGTCGGCTTTCCCTAATGAGAGCAGATGGGCAGGCATTAGCCAGGCTTGGTGTGAGGAGACCAGGGGCCCTTCCACCCATCCCCAAGGTCCCCTGGGAAGGACTGCTTGGACCCTTGGCTGACAGCTGAGGTGGAAGGTGCCAGCCCAGCCCTTCTGGCATCATCTCCATGCACAGGGCATCCTCCTAGCATGGGGAAGGGGGAGCTCTCCTACCGTTTCCAGAGATGCTGCAGGACAGGAGCTGCAGAAATATGAAGAGGATGGAGCAGCTGGGTGGGCAGATGCCTGGACCACGCATGCCTGCTGGGGATGGAGAGACCTGAGCCTCACGCATAGGAGACTGAGTTCATTTCTGTCGCTGTATCTCTCTGTCTCTGTCTCTCTTTCTTATTCTGTGTTTGTGTCTCTGTCTCGGTGGGAGGCCATGCACCACCAGTAGGGTAATGGGAGTGAAGGAAACATGGCCAGGGGAGAGAAAGGTCCCTTGTAACTCTCTTGACCCTCATACTCCCATAGAAGTTATTCATCCTAGAGTCAGAGAGATGGCAGCCCCACCTGCTCTTGTGTCTGTCCACTTGAGGATATCCTTTCTCTTATCCTCACCTGTCCTCAGATGCCACGGACACATTCTCCAGGGTGAATGGGCTCCGTCTCCTTAACTACTTCTGTAAGAGTATTGCCTGATGTCAGGCTCTGTTCTGTCATGAACACAGGCATCCTGGGGAGAAAATCCACCCTCTGCTTTAGTGAAATGAGGTCAGAACTATATCTGCCCATCCCCTTAAACCCTCTCGTCTCCTGTTTCTCCCAAGGAAGCTCCTGCAGCTGGAGGAGGGGGGACACAAGCCCCCTTTGTGACAGCCCCTGAGCTCTCCCTGTCACTCAGGAATAGGGACAGGGTGTAGAGAGGAAAGATGTAATGAGTGCCCTGAAAATGGAATCACTCACCTGGCCCAAATCCAGCCGTTGGCTTCCCAGGAAGCCTCTGATGGTCTCAAGGGAATTAATTTAGTTCTCGGCAAGTTCCATGTGGGACACAAAATAAGCCTCCTTGGAGTGATGGGAGAGAGGAGCAGCTGACTTCTGTGGTTTCTGTAGCGTTCTCCTGTTAATTTATGTAAAAACAAAACAAAACAAAAAAAACAACTGTGCCCCTTTGGCAGTTGCAAGGGGAAAAAACCAAGGGCTTCCTACTAGGTGTGGTCAACAGAATGGACACACTGAGTGTTGAGGAGCAAGAGACTGGTAGCAGGAGATAAAGTGTGAGAGGGAGACCAAGCAAGGCAGCCCTTGGAGGGATGCTTGCCAGGGATGCCAGGAGCCCGGGGAGGAGACATGGCTCTCCAGGTCTAGGATTCAGGCCAAGGGCAGAAGCTGGGGATTCAGATAAAGTTGCTCCATTATCAAAGCCCTCCAGTCCTAGACAGGCTGGCTGCTTTCTTTGGGAAAGTTTCTCATGACCAGGTTGAAGTTGGTCAGATTCTGGCATTTCTTTTGGAGACTCCTGTGCAGGAACTCAGACAACCTCTTCCTTCATCTCTGAGGCCATGGTAGTCTGCCCTCAACGGGGGTCTGACTTGGGTTCAGAACCTCCACTTCCTTTACCACCTGAGTAAGTCCCTTGACTAAACCCTCCCTGTTCCTCCCTCTAGTCGACTCAAAAGGTAGACATTCTCTGGAGAGTTTTGGTTGGAACAGAGGTATAGGGAAAGCTGACCAGCCTTCTTGGAGGTGGGTGTTCAACTTAATTTCCCAGATATTATGGAATAAGGGTTTGTGCCCCTCTCCAGAGTCAGTGCTCACACAAGGGCAGATGCTGCCAACCTAAACCCTGGCCTTAATTCCCCTGGGGAGCAGAAACTATTTGGTAAGTGAGTTGTTCCTCTTTACATAAACATGCAGAATTATGCCTGCCACTCATTTTCATTTCCCTGTGCATTGCCTTAAGCAGATAATGACATCAGCTAAAACCCAACTCCAGTGTATTTATGAGTCAGCATGGAGAACTGGGGACTATGGATTTGCCAATGGTGATGGAAGCAGGAAGTAATGGCAGCCTAGGAGCAAGGATCCTGAAGGTGGATTCAGATGGACAGGAGTCTTTACTAGGTATGAGCTCATTCATGGCCTGTAGAGTTTTATCTGAGTAGCAAGACCTAGAGAGGACATTAACCAAGCCCCTCAGGGACATTGTTGAGCCTTCATTGGGGTCAGGCTCCCCGAGGTGCAAAGAGAAGACAATGTGGAAGGGCACATACAGAACGCATATAGTGTAGGTTTCCATTTCCATGAAATGTGCAGAAGAGGTAAATCCAGAGACAGCATATTTGTGGGTGTTAGGCAGTGGGGATGGAAGAAATGGATCATAACCACCTACATGTTTGTGGTTTTATTCTGGCGGGAGACAGAGGTAGTGACTGCACAAGGTTGTGAATTTTCTAAGTGTCACTGAGTCGTTCCTTTTAATGTGATTGATTTAAATTATGTGAATTTCACCCCAATTCATAAGAAAGAAAGAAAGAAAGAAAGAAAGAAAGAAAGAAAAAAGGAAAAAAGAAGAAAAAAAAGTAAGGGGTGAAAAAAATCAATATAGGAAATGAAGAATGGAAAGCAGTGGAGAGAGGGCAAGATGGCCGAGGAGTAGGTGCTTCAACTCACCCAGCCCCACCAATTTCCCTAGATTACTTTCAAATCATCCTGAAAACCTATGAATTTGACCTGAGATTTAAAGAGAGAACAGGTGGAACACTACAGAGAGAAGGGTTTTTGCTTCTAACAAGGTAGGAAGGCTGAAAAAAAAAAAAAAGAAAAACAGAAAAGAATCAAGTGGGGGAGGGCCCTGCAAGGAGCTGGGCTAAGACTTGGTGTGGAAAGCCTCCTGGACAGGAAAGCCCAGTCCTGGAGACACAGGAACTTTAAAAAATCTACACCAGAATCTTCCCAGATGGAAAGGGGCTCAGCAGGGAACTCAGGCACAACCAAAAGAGGGGCAGTGGAGCCTCCAGGCTTCCAGGGTCTCGAATAGAGGAGGTTCCCCACGGGGGGAAGCGCGCTGTAGACTGTGGGCCTAGTTCAGTAAAGGGCTGGAGCCCGCACCCGGCGGGGACTTGGGAGAAGCTGGTCAGGTAGAGAGGTCTGCGCCCTGCTGCCTTCGGGAGCCACAGAGCTCAATTCCAGCAGCACAGGCCCTGGATCCCAGGGCACTGGGATGACAAAGCCGGTGATCCTGCACTCCCCCTGGGACAGGCAGAGGCGGGGAGGGCACAGGGCAGCGAGGACTCTCTTGCTGCTTGGCGCCTCCAAGCTGTGCAGATCAGCACCCCTTGCCCCAGAGTACGTAGGCCAGTGCAGACTGGGAGACTGCAGTAGTTACGGGGGAAACTGACTCCAGAGCTGGAAAGCTGGCCACCACCAGTGTACTTGTTCATCCTTGTTTCACCGTGTGCCTGGGAGGGGCGGGGCTGCCAGGGAACAGAAGCCTCACGGGATAAACAGCTCCTACTGAGCCTGGCACCTGGCAGGAGGTAGGGCAGCTCGCCCAGGTGCACATGCCTGAGAATCAACACAGCAGGCCCCTCCCCCAAAAGACCAACTGGAAGGACAGGGGAAGAGCAAGTTCTTGACCAAGCAGTGCTGGAAAGCTCCAGGGGAAGTCAAGGGATTTACAGTATATAGAACTAGAGAGTACCTCTCCTTTTTTTCCTTCCTTTTTCCAGTACAACTCGTTTTTTTTTTAATTTTTATTTATCTATGATAGTCACAGAGAGACAGAGAGAGGCAGAGACACAGGCAGAGGGAGAAGCAGGCTCCATGCACCGGGAGCCCGACGTGGGATTCGATCCCGGGTCTCCAGGATCGCGCCCTGGGCCAAAGGCAGGCGCCAAACCGCTGCGCCACCCAGGGATCCCCACAACTCGTTTTTATATCAGACTGTAAATTTCCAATTTTTTTCTCTTTTCCCACCTTAACTACAATCTTTTACCACCTCTCCATTTTTAAGATTCCTCCTTTTGACTTTCATATTTCTACAATTATAGGTCCTAAATATATTTTCCACTTCTAGATTTCCTTCCACATACTCAACTTAATTTTGGGAGATACACAGGATGGTTTTGTTTTGTTTTGTGTTGTGTTGTTTGATTTCTCTGCCTCATTTTGTTCTGCAATGGTGGAATACCTTCTAAAACATGATAAGTATGCACCCAGAACCAAGTGGTAGACTATGCTGGTTCTTTCTGTGAGATTCCTCATTCCCATTCTTTTATATCATTTATATTGGTGGTCAGTGTTGAGGCCCTCTACAAGTATTTCCTATGACCCAGCAATTGCACTGTTGGGGATCTACCCCAAAGATACAGATGCAATGAAATGCCGGGACACCTGCACCCCGATGTTTCTAGCAGCAATGTCCACAATAGCCAAACTGTGGAAGGAGCCTCGGTGTCCATCGAAAGATGAATGGATAAAGAAGATGTGGTCTATGTATACAATGGAATATTACTCAGCCATTAGAAACGACAAATACCCACCATTTGCTTCAACGTGGATGGAACAGGAGGGTATTATGCGGAGCAAAATAAGTCAATCAGAGAAGGACAAACATTATAAAGTCTCATTCATTTGGGGAATATAAATAATAGTGAAAGGGAATAGAAGGGAAGAGAGAAGAAATGTGTGGGACATATCAGAAAGGGAGACAGAACATAAAGACTCCTGACTGGGAAACGAACTAGGGGTGGTGTAAGGGGAGGAGGGCGGGGGGTGGGGTGAATGGGTGGCAGGCACTGAGGGGGGCACTTGACGGGATGAGCACTGGGTGTTATTCTGTATGTTGGCAAATTGAACACCAATAAAAATAATTATTAAAAAATAAAAAAAAAATAAACTGACATCAAAAAATGAAAAAAAAATTGAGACAGCATCTTCTAACATACAGAACTTAATACACTCAGAAACAAGAGGATCACCCTCTAGAACCCCACAGGTAGACTACATTCTCCCTCCACTACAACCTTGTCACCACCACCATCTCGCAGTGCCCCACTTTTTTCTTTCTTCTCCTGTTTTTTTCTTTTTTCTTTTTCATTTATTTCTTTCCCCTCTCTTCTTCTTTATGATTCCTGGCCTTTATTTTATACTACTTTGTTTTAAAATTTGTTTTTTAACTTCAGGGTTCCTTTGTTTTATTTTGTCCTGATCTTTGTTTTCAATTTCTGGTCTCTGACCTAAGCAGAATCATCTAGGGTGAAATTTACTTAGGTTGTAGTTGATATTCTTGACACAGCCCACTCATACAGCCACTCTGCACTGGGAGATTGACTAGAAAGAAGAACTTACCACAAAAGAAAGAATCAGAAACAGTGCTCTCTGCCACAGAGTTACAGAATTTGGATCACAATTCAATGTCAGAAAGCCAATTCAGAAGCAAAATTATAAAGCTACAGGTGGCTCTGGAAAAAAAAGCAAAAAGGATTCAAGAGACTTCCTGACTGCAGAATTTAGATCTAATCAGGCCAAAATTAAAAATGAATTACATGGGAGGCAGGGCAAGATGGCGGAAGAGTAGGGTCCCCAAGTCAACTGTCCCCACCAACTTCCCTAGATAACTTTCAAATCATCCTGAAAACCTATGAATTCGGCTGGAGATTCAAAGAGAGAACAGCTCGAATGCTACAGTGAAAAGAGTTAGTGCTTCTATCAAGGTAAGAAGATGGAAAAAATAAAGAAATAAAAAAGCATCCAAGAGGGAGGGGCCCCTGAGAGGAACCGGGCTAAGGCCGGGGATGAGAGCCTCCAGGACAGGAAAGCCCAGTCCCAGAGAAGCAGGACTTCCTGGTCGAAAAGGCTGTCGCAGGGAACTCGGTCAGGATTCCAGGAGGGGCAATGAAACCCTCACGGTTCCAGGGTCAAAAACAGAGCAAGAGCGTCCCGGGGGAGAGCGCGCCAAAACCACTGGCTGAGTTCCCTAAAGGGATGGAGTGCATGCCCCATCAGGGCCCCGGAGCAGCTCAGGCGGTGGCTCAGGTGGTGGCTCCGCACAGAGGGGGCTTCGCGGCGTGGGACCGGGATTCCAGCAGCGCAGGCCCCGAAGTCCAGGGCGACAGGGGACACAGCCCAAGATCGGGCGATCCCACAGGACAGGCAGAGGAGGGGAGGACACAGAACAGCAAAACTCTCCTATCGCTGGGAGGCCCCGAGCTGTGCAGATCAGCAACCGCCACCCCCGGAGCATGAAGGCCCCTGTGGACTAGGAGACTGTGGTAGTTACTGCCGGAGCTGACTCTAGGGCTGGAGAGCTTGCTGCCACCACAGTTGTTATTCCTCCTGGTGTCACCTTGTACCTGGGACTGAGTGGGGCCACCAAGGAGCAAGGGGTAAACAACTCCCACTGTACCATGCACCTGAAACGGGGTGGGGAAGCTCCCCCAGGTGCACACACCTGAGAATCCGCACAGCAGGACCCTCCCCCAGAACATCAGTTGGAAGGACAGGGGAAGAGCAAGTTCTTGACCAAGCAGCACTGGAAAGTTCCAGGGGAAGTATAGGGACTTACAGTATATAGAATCAGAGGATACCACTCCTTGTTTTTTGTTTGTTTCCTCCACCTTTTTTTGGTCTCTTTTTCCTTCCTTTTTCCAGTACAACTTGTTTTTAGCCACTCTGCACTGAGTAAAATGATGAGAAGGAAGAACTCACCACAAAAGAAAGAATCAGAAACCGTGCTCTCTGCCACAGAATGACATAATTTGGGTTACAATTCGATGTAAGAAAGCCAATTCAGAAGCACAATTATAAAGCTACTGGTGGCTCTAGAAAAAAACAAAGGATTCAAGAGACTCCATGACTGCAGAATTTAGACCTAATCAGGCCGAAATTAAAAATCAAATAAAGGAGATGCAATCTAAACCTAACTCCTAAAGAAGAGGGTTAATGAGGAAGAAGAATGAGTGATTGACATAGAAGACAGGTTGATGGCAAGGAAGGAAGCTGAGGAAAAAAGAGAAAAACAATTGAAAGATCATGAGGAAAGGTTAAGGAAAATAAATGACAGCCTCAGAAGGAAAAATCTAGGTTTAATAGGGGTACACGAGGGCATAGAATGGGACAGAGGATCAGAAAAGTGTGATTGGGGGAGGCAAGGTCAAGATGGCAGAAGAGTAGGGTCCCAAGTCAACTGTCCCCACCAAATTACCTAGATAACCTTCAAATCATTCTGAAAACCTACAAATTCGGCTTGAGATTTATTATTTATTTATTTATTTATTTATTTATTTATTTAATAAAATAATTTTTATTGGTGTTCAACTTACCAACATACAGAATAACACCCAGTGCTCATCTCATCAAGTGTCCCCCTCAGTGCCCATCACCCACTGACCCCCACCCCCGCCCTCCTCCCCTTTCACCACCCCCAGTTCGTTTCCCAGAGTTAGGAGTCTTTATGTTCTGTCTCCCTTTCTGATATTTCCCACACATTTCTTCTCCCTTCCCCTATATTCCCTTTCACTATTATTTATATTCCCCAAATGAATCAGACAATATAATGTTTGTCCTTCTCTGATTGACTTATTTCACTCAGCATAATACCCTCCAGTTCCATCCACATCGAAGCAAATGGTGGGTATTTGTCATTTCTAATGGCTGAGTAATATTCCATTGTATACATAAACCACATCTTCTTTATCCATTCATCTTTCCATGGACACCGAGGCTCCTTCCACAGTTTGGCTATTGTGGACATTGCTGCTAGAAACATCGGGGTGCAGGTGTCCCGGCGTTTCATTGCATCTGAATCTTTGGGGTAAATCCCCAGCAGTGCAATTGCTGGGTCATAGGGCAGGTCTATTTTTAACTCTTTGTGGAACCTCCACAGTTTTCCAGAGTGGCTGCACCAGTTCACATTCCCACCAACAGTGTAAGAGGGTTCCCTTTTCTCCGCATCCTCTCCAACATTTGTTGTTTCCTGCCTTGTTAATTTTCCCCATTCTCACGGGTGTGAGGTGGTATCTCATTGTGGTTTTGATTTGTATTTCCCTGATGGCCAGTGATGCAGAGCATTTTCTCATGTGCATGTTGGCCATGTCTATGTCCTCCTCTGTGAGATTTCTCTTCATGTCTTTTGCCCATTTCATGATTGGATTGTTTGTTTCTTTGGTATTGAGTTTAAGAAGATCTTTATAGATCTTGGAAACTAGCCCTTTATCTGATACGTCATTTGCAAATATCTTCTCCCATTCTGTAGGTTGTCTTTTAGTTTTGTTGATTGTATCCTTAAAGACCCCGAATAGCCAGGGGAATTTTAAAAAAGAAAACCATATCTGGGGGCATCACAATGCCAGATTTCAGGTTGTACTACAAAGCTGTGGTTATCAAGACAGTGTGGTACTGGCACAAAAACATACACATAGATCATTGGAAGAGAATAGTACCCAGAAGTGGACCCTGAACTTTATGGCCAACTAATATTCGATAAAGGAGGAAAGACTATCCATTGGAAGAAAGAGAGTCTCTTCAATAGATGGTGCTGGGAAAATTGGACATCCACATGCAGAAGAATGAAACCAGACCACTCTCTTTCACCATACACAAAGATAATTTCAAAATCGATGAAAGATCTAAATGTGATCTTTCACATTTCTTGTGACACAAGATTCCATCAAAATCCTAGAGGAGAACACAGGCAACACCCTTTTTGAACTCGGCCACAGTAACTTCTTGCAAGATACATCCATGAAGGCAAAAGAAACAAAAGCAAAAATGAATTATTGGGACTTCATCAAGATAAGAAGATTTTGCACAGCAAAGGATACAATGGGCTTGAGATTTAAAGAGAGAACAGCTGGAATGCTACAATGAGAAGAGTTCATGCTTCTATCAAGGTAGGAAGATGTGGGGTGGGGAGAAATAAAGAAACAAAAGGCATCCAAGGGGGAGGGCCCCACCAGGAGCTGGGCTAAGGCCATGGCGAGTGTCCCTAGGACAGGAAAGCCTCATCCTGGAGCAGCAGGGGTTTCGCCAATCTTCCCGGGAGATGGAGCAGGATCGTCCTCCTGTGCCTCAAACAAAAGTTACACTTTTCTGAAAAGAATCCCCAAATTTTGCTGATATTGAAAAGGAGTTAAAGGCAGATAGTCTTAACTCTAATATTCAGTTATTTCCACCGTGGGAAATGTGTGTCAATGTTGAACCTGGTTAGGGAAGCTGAGTGCCCTGGTACTGTTTCCATTCTAGTTGTCCTCTCCCCAGTCAACCTCACGTAAGTTTTTTTGTTTTTGTTTTTGTTTTTGTTTTTTTGTAGAAAAACCCTATTTTTCCTTGAGAAGCTACTGTGCCTACAGCCAGTGAACAACGAAGCCTTTGCGGCATTACCCCAGCCAGGAGGTCAGATTAGAGAGTAGCGTCCTATCTCTGGATACCTGCGTTGCTCTTTGCTGGCAAATAAAAGAATTTGTTGTCAAAAAGAAAAAAAGGAGGGGCGGGGATGCCCTCAGGCTAACTGGGAAACTAGCAGAGCACCAGAGCCCCAGGGAGAGCACGCCACACCCCGCGGCCGAGCTCCCTAAAGGGCTGCAGCCCACACCCTGCTAGACCCGGGAGCAGCTCTGAGGCGGATCCGGTGGAGGCTCCGTGGGGAGGGGGCTGCGCGGCCAGGAGCGGGAATCCAACACGCAGACACGGGAGCACAGGGCGCCGGGGACACAGCCCAAGATCCTGCCTCCCCCCGGGACAGGCAGAGGCCAGGAGGGCCCAGGACCCCAAGGACGCTCCTGCCCCGAGCTGAGCAGATCAGCGGCCCCGCCCCTGGAGCATCCAGGCCCCTGCAGACTGAGAGCTCCGTAGTTACTGCAGGAACTGACTCCAGCTGCTACTGTTGTTCCTCCTGGGGCCTCACAGGATGAACTACCCCCACTGAGCCTCACAGTCGTCTCACTGGATAAACAGCTTAAACATTTTCACTGAGCCCTGCACCAGGCAGGGGGCTGAGCAGCTCCCCCAAGTGCTAAAACCTGAAAATCAGCACAGCAGGCCCCTCCCCTAGAAGACCAGTTAGATGGACAAGGGAAAAACAAATTATTGACCAACCAGCACATCTCCAAAGCAACAAGAGCTTTACATGATACACAGGAAAAGATAGATTTCGCGGATATTTAAGAAACTTTACATCCAAACGCAACGGAATACGTATTCTTCTTAAGTGCACATGGAACTTTCTCCAGAATAGACCACATACTGGGTCACAAATCAGGTCTTAATTGATACCAAAGGTTGTATCATCCCCTGCATATTTTCAGACCATAATGCTTTAAAATTAGAACTAAACCAAAAGAAGTTTGGAAGGACTTCAAACACGTGGAGGTTAAAGACCATCCTGCTAAAAGATGAAAGGGTCAACCAGGAAATGAGGGAAGAATTAAAAAGATTCATGGAAACTAATGAGAGTAGAGATAGAACCGTTCAAAATCTTTGGAATACAGCAAAAACAGTCCTAAGGGGGAAATACATCGCAATACAAGCATCCATCAAAAAACTGGAAGGAACTCAAATACAAGAGCTAACCTTACACATAAAGGAGCTAGAGAAAAAACGGCAAATAGATCCTACACCCAGCAGAAGAAGTGAGTTAATAAAAATTTGAGCAGAACTCAATGAAATCGAGACCAGAAGAACTGTGGAACAGATCAACAAAACCAGGAGTTGGTTCTTTGAAAGAATTAATAAGATAGATAAACCATTAGCCAGCTTTATTAAAAAAAAGAGAGAGAAGACTCAAATTAATAAAATCATGAATGAGAAAGGAGAGATCACTACCAACACCAAGGAAATACAAACGATTTTAAAAACATATTATGAACAGCTATACGCCAATACATTAGGCATCTAGAAGAAATGGACGCATTCCTGGAAAGCCACAAACTACCAAAACTGGAACAGGAAGAAATAGAAAACCTGAACAGGCCAATAACCAGGGAGGAAATTGAAGCAGTCATCAACAACCTCCCAAGACACAAAAGTCCAGGGCCAGATGGCTTCCCAGGGGAATTCTATCAAACGTTTAAAGAAGAAACCATACCTATTCTACTAAAGCTGTTTGGAAAGATAGAAAATTTGTTCTATGGGGCCAGCATCACCTTAATTCCAAAACCAGACAGAGACCCCACCAAAAGGAGAATTATAGACCAATATCCCTGATGAACATGGATGCAAAAATTCTCAACAAGATACTAGCCAATAGGATCCAAGAGTACATTAAGAAAAGTATTCACCATGACCAAGTAGGATTTATTCCCGGGACACAAGGATGGTTCAACATTCGTAAAACAATCAATGTGATTCATCATATCCGCAAAAGAAAAACCAAGAACCATAGGATCCTCTCAATAGATGCAGAGAAAGCATTTGACAAAATACAGCATCCATTCCTGATCAAACCTCTTCAGAGTGTAGGGATAGAGGGAACATTCCTCAACATCTTAAAAGCCATCTACGAAAAGCCCACAGCAAATATCATTCTCAATGGGGAAGCACTGGGAGCCTTTCCCCTAAGATCAGGAACAAGACAGGGATGTCCACTCTCACCACTGCTATCCAACATAGTCCTGGAAGTCCTAGCCTCTGCAATCAGACAACAAAAAGACATTAAAGGCATTCGAATTGGCAAAGAAGAAGTCAAACTCTCCCTCTTTGCCAATGACATAATACTCTACATAGAAAACCCAAAAGCCTCCACCCCAAGATTGCTAGAACTCATACAGCAATTTAGCAGCGTGGCAGGATACAAAATCAATGCCCAGAAGTCAGTGGCATTTCTAGACACTAATGATGAGACTGAAGAAAGAGAAATTAAGGAGTCAATCCCATTTACAATTGCACCCAAAAGCATAAGATACCTAGGAATAAACCTCACCAAAGAGGTAAAGGATCTATACCCTAAAAACTATAGAACACTTAGGAAAGAAATTGAGGAAGACACAAAGAGATGCAAAAATATTCCATGCTCATGGATTGGAAGAATTAATATTGTGAAAATGTCAATGTTACCCAGGGCAATTTACACGTTTAATGCAATCCCTATCAAAATACCATGGACTTTCTTCAGACAGTTAGAACAAATTATTTTAAGATTTGTGTGGAATCAGAAAAGATCCCGAATAGCCAGGGGAATTTTAAAAAAGAAAACCATATCTGGGGGCATCACAATGCCAGATTTCAGGTTGTACTACAAAGCTGTGGTCATCAAGACAGTGTGGTACTGGCACAAAAACAGACACATAGATCAATGGAACAGAATAGAGAACCCAGAAGTGGACCCTGAACTTTATGGTCAACTAATATTCGATAAAGGAGGAAAGACTTTCTTCCCCTGGAAGAAAGACAGTCTCTTCAATAAATGGTCCTGGACATTTATTGGACATCCACATGCAGAAGAATGAATCTAGACCACTCCCTTGCACCATACACAAAGATAAACTCAAAATGGATGAAAGATCTAAATGTGAGACAAGGTTCCATGAAAATCCTAGAGGAGAGCACAGGCAACACTCTTTTTGAACTCGGCCACAGTAACTTCTTGCATGATACATCCACGGAGGCAAAAGAAACAAAAGCAAAAATGAATTATTGGGACTTCCTCAAGATAAGAAGCTTTTGCAGAGCAAAAGATACAGTCAACAAAACTAAAAGACAACCTACAGAATGGCAGAAGATATTTGCAAATGACGTATCAGATAAAGGTCTAGTTTCCAAGATCTATCAAGAACTTCTTAAACTCAACACCAAAGAAACAAACAATCCAATCATGAAATGGGCAAAAGATATGAAGAGAAATCTCACAGAGGAGGACATAGACATGGCCAACATGCACATGAGAAAATGCTCTGCATCACTGGCCATCAGGGAAATACAAATCAAAACCACAATGAGATACCACCTCAGACCAGTGAGAATGGGGAAAATTAACAAGGCAGGAAACAACAGATGTTGGAGAGGATGCGGAGAAAAGGGACCCCTCTTGCACTGTTCGGGGAAACATGACCTGGTGCAGCCACTCTGGTAAACTGTGTGGAGGTTCCTCAAAGAGTTAAAAATAGACCTGCCCTACGACCCAGCAATTGCAGTGCTGGGGATTTACCCCAAAGATGCAGATGCAATGAAACGCCGGGACACCTGCACCCCAATGTTTCTAGCAGCAATGTCCACAATAGCCAAACTGTGGAAGGAGCCTTGGTGTCCATGGAAAGATGAATGGATAAAGAAGATGTGGCTTATGTATACAATGGAATATTACTCAGCCGGTAGAAATGACAAATACCCACCATTTGCTTCAAGGTGGATGGAACTGGAGGGTATTATGCTGAGTGAAATGAGTCAATCGGAGAAGGACAAATATTATATGTTCTCATTCATTTGGGGAATATAAATAATAGTGAAAGGGAATAGAAGGGAAGGGAGAAGAAATGTGTGGGAAATATCAGAAAGGGAGACAGAACATAAAGACTCCTAAGTCTGGGAAATGAAGTAGGGGTGGTGGAAGGGGAGGAGGGTGGAGGTTGGTGGTGAATGGGTGACAGGCACTGAGGGGGGCACTTGACGGGATGAGCACTGGGTGTTATTCTGTATGTTGGCAAATTGAACACCAATAAAAAATAAATTTATTATTAAAATAAATAAATAAATAAATAAAAATAAAAAAGTAATATTATTCACCATGACCAAGTGGCATTTATTCCCGGGATGCAAGGATGGTTCAATACTCATAAAGCAATCAATGTGATAGATCATATCAACAAGAGAAGAAACAAGAACCATGTGATCCTCTCAATAGATTCAGAGAAAGCATTTGACAAACTACAGTATCTATTCCTGATCAAAACTCCAGAGTGTAGGCGTAGTCAGAACATTCCTCATATCTTAAGAGCCATCTATGAAAAGGCCACAGTGATTATCACTCTCAAAGGGGAAACACTGGGAGCTTTTTGCCTAATTTCAGGAACATGACAGGGATATCCACTCTCACCACTGCTATTCAACATAGTCCTAGATGTCCTAACCTCAATAATCAGGCAACAAAAAGAAATAAAAGGCATTCACGTTCAGAAAAGTGGAGTCAAAAAAAAAAAAAAAAAAAAAAAAGAAAAGTGGAGTCAAACCCTCTCTCTTTGCAGATGACATGATACTGTACATAGAAAACCCAAAGACTCCACCCCCAGCTCCCTAGAACTTATACAGCCATTCGGCAGTGTGGCAAGATACAAAATCAATGCCCAGAAATCAGTGGCATTTCGTGACACTAACAATGAGACTGAAGAAAGAGAAATTAAGGAATCAATCCCATTTACATTTGCACCCAAAAGCATAACATACCTAGGAATAAACCTAACCAGAGAGGTAAAGGATCTATACCCTAAAAACTACAGAACACTTCTGAAAAAAATTGAGGAAGACACAAAGAGATGGAAAATTATTTCATGGTCATGGATTGGCAGAATTAATATTGTGAAAATGTCAATGTTACCCAGGGCAATTTACACGTTTAATGCAATCCCTATGAAAATTCCATATACTTTTTTCATAGAGTTGGAACAAATCATCCTAAGTTTTGTGTGGAGTAAAAAAAGACCCCGAATATCCAGGGGAATATTAAAAAGAAATCCATAGCTGGGGGCATCACAATGCCAGATTTCAGGTTGTACTACAAAGCTGTGATCATCAAGACAGTGTGGTGTTGGCACAAAAACAGACACAAAGATCAATGGAACAGGATAGAGAATCCAGAAATGGACCCTCAACTCTATGGTCAACTGATATTCGACAAAGCAGGAAACAATATCCACTGGAAAAAGCACAGTCTCTTCAATAAATCGTGTTGGGTTAATTGGACAGCCACATGCAGAAGAATGAAATTAGACCACTCTCCTGCACCATACACAAAGATAAACTCAAAATGGATGAAAGAACTAAATGTGAGTCAAGATTCCATCAAAATCCTAGAGGAGAACACAGGCAACACCCTTTTTGAACTTGGCCACAGCAACTTCTCGGAAGAAACACCTATGAAGGCAAGGGAGACAAAATAAAAATGAACAAGTGGGACTTAATCAAGATATATGTATTTATAAAATAGAATATTACTCAACCATTACAAAGAATGAAATCTAACCATTGCAATGACATGTATGGAGCTACAGCATACTATGCTAAGTGAATAAATAAGTCAGAGAAATACAAATACTATATGATTTCACTCATATGAGATATTTAGGAAACAAAGCTGGAGGGTGCAAAATACAATGGTTTGTCTGAGATCAAATGATGTGTTAATGGAAAAGCCACATCTGGATCCCATTTACTCTTCTGCAAAATGACAAGATTTAGTTAGACGAGTTTCAGCATTTAGATCCTGTACTATAGCACATATTTCATTGTCCATACATTCCTGTTTTTTATAAAATGATCTCTATCCATTTAAGAAACAAAACAAAGGAGCAAGGGAGAAAAAAGAGAAAAACCAAGAAACAGACACCTAACTACAGAGAACAAAAATGATAGTTACCAGAGGGGAGGGGATCTGGGTATGGGGAAACGTGATGGGGATTAAGGAGGGCACTTATGAGGAGCATCAAATGATGCAAATAAAAACTATTATCGAATTTTAGTTAGCCATAATGTTGAGGGCCTATTTCTGGGTTCTCTAATCTGTTCTATTGATCTATATGTCCGTTTTTGTGCCAATACCACACTGTCTTGATGATCACAGCTTTGTAGTACAACTTGAAATACGGCATTGTGATGCCCCCGGCTCTGGAGTGCTTTTTCAATATTCCCCTGGCTATTCAAGGCCTTTTCCAATTCCACACAAAACTTAATATGATTTCTTCCAACTTTCTGAAGGAAGCCCATGGTATTTTTTGATAGGGATTGGAATGCAACTGATTTCTGTGTATTGATTTCGTATCCTGCCACATTACTGAATTGCTGTGTGAGTTCCAGCAATCTTGGGGTGGAGTCTTTTGTTTTTATTTTTGTATTTTTTATAAATTTATTTTTTATTGGTGTTCAATTTACCAACACACAGAATAACACCCAGTGCTCATCCCATCAAGTGTCCCCCTCAGTGCCCATCACCCACTGACCCCCACTCCCCATCCTCCTCCCCTTCCAACACCTCTAGTTCGTTTCCCAGAGTTAGGAGTCTTCCATGTTCTGTCTCCCTTTCTGATATTTCCCACTTATTTTTTCTCCTTTCCCCTTTATTCCCTTTCCCTATTATTTATATTCCCCAAATGAATGAGACCATATAATGTTTGTCCTTCTCCGATTGACTTATTTCACTCAGCATAATACCCTCCAGTTCCATCCACGTCAAAGCAAATAGTGGGTATTTGTCGTTTCTAATGGCTGAGTAATATCCCATGTATGCATAAACCACATCTTCTTTATCCATTCATCTTTTGATGGACACTGAGGCACGGTGGAGAGTTTTAATCAAGGAAAGATGCTGTACTTTGTCAGATGCTTTTTCTGAATCTATTGAGATGACCATATGATTCTTGTCTTTTATTTATGTGGTATATATCACATTGATTGATCTGTTGATGTTGAACCATGCATGCAGCCCAGGAAAAAATCCCACTTGGTCGTGGTGAATAACATTTTTAGTGTATTGTTGGATCCTACTTGCTAGTATCTTGGTGAGATAAAATATCTCAAAGCATCCATGTTCATCAGGGATATTGGTCTGTAATTCTCCTTTTTGATGAGGCCTTTGTCAGGTTTTGGATCAAGGTTATTCATTCATAGAATGAATTTAGAAGTTTTCCTTCCATTTCTATTCTTTCAAAAAGCTTCATAGGAGTAGATGTTATTTCTTCTTAAATGTTTGGTAGAATCCCCCTGTGAAGTCATCTGGCCCTGTATTCTTTTTGTGGGGAGGGGTGTGTGTGTCGGGGGGTGGTATTACAGGTTAAATTTCCTTGCTGGTTATGGGTCTGTTCAGTTTTTCTATTCCTTCATGTTTCAGTTCTGATAGCATATAAATTTCCAGGAATGCATCCATTTCTTCCAGATTACTTTGTTGACATATGTTCTTAAAGTCATTTATATTTTCTTGGTGTCTGTCATGATCTCTTTCATTGCTGATTTTATGAATTTGAGTCCTTTCTATTTTCTTTTTGATAAATATGGCTTGGGAACCTCTGATCTATAGCCAATGGGTCAGAAGCACAAGTGACACCTGGACTTGTGATTGGCATCTAAAAAGGAAGGGGAGTGGTCTTGTGGGGATGAACCAGTGGATTCTAATAATGCCTCCAGATAAGCAGTGTCAGGAATGAGTGCATTTCTAGGTCATTTCTCAGTTTCCCCCAAGGGATTCTCTTTTTACCTAGAGGTAGACCTTGTCCCTGTGTCCTCATATTGTTGACCTTTTTGCATGTCTGTATCCTGATATCCTCTATAAAGTCATCAGTCAAGTTGGACAACAGCCAGCCCCAAGGACTTCATTTTACCTTTGTCACCTCTGTAAAACCTCAATTCCAAATACAGTCACAATATGAGATTGTGAGTGCTGGGGCTCTAGCATATGGATTTGACAGTGTGCATGCCCATCCATGACAACAGCCAGGTTGCAGATAACAAACTCAAGTCCAGACCTGCTGAGTAGCTTACACTCCTTGCAGCAGGTGACTGGAAGGCTGGGATTTGATATTTGTTTTGGCACCAGCAGGTGCTAGAAATGGCCATGCCTGGAGCAATCGTTGCTCAAATGTGGATAACTCTGCACTCTCCCTTCCCCACAGTTCAGGCATCTGCGTCTAAAAGGAGAGACACATAGACCTTTCCTGGGCTGGAAAGACTACACATCAGCAGATGTGCCACGAAGTGAATGCTCCCCAGCAGGTCAGAACCCTTGATGGTGAAGAGATCCTGCTCAAGCATCCAAACTCTATTCAAAGTTTTCACCTTCCCCCTGTGACCCATGGAATTGGGGTTTCCTGTAGTGGCACAGGGTTCCCTAGTGTGTCTCGATAAAAATGGGAACAATTGCTACCCACGAGGGACAACAGGCATGAGAGTTGCAAGGATTGAGTAAGGACTGAGGTCTTCAGGATACACCATGGCTCTGTGCAGGACACAACCTAGAAGAGTTCAGGGACAGACATTTATGTACACCCCACATTTTCTTGATCCACTCATCCACTGATGAACACAGGTTGTCTCCTTATTATTATTTACAGTTGGTGACTGTAAATAATGCTGCAATGAACATGGGCTGCAGGTGTCTCTTCAAGAGACTAATTTAATTTCATGGGACATATACCCAGAAATAGCTTTGCTGAATCATATTCCTAACTTTCTAAGGATCCTTCACACTGTTTTCCAGAGTGGCTTCACCAGTTTGCATTCCTATCAACAGTGTGAGGGTATTCCTCTTTCTCCAGAGCCTCACCAACACTTGTTTCCTGTGTTGTTAATTTAGCCATTCTGGCAGGTGTGAGGTGGTATCTTATTGAGGGTTTGGTTTGCATTTCTCTAATGATGAGAGATGTAGAGCATCTTTCTATGTGTCTGTTGGCTCTCTAGATGTATTATTTGGAGAAATGTCAGGTCATGTCTTATGTCCATTTTTTTAAACTGGATTATTAGTTTTTTGCTATTGATTATGCAGCCTTTGAAGAGAAGGAAAATTATTTTTTTTTCAGTGTAGTTTTTATTGCATTCTTAAGGTATCACAATTAAGTCTGAAAAATCGTCTGGCATCTTGCTGTTTCTGTTGCTGGACAACTCAGAGCTTATTCATCAGCCTGCGGAACTGTTCCTTTTTCAGAAACATAGACACTATCCAAAAATTTTCTGATATCCTTGTTTTTAACAGTTGTCGCCTGCTGGATCAAAGCAGCAAATTATTAACATTTGTGGTAACATGGATGGACCTGGAGGACATTAGGACAAGTGAAATAAACCAGACACAGCAGGGCAAATAGTGCATGATTCTTCTTAATGAGGCCCTAAAGCAGTTGAACATACAGATGTGCACAATAGGATGATGGTTACTAGTGAGGGGAAATGAGAAGATGGAGAGTTGTTTAAAGGGCATAAAGTTTTAGTTACTCAAGATGAGCGGGTTCCAGAGGACTGCTTTCCAATGTTCACAGCTAACAATGTAATGAACACAGTTAACTGTGTATTTAAAAACCTGTTAAGACAGTAGATTGTGTCTTGGGTGCTATTTCTGGAATTTGTCAAAACCACAACAAAGGAATACAAGGGACCTGCTGGAAGTGAGGGATATGTCTATGGCCTTGATTGCAGGAGTGGCGCATGTACACAAACCCACCAGATCATGTACATCGACCACGTGCAGTCTTCATACCATAAGAGCACATCAATAAAGCTGGAAAACAAAAACAAAATATATTGGAACACAGGATGCTTTCTTCTTGTGACTCCTAGTAAACATTTTTTGCATCTGGGGTTCTCATGTGACTCGTGGCCTTAGCCCACAAAGAGGTATTTTAATTTGTGAAACGGGGGAATGAAGGATGCTGCTTTTTAGTGGACAGAACCACCAAACAGCTCATCCAAGGATAGAGAGTCTGATCTGGTGATGATGTTGACAGCAAAGAAATAGAAGGATGAGGAATTCCATCTGGGGCATTCTGGTCTGGATGGCCAAGACAACAGGTTCTACAGTCAACAGTTTGCAATGTAACATGAGACTACTTACAGAACCTCTCTGAGACTAATCAGCTCTAGCCATAAAAAGGGAAATATGAGAAATTACTCACTGGACAGGTGTGAGGATCAAAGGAGCTATTTGGAGTGCTGTACAGGAAACAACTGTGCATGAAACTTAGTAAAAATGTGTGATAACTACAAATTATAGTAGATTTGTTAATGCCAATAATTATAGCTTCCACCTGGGGACAGCCCTAACCATTGAGTGTACAAATCTGACACTCAGGGAGGGATTGTGAGTTGAAATTTCAGGTTCTAAAGATGTGCCCTGTTTGTGTTGGTGGTCTTTGTGTTCACCCACGACCACCAGGTGGCCAAGTGTCCTCCCCATGATCCATATTCCAGTGTGGCTCCCATTCTCATGACAGAAACCCAGCACACCCTGTGGATACAGGGAAATCTGGGCTTTTGAATATCGTAACATTCTGTTTCCACTTTCCATTTCCACTCCTCATCACTGTAAACTGCCAGCCTCCTCATCCTGCACATGGGTTGGGTCCTCTGTCACCTAGCCTATTGCTTTTCTTAATCTACTCATTCCTCTAAGCAAATTTACTGTATCCACTGCTTACTTTGTTCAATCATTTCTTCATCAACCGATATATATATATATATATTCACCTTCAGACGATGTAACAGCTTGCCCTCACCTCAAGGCCAACATATTTCAGATCAATAACATCAGTTTCCATCTTCTGTTTTGGGTCATCACCATGAAATCATTCACCCAAACAACAGAGTTTGGGGCAATTCTTGCATCCTTTCTCTTCCTCATAACCAGCTCCGTTCGTTTTCTCTCCAAAGCATATGGGTATATATGAGATTAAATGCAGCAGTTATGAACCCACACATGCTGCTTACATATACATAGTATATCCAAATTCTCCTTGCCCTGTCACTACCCTAGATCAACTGCACTTCCTAAATATTCCTGCTCATCTCCTAGTCCCCCTCTGTATCCCCTCCTAATCCTCTTTCCACCCAAAAATGACCTATCACCTTTCTTACTTGACACAGTTCAGGGACATGTCCCTCTGAACACAGAGGTGTGGCCCTGGGAAACACCTTCCTATGACCTTTGTAGTATTAAATTGTCTAGAACCAGTCAGAGGAATGTCCACACTCAAGAAACCAGACAATAGAAGATACCACCTGAGGCACTGCTATACATTACTAGACAGCAGCAAAATTCCCAGGAAGACAAAATTACCCCAGTAGAAAACAGCTGCCATACTCCGTGTCCAGAGCCATGTGACTACTACATCATGGTCATGTTTAAGATAAGGAATGCAGATATCTGTATTATTACACTTCATGGTTGGGCTACAGCTCATTCATTCATTTATGAATGCCTTCAAATTTACCCCCATTGTCTCTTTACATCAAGAGGCCTCTGGAGGCACACCATAGCCCTGTAATCTGGGCTGTGCTGTCTGCCTTTCTCCAGGTCCACTGTGTCCCTAGCTCTACCCTGGGTGCCTTAGGCACTTGTGATGATTCCACACACAGAACAGGAAGAAATGTGGGAAACCAAACACCCCCCAAAGCATGATATCAAGGTCCACACACCCTCCTGAGGGTCACTTTCTCTCCTGTCCAAAAGATTAGTGTGACCAACTTTCTTACTTCTACTAATCCATTGTTCTCTTAATATACTCTGAGAGAGACAGGGGCTTCATCCACTGGCAGCTCCAGATTCAGTCTTAAATATCCACAAACCAATCAAGAAACAGCTCTCCTTCTCAATCTCAAATTGTAAAACATAACACCAAGAGTCCTGCTTGATCACCTCTGATGACATCTGCTGTTTTGCCCAAGCCTGGTATCAGCAATTGGAGAATTTTCTTTATAGCCTGAGCCTGTAGACAGTGTGGGGTGCACAGTGCTGGTGGGCATGCCTCCAGCATTGGCATGACTGTTTTGTTCAAACTTCAGGACATGAAACACTTGTGGTTAGGAGAAGTGTATTTAAGGAAGGGAGACATAGATATGGGGGTTTGAGAGGGGCCCCGAGGATTTCCAATGGACTCGGGAAAAAAGAAAAAGGTGATTAAATGAAACAGTTTGAGTTAGTAATCATAGATTGCAAAACTTTTCATAAAAGAGAAGGAGGGGAAGAGAATGGAGAGGAGTGGAGAGGAGAGGAGAAGGAGGAGAGAGGAGGAGAAAGAGAGAAGAAGAAGGGAAGGAATGATAGAGGAGGGGAAGAAGAGAGACAAGTGGAGGAGAGGAGGAAGAGAAGAAGGAGGAGGGAGAAGAATAGAAGGAAAAAGAAAAAGGAGAGGGAAGTGGAGTTGGAGGAGGGAGAGTGGAGGAGCAGGAAAAATAGAGGAGGGATGTGGAAGGAGGAGGAGGAGCAAGACCTCAAGCTCCCCTAGGCAAGAGAGAGTGGTCCTCCCTGGATTCCCTAGTGCCTTCCCAGGACCAAAGAGGCCCAATACGAACGTCTGTGAATGACAACTACTCCAGATATTAGATGACCAACCCCTTTTTTGCATTGATGCAGTGGTTTTTCTGTCCTGACAGCTCACTTTCCTTCCTGCACCAGGACACAGCACCTGCCCCATACACCTGTCCTGCTGATCCAAACGCTAAGGGACACAGTCCTCCAAGCTCCTCTTTCCCCCTATGATCGGGGGACACCACAATAAATGCTGGGAGGACCTGAAGACACTGTGCACAGCCCAGGTCAGGAAGTAGGAGTCTCCAGGGGAAATGCCAGAACTCAACAACTTCAACCAGTTGTGAGAAACTTTCCCGAAGAAAGCCACCCTGTCCAGGACTGGAGGGCTTTGATAATGGAGCAACTTTATCTGAATCCCCAGCTTCTGCCCTTGGCCTGAATCCTAGACCTGGAAAGCCATGTCTCCTCCTCGGGGCTCCTGGCATCATCCCTGGCAAGCATCCCTCCAAGGGCTGCCTTGCTTGGTCGCCCTCTCGTCCCTTATCTCATACTACCAGGCTTTTGCTCCTCAACACTTAGCGTGTTCATTCTGTTGACCACACCTAATAGGAAGCCCTTGGTTTTTTTCCATTGCAACTGCCAAATAGGCACAGTTCGTTTTTTGTTTTTACATAAATTAACAGGAGAACGCTACAGAAACTACAAAAGTCAGCTGCTCCTCTCTCCCATCACTCCAAGGAGGCTTGTTTTGTGCCCCACCTGGAACTTGCCGAGAACTAAATTAATTCCCTTGAGGCCACCAGAAGGTTCCTGGGAAGCCGACAGCTGGATTTGGGCCAGGTGAGTGGTTCCATTTTCATGGCACTCATGTACATCTTTCCTCTCTACACCCTGTCCCTATTCCTGAGTGACAGGGAGAGCTCAGGGACTGTCACCAAGAAGGCAAGCATCAAAGAGGATGAGGGCATCTGCCCACATACCTCCTCTTGTTTTACATAAAGGTCAATCGTGCAAGACTGTGCTGGATGAAACTGCCCAGACCAGCCAATGTGTCTCAGAACATGTGTCCTTAAAACTGAGTTCAACATAAATAGCAAAGCTGAGATGTGTCTTGGACTCAGGCTATCACTGCCAAGGAACCTGGGGGCTCATGTCCCCCCTCCTCCAGCTGCAGAAGCTTTCTTGGGAGAAACAGGGCCCAAAAGGGTTTAAGGGGATGGACGGATGTAGTTCTGAACTTTATTTCACTAAAGCGAAGGGTGGATTTTCTCCTCAGTGCACTTGTGTTCATGACAGAATAGAGCCTGACATCAGGCAATACTCTTACATAAGTAGTTGAGGAGTTGGAGCCCATTCACCCTGGAGAATGTGCCCGTGGCATTCTTTTATTTGTTTGTATCTTCATTTAAATTCAATTTTTTATTTTTTTATTTTTATTGGTGTTCAATTTGCCAACATATAGAATAACACCCAGTGCTCATCCCATCAAGTGCCCCCCTCAGTGACTGTCACCCAGTCACTCCCATCCACTGCCCACCTCCCTTTCCACCACCTCTTGTTCATTTCCCAGAGTTAGGATTCTCTAATGTTCTGTCTCCCTTTCTGATATTTCCCACTCATTTTTTATCCTTTCCCCTTTATTCCCTTTCACTCTTTTTTATATTCCCCAAATGAATGAAACCATATAATGTTTGTCCTTCTCTGACTGACTTATTTAACTAAGCATAATACCCTCCAGTTCCATCCACGTCGAAGCAAATGGTGGGTATTTGTCGTTTCTAATGGCTGAGTAATGTTCCATTGTATGCATAAACCACATCTTCTTGATCCATTCATCTTTCTATGGACACTGAGGCTCCTTCCAGTTTGGCTATTGTGGACATTGCTCCTATAAACATCGGGGTGCAGGTGTCCCAGCAGGCTCCCAGTGCTTCCCTATTGAGAATGATATTTGCTGTGGGCTTTTCATAGATGGCTTTTAAGATGCAGAGGAATGTTCCCTCTATCCCTATACTCTGAAGAGTTTTGGTCAGGAATGGATGCTGTATTTTGTCAAATGCTTTTCCTGCATCTATTGAGAGGATACTATGGTTCTTGTTTCTTCTCTTCTTGATATGATCTATCACATTGTTTGCTTTATAAGTGTTGAACCATCCTTGCATCCCAGGGATAAATCTCACTTAGTCATGGTGAATGATCTTCTTATGTACCCTGGATCCTATTGGCTAGTATCTTGCTGTGAATTTTTGCATCCATATTCATCAGGGATGTTGGTCTATAATTCTCCTTTTTGGTGGGGTCTTTGTCTGGTTTTGGGATCAAGGTGATGCTGGCCTCATAGAACAAGTTTGGAAGTAGTACATCTCTTTCTATTTTCTGAACAGCTTTAGTAGAATAGGTATTTTTCTTCTATAGATGTTTGATAGAATTCCCCTGGGAAGCCATCTGGTGTTAGACTTTTTTGACTTGTGAGGTTTCTGATGAGTCCTTCAACTTCCGCCCTGGTTATTGGCCTGTTCAGATTTTCTATTTCTTCCTGTTCCAGTTTTGGTAGTTTGTGGTTTTCCAGAAATGTGTCCATTTCTTCTAGATTGCCTAATTTATTGGCATGTAGCTGCTCATAGTAAGTTTTTAAAATCGTGTGTATTTCCTTGGCATTGGTGGTGATCTCTCCTTTTTCATTCATGATTTTATTAATTTGAGTCTTTTCTCTTTCATTTTTAACAACGCTGGCTACTGGTTTATCTAATGTTATTAATTCTATCAAAGAACCAACTCCTGGTTTTGTTGATCTGTTCCACAGTTCTGGTCTCTATTTCATTGAGATTTCTTCGAAACTTTATTAATTCTCTTCTTCTACTGGTGTAAGTTTTATTTGCTGTTATTTCTCCAGGTTTTTTAGGTGCAATGTTAGGCTTTGTATTTGAGTTCTTTTCAGTTATTTGAGGGATGCTTGTATGGTGATGTATTTCCCCCTCAGGACTGCTTTTGCTGTATGCCAAAGATTTTGAATGGTTGTATCTTCATTCTCATTAGTTTCCATGAATCTTTTAAATTCATCTCTAATTTCCTGGTTGACACTTTCATCTTTTAGCTGGATGGTTTTTAACCTCCTGTGTTTGAATTCCTTGCAAATTTCTTCTTGTGATTTAGTTCTAATTTCAAAGCCTATGGTCCGAAAATATGCAAGGGATGATCCCAATCTTTGGTATTGGTTATGACCTGATTTGTGACCCAGTATGCATCTATTCTGGAGAAAGTTCCATGTGCATTTGAGTAAAATGTGTATTCAGTTGCATTTGGTGAAAGTTCTATAAATATCTGTGATATCCATCAGGTCCAGTATATCATTTAAAGCTCTTGTTTCTTTGGAGATGTTGTGCTGACAAGGTCTGTCATTTACAGCAAGTGTTGTGTTAAAGTCTCCCAGTATTAGTGTATTATTATCTAAGTATGTCTTTGCTTTGGTTATTAATTGAATGATATACTTGGCACCTCCCACATTAGAGGCATAAATATTCATGATCATTAGGCCCTCTTCTTGGGTAGATCCTTTAAGTATGACTCTAATTCCTCTTCATATCTTATTATAGTCTTTGGGATATAGTTTAATTTATTTGATATAAGGATGGCTACCCCTGCTTTCTTTTGAGAACCATTTGAATGGTAAATGGTTCTCCAACCTTTTATTTTCAGGCTGGAGGTGTCCTTAGGTCTAAAATGAGTCTCATGTAGACAGCAAATAGATGGGTCTTGATTTTTATCCAGTCTGACACCCTGCACCTTTTAATAGGGTCACGTTCAAAGCTACTATTGAACGATATGAATTTCATGTCATCATGATACCTGTTGTGTGCCTGTTTTTGTGGATTATTTCTATGGACTTCATCTTTCTTTCACAGAGTCCCCCTTAATATTTCTTGCAGAACTGGTTTGGTGATCACAGATTCCTTCCGTTTCTGCCTATCTTGGAAGCTCTTTATCTCTCCTTCTATTCTGAATGAGAGCCTTGCTGGATACAGTATTCTTGGCTGCATGTTCTTCTCATTTAGGACCCTGAATATATCCTGCCAGCCCTTTCTGGCCTGCCAGGTCTCTGTGGAGAGATCTGCTGTTAGCCTAATACTTCCCCCCATAAAGTTTAGGGATCTCTTGTCTCTTCCTGCTTTAAAGATCTTCTCCCATCTTTGGAATTTGCAAGTTGCACTATTAAATGTCGAGGTGTTGAGTGGTTTTTATTGATTTTATTAGGGGATCTCTCTACCTCCTGACTTTGAATGCCTGTTTCCCTTCAAATGTTAGGGATGTTCTCAGCTATGATTGTCAAATACACTTTCTGGTCCTCTCTCCCTTTCATCAGCCTCTGGAACGCCCATTAAACGTAGATTTTTCCTTCTGAGGCTGTCGTTTATTTCCTTTAACCTTTCCTCGTGATCTTTTAATTGTTTTTCTCATTTTTCTTCAGTTTCCTTCCTTGCCATCAACTTGTCTTCTTTGTCATTCACTCGTTCTTCTACCTCATTAACCTTCGTTGTTAGGACCTCCAGTTTGGATTGCATCTCATTTAATTGATTTTTAATTTTGGCCTTATTAGATCTAAGTTCTGCAGTCATGAAGTCTTTTGAATCCTTTATGCTTTTTCAGAGCCACCAGTAGCTTTATAATTGTGCTTCTGAATTGGTTTTCTGACATTGAATTATAATCCAAATTCTGTAACCTTGTGGGAGAGAGTACTGCTTCTGGTTCTTTCTTTTGTCCAGAGTTCTTCCTTCTAGTCATTTTTTTCTCAGTGCAGAGTGGCTAAAAACATGTTATACTGGAAAGAGGAAGGAATAAAAAGAAAAAAGGGAGAAAACAAAGAAAGAACAAAAAAGGGAAATAAAGCAAAACAAAACTAAACTAAACAAAAACAAAACTAAACCAAAGAAAAACAAAAGAAAAACAAAAAACAAACCAAAAAAAAGGAGGGGTATCCTTTGATTCTATATAGTGTAAGTTCCTCGTCTTCCCCTAAAGCTTTCCAGCAGTGCATGGTTAAGAACCTGCTCTTCCCCTTTCCTTCAAGCTGGTCTTGTGGAGGAGTGGTTTGCTGTGCTGATTGTCAGGTGTGTGCCCCTGGGGGAGCTGCTCTTCTCCCTGCCAGGTGCACTGCTCAGTGGGAGCTGTTTATCCTGTGAGGCCCCTGTTCCCTGGGGCCCCGCTCCATCCCAGGCACAGGGTGACACGGGAAGGAACAAGACTGGCGGCTGCCAGCTCTCCAGCCCTGGAGTCTGCTCTAGCAGTAACTACCACAGCTGCCAGTCTGCACTGGCCTGGATGCTCCTGGCCTGGATGCTCCGGGATCCTGGGGTTCTGATCGCATGCTCAGGGCAGGAGCATCCTTGCTGTCCTGTGTCTTCCCAGCCTCCGCCTGTCCCAAGGGGAGTGCCGGACCCTGGGCTGTGTCCCCCGGCACCCTGGGCTCCAGGGCCTGCACCTCTGGAATCGTAGTCTCAGGCCGGGTAGCCCACTCAGTGCAGAGCCACCGCCTGAGCCGCCGCCTGAGCTGCTCCCAAGGCCCCGCGAGACACGTGTCACAGCCCTTTTTGGAGCTTGGTCTGTGGTGTGTGGCACGCTCTCCCCCAGGGCGCACTTCATCTGCTAGTGACCCCGGGAACCTGGGGGCTCCACTGCCCCTCCTGGGATCCTGCCCGAGTTCCCTGCGAGCGCCTTTCCATCTGGGAATATTGCTAACATTCCTGCTTCTCCGGGACTGGGCTTTCCTGTCCTAGAGGCTCTCACCACCTGGCCTTAGCCCAGCTCCTCGCGGGGCCCCTCCCCCACTGGATGCTTTTTTATTTTTATTTTTATTTTTATTTTTTCCATCTTCCTACCTTGATAGAAGCGAGAACTCTTCTCACTGCAGCATTCCAGCTGTTCTCTCTTTAAGTATCAGGCTGAATTCTTAGGTTTTCAAGATGATTTGAAAGTTATCCAGGTAAGTTGGTGGGGACAGGTGAGTTGGAAACCCTAGTCTTCCGCCATCTTGCCCCGCCCCCCAGTTTTTCCCCATTGAGAATGATATTTGCTGTGGGCTTTTTGGAAGTGGCTACTAAGATATTGAGGAATGTTCCCTCTACTACATTTTGACGAGTTTTAATCAGGAATGTATGCTGTATTTTGTCAAATGCTTTCTCTGCATCTATTGAGAGGATCATATGGCTCTTGTTTCTTCTCTTGGTGATATGATCTTTCACATTGATTGTTTTTAGGACTATTGAACCATTCTTGCATTCTGGGGATAAAATCCACTTGGTCATGGTGAATAATCCTCTTAGTGTACTGTGGGATCCTATTGGCTAGTATACTGGTGAGAATTTTTGCATCCATGTTCATCAGAGATACTGGTCTATAATTCTCATATTTGATGGGGTATTTGGTTTTGAAATCAAGGTAATGCTAGTCTGTTGGTGGCATTCTGAGGACAGATGAGGATAAGAGAAAGGATATCCTTGAGAAGATGGACACAAAAGCAGGTGGGGATGTCATCTCTCTGACTCTAAGATGAATAACTTCTATGGGAGTGTGAGGGTCAAGAGAGTTACAAGGGACCTTTCTCTCCCCTGGCCATGTTTCCATCACTCCCATTATCCTACTGGTTGTACCTGGTTTCCCACCAAGACAGAGACACAAACAAAGAATAAGAAAGAGAGACAGAGACAGAGGGATACAGCGACAGAAATGAACTCAGTCTCCTATGCGTGAGGCTCAGGTCTCTCCATCCCCAGCAGGCATGGCAAACAAACGTGGTCCAGGCATCTGCCCACCCAGCTGCTCCATTCTCTTCATGTTTCTGCAGCTCCTGTCCTGCAGCATCCCTGGAAATGGTAGGAGACCTCCACCCGCCCCATGCTAGGAGGATGCCAAGTGCATGGAGACGATGCCAGAGGGGCTGGGCTGGCACCTTCCACCTCAGCTGTTAGCCAAGGGTCCAAGCAGTCCTTCCCAGGGGACCTTGGGGATGGGTGGGAGGGCCCCTGGTCTCCTCACACCAAGCCTGGCTAATGCCTGCCCATCTGCTCTCATTAGGGAAAGCCGACTTCTCTGTCTTTGCACCTGACAAACCTCTTCTGGCCGTGGTTGGGGAAGAGGTGGATCTACCATGCCATCTGTCCCTCAATATCAGTGCCGAGGACATGGAACTGCGGTGGTACAGGGACCAGCCATCCCCAGCCATGCATCTGCATAAGAATGGGATTGATGTGCAGGATGAACAGATGGCAGAGTACCAGGGAAGGACCACCTTCCTGAGCACCAGGCTGGCCCAGGGCCAAGCCGCAGTGAGGATTCACAATGTCACTGCTCTTGATAATGGGACCTTCCACTGCAACTTCAAAGATGGCATCATGTCTGCAGAGACCACACTGTGGCTGAGGGTTGCAGGTGAGGGCCAGCTCCTGGCACTCTTGGTCTCCCTGAGTGCTTGCCCCCAAAGCTCATGCCCAGCTGATGATCACCCCTTTATGGCCAGAGCCTGAGCATGTCCCATAAGAAGCACTAACATGCTTGCAGCAGGGACAGTGTTTCTAGAAAGCACAGTTTCAGGCACCTGGCTTTGTTTTCTACGTTTGCTCCTCTCCCTTACCCAGCCAACTCATAAAGAGGGAAGCAGAGATAGAGAGGGAAGGGCAGAGGCAGAAAGAGAGACAGAGACACAGGAAAAGACACTAATTTTGTAATAGGGATTTTTTTCATTTCTGGGCCTTTTCTGGTTGGTCTTGTGCTTTCTTGGAACGAGGGTAACATATGGCAAAGAAATATTACACAGAGTAAGTAGTCTGTGAGAAACCCCTAATACCGGTGGAATTCTCAGCATCTGTATTCTTCTGATTGGAAGTGGCGGTGGTTGTGGAGATTGGCATGGGCGTCTCTTCCCACAGGGCTGGGCTCAGAGCCCAAAATCCAAGTGGGACCTGGACAGAGTGAAGGTGTCTGGGCACAGTGCACTTCGGAGGGCTGGTACCCAGAGCCCCAAGTGGAGTGGAGAGACCTCGGGGGACAATCCCTACCTTCTGTGACCAACCTGTCTGCCTCTCCAACAACGGGCCTCTTCAGCGTGGTGTCCAATGTGACTCTCCTGGACAGGGATGTGGAGGGCCTCTCCTGCTCCATCATCAGCTCCCTCCTCCAGAGGAGGAAGGTGGCCAAGAGCTACTTGCCTGGTGAGTGTTCTGTTCTGTTCAGGCCTCAAAAGCTTGGGGCACCCCAGACAATAAGTAGCTCATATCCAATAGCATGCAAAATCACAGAATATTTTTTATGATCGGTTCTTTAGAACTCGTTCTTTAGCTAGTTCTTTAGGTGTAATATCTACTCTTTTACAGCTTCCAAATATATAACAGAGCACTATTAACTGTAGTTGTCATGCTGTATGTCACCTTTCTGGGACTTGTTTATTTTATAAGTAGAAATTTATAATCTTTGCCCCATTTCACTGATTACCCCCACTCCCACTTTACATTTTGAGACTCTAGAAATGAATCTATTCTCTGCATCCAAGGTGGGCTTTCTGGTTTTCTTGGATTTTGGTGTTTTTTTTTTCTTGTTTTGTTTCATTTTAGATCCCATTTACATAAGATCACCCATTATTTTACCCTGTCTGACTTACTTCACCTAGCCACACGTCCACACAATCCAACCATGTTATTGCAAATGACCCAATTTCCTTATTGCTTATAGCTAAGCAATTTTATCCATTCATCCATCAATGGACACTCAGCTGTTTCCATATCTTTACTATTGTAAATAACAGTGCAAGAAATGTAAGAGACATGTATCTTTTTGGATTGATATTTTATTTTTTAAATAAATACCCAGAAGTGGAATTGATGGATCCTGTGTTAGTTCACTGTTTAATTTTTGAGGAGCAACCATCCTGTTCTCCATGGAGGCTGCAACATTATTTCCTCTCTCATTAGTGCTAAACAATATTCCATTGTTTAGACTACCATTGTGGGCTTGATGGACCACAGCCTGGGCTTCCAAGTTTCACTCTGTATAAAATTTTCACTTCTAAATAACCTCAAGCTTATGGAAAATTTGCAAGAATATCACGCAGTGATATTCCCATCCAGTGTTTAACACTCTGCCATTTATCTACCATTTCTCCTGATTTTGCACCTGTCATAATTTCTCTGTACAAACACAAGTAGTGTTCTCTGAGTTATTTCAGGTGAGTTTGAAACATTATGCCCCCTGACTCATGAACCCTATAGTGTGTGTGTCCTAAGAACACAGGTGCTCTCTTACTCTGATATCTTACCTGGCTCTGTTTTAGCTCAGTTGTCCAGAAGTTTGCCATCAATGACGTGGAGAACTGTGCTGCCTCTGATCCTCACTGTAGCAGGGCTTGCCATAGCTGGAGCTACCTGTCTCTTCCAGAAATGTAAGGGGGAGAGGAATAGGGTGGAGCTGGAAAAAGAGAGACGGTATAGAGCAGAGGAGCAGTGCTCCCAAGGTTAGCAGGCCCTGGTAGGGCAGAAGCACCCCTTCCAGCCAGGGCACAGGTGTGGAGCCCTGCATAAAGTCTCTCCTGTGCACACCCTCAAGCATGGGAGGAATGGGAGAGGCCTGCCCAGGACACAGCTCGAGGACTGCCCACTTACCATGTGCCCAGTAAAATCCTCTGACTGTGAGAGGTGTGCAGCTGCTCTTCAGCAGGTGACTTCAGGAACGATGGAGGGCCTCTGTGTCAGAGACAGAGAGATCTGAGCTTGAGCCCCAGAAGGTCTATCAGTCAGGGGTGATGAGAGCATCCTGAGAATTGCTCAAGTGACAAAAGCATCAACGTGCCTGTCATGTGACAGCATCCTGCTGTGGGTGCAGGATTATCAGTTTGCATTGTTGCACTTACCCATCCACTGCCCTCCCTGCCTCCTATGTCCTTGCCCATAGTGTTCAGACCCCAGCCTGGGAACAGATGTCCCCATGACAGAGGTGGGAAGCCTAGACCATCTGGATGTGCTTCACAAAAGCCTTCCTTAAAAAGAAAATGACCCTGGTTATTGCTTTATTGGCCACTGAAGAACCTATATTTGTTCCTGTTTCACAGGATCACAGCTAGAATTCATTAAATCTTGTTTTGACTTAGCTTCCACGAAATTGAACCTTGGCCCCATTGGATCAGCACAATCCCACAGTTTCACATCTTTCTGTTTTCTTGCAGGCTGGACAGAAGATGTGATCATCTATGGTGAGGTCATGCTGGGGGCTAGAAGCCTGTGTCCTTGGCCTGTGTGTTTATGTGCACATGTATGTATGTGCTGTATGTGAGTATTGTACCTTAATGTGCATGTGTTTGCATCTGTGTGTGTACATATGCATGCACATGTACTGGTGTATATGTCTGTGTGCCTCTGTGTGTATGGTGTGGGCGTGTATGTGTTTGTATTCCTTTTTGGTCCAGAGTGCTGAAGTGCTGTCCTAAATGCTCTTGAGTGGCAGCCACGTGGCTCTAAACATCAAGTTTTGGCTGTCGTGGGAGACCTTAGCTCCTGTTTATTAGCTGAGGTACAGACCTGCAGAGTGGAGGCAGCAAGACAGCCAGCCACTGGAAGGCAACCTGTTACCACAGAGAGTGCAGAACCAGTGACTTTCTACCCCAGGACACTCTCTTTGGGAGATTGGGGTAGAGAAGGTACAGTCTGGCCATGGACAAGGAACCCCCAGAACAGGGAAGGGTATAGCTGCAGACCATGAACCAGGCAGATGAGAGGTGTCAGGGCACCTGGAAACACATGTCCTGAGCACAGACACTTGTTGAGGGTCTAGGAGGAAACAGAGAGAAGCCAATCATCCATTCATTCACTCATTCATTCACGTAAAATAGTGACCAGTCACCTCCTATGCCAGCAGTCAGCCATCTATTAGTGAATAAAATGGCTTCCTCCTGACCTCATGGAGCATAGAATGTATGTGAGGATGCAAGCCATCAGCCAGTAGTTTTTCTTTAACTGAAACTAGAATTAATCAGGGTAAATATTGTAGGAACAAACTGGAATACAATAATGAAGTGGCCAGAAGAGTTCACGTGGGATGTCCAGGCCCCTGAGGATGGTGGGATGGTAACACCCAATTGAAGGGCTGGGCGACAGTGGGGTCACCACCTTGGGAGAAAGAGAGGTGGACCCCCAACCATGGCAGGGAGAATGGGGTCTGTGGTATGTGAGAGCTGAGTATGTAGAGGAGGCACAGGGTTTGTGGGTGTCTACACCTGCAGAGCCTGGAAGGCTCAGGCAGGAGTCTGGATGTTATGTGAAGCATGGTTCAAAATGAGTGAGGGGGTTTAAGCAGAGGAGATGTGCTGATGGAGGAGAGGAAACAGCCCCAAAATGGGTCCTGGGGCCACAAGTAACAGGGTCCAGCAAGGGCAAAGCAGAGTGAGGAACCCAAGGTGACCCTAGGCAGCATGAGTTCCTCGGCCCATGGTGGCTCCATCTAACAGAAGGTTTGGGGCAAAACAAGATATATTTAGGCAAAAGAATGAAAATCATCTTAGACCTCTTAAGACTGAAATGTTTTCAATATACAATTGGGGACATCAGATAAATCCTTGAATATGCAAGTCTTGCGCTCCAGGAGAAATGTGGACTGGAGCTAGGAATTTGGAGTCCATGGCATATATCTGGCATTGAAATTGAGGAAAGTGTACCATGGAGTGCTCCACTTATCTGCACACCTAAAATTACTTTTCAAAAATTCTTCTTTAAGAAAAAAAAACGGTTTCAAAAGGAAGAAAAAGAAAGAAAGAAAAGAAAGAAAGAAAGAAAGAAGAGAAGAAGAAGAAGAAGAAGAAGAAGAAAGAAAGAAAGAAAGAAAGAAAGAAAGAAAGAAAGAAAGAAAGAAAGAAAGAAAGAAAGAAATTAAGGAAGGAAGAAAGATATATCAAAGCTCTAGCCTTGGAGAACCTGGAATTTGAAGGTCTCTTTGAGCAGGAGTCTGGTCCGAGTAGGAGGGTCAGGGGAGGCTTCCCCACAGAAATCCGCAGATACAGTGTGTTGAAGGAGCAGCTGGCCATGTCCCTGGCAGTTGAAGAGTGGAGTAAAATTAGAACAAGAACGTGACTCAGAAAAACTGGCAAGTGTGATATGCAAGAGCAGTGTCCCCTGTGGAGACAGCTGGAGGGAAACTTCAAAGATTACCTGTGCAGTGGCTAACAATTGTTGAGGGAGGAATCAGGTGGAGTGTTTTGTTTGGGTTTGTTTTGGTTTTACTTTAAGGTCCGTGGTAGTATGTGTGTCACCTAAAAGGAATTTTCCGGAGTGAAGATGCATGAGGGAAAGGAAACAAGCTAGGGAACAAGTTTACAGGGAAGATAATCCACAGCTTTGGATAGGATGAAGCACAGACCTACACTGGCAGTCAGGTGTTGGGTGGTCCAGCACAGGATGGATGGCACAGGTGTGCTCCACTGCCAGGTGTGGAGTGGTGGGCCAGAACTCATTACTGAATAGTTTTGCATCAATCTTAGTTTTCTGATTTTGATCATTTTACTGTGGGTTATGCAAGATGTTGTCATAGACATAATGTTTGTGCTATTTTTCAGCTTCTTTGTAAGTCTAAAACTACTTTTTTAACGTGGATAATTTTTATTTAATGAGAGCATGTAGAGTAGAAGGAACCAGACTCATTGTTCAGCCAGGGAGTCCGTATTTGGCAATCATGGAACATGGGAGGGCTCCATCCCCATGGCTGACTCTACAGGGAAGGAGTCAGAGTGGAGAATTCAGGAAGCAGCAATGAGAATTCTGTGGGGAAATATATGGTCTTTACTGGAAAGAAAAAAGGGAACATGGTTCTAGCCAGAAGGAAGTAGAGATCAGGGAGAAATCTGGGGTTCATGTAGGAGGAGAGCTGGATCATGTCCAAGTGACAGGGATGTAAGGTCAGGAAACATGAGTGTCTGGGGTACCTGGGTGCAGACTCAAGCAAACAACAGCATAGCTGGCTTTAGAATGGGCAAGGGTGGACACTGGCTGGGAGGTTTCTGCTGTTCAGAAGGTGCCTGCTTGGCAGCTAGACACCCAGCTGGTCCCCACACACCCTCCCTGCCACTAGAATGGAGCCCAATGTAGACAGATCCTCCTCCTGGTCACATGTTGGGGTCTTGAGAGCTCTGAGAGGGATGGCAGGGCAGGAGAGAAGGGCTCTGTTTTGGAAGGTGTATTCATTGCAGCTTCTGGGTTCCTTAAGATGCCTCTTAGGCTTTTCCACATGGGACTCCTCAGTCGTTGACCCCAGAGCTGTCCAACGGCACCTGCATCAACACCTGTGGCACCATCTCATGTCCCCTGCATCCTTCCATGTCCTCTTATGTCTCTCTTTATCTCTGTCTCTCTGACCCTATCCTTCTCTCTTATGTCTATCTCTCTGTGTCTCTTTGTGTCTCCCTACCTTTCTCTTTGTGTTTCTGTGTCTTTATGTTTCTTTATCTCCCCTATTTCTCTATCTCTATCTGTCCCCCTCTCTCTGTTTTTCTGTCTCTGTATCTGTCTCTTTCTCTATATCTCTGTCTCTATCTCTCTGTGTGTCCATGTCTATCTGTCTCTGTCTATCTCTCTCCTTGTGTAATTGGGCCTATCTGTCTCTCCTTGCTATCTTGTCTCTCTGTGTCTCTAACTATTCTTGTCTTTCTCTCTGTTCCTGTCTCTATCTCTCTCCCTAGTCTCCCTGTCTTTCTCTATTTCTCCCTATCTCTCTGTCTCTGTTACTATCTCTCCCCTATATCTCTCCCCCTATGCCTTTGTCTCCCTCTTTATCTGTTCCCTACTTCTCTTTGTCTCTATCTCTGTCTCTGTCTCTCTGTCTCTCTGTCTCTCTCTCTCTCCCACACACACACACACACACACACACACACACACACACACACACACGTGTTGAGACATGGAGTCCAGGGACGTGAGTAGACCTCACTGTGTGCTAGCTATGTACCCTCTTTAGTAGAAATCCTCCCCTGGTTCTGACCTGGAGTTGCCTCAGCCATTCTGGGTGGCCTATTTGCATGGGGTCCTGAACAGAAAAAGCTGGAAGCATAGGGACACCCAGGGAAGCTGTGGTCACCTCTCCCAGAGGTCTTGGGGTCCCCTCCATGTAGGATTGTAGGTTAGAGACACAAACCCCCAGACCTGACCCTCTTCTCTTCCCACAGTCAGCCCATCCCTGGACCCTGACACCGCAAGCCCCAAACTCGCTCTGTCTGAGGACGGGAAGAGTGTGAGGCGGCTATTCTTTGACCAAGAGCTGCCCGACATCCCCAGCAGATTCGACCAGGACCCCTGTGTGCTGGCCCGGGAGCAGTTCTCTGCTGGGAAGTATTACTGGGTGGTCCAGGTGGGGCATAGGAAGGCCTGGAACTTGGGCGTGTGTCTGGACAGCTTGGATCCGAAGGGAAGGATCCCCAAGGCCCCCACGAATGGACTCTGGGCCCTAGAGCTGTACAAGGAGACATTCTGGGCACTCACCTTCCCGAGGGTTCGCCTATACCCTTCTGAACCCCTGCATCAGGTCGGCATTCTCCTGGACTGTGAGGCTGGCAGAGTCTCCTTCTACAATGTGGGCAGTGGATCCCTCATTTACACATTCTCTGGACTCTCTTTCTCCGTACCCCTGAGGCCATTCTTCTGCCTTTGGACTCATGACCCTAACCCCCTGACCATTTGCACAGAATGCCAGGACTTAGAGGCATTGGGATCTCCTCAGAGCCAGGGACAGAAGGTGGGGAGCCTCCTCCATCAAGACCCATGATCTCTCCCCTCAGGCCCATCATAGATTTGGGGAAACCATATCCATTCTACATCCCAGCTATACCCATACAAGGGTACACCTTTCTGAATTATTCTGTCTCATCTTCCTTTTCATTCCCTGTACTATACTAAGAATATATTATGGGCTGAACCATGTCCCCTCAAATTCACATGTTGAAGCCCCAACCCCCAGGACCTCAGAATGGGGCTGTATTTGGAAATGGGGTTTTTACAGAGGTTTTTGAGTCATAAGGAGGTCTCTAGAATGTGCCTTGATCCCATATGATGGGAGTCCTTATCAGAAGAGTGGTTTAGGGTACAGACACACACTGGTGGATGACCATGCATGCAAAGACACAGTAAGGAGATAGTGTTTACATGCCACGGAGAGAGACCTCAGAAGGAGCCAGCCCCACCCACAGCTGGATTTGAGACTTCCAGTCCCAAGGATTAGGACACAATAAATATGTGTTGTTTAAACAAACCTCCCTGCCTGTGGTATTTTTTTACACAGCCAAAGCTGACTGGGATATATTAATATGCACAGTGTGGTGCTTTTCTGAAATATACTTGGGGTATTTGGAAAGCACTGAACCCAGTGCCAGATGTGAAGTAGTTACTCAGTAAATGCTAGCCTTTCTCATTCCCTTCTCCTCTCTCCTTCCCCTCCTTTAGCCATTCTTCTCTTCTCTTTTCCCTCCTCAATCCACCTTACCCTCCTCCAATATCTCCTTAACCACCTACCTCTCTCCCCCATTCTCCCTTTATCTCTCTCTTCCCTCCCTACCTCCCCCCTTCCTCTCCATCATCCCCCATCCACCTTTCCTTCCTATGAGTCTTCGTTACCCTTCTCATTCTCTAACCCATCCTCTCCTTCTTCTTTCCCCTCCTGCTCCTCTACACCCAACTTCTCTTCCTACCCCCTTTCCCCTCTCTCACCTACTTCCTTCACACTCCTCCCTACCCACTCCTCTTTCTTCCTCTCCATGTCCCCCTCACAATACCCAGGACATTTGGTCTACCTTAGCACCACCCTCTTCTTCACTATGGTGGGTCAGTGCAGATCTAGCTGAGGGTAAGTCAAAGATTCCAGAGCTCCCCAGATCAGCCATGGAAGCAAATGAAGATGAACACATGACAGTCCAAAACCTTTGGGGTTCAGCAAAGGCAGTCCTAAGAGGAAAGTAGATAGCAATACAGGCCTAATTCAAGAAGCAATTCTCTAATACGAAACCTAACCTTACACCTAAAAGAGCTAGAAAAAAGACAGCATATGAAGCCTGAATCCAGCAGGAGAAGGGAAATAATAAACATTAGAGCAGAAATAAGTGATATAGAAATGAAAAATAGAGTAGATCAACAAAACAAGGAGCTAGTTCTTTGAAAGAATTAACAAAATTGGTAAGTCCCTAGCCAGACTTATCAAAAAAATAAATAAAGAAGAAAGAAAGAAAGAAAGAAAGAAAGAAAGAAAGAAAGAAAGAGAAAAGAAATGGAACCAAACTATAAGAGAAAATTATAAGCAATTATAAGCCAACAAATTAGGTAAACTGGATGAAATGAATGCATTGCTAGAAACATATAAACTCTTAGATAGAAAATCTGAACAAGGGAAGGGCAAGATGGTGGAAGAGTAGGGTCCCCAAGTCACCTGTCTCCACCAAATTACCAAGATAACCTTCAAATCATCCTGAAAATCTACTAATTCAGCCTGAGATTTAAAGAGAGAACAGCTGGAATGCTACAGTGAGAAGAGTTCGCGCTTTTATCAAGGTAGGAAGACGGCATGGGGCGGGGGTTAAAAATAAAGAAACAAAAGGCCTCCAAGGGGGAGGGGTCCCACGAGGAGCCCAGCTAAGGCCGGGACGAGTGTCCCCAGGACAGGAAAGCTCCATCCCAGAGAAGCAGGAGCTGCACCAACCTTCTCGGGCGGAAAGGGGCTCGCAGGGAGGTGGAGCAGGACCCAGGAGGGCGGGGATGCCCTCGGGCTCCCTGGGACACTAACAGACACCTGCGCCCCGGGAGAGTGCGCCGAGCTCCCTAAGGGCTGCAGCGCACAGCGGGACCCGGAGCAGCTCGAGGGCTCGGGGGCGGCTCCCCGGAGGGGGCTGCCGGGCGGGAGCGCGAATCCAACAGCGCAGGCTCTGGAGCACAGGGCGCTGGGACACAGCCCAGGATCCGGCCTCCCCCCAGGTCGGGCAGAGGCCGGGAGGGCCCAGGACCGCAAGGACGCTCCTGACCCGAGCTGAGTGGATCAGCGGTCCCGCCCCGGAGCCTCCAGGCCCTGCAGACAGAGAGCTCTGTAGTTACTGCGGGAGCTGACTCCAGGGCTCCAGAGCTGGCCCCGCCACTGCGGTTGTTCCTCCTGGGACCTCACGTGGTAAAAAACCCCCACTGAGCCTTACAGTGGCCTCACCAGATAAACAGGATAAACATTACTCACTGAGCCCTGCACTAGGCAGGGGGCAGAGCAGCTCCCACAAGCGCTAACATCTGAAAATCAGCACAACAAGCCCCTCCCCCAGAAAACCAGCTAGACATACAGGGGAAAAACAAATTAATGACCAAGCAGCACTGGAAAGTTCCAGGGGAAGACAAGGTACTTACAGTATACAGAATCAGAGGATACTTCCCCGTGTTTTTTTTTTCTTTTTGCTTTCTGTTTGCTTCCCCCACCCTTTTTTCCCTTTCTTTCTGTTTCTTTCTCTTTTTCTTCTCTTTTTTTCGTTTTTCCTCCTTTTTTCTTTTTCTCTTTTCTTTCCTTCTTTCTCTCCTCTCTTTTTCTCCTTTTCCCAATACAACTTGCTTTTGGCCACTCTGCACTGAGCAAAATAACTAGAAGGAAAAACTCACCTCAAAAGAAAGAATCAGAAACAGTCCTGTCTCCCACAGAGTTACAAAATCTAGATTACAATTCAATGTCAGAAAGCCAATTCAGAAGCAGTATTATACAGCTACTGGTCACTCTAGAAAAAAGCATAAAGGACTCAAGAGACTTCGTGACTGCAGAATTTAGATCCAATCAGGCAGAAATTAAAAATCAATTGAATGAGATGCAATACAAACTAGAAGTCCTAACGACGAGGGTTAACGAGGTGGAAGAACGAGTGAGTGACATAGAAGACAAGTTTATGGCAAAGAGGGAAACTGAAGAAAAAAGAGACAATTAAAAGACCATGAGGGTAGATTAAGGGAAATAAATGACAGCCTGAGGAAGAAAAACCTACGTTTAATTGGGGTTCCCAAGGGCGCCGAAAGGAACAGAGGGCCAGAATATGTATTTGAACAAATCATAGCTGAAAACTTTCCTAATCTGGGAAGGGAAACACGCATTCAGATCCAGGAGATAGAGAGATTCCCCCCGCTAAAATCAATAAAACCCGTTCAACACCTTGACATTTAATAGTTAAGCTTGCAAATTCCAAAGATAAAGAGAAGATCCTTAAAGCAGCAAGAGACAAGAAATCCATGACTTTTATGGGGAGAAGTATTAGGGTAACAGCAGACCTCTCCACAGAGATCTGGCAGGCCAGAAAGGGCTGGCAGGATATATTCAGGACCCGAAATGATAAAAACATGCAACCAAGAATACTTTATCCAGCAGGCTCTCATTCAGAATGGAAGGAGAGATAAAGAGATTCCAAATTGGCAGAAACCAAAAGAATATGTGACCTCCAAACCAGCTCTGCAAGAAATTTTAAGGGGGACTCTTAAAATTTCCCTTTAAGAAGAAGTTCAGTGGAACAATCCACAAAAACAGGACTGAATAGATACCATGATGACATTAAACTCATATCTTTCCAAAGTAACTCTGAACGTGAATGAGCTTAATGACCCCATCAAAAGGCGCAGGGTTTCAGACTGGATAAAAAAGCAGGACCCATCTATTTGCTGTCTACAAGAGACTCATTTTAGACAGAAGGACACCTACAGCCTGAAAATAAAAGGTTGGAGAACCATTTACCATTCAAATGGTCCTCAAAAGAAAGCAGGAGTAGCCATCCTTATATCAGATACACTAAAATTTACCCCGAACTCTGCAGTGAGAGATGAAGAGGGACACTATCTCATACTTAAAGGATCTATCCAACAAGAGGACTTAACAATCCTCAATATATATGCTCTGAATGTGGGAGCTGCCAAATATATCAATCAATTAATAACCAAAGTTAAGACATACTTTGATAATAATACACTTATACTTGGTGACTTCAATCTAGCACTTTCTATACTCAATAGGTCTTCTAAACACATCTCCAAAGAAAGGAGAGCTTTATATGATACACTGGACCAGATGGATTTCACAGATATCGACAGAACTTTACATCCAAACTCAACTGAATACACATTCTTCTCAAGTGCACATGGAACTTTCTCCAGAATAGACCACACACTGGGTCACAAATTGGATCTGAACCGATACCAAAAGATTGGGATCGTCCCCTGCATATTCTCAGACCTTAATGCCTTGAAATTACAATTAAATCACAAGAAGAAGTTTGGAAGGACTTCAAACACGTGGAGGTTAAAGACCATCCTGCTAAAAGATGAAAGGGTCACCAGGATATTAAGGAAGAATTAAAAAGATTCATGGAAACTAATGAGAATGAAGATACAAGCATTCAAAATCTTTGGGATGTAGAAAAGCAGTCCTGAGGGGGAAATACATCGCAATACAAGCATCCATTCAAAAACTGGAAAGAACTCAAATACAAAAGCTAACCTTACACATAAAGGAGCTAGAGAAAAAACAGCAAATAGATCCTACACCCAGCAGAAGAAGAGAGTTAATAAAGCTTCGAGCAGAACTCAACGAAACCGAACCAGAAGAACTGTGGAACTGATCAACAAAACCAGGAGTTGGTTCTTTGAAAGAATTAATAAGATAGATAAACCATTAGCCAGCCTTATTAACAAGAAGAGAGAGAAGACTCAAATTAATAAAATCATGAATGAGAAAGGAGAGATCACTACCAACACCAAGGAAATACAAACGATTTTAAAAACATATTATGAACAGCTATACGCCAATACATTAGGCATCTAGAAGAAATGGACACATTCCTGGAAAGCCACAAACTACCAAAACTGGAACAGGAAGAAATAGAAAACCTGAACAGGCCAATAACCAGGGAGGAAATTGAAGCCGTCATAAAAAAACCCCCAAGACACAAAAGTTCAGGGCCAGAAGGCTTCCCAGGGGAATTCTATCAAACGTTTAAAGAAGAAACCATACCTATTCTACTAGAGCTGTTTGGAAAGATAGAAAGAGATGGAGTACTTCCAAATTTGTTCCACGAGGCCAGCATCACCTTAATTCCAAAACCAGACAAAGACCCCGCCAAAAAGGAGAATTATAGACCAATATCCCTGATGAACATGGATGCAAAAATTCTCAACAAGATACTAGCCAATATGATCGAACAGCACATTAAGAAAATTATTCACCATGACCAAGTAGGATTTATCCCCGGGACACAAGGCTGGTTCAACACTCATAAAACAATCAATGTGATTCATCATATCAGCAAGAGAAAAACCAAGAACCATAGGATCCTCTCATTAGATGCAGAGAAAGCATTTGACAAAATACAGCATCCATTCCTGATCAAAACTCTTCAGAGTGTAGGGATAGTGGAACATTCCTCAACATCTTAAAAGCCATCTACGAAAAGCCCACAGCAAATATCATTCTCAATGGGGAAGCACTGGGAGCCTTTCCCCTAAGATCAGGAACAAGACAGGGATGTCCACTCTCACCACTGCTATGGTGGTGAGCATATGCTATGCTATGGTCAACATAGTACTGGAAGTCCTAGCCTCTGCAATCAGACAACAAAAAGACATTAAAGGCATTCAAATTGGCAAAGAAGAAGTCAAACTCTACCTCTTCGCCAATGACATGATACTCTACATAGAAAACCCAGAAGCCTCCACCCCAAGATTGCTACAACTCATACAGCAAGTTGGCAATGTGGCAGGATACAAAATCAATGCCCAGCAGTCAGTGGCATTTCTAGACACTAACAATGAGACTGGAGAAAGAGAAATTAAGGAGTCAATCCCATTTACAATTGCACCCAAAAGCATAAGATACCTAGGAATAAACCTCACCAAAGAGGTAAAGGATCTATACCCTAAAAACTACAGAACACTTCTGAAAGAAATTGAGGAAGACACAAAGAGATGGAAAAATATTCCATGCTCATGGACTGGCAGAATTAATATTGTGAAAATGTCAATGTTACCCAAGGCAATTACATGTTTAATGTAATCCCTATCAAAATACCATGGACTTTCTTCAGAGAGGTAGAACAAATTATTTTAAGATTTGTGTGGAATCAGAAAAGACCCCGAATAGCCAGGGGAATTTTAAAAAAGAAAACCATAGCTGGGGGCATCACAATGCCAGATTTCAGGTTGTACTACAAAGCTGTGGTCATCAAGACAGTGTGGTACTGGCACAAATACAGACACATAGATCAATGGAACAGAATAGAGAATGCAGAAGTGGACCTTGAACTTATGGTCAACTAATATTCGGTAAAGGAGGAAGGACTATCCATTGGAAGAAAGACAGTCTCTTCAATAAATGGTGTTGGGAAAACTGGACATCCACATGCAGAAGAAGGAAACTAGACCACTCTCTTTCACCATCCACAAAGATAAACTCAAAATGGATGAAAGATCTAAATGTGAGACAAGATTCCATCAAAATCCTAGAGGAGAACACAGGCAACACCCTTTTTGAACTCAGCCACAGTAACTTCTTGCAAGATACATCCACGAAGGCAAAAGAAACAAAAGCAAAAATGAACTATTGGGACTTCATCAAGATAAGAAGCTTTTGCACAGCAAAGGATATAGTCAACAAAACTAAAAGACAACCTACAGAATGGGAGAAGATTTTTGCAAATGACGTATCAGATTAAGGGCTAGTTTCCAAGATCTCTAAAGAACTTCTTAAACTCAACAGCAAAGAAACAAACAATCCAATCATGAAATGGGCAAAAGACATGAACAGAAATCTCACAGAGGAGGACATAGACATGGTCAACAAGCACATGAGAAAATGCTCTGCATCACTTGCCATCAGGGAAATACGAATCAAAACCACAATGAGATACCACCTCACACCAGTGAGAATGGGGAAAATTAACAAGGCAGGAAACCACAAATGTTGGAGAGGATGCAGAGAGAAGGGAACCCTCTTACACTGTTGGTGGGAATGTGAACTGGTGCAGCCACTCTGGAAAACTGTGTGGAGGTTCCTCAAAGAGTTAAAAATAGACCTGCTCTACGACCCAGCAATTGCACTCTTGGGGATTTTCCCCAAAGATACAGATGCAATGAAACGCTGGAACACCTGCATCCCGATGTTTCTAGCAGCAATGTCCACAATAGCCAAACTGTGGAAGGAGCCTCGGTGTCCATCGAAAGATGAATGGATAAAGGACATGTGGTTTATGTATACAATGGAATATTACTCAGCCGTTAGAAACGACAAATACCCACCATTTGCTTCAACGTGGATGGAACTGGAGGGTATTATGCTGAGTGAAATGAGTCAATCGGAGAAGGACAAATATTATATGTTCTCATTCATTTGGGGAATATAAATAATAGTGAAAGGGAATAGAAGGGAAGGGAGAAGAAATGGTTAGGAAATCAGAAAGGGAGACAGAACAAAAAGACTCCTAACTCTGGGAAAGTAACTAGGGGTGGTGGAAGGGGAGGAGGGTAGGAGGTGGGGGTGAATGTGTGACGGGCACTGAGGGGGGCACTTGACGGGATGAGCACTGGGTGTTATTTTGTATGTTGGCAAATTGAACACCAATAGAAAATAAATTTATTATTAAAAAAAGGAAAAACTGGACAAGATGGACCTCACAGATATATTTAGAGCATTTCATCCTAAAGAAGCAGAAGACTCATTCTTCTCCAATGCTCATAGAACATTCTCCAGAATAGATCATATAATAGGTCATAAATCAGGTCTCACGTGGTATAAAAAGGTTGACATTACACTATGCGTATTTTCAGACCAAAATGCTTTAAAATTTGAAGTCTACCAGAAGAAAATCTTTGGAAGGACCACAAATATGTGAAAGTTAAAGTGCATCCAAATGAGAATGAAAGAGTCAACAAGGAAATTATATAAGAATTAAAAAATACATGGAAGCAGGGAAGCCTGGGTAGCTCAGCAGGTTAGCACCGCCTTCAGCTCAGGTTGTGATCCTGGAGACCCGGGATTGAGTCCCACATTGGGCTCCCTGCATGGAGCCTGCTTCTCCTTCTGCCTGTGTCTCTGCCTCGCTCACACATGCTCTGTGTCTCTCATGAATAGATAAATAAAATATTTTTAAAAATACATGGAAGCAAATGAAAACACAATTCTTAGGAACCTTTGAGATATAGCAAAGGCAGTTGTAATAGGGAAGCAGATAGCAATACAGACCTTTCTTAAGAAGCCAGAAAATTCTCAAATACACAACCTAACCATATACCTAAAGGAGATGGAAAAAGAACAGCAAATAAAGCCCAAATCCAGCAGGAGAAGAGAATTAATAAAGATTAGAGCAGAAATCAGTGATACAGAAGTCAAAAAACAGTAGAAGAGATCAAGAAAACTAGGAGCTTGTTCTTTGAAAGAATGAATAAGATCAATAAACTCTTAGCCAGATTTAATCAAAAGGAAGAAAACAGACCCAAAAAATAAAATCATAAAGGAAAGTGGAGGGATCACAACCAACACCACAGAAATACAAACACTTATAAGAACATATTATGAGCAAGGATATGCTAACAAATTGTGAAATCTGGAATAAATGGATAAATTCCTAGAAATATATAAACTACCATCACTGATACAGGAAGAAATAGAAAATCTGAGAAGATGAATATCTGGCAAAGAAATTGAATGACTAATCAACAATCTCCCAACAAACCAGAATCCAGAGCTGATGGTTTCCCAGTGGGTATCTACCAAACATTTAAAGAAAAATTAATACCTATTCTTCAAAATTTGTTCCAAAAAAAATAGAAATGGAAAGAGAGCTTCCAAACTCCTTCTATGAGACCAGCATTACCTTGATACCAAAACCAGACAAAGACCCACTAAAAAAAAGAGAATTACAGACCAATTCCTTGACAAACATGGATGCAAAAATTTTCACTGAGATGCTGGCTAATATGAACAAACACTATGTTAAAATGATTATTCTCCAAGTGGGATTTATTCCTGGGCAGCAAGGGTGGTTCAATATTCCTAAATGAATTAATGTGATATAGCACTTTAGTAAAAGAAAGGACAAGAACCATATGATCTTCTCAATAGGTGCAGAAAAGCAATTTGCCAACATATAGTATAACATCCAGTGCTCATCCCATCATGTGACCTCCTCAGTGTCTATCACCCAGTTACCCCATCTCCCCACCCACCTCCCCTCCAGCAACACTCAGTTTGTTTCCCAGAATTAGGAGTCTCTCATGGTTTGTCTGCCTCTCTGATGTTTTCCGGATTCAGTTTCCCCTCCTTACATTATAGTCCCTTTCACTATTTCTTACATTCGACATATCAGTGATTATCATGATCTTTCTCTGACTTATTTCACTCAGCATAATGCCCTCCAGTTCTATCCACATTAATCTAAATGGTAAGATTTCATCCTAATGGCTGAACAATATTCCATTGTATATATAGATCATATCTTCTTTATCCATTCATCTATTGAAGGACATTGAGTCTCCTCCCACAGTTTGGCTATTGTGGACATTGCTGCTATAAACATCGGGGTGCAGATGTCTTGGCTTTCACTGCATCTGTATCTTTGGGGTAAATCCCCAGCAGTGCAATTGCTGGGTCGTAGGGCAGATCTTTTTTTGTCCTTTTTTTTATGATAGTCACACACACAGAGAGAGAGAGAGGCAGAGACACAGGCAGAGGGAGAAGCAGGCTCTATGCACAGGGAGCCCGAGGTGGGATTCGATCCCGGGTCTCCAGGATCACGAGGGCAGATCTATTTTTAACTCTTTGAGGAACCTCCACACAGTTTTCCAGAGTGGCTGCACCAGTTCACATTCCCACCAACAGTGCAAGAGGGTTCCGCTTTCTCCACATCCTCTCCAACATTTGTGGTTTCCTGTCTTGTTAATTTTCCCCATTCTCACTGGTGTGAGGTGGTATCTCATCGTGGTTTTGATTTGTATTTTCCTGATGGCCAGTGATGCAGAGCATTTTCTCATGTGCTTGTTGGACACGTGTAGATCTTCTTTGAAGCAATGTCTGTTCACGTCTTCTGCACATTTCTTGCTGGATTGTTTTTTGAGTGTTGAGTTTGATAAGTTCTTTATAGATCTTGGATACTAGATCTTTATCTATACGTCATTTGCAAATATCTTCTCCCCTTCTACAGGTTGTCTTTTAGTTTTGTTGACTATCTCCTTTACTGTGCAGAAGGTTTTTATCCTGATGAAGTCCCAATAGTTCATTTTAGCTTTTGTTTCCCTTGACTTTGGAGATGTGTCTTGCAAGATGTTGGGGAGGCTGACGTTGAAGAGGTTGATGCCTGTGTTCTCCTCTAGGATTTTGATGGATTCTTCTCTCCATTTAGATATTTCATCCATTTTGAGTTTATCTTTGTGTATGGTGTAAGAGATTAGTCCAGTCTCATTCTTCTGCACATGGCTGCCCAGTTTTCCCAACACCATTTGTTGAAGAGACTGTCTTTTTTCTGTTGGATGTTTTTTCCTGCTTTGTCAAAGACGAGTGGACCCTAGAGTTGAGGGCCCATTTCTGGGTTCTCTATTGTGTTCCATTGATCTATGTGTCTGTTTTGGTGCCAGTACCACACTGTCTTGATGATCACAGCTTTGTAGTACAGCTTGAAATCAGACATTGTGATGCCCCCAGCTCTGGTTTTCATTTTCAATATTCCCCTTGCTATTCGGGGTCTTTTCTGATTCCACACAAATCTTAAGATGATTTGTTCCAACTCTGAAGAAAGCCCATGGTATTTTGATAGGGACTGCATTGAACGTGTAAATTGCCCTGAGTAGCATAGACATTTGCACAATATTAATTCTTCCAATCCATGAGCATGGAATGTTTTTCCATCTCTTTGTGTCTTCCTCAGTTTCTTTCAGAAGTGTTCTGTAGTTGTTAGGGTATAGATCCTTTCCCTCTTTGGTTAGGTTTATTTCTAGGTATCTTATGCTTTTGGGTGCAATTGATTTTTTTACTCTGTATAAATTTATTTTTTATTGGTGTTCAATTTGCCAACATATATAATAACACCCAGTGTTCATCCCATCAAGTGCCCGTCACCCAGTCACCCCCACCCCCCGCCCACCTCCCCTTCCACCACTCCTAGTTCGTTTCCCAGAGCTAGGAGTCTCTCATGTTCTGTCTCCCTTTCTTATATTTTCCACTCATTTTTTCTCCTTTCCCCTTTATTCCCTTTCACTGTTTTTTATATTCCCCCAAATGAATGAGACCATATAATGTTTTATTTTTAAAAAATATATTTTATTTATTTATGAGAGAGAGAGAGAGAGAGAGGCAGGGACACAGGCAGAGGGAGAAGCAGGTTCCATGAAGGGACCCCGATGTGGGACTCAATCCCGGGTCTCCAGGGATCATGCCCTGGGTCGAAGGTGGCACTAAACCACTGAGCCACCCAGACTGCCCATATTACTGTATTATTACCGACGTGTCTCTTTACTTTGATTACTAATTGGTTGATATTGTTGGTTGCTCCCAAATTAGGGTCATTAATATTTATAATTGTTAGATCCTCTTGTTGGAATTACCCTTCAAGTATGATAATAGTGTCCTTCTTCATCTCATACTACAGCCTTTGGTTTAAAATCTAATGTATCTCATATAAGGATTGCCACCCCCGCTTTCTTTCAATAAATGGTTCCCCACCCCCTCATTTTCATTCTGGGGTTACCTTTAGGTCTAACATCAGTGTCTTGTAGAACAGTATATGGCTAGGTCTTGTTTTGTATCCAATCTGATACCCTTGTCTTTTAATTGGAACTTTTAGCCCATTTACATTCAGAGTAACAATTGAAAGATATGAAATATCAGAAAGGGAGACAGAACATAAAGACTGCTAACTCTGGGAAACGAACTAGGGGTGGTAGAAGGGGAGGAGGGCGGGGGGTGGGAGTGAATGGGTGACGGGCACTGGGTGTTATTCTGTATGTTAGTAAATTGAACACCAATAAAAAAAAAAAAAAAAAAAAAAAAAAAAACAATTGAAAGATATGAATTTAGTGACATTGTATTACCTGTACAGTCCCAGTTTCTATAAATTGTCTCTGTTTCTTTCTGGTCTATGTACTCTTGGGCTCTCTCTTCACTTACAGGATCCCTGTGGATATTTCTTCCAGAGCTGGCTTGGTCGTCACATATTCTTTCAGCTTCTGTCTGTCCTGGAAGCTCTTTATCTCTCTTTCTATTCTGAATGACAGCCTTGCTGGATAAAGTACTCTTGACTGCATGCTTTTCTCATTTAGCACCCTAAATATATCATGCCAACACTTTCTGGCCTGCCATGTCTCTGTGGATAGGTCTACCGTCTTGAGCAGGTTTAGCCCCTGCCTTCGGCCCAGGGCGTGATCCTGGAGTCTCTGGATCCAGTCCCGCATCAGGCTCCTTGCATGGGGCCTGCTTCTCCCTCTGCCTGTGTCTCTGCCTCTCTGTGTGTGTGTCTCTTGTGAATAAATAAAATCTTTAAAAAAAAAAGAAAACAAAAAGACAAAGACAAAGAAGACAAAGAAAAACAAAGGTAAACAATACAAAAAGAAAAGAAAAGAAAAGAAATGGGGAGGAAAAAGAGAGCTAGAGAGAATATAATCTCAGAGTGGACAAAACAAGGTGATCCACTTGATCCTGAGTGTATTCTGTTTTTTTTTCCCTGATTGTATTTTGGTTTGTGTGTTAGAAGTTACTAAATTCCAAAATTATAAAGAAAGTAAAATATATATATCCAAAAATAAAACTGAATACAGTGAGAGGAAGCTAAAAATGTAGATAACATGTAATTGTAAACAATGAAAGTTTTTTAAAAGACTTAAAAACAAAGAATTGATAAAATAAGAAACTAGTTGAAACAGGAAAAAAGAAAAAATTGGAAAATTTTAATGTGAAAGAAAACAAATCATAAGAAAAAAATCAAGTTCTATATACTATTTTCTCTCAGTCCTGGGGTTATCCAGTGCTGCTTGGTCAGTAAACTTGTTCTTCCCTGTTCTTCCAGCAGTTCTTTTGGGGGAGGAGCCTGATGCGCTGATTCTCAGGAGTCTGTGCCTGGGCAGAGATGCTCCGCCCCTTGCCAGGGGGCCAGGCTCACTGTAAGTTGTATGCTGTGTGTGGCTTCGTTTCCTGAAGGCTTTCTGTGCCTCTTTAGAGGGTGAAAAATAAAAATGCTGGTGACTGATCTGCAGCTCGGGTGCTGAAAGATCGTGGGGTGTGCCAATCCGTAGACTCCCATGGTGCTCTGCAACTCTGATCTGCCTTGGAGGGAAGGCAGAGGGACGCTGATTTATGCACTTTGCAGGGCCCCTGAAGGGCAAGCTTTCCCCGTGATAGTGCGGGCACCCACTCAGCCTCAACTGGAGGAAGCAGAGGGTTGCCCCATTTCTGTCATTTACTGGGCCCTGGCCTGGAGAGTGTTCACTTGGTCAAGTGCCCACCGCTCTGCCTCTCAAGGAGGAAGGTGGAGGGTTGCTAAATTCCAATCCCTTGCTGATCTTAACACAGAGAGTGGTCCCCTGATCCAGCCTTGATTCCCAGTTTATGGCAAAACAGCTGAGAGCCTCCTCCCTGGCTCACTGACCTAAACCAGTTTCCCTGCTCCAATGCTTGGGAAGTTTGCCAGCTCAGGCCCCATGTTCTTTCTGTGACTCTGGGCATCTTGAGACCTCACTGTCCAACCTATAATTCTGCTCGCTTTCACCTCTGAGCACTTTTCACACAGGGAAGTCTCTCACTTGGAGCAGATTTCTGAAGGTCTCAATTTTGAGCTCCAGGACTATATCAGTTTCTTGTAGATGCTTATAAAAGCTCCTTCCCCCATGCACCATTTATTTTCCAATATATCCCCTCTGTCTCTTTCTCCACACTCCTACCTTGCAAAAAGTGGTCACTTTTCTATTTGGAGAGCTCCAGACATTCTTTTCTTCAATATCAGGTTGATTTATAGGTGTTCAGGATGATTTAATTGTTATCTAGCTAAATTAAGGGCACCAGAATAAAGGAGGACCCCTACTCTTCTGCCATCTTGCTTCCACCCTATTTAACTTTTTTGATGCTACTGTAAGTGGCATGGTTTTTAAAATGCCAAATTGTGATCATTTGTTAGTTTACAAAAATACAATTGATTTTAAGGTATTTCTGTTGTAGCCTGCCATATTTTCAATTCAAATTCAAGTAGAAATTTGGTGTGAATTTCTACATAGACCATCATGTCATCTACAAGTAAAGATGGTTTCTGTATGGATGCGATGCATTGTATCTTTTTCTTCCCTTATTTCTTTTTTTTTTAATTTTTATTTATTTATGATAGTCACAGAGAGAGAGAGAGAGAGAGAGGCAGAGACACAGGCAGAGGGAGAAGCAGGCTCCATGCACCGGGAGCCTGATGTGGGATTCGATCCCGAGTCTCCAGGATCGTGCCCTGGGCCAAAGGCAGGCGCCAAACCGCTGCGCCACCCAGGGATCCCTCTTCCCTTATTTCACTGGATAGTACCTCTGAAACAAGACTGACTAGAAGAACTGAGAACAGACATGTTTGTCTTGGACCTGATGTTCAAGAGAAAATATTCATGCTTTCATCTTTAAATGTGATGTGAGTTATACTTTCTCATACATATCCTTTATCTGGTTCAGTAACTTTTCTCCTGGCTTCCTGAGAGTTTTACTATAATGGCTTTTGTGTTGTTTTTTTGTTTTTTTGAGATGGCTGCATAATTTTTCTTTTCCTTTTCTTTTTCTAATCTTTTCATATAATGAATTATTGATTCTGCAAATTAATCCAGTCTTTTAAAAAATTATTTAATTTTTTAATTTAAATTCAATTAGCCAAGGGACCTGGGTGACTCAGTAGTTGAGCATCTGCCTTTGGCTTACGTTGTGATCCTGGATTCCTGAGATTGGGTCCTGCATCAGGCTCCCTTCTTCCTGTGTCTCTGCCTCTCTCCATGTGTCTCTCATGAATGAATAAATAAAATCTTTAAAAATAAATAAATAAATTCAATTAACCAACATATAGTGCATCATTAGTTTCAGATGTAGTGGTCAACAAGTCATCAATTGTGTGTGACACCAGTCCTCATCACATCATATGCCCTCCTTAATGTCCATTACCCAATTACCCCTCCTACCCATCTCCTCTCCAGCAACACTCAGTTTGTTTCCTATAGTCTCTTATGTTTTGTCTCCCTCTCTGATTTTTCCCCCATTCACTTTTCCCTCCTTCTCTTATGGTCCCTCTGCACTATTTCTTATATTCCACATATGAGTGACACCGTATGATAATTATCTTTCTCTGATTGGTTTATTTCACTGAGCATAATACCCTCTAGTTCCATCCACATCGAAGCAAATGGTGGGTATTCATCCTTTCTGATGGCTGAGTAATATTCCATTGTACATATAGATCACATCTTCTTTATCCATTCATCTGTCAATGGACATTGAGATTCCTCCCACAGTTTGGTTATTGTGGACATTGCTGCTATAAACATCGGAGTGCAGGTGTCCCAGCATTTCACTGCATCTGTATCTTTGGGGTAAATCCCCAGCAGTGCAATTGCTGGATTATAGGGTAGCTCTATTTTTAACTCTTTGAGGAACCTCCACACAGTTTTCCAGAGTGGCTGTACCAGTTCACATTCTCATCAACAGTGCAAGAGGATTCTTCATCCTCTCCAACATTTGTTATTTCTGTCTTGTTAATTTTCACCATTCTCACTAATATGAGGTGGGATCTCATTGTGGTTTTGATTTGTATTTCCCTGATGGCAAGTGATGTGGAGCATTTTTTCATGTGTCTTGTGGCCATTTGTATGTTTCTTTGGAGAAATGTCTGCTCGTGTCTTCTGACCATTTCTTGACTGGATTGTTTGTTTCTTGGGTGCTAATGTTGATAAGTTCTTTATAGCTCTTAGATATCAGCCCTTTATCTAATATGTCATTTGCAAATGTCTTCTCCCATTCTGTACATTGTCTTTCAGTTTTGTTGACTGTTTCCTTTGCTGTGCAGAAACTTTTTATCTTGATGAAGTCCCAATAGTTCATTTTTGCTTTTGTTCCCCTTGCCTTTGGAGACATGTCTAGCAAGAAGTTGCCGTGGCTGAAGTTGAAAATATTGCTGCCTGTGTTCTCCTCTAGGATTTCAATGGAAATATTCCTGAGAATATTTCCTATCTCACATTTAGGTCTTTCATTCATTTTTAGTTTGTCTTTTTGTATGGTGTAAGAGAATGGTCCAGTCTCATTCTTCTGCATGGGGCTGTCCATTTTTCTCAACACCTTTTGTTGAAGAGACTATCTTTTTACACTGGGTATTTGTGTCAACTTTGTTAAAGATTAATTGGCCATTGAGTGAGGGTCCATTTATGGGTTCTCTCTTCTGTTCCATTGATCTATGTGTCTGTTATTGTGCCAGTACCATACTGTCTTGATGATTAGAGCTTTGTAATACAGTTTGAAGTCCAGAACTGTGATGCCCCCAACTTAGGTTTTCTTTTTCAACATTACTTTGGCTACAGAGAATTCTCTGGTTCCATACAAATTTTAGGATTGTTTGTTCCAGCTCTGTGAAAAATGTTGATGGTATTTTGATAGATATTGCTTTGAATGTGTAGTTTGCTTTGAGTAGTATAGACATTTTAATAATATTTGCTCTTTCAATCCAGGAGTACAGAATTTTTCCCATTTCTTTGTGTCTTCCTCAATTTCTTTCATAAATGTTCTCTAATTTTCACAGTACAGGTTCTCTGACTCTTTGATTATGTTTATTCTTATGTATCTTATGATTTTTGGTTCAATTGTAAATGGATCAATTCCTTGATTTCTCTTTCTTCTGCTTCATTATTAGTGCATAGAAATGCAACTGACTTCTGTATATTGATTTTATATCCTATGAGTTTGTTGAATTACTTTATCAGATCTAGCAATTTTTTGGTGGAGTTTTTTGAGTTTTCTACGTAGACTGTCATGTCATCTGTGAAAATTTACTTCTTCTTTGCAACATGGGTGCCTTTTATTTCCTTTTGATGTCTGATTGCTGAGGCTAAGACTTCTAGTACTATGTTGAACAACAGTGTTGTGAACATTCCTGTCATATTCCTGACCTTAAGAGAAAAGCTCTGTTTTTTCCCATTGAGGATGATATTCTCAGTAGGTCTTTCATAGATGGCTTTTATGATATTGAGATATGTTCCCTCTATCCCTGCACTTTGAAAAGTTTTTATCAAGGAAGGATGATATATATTTAAGGAGAGGCAAGATGCTGTAAAAGTAGAGTCATCATTTCATCTGGATCCCTTAATTTAGCTGGATAAGTATCAAATCATCCTGAACACCTAGAAATGCAACCTGAGATGTAAGTAAAGAATGGCTGGAACTCTACATGTAGAAAAGTGACCATTTTTTGCAAGGTAGGAGTGCAAAGAAGAGAAACAGGGGCGGATATTATCAGAAAATAAAGGTGAAGGGGTGGGGAGCAGCATTTGTAAGCCAGCTGCAAGAAAGTGATATAGCCCTGGAGCTCACAATTGGGATCTTCAGAAATCTGCTCCTATGAGAGGCTTCTCTGCCTGAAAGGTGCTCAGTGGTGAAGCGGGGCAGAATTCCAGGTGAGACAGTAGGGTCTCAACATTCCCAGAAGCACAGACAGAACAGGGGTGCCTGAGCTGAGCCTTCAGGGTTCCCAAGCACTAGAGTGGAGAAATGGGTTTAGGTCTGCAAACTGGGGAGGAGGCTCAGCTTCTTTTGCCATACACTGCCAACTGGGGGCTGGATTGGGGGACCACTCTCTGTGTTGAGACATGCAAAGGACTGGACACAGCAACCATCTGCCTTCCACTGGGAAAGGTGTACAATCCACCTGGTGAATACTCCTCCAGGTGAATCCACTTCCACTTTCTCCAGGAAGGGCAGAGCCAGTGCACGCACAAACTGGCAAAGGATCCACCTACTGGAACCCTGGAAATTGCACAAATCAATGTCCCTGCATAGGACTTAGAATACCCAAAATAACTTAGACAAAGGACTAAATTGACCTGAGTTCATGTTATCTCATAAAGTATAGTGAATAAGACACTGAAGTACAAAAAAAAAAAAAGTATAATGTGGTAGTGGTATAAAGATAGACTAAAAAAAAAAAAAACAATGGAACAGAACACAGCATCCAGAAATAGACCCATATATCTATATTTATAGATATTATACAGATATAGAGTCAACTCATATTTGACAAAGGAGAAAGACCAGTGCCTCCAGCAAATGGTTCTAGAATGATGGTACAAAAATATATTCACCTCTCAAAAAGAGAATATGCTATAGAATATGCTATTCTATAGTTTACCTCATATACAAAATTTAAACTCAAAATGGGTCATAAAACTAATGTAAAGTCTACAAAATATAAAATTCCTCAAAGAAAACAGAATTCTCAAAATTCCATCATAAGGAACAACTACTTTAAAAAATTAGCAAGAGATTGGAACAGATAATCCCAAGGACGACACACAGAGGCCAATAAGCACATGAGAAGAGGAACAGTTGCAGCTGACGAGGGACAACAGGCATGAGAGGTGCAAGGATTGAGCAAGGACTGAGGTCTTCAGGATCCACCATGGCTCTGTGTGGGGCAGAACCTAGAAGAGTGCAGGAACAGACCTTTGTACATACACACCACATTTTCTTGATACACTCATCCACTGATGGACACAGGTTGTCTCCACTTTCTGGCTACCGAAAATAATGCTGCAATGAACATGGGCTGCAGGTGTCTCTTCAAGAGAGTGATTTAATTTCGTGGGACATATACCGAGAAATAGCTTTGCTGAATCATATTCCTAACTTTCTGAGGACCCTCCACACTGTTTTCGAGAGTGGCTGCACCAGTTTTCATTCGCACCAACAGTGCAAGGGTATTCCCTTTTCTCCACATCCTCCCCAATACTTGTTTCCTGTGTTGTTAATTTAGTCATTCTGGCAGGTTCGAGGTGATATCTCATTGAGGTTTAGTTTCTATTTCCCTGATGATAAGATATGTAGAGCATCTTCTCATGTGTCTGTAGACCATCTGGATGTCTTCCTTGGAGAAAGGTCACATCACATCTTCTACCCATTTTTTTCATTGGCTCATTAGTTTTTGTTTTTCATTTGTTATGCAGCCTTTAAAAAAAAGGAAAATTCTTAACATTTCTGATGACATGGATGGACCTGGAGGACTTTGCACTAAGTGAAATAAGCCAAACACAGCGGGGCAAATAGTGCATGATTCTTCTTAATGAGGCACCTAAAGTAGTTGAACATACAGATGTGCACAATAGGATGATGGTTACTGGAGAAAGACAAAGAGAAGACGGGGAGTTGCTGTTTAAAGGGCATAAAGTAAAAAATAAAATAAAATAATAAAATAGGAGGAGGGGCAAGATGGCGAAAGAGTAGTGTCCCCAAATCACCTGTCCCCACCAAATTACCTAGATAACCTTCAAATCATCCTGAAAATCTATGGATTTGGCCTGAGATTTAAAGAGAGAACAGCTGGAATGCTACAGTGAGAAGAGTTCGCGCTTCTATCAAGGTAGGAAGACAGAAAAAATAAAGAAATAAAAAGGCCTCCAAGGGGGAGGGGCCCCGCGAGGAGCCGGCTAAGGCCGGGGCGAGTACCCCCAGGACAGGAGAGCCCCGTCCCAGAGAAGCAGGAGCTGCACCGACCATCCCGGGTGGAAATGGGCTCGCAGGGAGTTAGAGCAGGACCCAGGAGGGCGGGGATGCCCTCGGGCTCCCGGGGACACTAACAGGCACCTGCGCCCCGGGAGAGTGCGCCGAGCTCCCTAAGGGCTGCAGCGCGCACGGCGGGACCCGGAGCGGCTCGGGGGGGCTCGGGGGCGGCTCCGCGGAGGGGGCTGCGGGGCGGGAGGAGCTCGGGGGGCTCGGGGGCGGCTCCGCGGAGGGGGCTGCGGGGCGGGAGCGCGAATCCAACAGCGCAGGCCCCGGAGCACAGGGCGCCGGGACACAGACCAGGATCCGGCCTCCCCCGGGACAGGCAGAGGCCGGGAGGGCCCAGGACAGCGAGGACGCTCCTGCCCCGAGCAGAGCAGATCAGCGGCCCCGCCGGGAGCCTCCAGGCCCTGCAGACAGAGAGCTCCGGAGTTACTGCGGGGCTGAATCCAGGGCTCCAGAGATGCCGCCGCCACCGTGGTTGTTCCTCCTGGGGCCTCACGGGTTAAACAACCCCCACTGAGCCCTGCACCAGGCAGGGGCCAGAGCAGCTCCCCCAAGTGCTAACACCTGAAAATCAGCACAACAGGCCCCTCCCCCAGAAGACCAGCTAGACGGACAAGTACCAGGAGAAGTCAAGGGACTTAATGTAGACAGAATCAGAGGATACTCCCCCGTGTTTTTTTTTTTTCTTTTTGATTTCTGTTTGCTTCCCCCACCCTTTTTTCCCTTTCTTTCTGTTTCTTTCTCTTTCTCTTTTTCTTCTCTTTTTTTCTTTTTTCTTCCTTTTTTCTTTTTTCTTCTTCTCTTTTCTTTCCTTCTTTCTCTTTTTCTCCTTTTCCTAATACAACTTGTTTTTGACCACTCTGCACTGAACAAAATGACTAGAGGGAAAACCACACCTCAAAAGAAAGAATCAGAAACAGTCCTCTCTCCCATACAATTACAAAATCTGGATTACAATTCAATGTCAGAAAGCCAATTCAGAAGCACTATCATATAGCTACTGGTGGCTCTAGAAAAAAGCAAAAAGGACTCAAGAGACTTCTTGACTGCAGAATTTAGATCCAATCAGGCAGAAATTAAAAATCAATTGAATGAGATGCAATCCAAACTAGAAGTCCTAACAACGAGGGTTAACGAAGTGGAAGAACGAGTGAGTGACATAGAACACAAGTTGATGGCAAAGAGGGAAACTGAGGAAAAAAGAGACAGACAATTAAAACCCCATAAGGTTATATTAAGGGAAATAAACGACAGCCTGAGGAAGAAAAACCTACATTTAATTGGGGTTCCAATTAAGGGCGCCGAAAGGAACAGAGGGCCAGAATATGTATTTGAACAAATCACAGATGAAAACTTTCCTAATCTGGGAAGAGAAACACGCATTCAGATCCAGGAGATAGAGAGATGCCCCCTAAAATCAATAAAAACCGTTCAACACCTCGACGTCTAATAGTTAAGATTGCAAATTCCAAAGATAAAAAGATCCTTAAAGCAGCAAGAGACAAGAAATCCCTGACTTTTATGGGGAGGAGTATTAGGGTAACAGCAGACCCATCACGGAGACCTGGCAGGACAGAAAGGGCTGGCAGGATATATTCAGTGTCCTAAATGAGAAGAACATGCAACCAAGAACACTTTAACCAGCAAGGCTCTCATTCAAAATGGAAGGAGAGATAAAAAGCTTCCAAGACAGGCAGGAACTGAAAGAATATGTGACCTCCAAACCAGCTCTGCAAGAAATTTTAAGGGGGACTCTTAAAATTCCCCTTTAAGAAGAAGTTCAGTGGAACAATCCACAAAAACAAGGACTGAATAGATATCATGATGACACTAAACTCATATCTCTCAATAGTAACTCTGAATGTGAACGGGCTTAATGACCCCATCAAAAGGCGCAGGGTTTCAGACTGGATAAAAAAGCAGGACCCATCTGTTGCTGTCTACAAGAGACTCATTTTAGACAGAAGGACACCTACAGCCTGAAAATAAAAGGTTGGAGAACCATTTACCATTCGAATGGTCCTCAAAAGAAAGCAGGGGTAGCCATCCTTATATCAGATAAACTAAAATTTACCCCAAAGACTGTAGTGAGAGATGAAGAGGGACACTATCTCATACTTAAAGGATCTATTCAACAAGAGGACTTAACAATCCTCAATATATATGCCCCGAATGTGGGAGCTGCCAATTATATCAATCTATTATTAACCAAAGTGAAGAAATACTTAGATAATAATACACTTATACTTGGTGACTTCAATCTAGCTCTTTCTACCCTCTATAGGTCTTCTAAACACAACATCACCAAAGAAATGAGAGCTTTAAATGATACTCTGGACCAGATGGATTTCACAGATATCGACAGAACTTTACATCCAAACTCAACTGAATACACATTCTTCTCAAGTGCACATGGAACTTTTTCCGCAATAGACCACACACTGGGTCACAAATCGGGTCTGAACCGATACCAAAAGATTGGGATCGTCCCCTGCATATTCTCAGACCATAATGCCTTGAAATTAGAACTAAATCACAACAAGAAGTTTGGAAGGACCTCAAACACGTGGAGGTTAAGGACCATCCTGCTAAAAGATGAAAGGGTCAACCAGGAAATTAAGGCAGAATTAAAAAGATTCATGGAAACTAATGAGAATGAAGATACAACCGTTCAAAATCTTTGGGATGCAGCAAAAGCAGTCCTAAGGGGGAAATACATCGCAATACAAGCATCCATTCAAAAACTGGAAAGAACTCAAACACAAAAGCTAACCTTACACATAAAGGAGCTAGAGAAAAAACAGCAGATTGACCCCATGCCCAGCAGAAGAAGAGAGTTATTAAAATTCGAGCAGAACTCAACGAAATCGAGACCAGAAGAACTGTGGAACAGATCCACAGAACCAGGAGTTGGTTCTTTGAAAGAATTAATAAGAGAGATAAACCATTAGCCAACCTTATTAACAAGAAGAGAGAGAAGACTCAAATTAATAAAATCATGAATGAGAAAGGAGAGATCACTACCAACACCAAGGAAATAAAAACGATTTTAAAAACATATTATGAACAGCTATACGCCAATAAATGAGGCAATCTAGAAGAAATGCACGCATTCCTGGAAAGCCACAAACTACCAAAACTGGAACAGGAACAAATAAAAAACCTGAACAGGCCAATAACCAGGGAGGAAATTGAAGCAGTCATCAACAACCTCCCAAGACACAAGAGTCCAGGGCCAGATGGCTTCCCAGGGGAATTCTATCAAACGTTTAAAGAAGAAATTATACCTATTCTATTAAAGCAGTTTGGAAAGATAGAAAGAGTTGGAGTACTTCCAAATTCGTTCTATGAGGCCAGCATCACCTTAATTCCAAAACCAGACAAAGACCCCACCAAAAAGGAGAATTACAGACCAATATCCCTGATGAACATGGATGCAAAAATTCTCAACAAGATACTAGCAAATAGGATCGAACAGCACATTAAGAAAAATATTCACCATGACCAAGTAGGATTTATCCCCGGGACACAAGGCTGGTTCAACACTTGTAAAACAATCCATGTGATTCATCATGTCACCAAGAGAAAAACCAAGAACCATAGGGTCCTCTCATTAGATGCAGAGAAAGCATTTGACAAAATACAGCATCCATTCCTGATCAAAACTCTTCAGAGGGTAGGGATAGAGGGAACTTTCCTCGACATCTTAAAAGCCATCTCCAAAAAGCCCACAGCAAATATCATTCTCAATGGGGAAGCACTGGGAGCCTTTCCCCTAAGATCAGGAACAAGACAGGGATGTCCATTCTCACCACTGCTATTCAACATAGTACTGGAAGTCCTAGCCTCAGCAATCAGACAACAAAAAGACATTAAAGGCATTCAAATTGGCAAAGAAGAAGTCAAACTCTCCTCTTCGCCGATGACATGATGCTCTACATAGAAAACCCAGAAGCCTCCACCCCAAGATTGCTACAACTCATACAGCAATTTGGTAGTGTGGCAGGATACAAAATCAATGCCCAGAAATCAATGGCATTTCTATACACTAACAATGAGACGGAAGAAAGAGAAATTAAGGAGTCAATCCCATTTACAATTGCACCCAAAAGCATAAGATACCTGGGAATAAACCTCACCAAAGAGGTAAAGGATCTATACCCTAAAAACTATAGAACACTTCTGAAAGAAATTGAGGAAGACACAAAGAGATGGAAAAATATTCCATGCTCATGGATTGGCAGAATTAATATTGTGAAAATGTCAATGTCACCCAGGGCAATTTACACGTTTAATGCAATCCCTATCAAAATACCATGGACTTTCTTCAGAGAGGTAGAACAAATTATTTTAAGATTTGTGTGGAATCATAAAAGACCCCGAATAGCCAGGGGAATTTTAAAAAAGAAAACCATATCTGGGGACATCACAATGCCAGATTTCAGGTTGTACTACAAAGCTGTGGTCATCAAGACAGTGTGGTACTGGCACAAATACAGACACATAGATCAATGGAACAGAATAGAGAACCCAGAAGTGGACCCTGAACTTTATGGCCAACTAATATTCGATAAAGGAGGAAAGACTATCCATTGGAAGAAAGACAGTGTCTTCAATAGATGGTGCTGGGAAAATTGGACATCCACATGCAGAAGAATGAAACTAGACCACTGTCTTACACCATACACAAAGATAAACTCAAAATGGATGAAAGATCTAAATGTGAGACAAGATTCCATCAAAATCCTAGAGGAGAACTCAGGCAACACCCTTTTTGAACTTGGCCACAGTAACTTCTTGCAAGATACATCCACGAAGGCAAAAGAAACAAAAGCAAAAATGAACTATTGGGACTTCATCAAGATAAGAAGCTTTTGCACAGCAAAGGATACAGTCAACAAAACTCAAAGACAACCTACAGAATGGGAGAAGAGATTTGCAAATGACATATCAGATAAAGGTCTAGTTTCCAAGATCTATAAAGAACTTCTTAAACTCAACACCAAAGAAACAAACAATCCAATCATGAAATGGGCAAAAGACATGAACAGAAATCTCACAGAGGAAGACATAGACATGGCCAACATGCACATGAGAAAATTCTCTGCATCACTTGCCATCAGGGAAATACAAATCAAATCCACAATGAGATAGATAATAGATTAGATTGATGATTTATAAGATACATAGATCAGTAGATTGATAAGTAGATGGATAGATATACATAGAAATGTCAACCTCAAAAGCTAAACACTAACATTTGTAAGGCAGCAAATGAGTTCATTTGGAAACAGCAGAGGAATTGCAATTCAGGACACACAAAGTGGGAGTAAAGTACCTGTTACGTGGGGGAAGAGGGGTTGAACAAATGCTCATTGGAGGATATGAGAGTTCAAAGTGGAGGTGGCTTCTCATTGGCTACCGGTCATTGAGGACGTGGTGGCTTCTCTTTGGCTGCAGGTGAGGGCAGGTTGCTGCTATCTGGCCAAGAAGCCTTCCCTCTTCCCTGGGGACTATGTAAGGTATGAGGACTGGTAATATGTGAGAGCTTCCCCTTCGTGGAGGATGTTATTTTCAATGAGACTTCTTTCTTTATTGTCACTGGCATGAGATGATAGGTAGGTAGGTAGGTAGATGGATACATAGATAGATGATGATAGATAGATAGATAGATAGATAGATAGATAGATAGATAGATAGATGATAGATAGATAATTTCCTATTGGTTCTGCTTCTCTGGAGTACCTGAACACAAATTGCCCAAAAGAAAGAGGCGGCATGTCCACTCACTCATTCCATCCAGTGTACAAAGAAGAGCACAGCTGAGTGATACCAGGTAAATGACATGGGAAAAGCCAGGGACACAGCAAAGGTGTGCATGATGACAAGTATTAACCCCTGGTCTGCAGATGATGACGTACAGAATGAAGACTACTCTGTGCTTCCATGGCTTTCTTTCTTCTTCAAAGAGTTTGGGGGATGGTGAAATCGAAATACTTAAATAAGAATCCCTCCCCACAGGCAGGATCCTGGGCATGATGATGACATCGTTAGTGAGGTTGGCACATGGCGAACACTGACCTCATTCAGTAATTCCCATCCTCTCCCTCTCCCCACCTATCACTGTAAATCCCTACTTGTATTTTTGGTTTTTTTTTTAAGATTTATTTATTTTAGGGAGGGAACAGCAGTGGAAGAGATTCCTCAAGCAGACTCTGCGCTGAGCAGATTGACTTATTTCACTCAGCATAATACCCTCCAGTTCCATCCACGTGGAAGCAAGTGGTGGGTATTTGTCGTTTCTTTTTTTTTTAATATATTTTTTTAAATTTTTATTTATTTATGATAGTCACAGAGAGAGAGAGAGGCAGAGACATAGGCAGAGGGAGAAGCAGGCTCCATGCACCGGGAGCCCGACGTGGGACTCGATCCCGGGTCTCCAGGATCGCGCCCTGGGCCAAAGGCAGGCGCTAAACCGCTGCGCCACCCAGAGATCCCCGTATTTGTCGTTTCTAATGGCTGAGGAATATTCCATTGTATACATAAACCACATCTTCTTTATCCATTCATCTTTCGATGGACACCGAGGCTCCTTCCACAGTTTGGCTATTTGGACATTGTTGCTAGAAACATCGGGGTGCAGGTGTCCCGGCGTTTCATTGCATCTGAATCTTTGGGGTAAATCCCCAGCAGTGCAATTGCTGGATCGTAGGGCAGGTCTATTTTTAACTCTTTGAGGAACCTCCACACAGTTTTCCAGAGTGGCTGCACCAGGTCACATTCCCACCAACAGTGTAAGAGGGTTCCCTTTTCTCCGCATCCTCTCCAACATTTGTGGTTTCCTGCCTTGTTAATTTTCCCCATTCTCACTGGTCTGAGGTGGTATCTCATTGTGAATTTGATTTGCATTTTCCTGATGGCAAGTGATGCAGAGCATTTTCTCATGTGCATGTTGGCCATGTCTATGTCTTCCTCTGTGAGATTTCTCTTCATGTCTTTTGCCCATTTCATGATTGGATTGTTTGTTTCTTTGCTGTTGAGTTTAAGAAGTTCTTTATAGATCTTGGAAACTAGCCCTTTATCTGATATGTCATTTGCAAATCTCTTCTCCCATCTGTGGGTTGTCTTTTAGTTTTGTTGACTGTATCCTTTGCTGTGCAAAAGCTTCTTATCTTGATGAAGTCCCAATAGTTCATTTTTGCTTTTGTTTCTTTTGCCTTCGTGGATGTATCTTGCAAGAAGTTACTGTGGCCGAGTTCAAAAAGGGTGTTGCCTGTGTTCTCCTCTAGGATTTTGATGGAATCTTGTCTCACATTTAGATCTTTCATCCATTTTGAGTTTCTCTTTGTGTATGGTGAAAGAGAGTGGTCTAGTTTCATTCTTCTGCATGTGGATGTCCAATTTTCCCAGCACCATCTATTGAAGAGACTGTCTTTCTTCCAGTGGATAGTCTTTCCTCCTTTACCGAATATGAGTTGACCATAAAGTTCAGGGTCCATTTCTGGGTTCTCTATTCTGTTCCATTGATCTATGTGTCTGTATTTGTGCCAGTACCACACTGTCTTTATGACCACAGCTTTGTAGTACAACCTGAAATCTGGCATTGTGATGCCCCCAGATATGGTTTTCTTTTTTCTTCTTTTATTTTTTTAAAGATTTTATTTATTTTTTCATCAGAGACAGACAGAGAGAGAGAGAGAGAGAAAGGCAGAGACACAGGCAGAGGGAGAAGCAGGCCCCATGCAAGGACCCCGATGTGGGACACTATCTGGGGATGCCAGCATCACGCCCTGGGCCAAAGGTAGGCGCTAAACCACTGAGCCACCCAGGGATCCCCTGGTTTTCTTTTTCAATATTCCTCTGGCTATTAGGGGTCCCTTCTGATTCCACACAAATCTTAAGATGATTTGTTCCAACTCTCTGAAGAGAGTCCATGGTATTTTGATAGGGATTGCATTAAATGTGTAAATTGCCCTGGGTAGCATTGACATTTTCACAATATTAATTCTTCCAATCCATGAGCATGGAATATTTTTGCATCTCTTTGTGTCTTCCTCAATTTCTTTCCTAAGTGTTCTATAGTTTTTAGGGTATAGATCCTTTACCTCTTTGGTTAGGTTTATTCCTAGGTATCTAATTGTAAATGGGATTGACTCCTTAATTTCTCTTTCTTCAGTCTCATTGTTAGCGTCTAGAAATGCCACTGATTTCTGGGCATTGATTTTGTATCCTGCCGCACTGCCGAATTGCTGTATGAGTTCTAGCAATCTTGGGGTGGAGTCTTTTGGGTTTTCTAGGTACAATATCACATCATCTGCAAAGAGGGAGAGTTGGACTTCTTCTTATGGCAATTCTTTTCTGTGAGAAAGAAAACAAACTAAGGACGAGCCAGTAAGTGGACTCAGGGATCAAACACCATGACATGTTTTGCAGGGCGGTAAGTCAACAAAGTCAACTCACTTGGTTGATGAATAATTGATGGGCTAGCAAACAAAAGTCACAAGGACTGGAACTCATCACAGAACTCAGGATACAGACCTCAAAGGAATTCCAGGTAGGAGGTAACATAGCCCGGGCTCTTCCTGACTCCATCGCAAACAAGCTTCTTCCTCCAGGTAATACTTACAGGTTCTACAAACCAGAAGTGCATCCAGTGGCATCAGGCCTGGGGTTCACTGATCCATCAAAGCAAAGGTGCTGGTCATCCAACTGCCTGCCACTGTGGGGGCGGGGGGTCCAACGCTGGCTCTGGCTGCATCCATCCCTAACCAGGAGTACAGGAGAGAAGGGAGTAAGCATGCCATGTGTCTCTACTGCAACAATTTGCCATCTCTCCTGCCTGAAAACCTGGTGGGGTCCTCATTTTTTTTAAAGATTTTATTTATTTATTCATGAGAGACACAGAGAGAGAGAGAGGGGCAGAGACATAGGCAGAGGGAGAAGCAGGCTCCATGCAGGGAGCCTGATGTGGGACTTGATCCCAGGACTCCAGGATCACGCCCTGGGCCAAAGGCAGACACTCAACTGCTGAGCCACCCAGGGATCCGGGAGTCATTTGTGAAGGGCTCCTCTTAGGTTAGGAGCACCATCCCTCAGTGGCGCATGGCTGCAGGAGGCCAGGCCTGCTTGCGGGCCGAGCCCCACTCTGGGTGAGAAGCTAAGAAGACCTCAGAAGGCTCCGGGAACCGGCAGTGTGCCTTGGCAAGGGCCCATACAGTGGGTTCTGCAGACATCCCTTGGCCTCTGGGAACGAAGGTGTGGGGAGGGTGTGGCTCACACCAGGGAGAGACAGAGCTGCAGGGCCCCCTTTTGTCTGGACAGTGGGATTCCAGTGCACTCCCATCACTTAAGAAGCATATACTTGGACATGCGCCCAGGCCCTTCTCTATTCCGGGAACAGCCTTCCTTTACCCCTCCTGTTATCAATAGGTAGCTATTTTTACTCTCCACAGGGACCTTTCCCCACATTCCTGCAGACAGGAAAAAGCCAACAGCCTCTTCTGGACACAGAGAGGTGCACAGGCCCCTGGAGACCGCGTCGTGGGACTTAATTGCTTGTCCCCGGCCTGCTGCCAGGCGACCTCACAGTCCACCCCATCTCCTTCCCCCCACTGCGGGGAGACTAGCAGGAGGCAGATGAGGATTCTCCCGCCCCAAGGTATGCGGGGGGGGGGGGGGGGGGGGGAGCGGGGGGGGGGGAAGCCCGCAAGCACTGTGGCCCAAGAGCACTAGGTCCTCCCTGGCTTGGGCCCCTGCTCCATCTGGCTCACGCACGCCCTGTGCAGGATCAGCGAGCACTGGAGGGTCTTGTGGGTGCTTTATCTGCTTTGAAGTTGCCTCCCTGAGCCATGCATGCAGGGTTTTCCTGCTCAATGAGTTAGCACACCTCATTTGCACGGTTGCTCCTCTCTGTAGGCAGGAAATCTAAAACCACCTTCTGCTTCCCAGTTATTTAGAGCAGAGCCCTGGAACAAACACGTGAAGTGATACTATATCATTGTTTCTAGCTTCCTACAATGTCTTGATTTCTCAAACACATACTGTGGCCATCTGTCCTGCTTTCCTGTGACTGTGGGTGTACTCATAATGTAAATCATACACACGCAGCAGTAAGGTTGAAGGTCATGTGAAATGATACTGAGTTTCTTGAGAATGCATGGCCCTGGTAACTTGCGAAGATTAAAAACAACATTTTTAGGCAAATTGAACGTGAGTCCATGGAGATGGGATCGGCACGCCACACGTGTGTGTGCATGTGAGTGACAGGGTGGCCTCTGAGGCCATCAGCCCAGTAAGCCTGGGACAGTTTCTTCAGGCAGGAGCCACTGAGCAGACAGGTGCAGGCCAGCAAGTCACTGCCGCCAATTCTCCTTGGGCTCCCAACCAAGGTCCAAAAGACAGCTTTTGTCCCGCTCATGCTTTGGAAATAATTCTGTCCTCCCTGGCACGGCCACCCAGGACTCATCAGCAGCGTGACAGAAAGTTAGCTCATCCACTGCGATGTACATCTAATATATAGCGTAGGCTGTCTTTTCATCCTTAGCTGGCGAGTGGAGTGATTTCACAGTTTTGTAGTGGAATCCTGCCTGTCATTTCCTCTCCAGCCCTTGCTAACAATGTGAAGTGTGGGACTTCCTGCCCATGCATTACGATGCTCCCTGCCCCCCAGAAGCCTGCCCTAAAGCCACACCCTGCAAAGTCATACTGGACCCTCACAAAGCAGCTTCCCCTACAACAGCTCAGAAAGGATGCTAGCACTGTCCCCACTTTTCCAAGACCGAGAAGTGTGCTGGAAAGGAGCTGGGGGGCAGTGGGCTGTGGGCATGGAGACCCCCCCAATCTCAGAGGCCTATTTCCCACGGTATGTGTGGCCAAAGGGATGAAGCTGGGTGTCCTCCTAAACAGGCTCCATTAAACAGGAGTCCTGAGCCCACCCTAAGTATATGACTTCCTGGACCTTGACATCCACATCGGTAAAGGAGATGGATCTCGCACACTTCAATTACGACTATGACGTTTTTGTGCTGCGTACATGAAGCCTCGTCAGCATGGCAGGCACCAGGGACAGAGCAGCAAACAGAACAGGACAAAAAATAAAATCCTTGAAGCCCAACCCCCTATTCTATAAGTGGGAATTTTCACCATTGAGTTTGTTCATAAGTAAGGTGTTCTCTGGTGGTAACTGCTATGAAAATACCGTAGAAGGGGGAGGGGCTGATTTTCAGCGGGGAGGTCAGTGGAAGCCTTGCTGGCAGCAGCTGGGCACACACCTGCCAGAGGTGACCCCAAAATCTGCCAGGCGGAGTAGAGCATAAGAGAGCCTCGAGAGAGCTTGAAATCCCACAGGATCTCCCGCAGGGCCGGAAGGGGCTCCCTGAGGTGCCGCAGGTTCTGACCAAGGCTCGCATGTTCCCACTGCTTTGTCAGCTAATCAACTATAATGACACTTCCTGAATCCTGCAGCCTCAGCGCACCTTCTCCCCACTTCTGGCACATGGGGCAGGCTGTGCGCCTGAGGAACCAAATGTCCCTTCCTCGCCCTGACCCTCAGACCCCAAGGGCCCCTCCGTGGGGCTGTGTCTTCTGCCCAGAGGAGGCTGAGCACCTGTATCCCATGTCCTGAGTCTTCAGGCCAGCTCAGTGCTGGCCCATCCTCCACATCCTCCCTGACGTCCCTTGGGAGGTCCAAGGACGACAGCAAGGATGATACCCACTGGGTCTGTGGGAGGCAGGGGCAGGGGAGGGGTCTGTGCACAAGTAGGTCTCCTGAAGGCCCCCTGAGGGGGGGGTGACGCTCAGGATGACAGGATGGAGTGGGCTGGATGGCCGGCTCTGTGTCCCACCATGCCGTGCACCCCTAAACAAATGGTGGACCTGGGGACCCCCTAGGAGGCTGGCCTGCCATCACTGCCATGCAAGGTTGGGTGTGGCCCACCGTCCGAGCAAGTGTGGCAGAGTATGGTACACTGGGGCACACAGGAGACGATCCTGGAAAAGACTTAGGCACCTCTGTCCATGGAGCAGCACCAGCCCCTGCAAGGACAGGCTGGGGCCTCCACCTCGTTTCTGGGCTCCTGGTCCAGACATGGTCTGTTGTGACATGTCCCTCGGATTCTAGGTCTTAGCTCTTCCCATTCTTTCTAAATGTACTTGTTTGTTTCCTTCCAATGGGTAGACAATAGAACCTCGCAACGATGGAAGTCTGGGCACAGCCCTTGCCTTAGTCGTCTTCCATCCTCTTCCCAGCTTTCCGACAACTGAGGCCTTATAACCTCCTTGACTCCTTGTGATAGCTAATTTCATGTGTCGGCTTGGCCACAACACAGTGCCCAGAAATTAAGCCCAACCCCAGTCTAGATATCACTGCTGAGATTTGTTATGTTGTTGGGGTTTTTTAGACTAATGTCTAAATCACTAGACTCTGAGTAAAGCAGATTACCCTCCATAACGGGGGTGGGCCTCACCCAGTCAGTCGAAGGCTACAGGAGCAAAGACTGAGGTTCCTGAGAAAGAGGGAATTCGGCCTCAGATACTCTTTGGACTCAAGTCCCAACATCAGCTCTTCCTGGGGCTTCATCCCATTAGTTTGTGCTGAATTCAGACTTAACCAGTCCCACAACTGAATGAGCCAGTCCCTCAAGATACAATTAATCTCTCTCCATATATTTCTATATTTAGTAACACACACATCCTACTGGCTCTGTTTCTTGGGAGGACCCCTAAGAGCAACACACTCTTAGAGGCAACATACATATCCCAAGGCTAGATTGAGGATCAGCGTGTTAGTGCTACCATCTCGGGGGACCCTAGACAATGCTCCGCTCGGCCCTAGTGGTCCCACATGACCTGGGACAGCATAGACCTGCTGGGAAAGGCTGGGATGGGATACTTGCCTCTGTGTGTGCCCAGGGCTCTGCTTCCAAGTTCCACAAGGCCTGGTGAGCCCTTGGCATAGGGACATGCCAACAACATCCCAGGATTTTGTGCAAAGTTCCGGGCTTATCCTGGAGGTCACAGCAGACTAGGTTTTCTGTCAGTGGCATCCCTACAGGGACCTTCCGTCTTCCTCTCTGCCCTGCTGTGAAGCAGTATGGAGTGAGCACTGGCCTGTGCCCCACATCCTGGGCAGCTGACCTGTGCAGCCCCTAGGTGGCCAGAGCATGTGAGGGAGCTCCTGGCCCCCTGGGAAGGCCCTGGCAATAGCAGCAGCCTGCACTCTAAGCAGGCCACTCTGGGTGGGCTCCAGGGTGATGGCTGGTCACCAGGAGGGTGAAGCTGGACCAGAAGCCTGGAACTTCCAGTCCCACGTCCACCCCAGGGGCAGGTTCCTCATCCTTTGTGCCTCTTTGATAAAGCTCCCACGGGAATCCCAGGAGCAGGGCATTTGGAGAGCTTCTGGGTTCACACCTCCCAGTGCAGGGAGGGAGGAGCACCCCGAGTCCACAGGGAAGGATGCTCTCATGCTCTGGGCCTCCCAGACCTGGCCCGCATGCTTGTCCACATGACTGCTCATGAGTGTCCTGCATCACGTCCTTCATTGTGCAAGAAACTGGTATGCACCCATGACTGTGTCCCTGGAATCCATGAGCTGCTCCAGCACGTGATGGAATCCGGGGTGGGGGCCATGGGGACCGCCAACCTGCAGTCAACTCAGGCAGTAGTTTTGGGTCCCCAGAGGAACTGCTCCCTGTGCAATTGGCATCTGAATTGGAGGTGGTCCCTTTTGAGCTGTGAGAGTGATGCCTACTCCAGCTCCGCTCAAAACAGAGTGACCTGGAAGACACCAATCTGGTGTCCCAGGGCCTTGCCTGGAGGGGGGTCACAAGCAACCAGTTTCAGAGTACTGAGTGGGGGCACATAGGGCTGGTATCGCAGCAAGAAGGGTGAGAAACATGAGGCAGGTGTCAGAGTGGGTCACATGGGGCCGATGTTGGAGTGCTAAGGGTGGGTCACAGGGGGCAGGTGTCAGAGTGTTGAGGGTGGCTCCTACGGGGCCACATAGGGCTGGTGGGGGCACATAGGGCTGGTATCGCAGCAAGAAGGGTGAGAAGCATGAGGCAGGTGTCAGAGTGGGTCACAGGGGTCAGGTGTCAGAGTGCTGAGGGTGGGTCACAGGGGGCAGGTGTCAGAGTGCTGAGGGTGGGTCACAGGGGGCAGGTGTCAGAGTGCTGAGGGTGGCTTCTACGGGGCAGGTGTCGCAATGCTGAGGGTGGGTCACACGGGGCAGGTGTCGCAATGTTGAGCGTGGGCCACAGGGGTCAGGTGGCAGAGTGCTGAGCGTGGGTCACAGGGGTCAGGTGGCAGAGTCCTGAGCGTGGCTGCCGGGGGAAGTGAAGCCGACACCTAGCACCTGCCTCTTGTGGGTGCTTTCCGCCTGGTGCTCTGAACCGTCCTGCACCCCATCCCTGGGCTCACCCTCCTGTGACCTCCATGTCAGGCGACCTTGCTCTCCTCCTGCCAGTCCCCTATGCCAGCCACAGCTGCCCGCTTGGCTCCGTGAGCAGCACTAGTGGATCGGTTGAAAGGATCCAACATGCATGGGCGCGTGAGTTCAGGAGTACACTCGCACCTGTGTACATAAACATGTAGGACAGAATGTCTGTAGTTCCAAACACCTACGTGTTGAAACCTAACTGCCATGGGATTGTGGTGGCTCTGGAGGAGACAGGGTCCTGATGGTGGAGCCCTGTGATGGGGTCAGTGTCCTCGGGGACCCTCAGAGCTCCACCCACATTACCACCCTGTGCGCCGCTCTGAGAATATGCTGGGGCAGGTCCCCCAAACCTTGTGTCGGCCACACCTTGGTCATGGACACTGGCCTCCTGAACTTGGAGGAACATGTGCTGTGTTCACGCCCTGAGTCCGTCATGGTGTCCCACGCAGGCTGACACATGCATGTGCCTCCACAGACTCATGTGCATCTGGATTCCAGGTCTTACACATGGTACACTGTGCGCCCCTCCTGCTGTGGCCCCTCCAGACCAGCGGACTGGTCCCATAGAGGCAGGACACAGAGCCTGGCCCCCGGCGGGTCCTTACACACTCTGAGGGCCTCCTAGGGTGTGGGATGTTGGGTGCAAGGAGCTGCCCCCATGCACATGCTGCTCCCTCTCCCTTCCACAAGGCCAGGGCAGACATCCTCATCCTAGGGCCAGGAGCAAGGACCAACTGGCAGGTCTGGTGGCTCTGCCTCAACCTGAATGACAATGCCAGCACAGGACACTTGGGGAAGGGACTGAGCCCAAGTCACGCCAGGATCTCGCCCGAGTAGGATGAAACCAGGATGTTGGCCACACTGGCACATGCTGACCGACTGCAGAGACCATGTCTCTGGCAGTGGTCCTGCTGTTGTCATCACTGGCTTTCAGGTGGGCCTGAGGGTGCCGTCTTGGCACGTTGGCATTGACAGAAAACCACTCCACCCTTAAGGAGAATACAGCTGAGCCTCTGAGATCAAACAGGAAGCTCCAGGTTTTCCGTGAACACACTGCGCTCACTAGCGACTCAGCTCCTCGGAATGTCTCCTCCTCTGGGAACAGGGCTTCCTCTGACTGGTCCCTGAAGGAGAGGTGAGGCCCCATCCACGCAAATGCTACTGACTGATAACATTCCCACTTGGGACGTCCTCTGCAGGACACCGGTCTGCAGATTTTAAGGACCCAGGCTTTGGGGCAGCTGTAGGGCCTGATAGAGGGTTTGGCATCAGGGGGTTCCTGGAAGCCATGGAGCATGCAGTTCTCAGGGAGATTATACACAGCAGGGTGGATGGGGTGGGGGCCATGCCGTCAGCGTGTGGGGCTTGGAAATGTGCAGGCCTCCTGAGAAGGCTTCAGGGTGCTGAGCCCAGGTGGGGCACGGGGCCCATGCACCAGGACCCCTCTGTGGCTGGGCCGCAGCCTCCTGCCTCCCGGGCCCACATGCGGTGACATGCAGAGGGCTCTTTCCACCCCCAGACACGGGGAGCCTTGGATTCTTCACAGCACACGAGGCACTTGGTGATTCCCACTCCCCTTCCAGGGCAGGTCTGTGAGGTCCAGCACCCATCCACCCTAGCAGCTGTGCACCAACCCCAGGAGACCACGTGGTGCAAAGTCTGAAACACAGGAGCAGCTGGACATCCTAAAGCCAGGGTGCAGAACTGGATGTGTCCCCACAGGATGCACAGCTGCAGCGCTAACCCTCAGCAGCATGGCTCAGGATGTGGGGCCTTCAGGAGGACATGAGGGGTGGATGAGGTCATGGGATGGGGTCCCTATGCAGGATTGGTATCCTTATGAAGAGGGGCATGGACCAGAGAGCCCACTCTCCTTTCTTCTCTCCCACGCTCCAACAAAAAAGACATCCTGTGAGCGCTCGCCCAGGTGACGGTCGCCTGCAAGCCAAGACAGGGGCCACAGAGGGAGACCTATTTACATCCAGAAATTAGCTTAATATTCAATAGAGACCTACTTTCAGCCTTAGAGAAAGGTGTGACAGTTCTAATTCCAGGTCACCGTGTTCCTAAACCTTTTCTACATGCTTCCCCCTTTATTTCAAATAGTACACAAATGTCCTCAGGACACAAGCCATCTTTCCTTCTTGTGCGACACATCATTGTGTATTTCCTAAAATACTTCCTTCAGGGTTGTTGAGAGATACATCACCGTGTCAGTTGAAGACCCAGGGCATGACGGCTTCATTTACACATGTTCAGCCACAGATACCTGCTCCTATAGATGCAGTAGAAAGAGTAATAATAAGGGAAAGATGTCTCTCTTCGTGACTGGACCTCTTGGGAGCTAACTTGCCTGAATCTTCCCACATAGGTGTCAGCCACAGTCACCACAGGGCACATCACACCTTCGTCCCAACCCGGCCCCCGACCCCACCCCTGGGAACCACAAGTCTGATCTCTTTCTCTCTGAGTTGGAGTCTTTTTCTTCCTTTTCTGTCACATCCCACACATAAGTGAGATCATATGGCATTTGTCTTTGCATAACTTACCTCACTTAGTGTAATGCACTCGAGGTCTCCCTGTGGCTGAATACGATCCCATTGAGTGTGTGTGTTGTGTGTGTGTGTGTATGCACACCTCATTCTCCTTTATCTATTCTCCATCCACGGGCACCTGGGCTGTTTCCTCGTCTTGGCCATTATAAACAATGGTGCCAGGAACACGGGGGTGCAGATAGCCTTTCCTGTTATTGTTTTTGTTACCTTTGGATCTATTCCCCAAACTGCCATTGCTAGGTCATAGGGTAGCTCTATGTGTAACTCCTTGGGGACCCTCCACACTGTTTTCCACAGTACTGCACCAGCCTGCATTCCCACCAGCAGGTAAGAGTTTCCCTTTTCTCCACATCCTCACCAACACCTGTCATTTCCCAACGTGTTAATTTTAGCCATCCTGACAGGTGTGATATGGCATCTCATTGTGGTTTTGATTTGTATTTCCCTGATGGTGAGGGATGTAGAGCATCTTCTCATGTGTCTGCTGGCCATCTGGATGTCTTCTGTTGAAAACATCTATTTGGGTCCTCTGCCCATTTTTTTAATTGGGTTACTGGTGGGGGGGAGGTTGTTTATGTGTTTGTTTCTGTTTCTGCTATTGAGTTGTATGACTTCTTTGTATGTTTTGGATATTCAATCCATTATCTGATACACGGTTTGCAAATATTTTTTTCCTATTCCATAGACTGTCTTTGAATTGTTTAAAAGTGAAGTGATTAACTTTATATGAGTTTCACCCCAATTAAGACACACACACGCGCACACACACACACACACACAACTATGGCAATCCCTTACTCTACAGTTCAATGTGGGGACATTTGCAGGATGGCCCCTGAGTCCCTGTTCCATCAACGTAGATGCCTTCAGGCTCCAATCTCACACATGTCCAGGTTCTCCATATGCTGTGACTGGGTGTCTGGGTTCCCCGTGAGGCATTTTGCCCTAGCAGGAGCTGTCATTCACAGCAATCTCCTGGCCTGTGCCTGCCCTGAGCCTTTCCAACCAACCCGTCTTCTTGGGAACCCGGCCCACCACAAAGAGGGACTCGGGATGCATCACTGGGCCTCTGTGTGTCTACAAAGTGCTTCCCCCCAGACTCACAGGGCATGAGGCGTTTGAAGACAGACACAGGCATCTGGGATTCTATACACATGTGTGGCAGGCAGGAGCTTCTTATCCCCTGGATCCAGACCAGATACCTTCCCAGAGAGTCTGGTCTCTGCCAAAATCTCCTGTGAGGATTCGATTCCATTTCTGATGGATGAGAGCCCATGGTCCCATGACCCTATCATGTAAGGCAATTATCAGTGGGATCCCTGAGGGTGACAAACACGTAGCACTGCTGAGGACTCAGCAACGCACCCACCATGGACAGACAGGCTTAGTTGTTGCACGTCACCCATTAGGCTCTGCTGCTCTGATGGGTCACGTAGCGCCTCCAAGCTCCAATAGCCTCTTCTTAAATGCATGAACACTTGCAGTGGTGTTCTGGCAGCAATGGACTATAGTTCTGGAAACACAGAATGCAACAAAAGCAGGACCAGTGGCAACTGGGAGAAAAAAAATGCAGACTAAAAAAAATGAAGAAATTGTTGCAAGAGAAAAGAAAGTCAGCTGAAACCTACCTACTCAAGGCAGTCTGGCTGCCTGCAGGTGAGACACACAGGTCAGCACAAACTTCTCAGGAAGTTTAGGGTCTGGGCATCTGCCTGCAAGGTGCAGAAGGCATAGCAGCAACCAGGACATAAGGCGCCCAGGAGCACCAGGCAGGAGCAAGGCCCCAGAACAATTTGGGTTCTTTTAAAACTGCTTTTTGGGGGCTGGCAAGTTGACCTGTGGACCTAGGTTTCTTATAGAACTGAGCCAACAGGCACCCATAGATTTCGCAGCCTCTGTCTCCATCCAGAACTGGCCAGTCCGTGGCCCATGTGACTAGAAGATTCTGGAAGAGCTCAGACTGTGTGTGACCCGGCCTGACGGTTGGCAGTCCAGAGGAAGGTCACCTGCAATTTCTGCATCCTGCTAAAACCAGGGGTGGCCCTTGGGCACCAAAATCTATCCTGGAAGCTCACACATTTTCGGGGTTGCATGGGCCGGCCTCCCGCCAGCCAGGGCGTGCGGACTGACGGCACAGGTGGTCTGGGCCCCTCGCCCTCGCCCCTCGGAGAGTAGAGTAGGTCTCACCGCTAGGACCATTTGTGCCAGAGCGTTCCAGGCCATGGCCACGTGGAAAGACCCGGACTCCACCCGCGCGGGGCTCTCCGCTGTGACGCTGACACCACCAGGCGAAAGCACAGGAAGTGGGTAACTGGAAGCACTCCTCCCGAGTCCCTGGCTGCGTCTCAAAATGAAACTGCCAGAGACAGTCACAGGACAAAAACCGACAAACACGTAACCTAAGTTTTACGGGACCGGCAAAGTTCCCAAGAAGAGGAAGCCCCGGAGGAGTCTTGCTGAAGAGGGGCGGCGGCCGGCCGTGGAGGACCAGGGTGGATTCCGTAGGGCTTGTACCGGGGGTGGGGGTAGGGGTGGGGTGGGGTCGGGAGCTCAGCGAGCCGCGGCCCCTGCTCCGAGACAAGAGGTCCGGGCCCAGGGCGGTTGTTAGCTCTTGCGCCAGCCCTGGCCCTCAGACTTTGGCTGCACAAAGGCAGGACAAGAGGGGATGAGGCCGGGAGACCTCTAGCAGCGGCACTGCCTGGATGTTGCGCAGGTCTCCGCCCCGCGCGCAGGCTGAGCATCCAGAGCGAAAAGCGAGCTGCAGGCTGGGCCCCTGGCGGCCGCGGAAGGCGGGCTGCAGGCTGGGCTCCCGGCCGTAGCGGAAGGACCAGGACACCCTCACCGGGCGCACGCCCCGCCTCCCTGCTCCCCGCGGCCGCACTAACGCGAGCCGGGCGCCGGCGAGAAAATATATATACCGGGAGCGCCCGCGGCATGCTGCGCTCACCAATGGGGCGCGGGCTCCGCGCAGTCCGGGAGCCCCATTGGCTGCTCCGCCCCGCAGCCCTTCCAATCAGACGAGACCTGGGCAGTCGCTTAATTTGCATACAGCCCCGGAGCCGCGTCCCTCCGGTGCTGAGGGAGCTCGGGCTGTGAGCTCGGGCTGTGCGGGCCAACCCGGAGCCTCCCGGAGGCCGCCGTCGGCGTGTCAGGCGAAGGGACGGTCCTGTCCTGCCCCGGTGGGGAGGCCGCCTTTCTGCTGGTCGCCGTGCCACGGACGCCTGGCGCCCAGCCCGGCCTCGGGAGCTAAGGGGTGGCACTCCGGGGCCTAGCCCTCAAAATAAAGTCCCTAAAACCAAGGGAAAAAAAGAAGTCTGTGCGCGAGGCAACCCGGAGAGGTTGTCTATGCAGAGGAAGACACCATCCCTGGCCACAGGACAAACTCCGGGGTTCGCGTTGGGACTGAGAATATTTCCAAGATCCCGCTGTCCCCCGTCTGTACCTGTAGCCAATGCGCCCCGTCCTCCGTGACCTTGTATTTAACTTTACCCTCCCACTTGCGCAGAAGTGCCCCATAGAAACTAGACTTTGAAGGTGGCCGCCGCATCCAACTAGTTGACCTACTCAGTTATCTGTTGTGCTGATGTTTTAACCGACATTTCTTCATTCTAAATGATTTCATACTTGTCAACTAGAGTGGTTCACTAGCATGTCCCTCTTCATAATGGACCGGAGTCCGAAAGTAAGGCGAAGGGGTGTGTGGGGCGGGGGGGAAACTTAGTCTTGGTCTCATTTAAATGAGGTCTTCAGCATTAAGAAATGAAGCGCCTCAACTTTGGTGAGCCCCAACACAGGGACCCTGGTGCCTACAGAGCTGCTTTTCTGCTTTCTTCTGCCCAAAAGAACCTCACTTTCTGTAGTCAGGTTTGTCTGGGGCCTTGCCTGAGAAAATGCTAGGCAGGCACTGCTGCAGGTCTTCGGATGCTCTTGGAATAGCCACTGGGCTGTGCCACACTGAGGACAGCCTGGGAAGGGAGGCCCAGGGCAGGGGGCTTTTGGACGCTGCAGCCACTGGGGGTCCCTGCCTGGCTAGAGTCTAAAGACGAGAAGAAGGAAAAAGAAAAGTCCTTCCAAAGTGGAAGTGCACAGCCTCCCAAGGAATGTCACAGTGGGGAGTCCAGAGGATGGTCCCCAGAAATCTGAATGGTGTGGAGCCAGAGCTCCAAGGAAGCTGCAGCACTGAGCCACCAGACTCGTTCACTGGAACCAGTATTCTTTGTTCATTTATGGAAGCCACCCACCTTCTCCAGGGACCAGGCTCCTTACACCCACCCACCCACCCACCCACCGACCCACCCACACACACAGTGTGCCCATTACATGCCTAACTAGCCCCAGGTTACAGAAACCCCAGAGTGCCCTAAACTGCCCTGACCCCCACTGTCTTCCCTGGTGCGCAGTTCTGAGCTAGGGACCCCCATTTCCCTTTCCTACTGCGTCCCCTTGGTTCCTTTTCTCCTGCTTCACTCTTATTCCTCTTGTCCTCATTCTGTCTGTCTGCCACCGACAACAGCTTCCAATGGTCTGTCTGGAGTGGTCATGCAACCACGAATTGTCGTGTGTGCATGCATTTGAAATCTAGGCAAACAGGGCTTGGTCTTATACGTCACTTTATTTTCGTGACTCACCACAGTGCCCTAAGCCACTCCTCTGTGTCACCAGGGCTGTGGACTACTCCATGGCCTCCATCCCCAGTGAGGGGCACTGGTGTCTGCCCTGCCCCCACCTGCCCCCCACCAGGACGGTGCATAGAACACCCACGCGTGCATTGCCCTGTGGCCTGGAGAGGACATCTTGGGAATGCAACACATGCTGGTGGGGTCACTGGGCCACCAATCGTTATGACTTAAATCCCAGGACATCTGGCAGCTGGTGCTACAGAACCCAGCAGCAGTGCAGGGGCCGGGGGTGGGGGTGGGGGTGGGGGGCGGCTCAGGGGCATTCTTTGGAAGCCTGAGGGAACCTCTCCAAGAGCTGGGTGGCTCCAGCCTGCCTGTCCAAGGCATGAAAGTGATGTGACCCTGCCCCACCATGGCTTGCACACCCACCATGGATGCATTGGGGGTGGGGTGAGCACACAGGTCTGCAGAGCTGGGCCCCAGCAATCCCAGTCCCTTGACCTGCCGCCTGTGAGGAGCTGTGCTTCCATCCACCATGGCATCCCCAGATTGGCCTCTCCAGGGACATCTCCACCAGCCTCGGGCAAGCACATCTGGTCAGGGCACCATGTGTGCACATATCAGCAGAACCAGCTCCACAGCCCAGCCTCCCACGCTGGCACCCAGTGGTACTTGGCCCCATCTGGCCCCACCCGTAACAGGGACCCTGGTCCCATCCAACCTCTCAACAAGGGTCAGTCCCAGTCCTGGGCACACCACCCCCCAAAACCATGCTGGCATCTGTGGCACATCAGAGTGGGGCTGAAGCACAGTGTCACAGAGGAGCACAGGGTCCATCAAGGAATTGCTGCTGGGAGGTGACCTCTGAACTGGAGCCCTGGGGTCCCAAGAGCCAGAAGCCACTCCAGGTGCTCTGCCCATGTGAGGTGGGGTGGGGCTTTCTTTGGTCCTCTGCTAGATCTCCTAAGGTCAGTGCAGAGTCTGCAGTGTGGACGCCATGGACCCCATCAGGGCTCTGCACCCCAAGGCCCCAGGGCTTTCCTGGTGGGCCATGCTCCACAGGTGGGGTCATGTGCCAACCCCAGGAAAGCAACACTGTCCCAACTCCATGCCTGGCACCCTTCCTGGACTCTGCCTCCTACCTCGCCCTTCAGCTCACGCTAACCCCTATCCTCCCCCAGATAAACCATCACGGTGAGCACAGCACCTTCCACAGGCTCTGGGAGCTACTTAGGGGTGGGGTCCTTGGCATGGGGTCCCCCCCGACCTCCCAGCTGACCTGACTCTTTAGTCCACAGCCCCTCACCACATCTTGACTCCCAGCCCCTGGGTTTCTCACTTGCGGCCTAAGGCTGGTGGAGGGTCAGATCACCGGCCCTACCCTAGCATCTGAGAACCACAAGGCGGGGGGGCATCTCTCCCTGTGCCACTGTGCTCCACCGTGTGACCACATAGCTCCTCCACTCCCTGTGAAAGGACCCTCCAGGTGATGCCCTGCTCCCCTGGACTGGGAACCCCGAAACAGGCCACAGGTCCCTGCCACCTGCACTGGGACAGTAACAGGAGGTGGAGGGAAAAGCAATAGGCCCTGAATGAAGGAGCCAGAGAGACCCCTGGTCTTGTTGCTCCTCCTCCAGGCAGAGCCCAGCCTGGTTTGCCACCATGTCGTGCTCCTGCGCCCAGCTGGAACATGCAGCAGGCCGCATGCCCAGTCAGGCAGAAAGCCACAGGGAAGCACATGCACCTGCATCCTCAGGCAGAGCTTGCGCAGCCCACCACACGGCTCCTGTACGGTGCAGTTTGTGTGCAGGCTGGAAGGTGATGAAGCTAGCTGGCAGTGCTGGCCCCCAGAAGAGCAGTACTATTTCACGGGGACTAGGGGCCCGCGGCAGAGGGGCATGTGAGGGCCAGCTGGGAGCCTTCACCCCCAGTGCCCAGAGGAGCTACTGAGGGGACAGTGGGCCTGGCGGAGTCAAGGGCCATCTGCATTGGAATGTTCCTGGCCTGCTAGGCCCAGGCCAGGTGGCTACCTCTGGTGCCCGCCCTCCTCTCCCCGACCAGGGTCTAGAACAGGATCACCTCTAGCACTGCCCCTGTTCAGAGGAGTCAGGATTATTTATCAGGATTTCATGGCCATGGTCTTAGGCTCTGCCCACAGAGCACAGGCAGGCCTTCCAGCAGGTCTCCAAGCACAAACTGGGTGGGCAGCTGGACTAGACATAAGCAGGTCTCCCCCTGACGTCATAGCAGAGGCACGGGGCCCATCACGGGGGCCCCCTTTAGGCCCCAGCATGGACACAGGGCCTCCCTGGACACTGGCTGGGCTGTGGAGGAGACAGAAAGGAGGGGCGCCAGGCAAACTGGCTATAGCAAGCCCTCTTTACTGGGCTCCCTGACTGCAGACCAGTGCCGGGCATGCCACCCCCAACATCACAGAAACCAGACGGCCGCACAGGGACGGTGATGGGAGGCCTCCTCTGGAAATGCACCTGCTGACCCTAACTCCGAGCCATCGCGTAGGACACCCAGCCTCCACCGTCTTTAATGGCTCTGAGTCAACATTCCGGGATCCCTCGTCCCCACTGCCTCACTGTCACTTGCATGAATTTACATCGTGCTGCTCCCACAAGTCGTGTTCCCACTACATTCATCTACGGAAGGAAACTGAAGCAGAGGAGGCCAGGAGCAGAGGGAGATGAGACACCTTATCCAGGCCTGGGGGTGACCAGCGCCCTGAACGGTTCCTCTGCCCCAGGAAAAACACTCGGGTCAGCCAAGGACAGGCAGGTTGGCAGGGGTCGGGGAAAGGAGGGTGAGGTTGAGGCAGGTCCAGGTCACCCAGGGGCAGGTGGTGCAGAGAAATGAGCACAGCCATGTGGACACTGGGAGGCAGAGGGGTGACAGCTTCAAGGACACAGTGCCCCAGACACGGACCCCACAAAGTTCCTGAAGACAGAGCTGGCGCTAGAGGTATAGGCTCTGTGGGACCCATGCTGTTGGGGGCTCAAGCCAGAAGCAGGTCTGAGCCGCCTGCCTGCCCTCCCCACCCTGATGCCCTGAGCCTCTTTCCCTGCACATACACCTCATATGTACCCCTAGCAGGTCTGCACATCCAGTGGAACGGCCCCATGGTGGGTGGCTTTTCAATGGGGTGGACGACCCAGGCTGCCCAAGACACTGCCGGCCACGGAGACCCCAGGCCAATGAGACTCGGCGGCAGCGACAAGAGCTTTATGAAGAGTCATGATACACTGGGGTGAACGGTGCCCCGGCTATAGGTCTCTAGGGTCACATGTGTGGAGCCTGGGGAACATGAATGCCCAGAGGAAGAGGGAACAGGGATACTCTCTGGCACAACCCATGGTGGGCACCTGTGGTACACATCCTGCGTGTACACCTAGGAGCAGACCCTCGAAGGTGAAGGATGCTGTGGGTCCAGGAGGCAGCAATGGCGGGCCAGGCCACGGTGGGTGCAGCTTCTGGGGCCTGGAGCCAGCAGAGGGGGCAGGAGCTCACTGCAGGGGGAGGGGAAGGAGGGGGGAGGAGAGACCCAGGCCTTGAGGCGCCCCCAGCTTCTGGCATCTCCCCCAGGCTGGAGCCTCAGTGCAGCCACTCCACCCCTGGGAGCTGATTACTCAGCCGTTCCAGAATTGGAACAGCACCCCAGGGACCTGAAGACAAAAGGGCAGGGGCTGCCAGACCTGCCATAGACAAGGGGTGTTTACAGGCCAGAGTCCCAGAGTCAGTCCTCCCATCCAACCTTGAGCAGGAGCTGCCTGGCTGGTGGGAAGCCCTGTGCCCTAGTGAGTTGCCTCCTCGCCCTCCCTTGGGGTCTGCAGTAAGGGGGTGCCCACCTGGAGCAGCATGCTGAGGCCCAGGTTGCGGTGCCTATGCTCCAGCTCCGACACAGCCTGCAGCAGGGACCCAAAGCGCTCAGCCGGGTCTGAGTCCTCATCCTCCAAGGACCCCTCGTCTTTATCCGCCTCCTGCAGAAAACGCGCCTCTTCCTCGGCAAAGAAGGCCCGCAGCTTCTTGTAGTCGGTGAGGGCTTTCTTCCGGCGGTCCATCACATGTCCCTGCAGGGCAGGAAGCAGACGGCAGGGACACCTGTGCCCCGGGATCCACCCTGGGGCCTCCCGCCCCACTGCTACCCACCCCGGGGAGGGGGGTTTGCTGCAGTGTGCAGCACCCAGCCGCACCCCCACCGATCCGGGTCAGGGCCCACACCCACATCCCCTCCTTGGGTGCGCCCCAGGCCTACGCCACTTGCCTTCCACACGGCTGCAGCAGACTCGGCCTGGCCATGCAGGTCCCGTGCATCGTTCAGGTCTTTTCTCATGATCTCCACCGACCCCTTGTTCTCCTAAAAAGACACGCGGGTCGCTGGTGGACACACAGTCAGAAGGCCCAGGGTCCCCCAGCCAGTCTGGGGACAGGCTCAGTGTGTGATCTTGACCTGTCAGACTCCACAGAAAGGGGCTGCAGGTACCAGAGGGGGGTCTCTGCAGGCCCATTAAGCTCTCTGCAGAAAGAAGCCTGACAAATGCACCTGCTAGGAATACAATCAGGCAACTGGATATGAGACTATCCCGTGGGCTCCCTAGCGTTCCTGTCACCTAGGGTCCCCAGACCCTACACCTGTGGGTTCCCCCAGCAGGAGCATAGCCCAGCTCCAATCCACCCCCAGGGTGCTCAGGGGAGCCCAGGCTGTCTTTAATGACATAATGTGACCCCCCTTTAGGGGGTGTCCCCAGGCCCCCAGCTACAGCCAGACTCTTCCACTGTGGGTTTCTACCTAGGGTCAGGTGCCCCATGCACTGGTCGACTGCAACAGCCAAGCTTTCAGGATGGAGTGGGGAAGCATCTGGGTGAAGGGAGGGGGCACCTGGACCACAGCAGCTGCCAGCCCACGCTTGCCGCCCGGTCCAGCCCGCGGGGGTGGGGCTGCTGCGGGGTGACATCACACGTGGAGGCGGGGCCAACAGATGAACGCCCACCTCGGACGGGGGTAGTGGTAGAACCCTCCGAAAATGGAACAGGGGCTGCGTGTGCGAGGTGGAGGAGGAGAATGGTCCAGGGACGGGAGCGTGCACAGAACGCCCTTCAGGGGTGCGGGATAAGGCGAGGGGGCGATGTCCGGGGATGGGCGAGGGGGAACAAAGCACGTCCTGGGGAAGGGACCCTGGTTGGAGAGAGGACCCGGCACCTTCCGACCGGGCGGGGCGGGGCGGGGCTTGGACGGAGGATCGGACACCATTCTGAAGATTGAGAGGGGAGACAGGATACCGTCCCTCCGGGAGAGGGGCCTGGGTTCCGGATGGGGAGACAGGGAACCCTGGGGGCGGGTGGCAGGATGCCATCTGGAGACAGGGACCCAGGTTCGGAATGGGGGAAGGGAAGCCAGCGGAGGGTGGGGACTGGGAGGCAGGGCAGGGGACAGGGAGCAGAGCAGTCTGGGGCGCGGACCCGGGTTGGAGAGCGGGGACAGGACAACGTCTAAGGGTGAGGGGTGAACGGCTGGGGAGGAGGGGCCGGGCGCCATCCGAGGATGCCGGGGGTCAGAGCACCGGGCGGGGGGCGGGGGGCGCGGGGCAGGGGCCGGGGTGGGGAGGGGGTGCGGGCCACCGTCTGAGGGCGGAGGAGAGGGAAACGGGGCCCCGTCCGGGGCCCTGTCCGGGGCGGCGGCCGGTCCCGCCCGCGCGCACCTTGCCGCGCAGCGCCTTCCTCCAGCGCGGCTCCCACTCGGGCGGCTCGGGCCCCGCGGCCATGCGGCAGGCGGCGCACAGCGGGCCCCCGTCGGCGCGGCACAGCAGCTGCAGGGCCGCCTCGGAGGCCGGGCCGTCGCGCGCGGGCGCCGCGGCCGCCTCCTCGAGCGCCAGCAGCCGGCGGCTGAGGGGCGGGCGGCCGGGCTCCACCGCGCGCTGCCAGCAGTCGTCGGCGCACTCGGGGCACGGGAAGGGCCCGTCCTCCTCGGCCCAAAAGCGCACCACGCACGCCCGGCAGAAGCGGTGGCCGCAGTCGGCGCGCACCGGCTCTCGGGGCGCGCGCTGGCACAGGGCGCAGGCGGCCTCGGCTGGGCCCGCGGGGAGCGCCAGGGCGGCGGCGGCGGGGGCCCTGCGGGCGGGCGCGGCCGGCGGAGAGGCGGCGGGCACGGACCGAGAAGGGCGCTGGGGAGCGCGGCCGCAGGGCACGGCGCGGCGCAGGCCGGGACGCGGACGGCGGCGGGGACGCGCGGGCGGTGACGGAGGGGCGCCGCACGCAGGGTCCTGGCAGCGGTGTGCCTGACGCTCGCGGAGCCCGGCCGGCCGCGCCTCCGCACGAGGTCCTGGCAGGGGTGCGCGCCGCGCTCCGGGGTCCTGGCAGCGGTGCTCCCGCCTCCCGCCTCCCGCCTCCCGCGGGTCGCTCTCCAGTCCGCGGGCCGGCCCGCCTGCCCGCCTTCTCACGGGCCGAAATCTTCCCAGGGTTATCGCTTAGCCCGGAAATGACACCTGGACGAGAGGGAAGCCGTTTTATTTTTATTTAAGACTTTATGTATTTATTCATGAGAGACACGGCGGGAGGGGGAGGGGAGAGCGAGAGAGAGAGGCAGAGGGAGAAGCAGGCTCCACGCAGGGAGCCCGACGTGGGACCCGATCGGCCGTGGGCCAAAGGCAGGCGCTAAACCGCTGAGCCAGCCGGGCTGCCCCTATTTTTTTTTACGAAGATTTCATTATAAAAGTGTTTTTGTAAGCTGCTAGGACCTGAGCTGCGAGCTCCCCGCCCACGCTGGGCTGGGGCTGGGGCTGGGGCTGGGGCTGGGGCTGGGGCTGGGCTGGGGCCGGGCTGAAAACGGCTGACGTGGGACCCCCGCGTGTGCACCGGTTCTGCACGCGCCGCCCCGCCTGGGCCCGCTCCCGGTGCATCCCCTCGACGCGTGGGCCCTCTCCCGGCGCATCCTCTCTGCATGCGGTTCCCCGAGTGTTCCCTCTCCTGCTGCATCCGCTCTGCACGCGCCTCCTCGCGTGAACCGCCCCGCACGGGACCGGTCCTGTCCCCGGGCATAACAGGCCTCCAGCCCACTGTCCCGCGCGTCCCTAGCGGAGGAATCCGGAGGCAGGGAATGAGTATGTCCCATGAGACCCAAAGCTCCAGGATCCCAGACATTTGTTAGCATTTCTTTAGGGGGAAAAATTTGGAGAGAGGAGCAATCTGGTTGGTTGTATTGTGCCCAAGGTTGCGAATCCGAGAAACCACCAAGGAGCCGACACCGATGCAAACACATGAGGGTTTATTAACCAGCTCGAGCTTGGGTCCAAGTACACCCGACACAGCGGAGCAGGGACTTGGACCCCGAGGTGGGCTCCAACTGGGTTTTTATGGGCTGGTCTAGGAGGAAGGTGGGATTTTTCAGTAATGGTGGGGGTGTGAGAGTCTCCAGTAAAGAGGTCTCACAAGCTCTTGCTTCCTTATTCTAATAAGGGCGCGATTTGTTGTTGTTGTTGTTTTTGTTTTTTTCTGTAGCCAGGGAAAGGTAGAGTTCAGTACCTGGTCACAGTAGCCTGGTCGCAGTGGTCTGAGACTGCTACCAAAGCTACAGTGTGCTTGTGCCAATGTTAAACTTGAATGGCCCTAATTTTCTCAGCCTCCACAGTTATTTTCAAAACAAGCAAGCATGCAGTTGAAATAAAAAATTACTGTAACTTAGCACTACATAATTTTTAAGTGTTAAAAAATTAGTTTGTTATTCCATACAGATGCAGATTGTGTTACATTGCTTCCAGTTTTGTGTTATTAAAATTTGGCATAGACCTGAGAATGCATGGAAAGTGTAACTAGCGAAGTAAGGTTAGTTCTGTTCCATAATGGTCAGAAGAAGGCTTCAAACCCAGCGCACCCAATTAGTTGGGTAAACTAAGAACCTAATGGAGATGAGATGCCTGGGTGGCTCAGCTGTTCAGCTTCTGCCTCCCGCTCAGAGCATTATCCCCATGTCCTGGGATGGAGTCCTGCATTGGGCTCCCTGCATGGAGCTTCTCCCTCTGCCTGTGTCTCTGCCTCTCTTTCTCTCTGTCTCTCATGAATAAATAAATAAAACCCTAAACAACAACAACAACAAAAAGAACCTAGTGAAGAGAACAGAGAGAGGAAGGAAGGAGTTCAACAAATTCCATGATATTCAGTGAGTAGAACAGTAAATAGGAACAGGAATGGTCAAAAGCCAAACTTGCAAAGTTTGAACTACAAACATACAAAAGTTCATAAAATTTGGTACAGAAAAAATATAATTGAGAAATAGCCCCTCCCCCCCCATAGGATGTGTCAGTTCACAGAAAAAAACAATTACTGAATAGATTGTTGTGTATGGATAGAGGTTTCTGTGATCTGCTCAGCGGGACTGACCACCTGCACCTGCACATGCACAGGCAGGCTAAGATGTGGTTTGTGAGACTCAGGCTGTGTGCATGATCTTGAGAGACTGGTTATTTAAAATATGTCATCTGGCCTCCAGGTCGGCACCGGCCCTTCTGGTCTGGACACATAGAGCCTCAAATCTTGTCTTGCATCCTGTCCTGCTGCAGGCAGGGCTGGCCCTCCAGGATGGGTTCCAGGAGGGTAGGCAGACACACCTAGCCCAGGATCCTTGAAAATATAGTACATATTGCAGTGAAAATGCAGCTCGCTCTTCCTAGGGGAACAGATGCCTAGCTTCAGACCCCGACATTTGCCCTATAAACACAGCCCTTTGGAGACGGTCAGTTAGAAGTCTTACCTCAGGGGAGGACACGCCACCCAGGGCTCTCAGTGTGGACTCCAGCCTGGCTGTCTCCAGCGGGCTTCCTCAGCTAGTGAGGTTGGATGTTCTGGTACCTGACTTGATGTAGTTCTGTCTTATTCGCATTTGTTGCCTACTATCACCTTCGTCTATGTGTAGCTTCCTTTCCTCTTCTATTAGGTTTCTATATGTGCTGCCAAAGCGAGCAATCTTCTATTAGGTTTCTATATGTTTTCTTTCCTTTTTGAAACCAAATCACAGCTGTTATGAACCTTTTGTTCAGATCATAGATGTGGGGGAAAAATACACTCTGGCCAGGTTAAGAAATAGGAACATAAAATAAGATTTTTCTTCACCATTAAGTTAGCAGACACCCCCCCCAAAAAAAAAAAACCTGGATTTTGCAAATATTGCTTCTGGGAGACAAGGTAGCAATATGTAGTCAGGACCTTCAGAATTTTAATAACCTTTGCAATTTCTTTTTCCAAAATATGATCTATTAAAATAAACCCAAATGGAAATAAAACCTTTCCTGATTTGGCTTGGTTTGGTTTTGAGAAATGTTTGTCACATCACTATTTGGGGAAAAAACCAAAAACCTCAAATTTCCAGTAATAGAGAATGAACAAGTTGTAGTAGTCATCCATCCGAAAATGTGTGCATGAGTTGCATCCCAATGTTTATAGCAGCAATGTCCACAACAGCCAAACAATGGAAAGAGCCCAGATGTCCATCAACAGATGACTGGATAAAGAAGATGTGGTCTATATACACAGTGGGGTATTACTCAGCCATCAAAAAGAATGAAATCCTGTCATTTGCAATGACTTGGGTGAAACTATAGTGTATTATGTTAAGTGAAATAAGTCAGAGAAAGACAAATACCATGATTTCACTCATGTGGAATTTAAGAAAGAAAACAGATGAACATAGGAGAAGGGAAGGAAAAATAAAATCAGATGAAAATTGAGAGACAAACCATAAGAGACTCTTAACTTTGGGAAACAAACTGAGGGTCGCTGGAGGGGAGATGGGTGAGTGATGGGGTACCTGGGTGACAGGCATTAAGGAGAGTACAGGATGTGATGAGCACTGGGTATTATTTGCAACTGATGCATCTCAGAATTCTACCTCTGAAACTGATACATGAAAAAGAGAAAGAGAATGTGTGCATGAGAGACTTCTGGAAATAAGGAGTAGCAAATGTTGCTTCATAGCCCCTAGATCTGCTCCAAATTCCAACGTGGGCTTTTTGCCATCAAGCAATTCTGTGACATCAACTGCATGCTCTAAAATTTAACAATCGTAGTAGCAGAATTCAAATTGTGTTGTATGGGATCCTGACTCCCCAAGACAGGCTCAAAGGTATCACCTGGTATTTGTCCCCCTCCCTCTGCACCCTCCAGGTGAGAGATTCAGGGTTGCTGTATGACAGGGCAAAGCAGCTCTGTGGGCTCTCCCTCATCTTCCTCTAGAACCATCCAGAATATGGAAGACTCCCACTTCCAGGTCAGAGGCAGAAGCAGAGTGATGATCTGAAGTATTGCTCAGAATGACATTCCATAAACACCCCCAGGACAGCAGGACAGTTGCTGGGCTTGGGGGGGTCTTGGATTCCCCCCCCCCCCCACACCTCCCCACCAAAGGGCAGAGGTCCCAATTCAGCTGGCTGGGTTCTGAACCACCTTCCATTCTCTTGAGGTCATGTTCTCAATGGATTAACATGAAATGTGTTGGGATTAAATTGGCAGTGATGAAAAAAAAACAGCATTGTCCATAAGACTGTGCCAAAGTAGTTCGTTTTTTAAGCAACAACAAAAATAGACCATGAGAACAGAAGTAAAGGCATCTGTTTGTGAGCTGGCCTGTCCAGAGCCCAGACCGTCCGGAGCCCAGACCGTCCGGAGCCCGGGAGAGGCCCTGTCCGCTCGGCTGGCGGGGCTGCCCCGAGGCGGCAGGCTGCTGGAGGAGCGCCGCCCCGCGGTCCTGAGGTCCACCTCACGTCTGGGGGACAATTTACTTTAAAACAAAAATCTGACTCGGGGCAAACCCCACAGTAGGCCTGCGGAAAAGGAATCGGAAATTAATTTTTCACTGTCAGGATACCTCCTTGGTGCAGCAGGCTGCGGGGGCGCGGGGCGCACGGAGGGGAGCTGCGGGCCGCGGCGGGGCGGGGCGGGGCAGGGCGGGGCGGGGCGGGGCGCGGTAGACGCGAGCCCGAGGCGAGGGGGAGTTTCCAGCGGCCCGAGACTGGAGAGCCCTGGGGCCGCGCCCGCGCTCTCCCCGGACCACTGCCCCGCAGCTCCGCGGCCTCCTTAGAATCCGTTTACCGAGCGGCTTCCCGCGGCCCGGAAAGGGCGAGAATGGCGCAGCGGAGGGAGCGGCGCGGGCGGCGCTGGGGCGACAGCGGCGGGGCTGGAACAGCGCGGGAGTGGACCTACGACTGCTACGAAACGCCTGCTTTCCTAAGACGGTGGCTCCGAGTTCTCCCGAGGGCGACAGGGGACGTCCGCTGGCCTGTGGTCGGTGGGGCCCGGGTCCTCGGGATTGGGGGTTCCCGCACCGAGCGCCCCTCTGCCGCAGCCCTGGGCTCCCCCGCGGCCGCTGGGCAGGCTGTGTGCTCCTGCCCAGTCAGGTCTTCAGCGGGTCTCCTTGAAGTCCCCTGTTGGGCTCTCAGTCCGGGTCCTTGGGTGGGCATCGGAATCCCTGCATTCTCTGGCAAGAGGCCCTGTGGATCCGGAGCTTGTGGTGGGCTCTCTGTCTCCCTCCCTCCCTCTCTCTCCCTCTCACGCTCACCCAACCCCTCTCTTCCCCCCACTTACCCTTTGTAATAGACCTTGGCTTTGGGAGCCTGGGGAGGTCCTGTGCAGCTTCCCAAGAAGAAGCCTTCAGCCCTTCCCTAGGGGTCTGCACTGTTCTGAGGGTGACATCCCCTGCAAGCCGACTTCTCATGTCCAGGTAGTCTAGCTGCCGTGTCCCTTGAGGCGCCTCCTATGCATCTTCCCAAACCCTGTGCATGGAGACACCATAATTTTCAAGTCTGAAATCTCTGATCACTTATATTTGATTCTGTATTTTGCCTGAGGACAAAGGGATTGCCTCCATTGCCCCTTCAGGCATTGGTGGGGAGACCTAATCATTGGCCTGGGGGGGAGTTTGGGAAGGAGAAAGAAGCGGTGGTTTGCCAAACTAGGTGCTATCTTAGAACAGGAAATAGGGTTCCCCCTCTTCCAAGGATACACATCAGTGGACTGGGGTCCATCTTGGGGAGGCTTGCCAGGCCAAAGAGGTTTACAGGTTAGGGTTGCTTGTCTGATCAGAAACTATAGTGGAGGGTTCCATAGAGACATCTCTGGGTCCCAGGCTCTTCAGGGCAACTTTCAGGGTTCAGCAGGGACACCTCTCGCCCCAAAGGATTGTTACTGTCTCTTGCCTCTAGATGGGCAAGAGGTCACAATTCCATCACCCTACTGGACGGCATGAAACAAAACCCGAGGAAGGCTCCCAGGAAGTGCTAAGTGCCCATACCAGTTTGAACCCAGAATGTGAGGCTGGCCGGCTTGGAATGGCCAACCATTCCTCACACAATCCACCCCACACGTCAGAAGGCAACTTCAGAAGCTCCCCTGCCTCATCTAGAGGTAGCCTCTTCCGTGCCTTCTAGCAGGGATTTGGAGGAGGAAAGGGCTGGAGAGATAGGAGCAATGGGAGGACAGACACAGGCCAGCAGCCCTACAGCCTGGCCACTGGCCTCCCTGGCCCAGGTCCTTTGGGGAAAGTCCCCCACTGGAAGCCACTTACACTTTGGGAGACCCAGATGCTGGAGAAACGCACATCCCCAAGGGGAGAAGCCATCCACTCTCTGCCCCCTGTGCAAAGAGATGGGACATGAGGAGGGAACCTCCTTTGGGGCAGAAGGGACCCCGCCGCCCCTTCTCCATCGCGGGCCCTGGAGTGATGAGAACCCTGAGCCCCTCCTAGCTCCCTCACATGGCTTCACCATCCCAGGGATGGAACCCAAAGTGGCCACTAGGACATAATTGTCTGTTGGATATGGAGCCCCTTCCTCTGGTCCTTGTAGTCTGTGTCACCGGGCTGTCAGTACTCAGATTATGTGCTCTTCAGAAGAGCTCTATAACTGCCAATGAACCACCAATCCTGCGAGTGGACAGCTGTTTATTCCTGTGGTTTTGCTGCTTGGTATATTACCTCCATGTCCTCTCTACTTCCACAGGGCATCTCAAGTGCCCTCAGTAAGTGGGTAAAATCTTCTGGCTGCTCCTGAGTTATATTCTTTTATAATAAACTGATAATCAAGTAAGCAAAATGTTTCTTTTTTTAAGTGTACATAAAATTTAATGTTTTTTTTTATTTAATTTCAGTTTGGCAACGTATAACACCCAGTGCTCATCCCAAGCAGAATGTTTCTCTGGGTTCAGAAGAGACACTGAAAATCAAGGCCATCCAGGTGATGGCCTCCACAAAAGTGGAAGACTACCTTAAATAAATATCGCCTTATTTCCCTTTGGATCTTTCTACTTCAAGAATAATTATTGCCCCACACTGGGATCAAAGAGGGAAAAAATGAGGATAGGAATTTATTAGCAATCAAACAAATTGCAAGTACTGATAAAAGAAAAAGGTGCGTAGGTAACCAATGTAAATTGCAATCATGGTATTATCTGTGGGAGTCCTGCTGCAGAATTCTCTTAAGTTTTCAGAAGCATCCACTTGAAAACTCATTTCCTGTGTGTGTTTAAAGTTGCATTCAAAAAAATAATAAATAAATAAATAAATAAAGTTGCATTCACTGATAAGCTCAGGTAAGCCCAATCACGTCCTATAAGTAGTATTTCTTTTTATTAGAATCTAAATATTTTTAAAAGATTATTTATTTATTTGACAGCACAAGCAGGGGAGCAGCAGGCAGAGGGGGAGGGAGAAGCAGGCTCCCCGCTGGGATCACGACCTAAGCCCAATGCAGGTGTTTAGCTGACTCAGCCACCCAAGTGCCCTGGAATCTAAATATTTTTTAACTCCAATATGATTTTGTTTTTAACTGAAATATTATCTAGCCATATATTATCTAGTGTCCAAGTATATAGAATTTGCCACTAACCTTTGGTTGGTGACTGTAACTTCACCACAGTAGGGACGCAGAACATGGTATCTGGGAATTTAACAAGCTGTTTCACATGACTAAACAGATGGTAAAACTCCCCATGTGCACAAATGAAGTGAGTTCCCTGCTTGCTAGCTGCAGTTCTAAAAGCTAGAGGCCCTTTGCTATATCATTCAGCCCTTGGATTTCTAAGCTTGCTTTGTATCTGATATATTAGTGTCTGAGCAACAGGTGTTCAAATCTGCAACAATGTGGATTTGGATTTACCCATTCCACCAAATTTTGAGCAGCTGGTATATTTCATGATGGAATGAGGTGCCTCTGTGCTGAAGATTATAGTGTTCATTGTGCTAGAATGTGATGTCCTTCTTTGATATTTTTTTAACCAAGTTTTACCTTAAATTCTTTGTTGCCAGAGCTTAAGATAAAAACATGGGAGAAGGAGAGCCTTGGTGGCTCTGTGAGTGGAGCATCTGCCTTCAGCTCAGGTCTGAGTCCTCCATCAGGCTCCCTCTTAGCAGGACCCTGCTTCTCCCTCTCCCTCTGCTGCTCCCCCTGCTTGTGCCCTCTCGCTCTCTATCAAATAAATAGATAAGATCTTTTTTAAAAAAAAATGGTAGAGAGTGAGAGATACTGGAAGCACCTAGAAGTAATTTATACTGAAGTTACTGCATGTTAACATGTGGGACCCAGATGAGCTTTACTTAAAAGGAAATGTTTCTTTAAACTCATACATGGGGCAGAGGGAGGAACTACCCATTTGTTATGGGTTTGTTGTATCCAACAAAAAGATAACCTGAAATGTAGAAGTCCTACCCCTGGAACCTGTCATTGTGACCTCACTTGGAAAGAAGTTCTTGGTAGACACAACCAGGTTAAGATGGTGTCCTACTGGACTCATGTGGCCCTAAGCCAATAACTGGTGTCCTTTTAAGAGGGGAACTTGGACCAAACACCAGGGGGTGGGGTGGGGAGGCCACGTGATGGTGGAGACAGAGCTTGCTGTGATGGCAGCCAGGAGACGCTACAAGAGGCACAGAATATGCACAGGGAACCTGCAGCACCACCCTGATCTCAGACTGCAGGCCTCCAGAACCATGACAGTCAACATGTGCTACTTCAAGGCACCTGCTTTGTGGTAATTTGTTGTGGACACTGAACATACCATCCAACTCAGTCTTGAAGGAAGAGTACACTGAAGTAAACATGAAGAGAAAAATAGATATAAATGCAGAAATCATTAAGCAGAAAAAATAAAGCAACGCATTACAATGCAAACTCTTTAAATCTATGATTATATTCACCTAATGGAGGAGGAATGAAGTTCTGCATTAATTGTGATTTTTTTTTTTTTTTAACAAGGAAGAAGTCAGTACTGAGATACAGAGAAAACTTAGTGATGTAAAGGTCCTGTCCTAAGTGGATATAACTCAAGATGAAGCAGTCACCGGTCGCAGGACCAAATACCATGAAATTCACAGACAAAAATGTAGGACGGTATGCTTGTTACCCAGAGGCACAGAATAACTTCAACAAACTCGGAAAGCACAGAATGAAGGCAAAAACTGGAACAAATGACAGGAGAATTAAGGACATTCATCCTCTTAGTGATTCTATATTGAGTATCTGAAAGTTGCTAAGAGAATAGATTTTCAAAGTTCTCATCACAAGAAGATAAAATCTGTCACCATATGGGCAGATGCATGTTAGCCAGACATCCCGTGGTCATCATTTCGCAGTCTATCCAAACACTGAAGCACGATGTTGTACACCGAGACCGACAGTGTTTCTGTCGAATATACCTCAGTGAGAAAGAATAATAAAAGTCTGTCCCATTGAGGATACTTTGACAAAGTTGACAAACTGGAGACAGATGAAAGGCAAATCTCAGGCCAAATCCTCGAGAAGGGATTAACATGGAGAGAATGCCAGAAACTCTTGCAAATCAACAAAATGGGAACAAGAGCGAAAAAATAAGCCAAGGGCAGGACTTTGGTTTGCAGACTAGGATACTCTAAAGGAAGTGGGTGCAGATGGTCATGCTTGCTCCGGTACTGAAGTCACCAGAGAAATGCAGATTTATGCGACAATGAGAGACCAGCTTGTACCTTGATAAGACCAACAAAAATAGAGAAACTGTATGATGTCAGGATTGGCAAGGCTATGTGGATGGAGGAGAGAGGATAGCCTGGGACAGTGCTTCCTCCCGGGTCCCCCTGAGTCTCACATGACAGTGACACACGCTTCTGAGAATGTGTGGCTTCCCTGGCTTCAAGCAAGGCTGCAACACCAGCTGGAGCTCCTACCGCACACTCAATTCTGACGCTGTCTATATGGACTCCACAGGTTCGGGGCTAGTCCCCCAAGGCCATCCCCATTCCAAATGGCAAGTCCAAGTGTCACAAGTGCTTCTGACCAATGGGCAGAGGCTCCCACGGCCCCCTCCTCGGGCTCCAGTCATTTGCTGGAGTGGTTCACAGAGCTCAGGGAAATATTTCACTTGCTAGCTTCCTGGTTTATTATTTTAAAAAGTGTGACTCGGGGACAGCCAGATGGAGGAGACACAAGGGCTAGGCTAGGGGGTAGGGGCGCAGAGCTCCCGTGCCTCTCGGGGCACGTCACTGCTGTAACCTGCATGCTGACAAGCATATGGACTGAACCCAAAAGGTGCTGCCTTGGACCTCGCTCCTCCTCCAGACTCAGATCCACCTGCCAAATTTCTTCTAAAACTCCTAAAATTTTGTCTCACGCACAAATACAATGGCCTGTGTAGGTCAAAACAGACATTTATTGTCTCCGGTTCCCGGCGGCTGGGAGTCTGCGCTCTGGGCATGGGCAGGGCTCATTCCTCTCGAAGCCTCCCTCCCTCGACATGTAGATGGCCCTCTGCTCCCAGTGTCCTCACCTGCCATCCCTATGCGCGTCTGCATCCTGATCTCATAAGGACACCAGTCCTGTAGGTTAGGACCTACCATAGTGAGCTCGTTTTACCTTCATCACATGTTTCAGGATCCACTTACCAAGCATAGTCACTCCAAGGTCCTGGGGGTGGGCGGGGGGATTTGGGGGGAACAGAATCAGCTGCTGTCACACTCCAGCCCTGATGGCGGGCAAGAATACCAACATACTTCCTTCCCAGCTCCATTTGGGAAAGGGGGATTCTTACTCCAAGGATAACATGCTGACCCATGTGGATAACAGTTATATCTCCAGAGACAGCACACCTGAGGGACACGCAGGTGGACAGCTCAGCTGTAGACCGGGAGACCCGAGGAGCGGTGGGTCACGAGCACAGGCCTCCAGTTCTGATCTGTTCCTCAAGAACCAGGCCCTGGGCTGCATGCCCCAGACCACCCATCTCTTACCACCACCGTCCAGCACAGGCTTGACCTCCTGGGTCACGTTCCCAGAGCACAAGGACTCCTGGACAAACGTGAAGAGAAGAGGGACACCCAGGGTGGACTAGACCCTGGAAACCCCCAGAAGTAGCCCCCATTGCAGGAGAAGGAGGACAGGGAGCCCTGGAAGGAAGAACACCGCAGGTACCAGGAATCACAGCGCCCCTAGTGCCCGCAGCCTGGTGCCCTGACATCTGCAAGGACTGCTGGGTGGGGCTGGCCAGTCCTCCAGACTGGAAACCTAAATCCAGGACCATGCCTTCGGCCTGCACACTCACCCACGCAGAGCCCACATGCTCACCGGCTGCCACCTCGGCCCGCGTCGCCGCAGACAGGTGCTGGACGGTGGGGCAGCCGTGCTCCCCAGAGCCCCTGACATACCAAGCTGGCCACCCGCCAGCTGGCCAGCTCTGCCTGCTTTCACCATCCTGGTAGAAACCACAGGGAAGGCCTTGCCTACACTTCCCCAGCCCTCTGCCTCCTGGGCCCAGAGCTGCTCCACTGTGTGGCCCTACATGTGCCTTGGGCACCTTCCTCTGCCTCTGCTGACCTGGGCACACCTGAGTGACAGTAGTAAGACCCCTGTATGTTCAAGCAGCAAGGAGAGGCCCGGCAAGAGTCAGCAGAGACCACAACTGGCTGCCAGGTCAGGATTTTTTTTTTTTTTTTTCAGCTCAGGATTTTGGGCGGATGTCCAAGGGCCATGGAGATAGGCAGGGCTCACACAGGAGGGGGGTGTGAGCAGGCTCTGAACACGAGGTGGCAGGGAGGCCAGAGGACAGGTTTTTCTACCTTTCTGGCTGTGGCAGCAGAATGCAGCCCCTTTGTGTGATCGGAGGAAGTTGCAAAAGGCATTAAAACCTCTTACCTGTAAAGACAGTGACTGGTTGGGGGAAGAAACAAGCCATTGAAAGAAAATGAGTATCAACCTGCAGACAGAGGCAAGTTGGAATCAACAGAGCATTGGTGTCCTTGGGAAAGAACTGGAGTTTTCCGTGAAGAGGTACCAGGAAAGCTAGAGCTGCTGGTGGTGTTAGAATCACGGGTGGGAACAGTGGCCAAGCAACCAACGAAAAGGAAAGCCTGCCTGCCTAAGGGGGAAGAAACCATGGGGGTTCTACAGGTGGGCGGGCAGTCCAGGCCCGGAGGGGGCACAGGATGTGGGCAGGTACCTGCTGGACCCATACAGGTGGCATGGCAGCAGGGACCCGAAGGCAACCAAGGCAGTAGCCGACAGCAACCGGGCCCCTATGTTCCCAGTGCCCCTGAAAAGCCACTTGGGGAGACCGTTCCCACTGCGGAGAAGTGACAGAAGGTTCTGTTCGGTATGAGAATTTACTGGGTATTCCAGCAGAGGGCTGACCATGGATGCAGGACACGACCCGAGCCTCTGAGGGCTACCTGGTGGCAGCCCGGTGCCCAGTCCAGGCTGACCTAGCATCCAGAATTCCAATCCTGAACCTCCATCGGCACCCACTCCCAAATGTGTCTGAGAAGCTCCATCTCTCCCAAGACGATGAAAGAAGAGCCAAGATCGTTGGGAAAACCATACAAGTCACTTAATTGGTGCCACCAGTAGCTCTCAGAAGAGAGTTCCAACCCGGGTGACCCTCTCCAGCTGGCCACCCATGGGTGCGGCACATGCTGGGGGCCCCTGGGGGGACAGGGACCCTCTGGGCGGCGATGCAGGGGTGCAGAGGTGTGGGCTTGCAGGGCTACCCGGCACAGGCCTCAGAAGTGCAGGCGGGGCAGGAGGCGCAGAGGTTGGGGGCAGGTGTGCAGGTGGGGCAGGAGGCGCAGAGGTGGGGAGCAGAGGACCCCCTCACGGCCCCCCCAGTTCATGCAGTCCCGGGAGCCCCCCACCCCTCTCCGGAGCAGGAGATTCATTGGAACAGCCCATCTCCATCGATGAATGCAAACTTCCTCCTCCTGGATTGGCCAAGGCGCCTTCTGGTGCTTTCCGAATCTTCCCTTGATGCCATTGCCTTTGCTGCACCCCCTCCCCCCACCCAGTTTGGTTTCTGAGCTTCGAATTGTTTGTATGTTATTCACCTTTGCTCCGTAATGTTTTCACCCCATCTTTGGATCCTCTCGTGATTCCCAGGCAGTGGGTGACATGGGCTATGTGGCTGTCCAGGAGGTAAGGGGGGACCTAGGACTGAGCTGTGCGGGCCTGGGGTCCTCAGGGAGGTCTTGTGGGGGAAGCTGGGGCGTGCCCAGACCCCTCCCTGCACCATCCTGGCCTCCCCCACCCAATCTCCCTTATGACCCTCCCACCCTCCGCCCTCCCCTCCTAGACCCCCCCACCCATCCACCACCCATCCTCCCGACCCCGCACCCCCAGGTCCCCTCCCATGCCCCCATCTCCCTTTCCTACCCCTCCTGCCCATCCCTCCACAGCTTTCCCTTCCCTGATCCAGACCACATCTACCAAAATCTCAAATGTATAAATATATAACGTATGGAAAAATCATTCTCATAAAATCTCAAGTTTTGTGAATTGACACACGTGTGTTCTGTTTTCTATTTGTCCTCTGTTAAAAGGTAAATTGAGGCCTACTGAAAATGTTAAGAATTTACTTGAGCAGGGACACCTGGGTGGCTCCAGGCGTGATCCTGGGGTCCTAGGATTGAGTCCCACATCGGGCTCCCCATGGGGAGCCTGCTTCTCCCTGTGCCGGTGTCTCTGCCTCTCTCCATGTCTCTCATGAATAAATAAATAAAATCTTAGGAAAAAGAAAATAGAATTTACTTGAGAAAACACTGATTGGAACTGGGGGGTATCCAGTCTAGCAGAGAGCCCTAGAAGATCAAGGACTCAGAGGACAATGGGGTGGGAACTAGGAAGTCATCCTGGGGCAGAAAGCAGGACATTACAAGGACATCTTCCTCTGGAGAGGGACCTGTGTGGCCTATCTTTAAGTCTCAGTTTGGTGACCTGGGGCTGGGCATAAGGGACTCCACCTGAGGCCTGCTGTCTTGTTTTCACAATCAACCCCCCCAGACCCCAGCTTAACTGAGAGACCCAGTCAGAATGCGGGGCAGGAGCACCACTCTCCATTCCAGAAGGTGTCTTGTGTTGGGGTTTTGTTTGTTTTTTCCTCTGTGATATTCCCAGGCCACTATTCTGGGCTCACATTTTTTTAAATTGCTCATTCTCTTTGTCCTTTTCTGACATTAAAAAAAAAAATTTTATGTATTTATTCATGAGAGACACAGAATGAAGCAGAGACATAGGCAGAGGGAGAAGCAGGGTCCCCATAGGGAGCCCAATGTGGGACACGATCCCAGGACCCCAGGGTCATGCCCTGAGCCGAAGGCAGATGCTCAACCGCTGAGCCGCCCAGGCATCCCTGTTTCATAGTTAGTAGACATGTATTCTCCTCATATCAGCTTTCCCATGTGGCACCAAACATGTTTACTACGAGACCCAAATAGCCTTCATCCTTCTGTAAAGAGAAGCCAGAAGTAGACAAATCTATGTTCAGTAATTCACATCTCTGTGGTTTCTCTTTAAAAAAAAAAAAAAGATTTTACTTATTTATTCATGAGAGACACAGAGAAGGAGAGAGGCAAAGACACAAGCAGAGGGAGAAGCAGGCTCCATGCAGGGAGCTCAACATGGGACTCGATCCCGGGTTTCCAGGATCACGCCCTAGGCTGAAGGCGGCGCTAAACTGCTGAGCCACCTGGGGTTGCCCTGTGGTTTCTCATATTTAGAAATGATCTGGATTTTCAGTGAACACCCATCATTCAACTTATCTCAGTATCACTGTAAGGTTTCTGACTGCCAAAAAGGACTTGGAAGCTATTTTTAAGTAGATGTACCATAAAGTGTAATAAGTGTTGAAAAGCTCATTTATAAAGCCTTGTCTTATTTGCATCCACTTGCTCTTAAGCATTATGGTTGGATTAGCCATGACAACCTTACAAGATATTCAGCAGCTCCCCATTATCTAAATTCTGTAAAAGAAATAACATGAGCGTATTTAGTAAACCGAGGTAGAGTAAAAGTATCATATTTAATGCCGTCAACTCTAAAGAAATGCCTTTTTAAGTGAAAGCAATAAAACTTAAGCTGGCTTGTAATTACCAATGATGATCCTGGATCGCATGAAGTTGAAAAATACATGGCTTAGTTTGTATATTTTTGAGAGTGTACTTCATCTCTATCAACGCTTGTTTGCTTTTCGGCCCATTAACCAGAGCGGCTTATAAACTGACTTTGGCACCACTCTCCAGAAGTAGAGATCCATCACATGTTTGTAACACGCATACACAGACGTACATAAATGCACACACATATACAAACAGATCTTATGGTTTTCAACTTAAAATTTTAACCATGAAGTAGGTAGGATCATGTAAACTCACTAGTTGATAAGGGAACAGGTGTTTCTGGCAGATGTTGGGATTGTGGGCTCGGAGGGCAGATTGCCAATACTTTACACTAACACCTGCGGGAGAGACTGCCAAGGTTTATATTTGCCCTGGACAAGTAATCTCAGGGCAGCTGTGGACTTGGTTTGGGGCAAAAGAATGTTTATAACGGTTTGTGTTTTATTTTTTTTATAAATTTATTTTTTATTGGTGTTCAATTTGCCAACATTTAGAATAACACCCAGTGTTCATCCCGTCAAGTGCCCCCCTCAGTGCCCATCACCCATTCACCCCCACCCCCCGCCCACCTCCCCTTCCACCACCCCTGTTCGTTTCCCAGAGTTAGGAGTCTTTCATGTTCTGTCTCCCTTTCTGATATTTCCACTCATTTTTTCTCCTTACACCTTTATTCCCTTTCACTGTTTTTTATGTTTTTTAAACAGCTCCCTTCCCCTCTTTCCCTTTGAGTCTCTGGGGTTCTGTAGGCAGCGTTTGGATAACCTCCTGGGGTGTCTCTGTTTCAAGGACAAGGTAAGACTATCATCTCAAGGGACAGAAGACAGAAAGGAAGTTTCCTCCTAGGAGTTTGGGGTGTGTTTGCCTATTATCAGAACTCTAGGGTAATGATTATTTTAATTTTTCCTTCAGAGCAGGACAGTTCTGCTTCCAAAGTCCTGATCTTTTACAGTGTCTGCAGGCTTCTTGAGATGAATAGAGGACATTCGGGAATCATAAAGGCAGGTGGTTCCTGAATTGTTTCTAGAGCTGTATTTCTGGTTTTGCAAAGACTTGTCAGATAAGGAGAGTGGTTTTTAGTTCCCCAAAGAGGTGTGTTACAGCCTGAGTGACATCAAGGGGCTGCCCCAGCCATGCAAGCAACTGCACTACCCTCAGTTTGCTTATTGATGTCAGGGAGATCCCCCAACTACAATGGGAAGCAACAGACCCCTATGTTCAGGATTTACAGCTGTGAGTCTTTGGAACATTTCAGCAAATCCTTCCCTAAAAGGCCTCCAGACAAATAGACTCCAAGCTGAGCTCAAGCCCAATGCGGGACTTGATCTCAGGACCCCAAGATTGTGACTTGAGCCTGAATCAAGAATTGGTCACCCAACCAACTGAGCCAGCCAGGTGCCCCTAAAGTTCATTTCTCTATAGTCCTATCCTCCCAATGAGAATTCAACTAGTCTCACTATTTCAACTATTTGCTTGACAAAGATTTCCCAGGCTGGCATAAGGGTTTAGACTAGGTAGTAGTAAAATACATTTGGAAAAACTAAACAAGGTCAAATTTGAAAATCTTTGCATTTGCCTGTACAGTTATATAACAATAAAGGAAGGCATTTAAAGGTTAGCCCAGCTAGCAATGGACTAAAATGGGAAGAAAAAGGATCAATGGCAGGAAGGTCATCTAGATGTTACCAAAGCCAACTTTTGATTATTCTTCCTTGCTGCTTTTAGGACCTTTATTATGGAAACTAAAACCCCCACGGTAATGACCAAATTTGTAAATATTTTACATCTAAATCTAATTCATATTCCAAATTTTACTATCTCTGACCCTCCACCTCTTCTCTCCCGCTCTGACGCTCCAAGGATCAAAGGGCCATTTAAACAGGAACATCACTCTGAGCTAATTGTCCAACTCCTGGGTTCAGCTCAGGTCATGAGCTCAGGGTCCTGGGATAGAGCCCCTTGTTGGGAAAAAAAAAAACCCTGCTCAGCAGGGGGTCTGCCCCCCCCCCCCGCCACTAGTGCATTCTCTAAAATAAATAAATCTGTAAAAAAAAAAACAAAAACAAAAAACCCAAAACAACTTTTTAAGCCAGTTATAAAATAAATCATGGAGACAATATATAATATGATGAACTACAGTTAACAACACAGTAGAGCATATTTGCTTTGTTTTTTTAAGATTTTGTTTGTTTGTTCATGAGAGACACAGAGAGAGAGAGGCGGAGACGTGGGCAGTGGGAGAGGCAGGCACCATGCAGGGAGCCCAACATGAGACTCTACCCCAGGACTCCGGGATCATGCCCTGGGCTGAAGGCAGATGCTAAACGACTGAGCTACCCAGGCGTCCCAGTAGAGCATATTTGAAAGTTGCTAAGAGAGATGTTGTAAGTTCTCATCAAAAGAAAAAAAAATTGTAACTGTGCGGTGACAGATGATATCTAGACTTATTGTGATCATTGGTAATATATACAAACATTTAAAAAAAAAAAAGGCCTCCAGATGATCTTCTTTCTCTCTGGGTATGTGGTTTTATTTTAACTTAACAGACAGAAGTCTTAAACAAAACTTCCTCCCAGACTCCAAATATCAGCTTCCAGTTTGCCAACCTGGGACCACAGAGCCATGCGAAAAAGAAAAATCTTTTAAAATATCTTGTCAGCTATATCATACTTAAAGGATCTATCCAAAAGAGGACCTAACAATCATCAATATATATACCCTGAATGTGGGAGCTGCCTTATATATATCAATCAATTAATAACCAAAGTTAAGACATACTTAGATAATAATACACTTATACTTGGTGACTTCAATCTAGCGCTTTCTACACTCGATAGGTCTTTGAAGCACAACATCTCCAAAGAAAAAAAGAGCTTTAAATGATACACTGGACCAGATGGATTTCACAGATATCTACAGAACTTTACATCCAAATGCAACTGAATACACATTCTTCTCAAGTGCACATGGAACTTTCTCCAGAATAGACCACATACTGGGTCACAAATCGGGTCTGAACTGATACCAAAAGATTGGGATTGTCCCCTGCGTATTCTCAGACCATAATGCTTTGAAATTAGAACTAAATCACAACAGGAAGTTGTGAAGGACTTCAAACACGAGGAGCTTAAGGTCCATCCTGCTAAAAGATGAAAGGGTCAACCAGGAAATTAAGGAAGAATTAAAAAAATTCATGGAAACTAATGAGAATGAAGATACAACCGTTCAAAATCTTTGGGATACAGCAAAAGCAGACCTGAGGGGGAAATACATCGCAATACAAATTATTTTTTTATCCAAAAACTGGAAAGAACTCAAATACAAAAGCTAACCTTACACATAAAGGAGCTAGAGAAAAAAACAGCAAATAGATTCTACACCCAGCAGAAGAAGAGAGTTAATAAAGATTCGAGCAGAAATCAATGAAATCAAGACCAGAAGAACTGTGGAACAGATCAACAAAACCGGGAGTTGGTTCTTTGAAAGAATTAATAAGGTAGATAAACCATTAGCCAGCCTTATTAACAAGAAGAGAGAGAAGACTCAAATTAATAAAATCATGAATGAGAAAGGAGAGATCACTACCAACACCAAGGAAATACAAACGATTTTAAAAACATATTATGAACAGCTATACGCCAATAAATTAGGCAATCTAGAAGAAATGGATGCATTTCTGGAAAGACACAAAGTACCAAAACTGGAACAGGAAGAAATAGAAAACCTGAAAGGGCAATAACCAGGGAGGAAATTGAAGCAGTCATCAACAACCTCCCAAGACACAAAAGTCCAGGGCCAGATGGCTTCCCTGGGGAATTCTATCAAACGGTTAAAGAAGACCATACCTATTCTACTAAAGCTGTTTGGAAAGATAGAAAGAGATGGAGTACTTCCAAACTTGTTCTATGAAGCCAGTATCACCTTAATTCGAAAACCAGACAAAGACCCCGCCAAAAAGGAGAATTACAGACCAATATCCCTGATGAACATGGATGCAAAAATTCTCAACAAGATACTAGCCAATAGGAGCCAACAGTACATTAAGAAAATTATTCACCACGACCAAGTAGGATTTATCCCCAGGAAACAAAGCTGGTTCAACACTCGTAAAGCAATCCATGTGATTCATCATATCAGCAAGAGAAAAACCAAGAATCATAGGATCCTCTCATTAGATGCAGAGAAAGCATTTGACAAAATACAGCATCCATTCCTGCTCAAAACTCTTTAGAGTGGAGGGATAGAGGGAACATTCCTCAACATCTTAAAAGCCATCTACGAAAAGCCCACAGCAAATATCATTCTCAATGGGGAAGCACTGGGAGCCTTTCCCTTAAGATCAGGAACAAGACAGGGATGTCCACTCTCACCACTGCTATTCAACATAGTACTGGAAGTCCTAGCCTCAGCAATCAGACAACAAAAAGACATTAAAGGCATTCAAATTGGCAAAGAAGAAGTCAAACTCTCCCTCATCGCCGATGACATGATACTCTACGTAGAAAATCCAAAAGCCTCCACCCCAAGATTGCTAGAACTCATACAGCAATTCGGCAGTGTGGCAGGATACAAAATCAATGCCCAGCAGTCAGTGGCATTTCTATACACTAACAATCAGACGGAAGAAAGAGAAATTAAGGATTCAATCCCATTTACAATTGCACCCAAAAGCATAAGATACCTAGGAATAAACCTCACCAAAGAGGTACAGTATCTCTACCCTAAAAACTATAGAACGCTTCTGAAAGAAATTGAGGAAGACACAAAGAGATGGAAAAATATTCCATGCTCATGGATTGGCAGAATTAATATTGTGAAAATGTCAATCTTACCCAGGGCAATTTACACGTTCGATGCAATCCCTATCAAAATACCATGGACTTTCTTCAGAGAGTTAGAACAAATTGTTTTAAGATTTGTGTGGAATCAGAAAAGACCCTGAATAGCCAGGGGAATTTTAAAAAAGAAAACCATAGCTGGGAGCATCACAATGCCAGATTTCAGGTTGTACTACAAAGCTGTGGTCATCAAAACAGTGTGGTACTGGCACAAAAACAGACACATCGATCAATGGAATAGAGAATAGAATAGAGAACCCAGAAGTGGACCCTGAACTTTATGGTCAACTAATATTCGAAAAATGAGGAAAGACTATCCACTGGAAAAAAGGCAGTATTTTCAATAAATGGTGCTGGGAAAATTGGACATTCACATGCAGAGGAATGAAACTAGACCACTCTCTTTCACCATACACAAAGATAAACTCAAAATGGATGTAAGATCTAAATGTGAGACAAGATTCCGTCAAAATCCTAGAGGAGAACACAGGCAACACCCTTTTTGAACTCAGCCACAGTAACTTCTTGCAAGATACATCCACGAAGGCAAAAGAAACAAAAGCAAAAATGAACTATTGGGACTTCATCAAGATAAGAAGCTTTTGCACAGCAAAGGATACAGTCAACAAAACTCAAAGACAACCTACAGAATGGGAGCAGATATTTGCAAATGACGTATCAGATAAAGGGCTAGTTTCCAAGATCTATAAAGAACTTATTAAACTCAACAGCAAAGAAACAAACAATCCAGTCATGAAATGGGTAAAAGCCATGAAGAGAAATCTCACAGAGGAAGACCTAGACATGGCCAACAAGCACATGAGGAAATGCTCTGCATCACTTGCCATCAGGGAAATACAAATCAAAACCACAATGAGATATCACCTCACACCAGTGAGAATGGGGAAAATTAACAAGGCAGGAAACCACAAATGTTGGAGAGGATGCGGAGAAAAGGGAACCCTCTTACACTGTTGGTGGGAATGTGAACTGGTGCAGCCACTCTGGAAAACTGTGTGGAGGTTCCTCAAAGAGTTAAAAATAGACCTGCCCTACCACCCAGCAATTGCACTGCTGGGGATTTACCCCAAAGATACAGATGCAATGAAACCGGGACACCTGCACCCCGATGTTTCTAGCAGCAATGTCCACAATAGCCAAACTGTGGAAGGAGCCTCGGTGTCCATGGAAAGATGAATGGATAAAGAAGATGTGGTTTTTGTATACAATGGAATATTACTCAGCTATTAGAAATGACAAATACCCACCATTTGCTTCAACATGGATGGAACTGGAGGGTATTATGCTGAGTGAAGTAAGTCAATTGGAGAAGGACAAACATTATATAGTCTCATTCTTTTGGGGAATATAAAAAATAGTGAAAGGGAATAAAGGGGAAAGGAGAAAAAATAAGTGGGAAATATCAGAAAGGGAGACAGAACATAAAGACTCCTAACTCTGGGAAACGAACTAGGGGTGGTGGAAGGGGAGGAGGGCGGGGGGTGGGGGTGAATGGGTGGCGGGCACTGAAGTGGGCACTTGACGGGATGAGCACTGGGTGTTATTCTGTATGTTGACAAATTGAACACCAATATAAATAAATTTATTAAATATAATAATTAAAAAATAAATATCTTGTCAGGTTCCAGGTGGGCCAAAGAATAGGTTTTCTTGGTGATATTAAGCAACCCTTGGGATTGAAGATGCTTCCCCGAAAATAGGCGAAATATGCTGCCCTCCCGAGATGCACTGCCACTCCCAACGAAAGGAAGATTTGGACAATGTTTCTGGAAGCTGCGGACAGTGGGCAGTACCCCAGCTGTAAGTGGGACACAACCCACATTTCTGGGAGGCCATTTTTGGGGTCCCCAACCTGCCAGTTGCCAAACTAAGTTCCCAGGGCACAACAGAAGCCAAAAATAAGGCAACAGCTGTCCCTGGGGAGAGAAAGGATCAACAACCAACCCCTGGGTACCCAGAAGGAAACCCATAAGTCACCATTCAGAGTTCTAATTTTTACAAATGTTTTCTCCTCAATGTGAGTTTGGGAAGTAAGGAACAATGTGAGATTTTACCTTCCTCCCTGGACCAGGCATCACAGAGATCTGGTAAGTCTTCTCACCCTGGGCCAGCTTCTACCTTTGCTCCTGGGACCTCATCAGCAGGTTCTGGAGTGAGCCGAGTGTCCCAGCAGCCTCATCCTGGTCACCAGAAGCTGTAAAGGAGGAAAAATAATTTTCTGTCTAGCCTTTGTGGTGAGTACTTCACTGAGACCCCTTTTGCTCTGGGACACCTCATAATGGACAAGCTCATCCAGGATAAAAGTTCTGTGTCTCAAGATTATCTTTGGAGATCCAGGTGGCCAACAGGCACATGAGAAGATGATCAACAACACCCATAACCTGGGAAATACACATCCAAACCACAAGATACCACCTCATACCTGTCAGGATGGCTAAAATTAACAAATCAAGAAACAACAGGTGTGGCGATGATGTGGGGGAAGGGGAACCCTCTTGCACTGTTGGTGGGAATGTGAACTGGTGCAGCCACTTGAAAACAGGATGAAAGTTCCTACAAAGTTAAAAATTGAACTACCGTACAACGCAGCAATTGAACTACTGGGCATTTACCCGAGGATACAAAAATACAGATGTGAAGGCACATTGCACCCTGAGCAATGTTATCAACAACAATTAGACTATTCAGCCCAGACATCCATGGGCTGATGAATGAAGAAAGCACACACACACAAGGGAATATTACTTAGACATAAACAAAAGGTGAGATCCTGCTATTTGCAACAACGTGGATGGAGCTAGAGTGTGTGATGCTGTGACTGACATAAGTCAATCGGAGAAAGACAAATACCATATGACCTCACTCATAGGTGGAATTTAGGAAACAAAACAAAGGAGCAAAGGGCAAATAAGAGAGAGATAAACAAACCAAGAAACAGACTCTGAACTACAGAGAACACAATGATGGGCACCTGAGGGGAGGTGGGCAGGGCGATAGGGAAACAGGTGATGGGGATGAGGGAGGGCACCTGTCATCGTGAGCACCAGGTGACGTGTGGAAGTGCTGACTCACTACATTGTGCACCTGACACGATTATCACACTGTGTGCTAACTAACTGGGATTAAAATAAAAACTTTAAAAAAGAAATAAGACTGTCTTTGGTGACGTTTACTGTTTTTTCAGCCTTTAAACAAAATCTGACTCACCTGAGGCCTCACGTCGGAGCCCATCTGATTTTCAGCCATTTCCCATCCGGAAGCTCAGACCAGGACCTGAGTGGGCCTCAGCCATGGCCAGCAGAGGTGGCAAGAGGGCAGCAGGGTCAGAGGGGCTCAGCAGGGACCCACACCTGGTTGCCTGCTGCTCTGCCAGCCATCAGGGCCTTCCTGGGGTGGGGGGGGTCCCATTTCTGACACTAGCACCGTGGAAAGATAAACATCGTAAGAGTGTATTTGAGCACAGATGGATTCAACTCAGGCAGCATGCAATCCTGCACATGGGAAGCCATTTGGAGGAGCCGTACAAAATGCAGGACTTCTGTAGGCAGAAGGGAATGGAGACAAGGAAGTCATACATGCAAAAAACCAGTGGTTACTACACGGTCACTTTTCTCTAGGGAGAAGATGGCAGGGATCCACCAGCAGATTTCCTCTCCAGTGCCAACCATGTGATTCCTGATCCACTGGTTTAAGAGTCCATTCTGGGAGAGCCAACTTGGTCATTGACTTGTGTGGGTCGTGCAGAGAAAGTAAGAAAAATATGCCATATGCACACGAGGAGCAGAGCTTGGTCCTGTGAAAGAGCAGCGAAGAACCAAAAGGCCTGTGGGACAGGGTGGCCTCCAGAGCCCATTATGCCCCTGACCCCAGCTGGGGACAACCACAGTCTGTCCTGGGGTGGGCATCAGACCTCCCACAGGTGCTCATCCAACACAGCTCCTGCTGCCTGTCCCTGATCCTGTCACACCCCTGAGCCAGGGTCCACATCAGGCACTGGGGTTGACTGCAGACCCGCCTCTTCTGCTTGCTGAAATAACGTGGAAGGGAGCACAAAGGCAGCTCTGCCAGTCTCCTTGCACAGGATGCGAGCAGCACACGTCTCACCTGGGGTCCTTCTCATGTGGAGGCAGGGCCCCCCAGCACTCCCAGCCACGGGGGGGGGGGGGGCAGAACAGGCTCCGTCTACTGGCAGTAGCACCCAGGCTGGCTAAGCTGGCTTCCTTTGCAAACCTACAAGCATTTAGTGAGGTCTACCCGCCCTCTGGGATCTGACGCCCTGCACTGGAATTGCCCCCACACGCCGCCCTGCAGCTCCCAACCCCACAGTGAAATCTTCTCCCTACTCGTATCTTTTTTGAACCCAGGGTGCTGCCTCCTGACAGAGCCCTCCCCCTGCCCCTCTGCAGGCTCTTCCAGTTTGGAGAGAAAGGGAGGAAAAGCAAACGCCTCTGTGTTTGCTATTGCAATGTTTCATCTATGGCAAATTCTCGTTTGTGAGAATGTTTTAGCAAGCAGTCTTCCTGGCTGCAGTGGGGAGAAAGCTGGCCACTCACTAGCCCCACCCCAGGGGAGAAAACAGGATGGTAGGCAGAGAAAACAAGTGGTCAAGCATCAGGCTCCAGATTTCAGCTCAGGTCATGATCTCAGGGTCGTGAGATCTGGCCCTGAATAGGGCTCTGAGCCGGGCATGGAGTCGGCTTGAGACTTGCCCTCTCCCTCTCCTTCTCCCTCTCTCCTTCTCTAAAAAAAAAAAAAAAATACACGATGATAATTTACAATAATAAACATAATTATTTTATTCAATCATTTATTCAACATATTTATGGAACGGCTACCAGCACCAGGCACTATACACTAGAATTGCTAACAGAAAAAAGTTTCGATTTTTTTAAATCATCCAAACCCCATTTATTTTCTTTTATTTTATTTTAAAGATATTATTTATTTAAATTGACAGAGAGAGAGAGTGAACAAGGGGTGAGGGATAGAGGGGAAAGGAGACAAACAAGGAATCTGCACTGAGCTCAGAGCCCAGTGTGGGGTCTCGGGCTCTCATGACCCCAAGACCATGACCTGAGCTGAAACCAAGAGTTGGACACCTCACTGCCTGAGCCCCGCAGGCACCCTAAACCCCTTTGTAAATTTTTCTTCTAGGTCGTTCCTCCCAAGCACAGCTGTCTGACCCTAATGGCTAAGCTTCAGGCCACCGTTTCATTGCTTGTCTTTCTTTTTCTGTGTTCCTTTTGGCCTTTTTCATCAGCACAAAATCAACCAATGTTTTAGACTCTCAACAAGGGACCAGAGTGGTATGCAGGCCCAGGTTAGGATGGCTGCCCGGCACACACAGGGAAGGAGGGGCTCCTGCAAGTGGACAGCATCCATAGGGCGTAGAGCTTGCACACAGAGCCGCAAGTCAGCAAGTCAGAAGGACTCCTTTGTAAGACTTCACGAAAGTCATAAACTAACACGCAGACAGAAATCACACGTTTTAACATCCAGGAGTGCTGGGAGTGAGAGCATTGATCCACAGCTTCAGGACAGAAATAAAGTTCTCTTTAGGCCACTCATCCATGAAGCAGGTGCACAGTGCATGCTTGGTCTGAGCAGACATCGGACCTGGACTTGTAAGTCCGGATGGTGGAGGGTTTTTCTCTCATCACTCTGCCTCCCTCCCCTTCCCTCCTCCCTCCATTTCTTCTTGGGAAATCTCAGCTTGCCCTCCTGTGTTCCATCTGCCAATATGCCGTGGCTCCTGACCCCAAGCCAGCTCTCCCAGTCAGCACAGGCTGCTGTGACAAACAGCACCGACCAGGCCACTGAACCAACAGGCATCTATTTACTCATCCTGGTTCCAGGGGCTGAAAATCCAAGATCAGCCAGTTGGGTTCCTGATGCGGTCTCTCTCCCAGGCATGCAGAGGGTTCCCTTCTCACCATGTCCTCACATGGAACACACACGGAGAGAAGCAAGGGCTGTCCTGCCTCTTCTTATAAGGACACTAATCCCACCACAGGGGCCCCCAGCACCAGGACCCCACATAACCCTACTCTCCTCCCAAAGGCCCTGCCTCCTGATGCCATGCCACTGGGGATTAGGGTTTTGAATACAAATTTGGGGAAGACACACATTCATTCCATGGTAGCAACCCAAGAGAGTCAGGTCCTGATTTTCCAGCCACTCTGTGGGGGTAGAGCAACTCCCAAATCTTAGCACCAACACAGAAACACAGCTTCTTACTCAAGGCCATTTCTACAAATGTTCCCCTCCTATCCCACTGCAAGTCTTCCTCCAAGGCTTCCCAAACCACAAGGAAGCCAAGAAACCCCAGCCGGACCTGGTGGGAGGACCAGCGTTCCCAGGGTTGCGAGGACCAGGGCGGGTGAGGGGACTGCGAGGGGCACATGTGGCTAGGAACTCCCCCCTACATGGGGCCTGCAGGCCTAGGGGCACATGGCCACCTTCAAGGGCCAGCAATGTGGGCCAACACCAGGGCTGCCCTGAGAAGCGTCCCATGCTTGCTCCAATGCTCTGCTGGACCCCTCCTAAAATCCTCAACAGTCCTGGCCCAAGATGCCAAAATTCTCATTTTGCACCAGACCCTGCAAATCATGTCACTGGTGCTGTGACATACTCAAAGCACGTCATCCCCAGAACTCCCACTCCTTGGTCACAGGTTCTCTGAGCCACATGTCTGGGACTGAAGATGTTCAGGATGTGCCACCCCAAAGCACATGCCTTTGGGATACTGATTACTTGGGCCTGAGGATGCTCGAAAAATAACACAGGCTGGTAGAGCCTTTCTCTGAACCCCCCTTATCTGCCTAAAGACAGTTCCTCCCAAAAGTCCCTAACGGGCATCAATCCCCTCCCGCAATCATCACAGGAGACAAGAAAGAGGTCCAGGCCACAACCACAGACTTTATTACAAACCAGCACACCTGCCATCTGGTCTCCAAAGAGCCCAGTCGTCTTTCCTGCAAACTGGTCACTGCCTCTCAGAGGCCCGCACCCACCTCCCCTGTGAAGATGGTGGATAAGCTCTCCAACCTCACTTTCTACCCCTATGATGCCTCCACGCAGGTAATATTAAAAAGTAGTAAATTCATGTACCTTTTCTCCTGTTACTCTGCCTGTTGTCGGCTCACTTCATGGAACCAGCTATCGAAGCCTAGGAGGGTGGAGGTAAACTGTCCCCTCCCCAACATCGCAAACGCATTCACGTCTGCTGCCAGCGAACCTCAGCTGACACCGAAAGACTGCTTCTGAACGTTGTTTCGAGAATGTCAGAGAAATTTGTGCCAACTAAATCCATAGGTGAAAGGGAAGTGATTCCTACTTGGACTGCACCTCCTGTGCAAGATCAGGCTTCAGACATCTTCCAAGGCTGCCAGGAGGCAAGATGAATCATTTCTATACATTACTCATTAAGTCTCCCAGGGAACAAAATAATGATGTCCACAAAAGTGCTTTGGATAAATGATCCAGAAACAAGCTCATCTATTGTCTTAAGGCGCGTATATTCAAAGACTCTCTCTTTTTTTTTTTAATGGAGTCAGCAATTGTGGAAGTGAGTGCAATTTCATCTATAGCACTTCCACCTTTCTACGGCATTAGAAGTTATAAGATTTCTGACTTTTTAAAAAAGGTTTTATTTATTTATTTATTTATTTATTTATTTATTTATTTATTTTTAGGTTTTATTTATTTATTCATGAGAGACACACACAGAGAGAGGCAGAGACATAGGCAAAGGGAGAAGCAGGCTCCCTACGGGAGCCCGATGTGGGACTCGATCCCAGGACCCTGAGATCATGCCCTGAGCCTGAGGCAGACGCTCAACCACTGAGCCACTCAGATGCCCCTCTGATTTTTTCTTGCCAGAAACTTGAACACAGAGCAACGCATTTGTGTTTTAATATTTTTCTTCTACACACCACATCATAAATGGTGGTCTTTCCTTGTTCAAAATGAAATGAAATTCACTATCCAAATATTTAAAAATTCTATGTTGCACTTGTCTTGGTTCTTGGTGCCAATCTGCCTGATTTCTAGGGGTTGACCCCTAGAAAGGCTGTTGACCCCTGACAGGCTGTTTAACTTGGGACATGTTTTCCTCAGCCTTTTATTAATCATCTATAAAACAGAGTTGATAATAGTGCATGCCTGAAAAGGCTGTTATGGGCCCTACATTGAATTAAGGATTTATTAAGTGCTTCCTGGCTTGTAATGAGCTCTATAGAAATGTTTGTTAAATCAACTACCTATTTTTAAGGTAAACATAAAATGGTTAATGCTGAGTATGTGCAAAGCCTCTCAGGGCACCCACAATGCCAAGAGGCCCAGGGATCTCAGAAGACATATTTGCATGTGGAGGGCATTTGTGTTGGTATCTTGAAGGCATCTTGTTAACTCTCTGAAGCTGAGAGCCATCTCGACTTGTGGGCATCACCAAGTCTCCTGGTCTGCTTGGATAATGCCCTGGATGGTTAAAGTGGCCGGGGGAAGGACCCCCAGACCAGAGCTGTTTAAAATATAGAGTCTGAGTTAATACCCCAGGATTCTGCATTTCTAACAAACTTCCCAGGTGATGCTGAAACAAGTTAGAAATGTGAATGCCTAACCCCCTTTTTTTCTCTCTTGTCATTTAACATATAGGAAAACTTAACCCGTGTTTATAGGAATTAATTTAATGAGAAAGCAACTGATGACTTCTGATAAAAACAAGACAACAGGTCCAAAATGGAGTGCCTTATGCTAAGCGCCAAGACTTAATTTACTCAAAGTGTCAGCTGTCCCAGAAATGGAGTCAGTCAGGAGTCCCCTCATCAGCACTAGTGAGGTCATTGGCCTGATGGGCTCCTGCTGTCCAGGTAAAGGAAGGTGACCTTTCAGTAACACTTTCTTTGCTTTGTTGGAAGCTCAGTTCATGCTCAGTTCTTCTTATATAAGATTTTCATTTTGTTCAGCTCCTTGGAGCTCCTATCTGTTAAATGAGGTGCTGCCCGATTTGAATCAATTTTGACTGATAAATTCTTAATATTTTGAATAGGCCTCCACTTTTCGTATAACAGATCAATGAGCCGGTGTTCTGATGCCTGGTTAGCGAGTAATACTATTTAAGTGTAGTAAGTATGTATGTATTATGTATTTATATTGATTGATTGAAATAGAGCCTAAGCATGCCCGCAAGTGGTGAGGGAGGGGCAGAGGGAGAGATTCTTCAAGCAGAGTCCCTGCTGAGCGAGGAGCCAGATGATTCAACCCCACCAACCGAGGTCATGACCTGGGGTCACGACCCCAGATCAGCACCTGAGCAGAAACCAAGAGTGGAGTGCAACCCTGTGCCAGGCAACCCTCTGTGCCAGGCAGGTGCCCCTAGCCGAGGCTATTTCAGTAGAGTAGGTGATATCATGTGCCCCTTCAAAGGGGGGTAGTCAGAGCTGAAACACAACACCAAGGACGACTGTTGCCCTTGAATCCCACTTGTTTCCTGCCTCCAGCTGAGAATTGGCTCCCATGCTGCACTTCCAATCCGAGTACCTTAACGTAATCTTGCGTTTCCTAAAAAGTTATTAGGATTTACTCACGAATTCTGACATAGCTCGGCGGGGGGGGGGGGGGGGGGGGCGGAGATGATGGAAAATAAAGAAGTTAGCATCATTCTGCTCAATAAGCTTCAGCTTCTCCTCCCTAGCCCTCGGCCTCAGAAATGTGTCTGCCCCTCGCCCAGAGGAGATGCAGGCGCGGGATTACACCGGCTTCTAATCCCTTGTTTCAGCATCCGTGTCCCTATTCGTATTTTGCCCCACGCAGGACCTACGCTGAACAAAGGCCCCAGCTTTCCCGGCTCTAACAAAGATGCTCCAGCCACCTCCCTGCGCGCCGCACAAGCGCCTCCGGATTGGTTGGGTTACCGTCCAATAGGAAAGAAGAGCCGGCGTCCGCTATTTACATAAATCCCTGGCCGCCCACGCGCGCGGCCGGCCGGCCAATCGGATCCCAGAGTTTGGAGCCTTCATTTGAATATGGAGACGATAGATAAATATCGCTGCCGGCGTAGCTGCTAGCATCTCCCCGCCGCCTCCAGGGCCGGTGTCCCCGCCGCGCCGTTCCCCCGACCCCCGCCGCCTCCGCGCCTCCCTGCCCTGCCGAGCCCTCCCGATCGGCCCCCGCGCCCAAGAAGGGCTCCAAGAAGGCCGTCACCAAGGCGCAGAAGAAGGATGGCAAGAAGCGCAAGCGCAGCCGCAAGGAGAGCTACTCCATCTACGTGTACAAGGTGCTGAAGCAGGTGCACCCCGACACCGGCATCTCGTCCAAGGCCATGGGCATCATGAACTCGTTCGTCAACGACATCTTTGAGCGCATCGCCAGCGAGGCCTCCCGCCTGGCGCATTACAACAAGCGCTCGACCATCACGTCCCGCGAGGTGCAGACGGCCGTGCGCCTGCTGCTGCCCGGCGAGCTGGCCAAGCACGCGGTGTCCGAGGGCACCAAGGCCGTCACCAAGTACACCAGCTCCAAGTGAGGCGCACCGGCCACCCCGGAACACAAAGGCTCTTTTCAGAGCCACCTGTGCTCACAAAGGAGCGTGCCACCCGGGCTGGTTGTGACGGCCTGGGGGAGCGGACGGCGGGACCTGGCCCGAAGCAGAGCTCCTGTACAGGGGTGTCCCCCCGAGCCAGACCCCGGAGACGGGGACCCGGTGAGGTGAGGATGCGCACCACCTCCAGGAAGGCCTCGGGCGACCTCCCCACCAGCCCCCCCGTGTCCCTTCGTGGGTGAGACCGAGGTTCGCTGCGCGCCACCTCCGCTAGGCCCTGAGTGCTGTCGTGTGGCCGTGGCCCCTAACCCGGCGATGAATTGAAGCAGCTATTCTCGGCGTTGTGCGCTTCTGTTGGAAAGAGGACTGTGGGAGCATAGTGGCTCCATCCTCTTGGTCCCCTAGAATTCTTCCTATTAGATCATGGTTGTTTGCTTTTTTTTTCCCCCCCGAAAATCGTGAATACTTTTATTATAAACCCACCAAAGGGCAAAAGCCTTTTTCAGGAAAGGAATGGAGGGCTTTTAAGGAAAGAAAAAAAAGAAAAAAAAACAGGTCAAGCACATGCAAAGTGGGTGCAATCAGCCTGCTGCATAAGGGCAGGCCTGACAGGCTGGGCCAGGCTGCCGTCACCCTGAAAACCTCCCCCTGTGCCTCAGACTGCCACATCTCTGAGAACACCACCCAGAGTGTTCTGACCTCCCTGGGTTTGGGTGCGCCTGGGTGCCCGCGGTGGGCTGGGCCGAGCCAGTCCTGTACCTCAGGGACTCCCCCATCTCCAAAAACATTTCACCACTTATAGTCAGTTCTTTCTTTGCTTTTGTAGCTTTTATGAAAGGGACAGCCCTCCCTCTGCATCTTTGGTTTACCACAGAGCAGTTAGCAAATTTGACTTGAGATTTTTAGCTGAGGTGGGTGGGGAGAGGCTCACATGGGATCCCTGCAAAATCCCTCGGGGCTTCCAGATCTGAGTGATTCCGCGTTATCTCAAACCCAGAGGTTTCTGCAGCTGTGTTGGGTCCTCACTCTCCAAGCCTGTGCACTGCCAGTACGTGGCATACCCGTTCAGCAGCCTCCAGCCAATCGTAAATCACGTGTCCCTCTGTCGCAGCAGATTTAGAGGTGGGCTCAGCATTCAGTGTCCTTCCATCTTCCTGATGATAAATTCTCAACAGCAGAGACTGTGTCACCCTGCATCTCCCTGAATGGGTTCCTTGGTCGGAGAGGGCCAGCCAGGTCCGTTCTGTGCCTGGGGCTGCTGCTGGCTGCCTCTGCAGCCTCCACCATACTGTAAACAGAGGCAGTCTTTATTTTTATTTTTTTAACTTCTGTGTGCCAGAGCAGCCAAAGGACTGAGAAATTAACATTTTGCTTCATCCACAATGAAACATGTTCATACTATTGTATTTGGGAACTCTTTATTTTGCTTCTTGATTTCATTTTTGGAACTAAATAAACAGTATTGTTGCCTACTGCTAGCACAGTCACACATTGCTGGAGACCAGTCTCATTATAGTGAAATTAAGCCAAGCAGAGAATTAGGTGGCTCTGGGAGACTACATTCCTGTGACCAGAAGTGCTCATGAAGAGACTGACTCCTGATCAACCTGGGTACAAGGCTGGGGGCTCAGGCCCATCAGGAGGCCCCTGCTTCATAGTGGAAGACTGGATTCTAGGTGTTCCATATGAATTAGACATCTCTTAGGATTCAAGGCGTTGATTTTGATGATACATCACTGTTTCCAAATTTGGGGATTATAACTAGAAAGGAAAGAATTGAGTAAAATACCCATGCCAAAATTTCTGTATCTATGGTTTTGTTTGGGTTTTGTTTTGTTTTTCTTTTTGGTAAATATTGTTTCAGAGCATGTATCTAAAAAAGAAAGGGAAAGCAATGATGCACACCGCTATCACTGTAATCATAACAATACCATCCGTGCCCATGGATGCATAAACAGCCAATAGGGTAGAGAACCACCATCAATCTCACTGAAGACCTAGGTCTCCCTAAAATTCTAATTGACAATTACTTACAATTGTCTATCTTTGCTACCTACCAAAACGTATGTTTTCATGATCGCATACTGTTCAGATGATTTTTTAAACACTTTTTGCCCCCCTACAAGTATTTTTAAATTTCAATTTACATACGTTTTTTAAAATTTTTTTGATAAGTAGTAGATAAGACACTGTCAAAATATATCTTACATTTGGGTGAAATTCTGAGACAAGTGCAATGAGAATGAGTTCCGAGAGAAAAAAAGGGTCATCTACACCATCTCACTGTTAATGAAGAAATCTGATCATGTTTTATGAATTGATTATGGTATCAAATTGCTATTACAATATATACCTTGAAAAGATTGATGTGATCGTGTGTCAACCACCTCTCAATAAAAAGGACTTTGAAAATGTATAAAAGATCAAGAACTTTTAAAATATTCCAAATTCTCTTTAAAAATTGCTGTGGGCCATTTTGCTTTCTTAAAACGTCCTGTTGGGATTTGTGTCCTTGTAACTATCAGAACTAAGGATAAAAATATTTTAGATGAAAAATGTGAGGTTTTACATCCCTTTAGACTGGATTCAGGTGGGAAAAGGAATGGGTGGCTGGGCTTCCAGCCACTGGGCGAAGGAAGGGCTCGGTGGGACATTCCCGCCCAGACCTCCTGCCCAGCCTGGCATCCACCACCCAACCGGCTTCCTTCAGAGAGAGGATTTACCCTTTTTCATTGAGCTTCTGTCCCCCGCTTGGGACGAGGACATGGCCTCTCAATACAGGAGTCTCAGAACGGCTCAAGAGAGTGATTGATAGCAAACCGCTGATTTACACGTAACAAAACCAAAGGAAAAGGCAAAGCGACGTCCTTTCCCAATTGAAGACTCTTCGCGCCAAAGGCAAGGCGACACTTTCCAAATAAATGCCGTAAATTCTTTCAAAGAGAGAGGGTGGCAGCCCGGGTGGCTCGGCGGTTTAGCGCTGACTTCAGCCCAGGGCGTGATCCTGGAGGCTCAGGATCAAGAACCCACGTCGGGCTCCCTGCATGGAGCCTGCTTCTCCCTCTGCCTGTCTCTGCCTCTCTCGGTCTCTCATGAATAAATAAATAAGATCTTTAAAGAGAGAGAGAATTCTGCGTCACTAACGCTTCCCAGAAAATAACAATGTGGCTGATACGGGAGAGAGCTCCCTCCCCCCGCCCAGAATGGGAGGAATTACAGAAGGAATAATTTTCCTCTAGAACCGACTTACCCCGGCCCCATTTAGTCTAAAGCTGCCGCAGCAGGGGTTGGCTTAGCACATCTGCCTCCTACTCTAGGAACGCTTCCATCTCTTTTTCGGATTATATTTTGCCAGTTGCACGATCCAGCCACTAACATATCCTCCGGGAAATGTTCACTGCGTGAGGACGGAGGTCTCTGGTCCAGTGGGGGACGCGGGTCTCGGCGGATGCAGGTCCCGCCCCCGCCCCCCTCGCCCCCTCCCCGCCCCCCGGGGCTGCGCAGCAACCAAGTTCTCATCTCCGGGTTTCATTCATCAGGAACGTGGCAGGTGGGAGGGGGAACTGGCACGATGTCCTCCTGAAAAAGGTGACCCGCGCCCCTCCCCCACGGGCGCACTGCCTGCGCAGGCAAGCGAGAGCCTCAGGCGGTCCACGCGCGAACAGGCCAGGGCGGGGGGCCAGGGGGGGCGGTTCCCGCGCGCAGGCGCACTCGGAGGTCAGCAAGGGACGTGGAGCGAGAGACGCCCGCTTGGACTGGCGGTGCGTCAACAGCCCTGGCCACTGGGGGGGGGGGGGGGGGCTGTTAACACCGCACACCTCGGGGAGCGCAGATCCGCACTCCCTCATCCCGCTCTCAGACACCTAGGCGCGCGCAGACCCAGGACAACCACCTGGGGTCCCGGAACCGAACGGGTTCACAGGACAACCCTTCACCGTGTTCGAAACCCTTTTTCCGATCGTGTGGGTGGCTCTGAAAAGAGCCTTTGTGTTCCGGGGTGGCCGGTGCGCCTCACTTGGAGCTGGTGTACTTGGTGACGGCCTTGGTGCCCTCGGACACCGCGTGCTTGGCCAGCTCGCCGGGCAGCAGCAGGCGCACGGCCGTCTGCACCTCGCGGGACGTGATGGTCGAGCGCTTGTTGTAATGCGCCAGGCGGGAGGCCTCGCTGGCGATGCGCTCAAAGATGTCGTTGACGAACGAGTTCATGATGCCCATGGCCTTGGACGAGATGCCGGTGTCGGGGTGCACCTGCTTCAGCACCTTGTACACGTAGATGGAGTAGCTCTCCTTGCGGCTGCGCTTGCGCTTCTTGCCGTCCTTCTTCTGCGCCTTGGTGACGGCCTTTTTGGAGCCCTTCTTGGGCGCGGGGGCCGACTTAGACGGATCAGGCATGGTCGCAAACCTCTCCAAACAAAAAGAGCAGAGCTCTGCAGCCGGCATTTATACATCCCGTATGCAAATGAAGGATCCAAAGCTGCTCGTTCCTGATAGGCTTGGATGCTGCTCAACGTCATCCCCGGACAGGCGCATGCAAATCAGGGGATGGCGGCCTGCGCTTCTGATTGGTGACCGGCGCTGTCCAATGGGAGGAAGCCCGCGCCACTACCCCCGGACCAGATATAAGCGCTCGGCGGGCCTGCCAGCGCGGTTTCTGTGGGCGTTCTCTCCCGGTTCCCTCTCTCTTCGTGCCCCTCGCGGAGATGTCTGGCCGAGGCAAGCAGGGCGGCAAGGCGCGCGCCAAGGCCAAGTCCCGCTCGTCCCGGGCGGGGCTGCAGTTCCCGGTGGGTCGCGTGCACCGTCTCCTCCGCAAGGGCAACTACTCGGAGCGGGTCGGGGCGGGCGCGCCGGTGTACCTGGCGGCCGTGCTGGAGTACCTGACGGCCGAGATCCTGGAGCTGGCGGGCAACGCGGCCCGCGACAACAAGAAGACGCGCATCATCCCGCGCCACCTGCAGCTGGCCATCCGCAACGACGAGGAGCTCAACAAGCTGCTGGGCCGCGTGACCATCGCGCAGGGCGGCGTCCTGCCCAACATCCAGGCCGTGCTGCTGCCCAAGAAGACCGAGAGCCACCACAAGGCCAAGAGCAAGTGAGGCCGCAGAGGCGGGCCGGCCACGGCTGTGCGCCCCAAGGGCCCCTTGACACCAAAGGCTCTTTTAAGAGCCACCCACAGTCTCCGCAAAAGAGCCGCACTGAGCACGCAGCCTGAGCCTGTCCAAGCGCCGCCGCCTCCTGCGAGGCGCACGGGGAAGCTGGGCAAGACCTGGGTGCGCCCGCGCACCTGGTGGGCGCCTGTGCGGGTTTGCGCCGGACACGTGGGCGGCCTTGGCCTTCCACCCAGCCTCCTCCCTCCTCCGCGCCCCGGGTAGTTTCGGGAAGGGTCAGCCATGGCTGGAGATCACTGCCTCTGGATGGATGCGCAGAGTGGTCCTCTGGCTCCTGTAGACTTCAATACAGGCTGTCCGCTTCCCACGCACCTGGTGTTGCAGATGGGCAGCTTATGCAGAGCATCTGCTTTTGGGGGGCCCCTCCATAAACCTTAACGACTTACACTTTCAAACATAAAGATGCTTGACTGAGCGAGTGGACATTGCAAACTAGAAACGTGAGGTCCAACCGAGTTATGATCTAGTCTGGGTGTGAATGTCTTGCAAAGGGTTTGTGTTCGAAAACCATTTGCAGCATTTTAAAAATCCTATTTTTAAAAAGCGTAGACTTGGGATCCCTGGGTGGCGCAGGGGTTTGGTGCCTGCCTTTGGCCCAGGGCGCGATCCTGGAGACCTGGGATCGAATCCCACGTCGGGCTCCCGGTGCATGGAGCCTGCTTCTCCCTCTGCCTGTGTTTCTGCCTCTCTCTCTTTCTCTCTGTGTAACTATCATAAATAAATAAACATTAAAAAAAAGAAAAGCGTAGACTTTTAAATCTTAATGTAAGTAAAATGTTCAAAGCCATTCAACTGTTCAATCTGGGTTGGTCACACGTAAATCCGAATCCCTTAACCCTATGGCTAAAATCAGAGTAAGATAATTTTGTCCATGGAGTTTGGTCAGGAAAACCAGGTTTGTGAATTTAGTGCGTGGAAAGTCAACACTGAGGATCGGATTATGTAATACACGTGTGGCTATTTAGGAGGACGCCTGTTCATGAGCTCTACATTCTGCAATAAAGGGGGAGTGGGACAGTTCCCAGGGTTCTGGCAAAGTCTGGAGAATTAGCACCCACCTCACGGGGCAGGAGGGGTTAAGTGTTTCATTCGTGATAATTCCTTTAAAACAATGTCTGCCACAGAAAAGGCCTGATAACTGTTTGTTACTCCTGTTATCAATGTCATTGTTTTTGTTAATTTTATAGCAATAAAGAGAGGCCAGTAAGTGAATTCAGGAATATTATGTAATTTGTATTTGACTTACTAAAATTAGGTCTACTCAAACCAGGGCTCCCCAGACACCATCTAGGGCTAACCGCACATCTGCTGGGCCTAAAAAAATATCTTAGTGGTGTGAAAGTAGTTCACACCAGGGATGTGCACGCATGCTCTGTCCGCGTGGACCCAAGCACAGGACTCCCCACAGTGAGGTAGGTCCAGAGCATACAACCCAGCAAGCCCCATCTCTGTGCAGCCGCAAGGACTGTCCAGGAGACCATGGAGCCTCTGGAAATCAAGCTGGCCATTAGGTTCCCAGTGACAGTCTTCAACTCTGGCCCACATTTGTGTCTAAGCATCAGTATTAATGTAGGTCATTGAATGTCTTCACTCCCCTCAGTGGTGTTTAAGAAACACTTTCCAGGGTGCAGGGGGCTTTGGGATGCCAGGGTATCTCCGCAGAGCTCCCAATTTCCTCATTCCTCGAGACTCTGAGAGTGGGGCAGGGAGGTGGCTGACACTGCCCTTAGAGGCAGCCTTCTTTTGTTGTCTCCACAGCTGAGCTGTTCCCCATACAGAGCACCAAACACCAAGGGACATTCGGTTTTCCGTGATTAAGCACTGAAGGCAGGGACACAGGTTTTCAGCTGCCATCGCCACAGGTGGCCAGCTGACAGCACGTGGTACGGCACGGGTACAGAACAGCTCCGCCACCGGGAAGGTTCCACTGGACAGCTCTGGCCTGCCATCTCATCATCTGTCAGGGGTTACCTGGTTCCGAAAGGTGAAGAAACATCAGAGCCAGCCCACCGCTGTGAGACAAAGGCCAGCAGACCCTGGCTTCAGTGGGAAGGCACCACCTGGCCCAGCAAGTCTACCCCCAGGTGTACGCAGGGGCCAGTCACAGTCTGAGCAGCACGATGCCATGCATCCCAAAGGTGGGAGCAGCCCCGATGTCCCCGCAGGTGAACGCACAAACGTGTGGTCTGTCCAAACAGAGTGCCTGTCAGCCATGGTTGAGCCTGACAAATGCGTTGGTGAGACAACCTGACAAAGAGGCCATGTAGGGGTGACTCCCCTTATAAGAAACAGCTGGAATGGGCAGCTCCACAGAGGTGGAGGCAGCTCCCTCAGTTGTCAGGGGCTGGGCGAAGAGGGGGGCACACTGCTGTGGCAGGACACACTCCCTCCCCTATCCTGGGATTATTGCCACTGTTCTGCCCCCATCCCTGTGAGAGGTGAGCCAAACAGGTACAAAGCCCCACAGCAAGAATGCAGAACCACCCAGGCCCATTGCCTGGAAAGTGGTCCCAGCTTCCAGAACTCTCCGCCACTCTGACTGGCTCCTGCCCTGGGCCTGGGTCTGTACCCTGCCCCAGCCCAACATTTGCTCTCTCCTCCTTGCTCCGTTCAGTCTCATCTTTTTACCAACATGTTTAAGAATTTCCCAAGTGGGGCACCTGGCGGGCTCAGTCAATAAAGTCATACCTTTATGATACCATAAAGCTCAGGTCATGATCCCCGGGGTCCTGGGATTGAGTCCGCATCAGGCTCCCCCTGAGGTATCTGCTTCTCCATCTGCCTGTGTCTTTGCCTCTCTCTTTCTGTGTCTCTCTTGAATAAATAAATAAAATAAAAATAAAAATAAAAAATAAATCTCCCAAGTGGGCAAGCATAAAGGACTCCCTGAACCCCTGTGTTCGCTTAGACCCTGAATTAGGCCATTAGGGGACACGCCTTGAGGAGGACTGGGCCAGCCAGCTTGAGGGCTGTCAGGTGTGGGCTGCGCTGAGGAACTCTGTCGCCTGGAGGTCCTAGGCCTGGTCATCACAATTGACCTCGTGCTCCCAGCAGGGTCTGTTTCCCTGCATTTCTGACCAAGCCTCACCAAGGCTCTGCTTTTCTCCCATGCCCACCCAGCGAAAGCTTTAAAATCCCACTCCCCCCAACCCCCGCCCCATGCCCACTTCCCTCCCCACAGGTGGCTTGGCTGCAGTGCTCTCCGGGGAATCAGCATCCTGGCGCTGTGATCTCCCCTCCTGTCAACACTGCCCCCAGGCCTCCAGGACGCCCTCTCTTACCCACTGCCCTGTCCTCAGCTTGTCCCAGAGGGGGCAGCCCTTCTGGGGTTCTGTCTTGACTGTTTCCTCCTGAGGGATGATGGATCAGCCCAAAATGTTCCAAGTGCTGGGTCTCAGGGTCAGTGGTTGGAGCCAGCCTCCCCAGGAAAGCTGGTGGCTGCCGACCATGCTGGAAGCTGGCTCGTGGGTATTGGGGATCAGCTGGGGGGGGGGGGGTTCACTGAGGGGGATGACCTAGGGGGGCAGCTGGAAGGTGGGAGGGGGGTGGATTAACCTGGTGGGTCAGTGTGGAGTCAGCCGGGAAGGCACTGGTCTGGGGGCCTCCTTCCCGCGGCTGGGCACCTTGTTTCTTCTGACATATAGTGTCTCTCCAAGGAAAATTCAGGCTTCCTTACACCTTCTGGGGGAAAAAAAAGTCCCCAGGACCGCTGAGGGTCAGCCTGCACACCAGGACTCATGCCCCATGCTGGGGCTCATGGGTCCCCTGATGGGGAAACCTCCACATGGGGCAGCCGTGAGAGCCACGCTGTGGTGCACACAGGTCCTGTGCTGCAACAAGAGGCTTCCTCTGTCCTCCTGCTCTCCTTCCAGCCGGCCCATCAGTGGGGCCTGATGTGGCCCACGGCAGCCATGTCTCCACTCCACCTGGGAGCTCTCCTTTCTCCCAGTGCCAGGCTGCCCCCTGCATCCCAGGCACACCCCCACAGCAGCACCTCCTGGTCCTCCCCTAGCCAGGGACACCCACCAGGAGACCATCAGCAAATCGGGAGTGTCGGGGTGCAGATCCTCTCTGGGTCACTGGAGACATCCTAGTTCTGGCTCCCACCTGCAATGTGCTCCCCACCCCAAATACACATGGCCCTGTCCTAATGCCTAGAACTTGTGAGTGTGATCGTATGTGGGCTAACTAAAGGATCTTGAGATGAGGAGGTCATTCTGGGGTGAAGACTGACTGGACTCAAACATGCATGGGAGGCCCCACCGTCAGCGGGAAGGCTTGAGGCAGCTGGGAGGACTGGACACAGGTGTGCATGGGATCTACTCCGCAGAGAGCCCTGTCCTATTTGGCAGCTCACCCCATCTCTTCCACCTTGCTCCTGCCCTGAGTCTTAAATGGATTTAATAAACCACCTGGTTTGGGCTTGATGGGCCTATGAGCCCCTCCCGGCCAAGGCCTATCGTGACCTTGGAGGGCGCATCAGCCTCCAGCATGCCCTCCATCAGGCAGTTGGAGGCCCCCTTATGCAGGCAAGCCCGACAGGCTGCTCCCCATGGCACCGCTCTGCTCCCCGCCCCTCATGGTGAGGGATGCTATGCGGGACTCTCAATTCCACCCCCCTACCCCCCCCCCCACACACACACACGGCAAGACAAGCCCAATCCACCCTGATGCCCGAGGACAGCTGTGCATTCACAGAGGTGCGGCCGGGCAAGCGACCGTACCAGTGTGCAGGACTCGAGGTGTGCGTCCACGTGATCGACACTTGGCTGACACTGTGACCTGCCGTCTTCACAGGCCCGCGCATGCCTGGCTGGAGCAGCTCTAGCTGTCAGGTCCCTGCCCGGAAACTGCCCAGGGGCTGCGAACGGCCAACTCCAGGTGTGCTTGGGAAGGAGTCACCAAGGCAAGGAAATCGGGGACCCAGAATGCAAGCCACTGCCCCGCAGGCTCCTAGGGCGACCGAGGGGCTCCCGTGGCACCCCGCCTCCCCACTACTGCCCTGGCTAAGAATCTGGGGCACCTGCCGTGTTCTGCGCCCTGGCAGCCCACCCGGGCCTTGGCTCTGGCATGCAGCGGTGTGGCGAGCGATGACCCCGGAGCTGCGGGCTCTCCCCTCGCCCCTGCCCTCCACTCGGGGCGCCTCCCATCACCGGACACGCTGTTTCCATCCTCCCTGCATACCGGGGTACGTGCGGGTCCAGGTGGGCGTGCTTAAGAACCAAATAGCCAAATATGTCAAACAAAATATGTGAAAATGTAACACAACCTTATTTCCTCTTTGTAGAAACTGAACATTCTAATTACCCCTGGGCCTGGACTTGCCGTTGATGACTGATGGGGGGCAGGTGGAGGTGCTCTTAGGGGACTGAGCCCCAAGCCTGTGGGGTCTGACGCTGTCTCCATGTAGATGGGGTCACAACTGACTTAAACCAGTGGGACATGCAATGTCCTCTGAGGCCTGGAGAAATGTTTAGTGACCTTGCCAAACACATTGGATTGAGGGTGGGGTTTTTTTTGTTGTTTTTTACTCAAAACATGATTTTGGTGGGACGCCTGGGTGGTTCAGCGGCTAAGCATCTGCCTTAGGCTCAGGGCGATCCCAGGGTCCTGGGATCAAGTCCCACATCGGGCTCCCTGTGGAGAGCTGCTTCTCCCTCTGCCTCTCCCTGTGTGTCTCTTGTAAATAAGTACAATCTTTAAAAAACAAACAAACAAAAAAAAAAAAAACATGAATTTGGCTATTTTGGTTTTGGTTTTTGCATTCAGGGTGTGAATGCAACCACACTCCACAGGGCTTGTTTCGCTCTTGGTGGAAATTAGTATTCACCATCATTGAAGAGCTGGGTGAGCTGGGCACAGGCCTGGCAGTGGCCATGGGGGACAGGGCAAGGAGTAAGTGTTGTCTGCTCTTCTTGTCCACTGTTCTCTCCTCAGGGTGACACAGGTGTGTGTCCCTCCTGTGCACACAGACCGATCTATAGAGTCCTCTGATCATGGCTGGTCCTCTGCGGTTTCCACAACCAACAATGGGTAAGGACACATTTTCTTTGGAGCCACCGCCAATGGTAACATTCCTTTCTTCTGTGGCCGTTCTCTGTGGCAGAGCCAGCTGGGCCACCTGGACAGCTTTCCCATCAGGGTCACTCCATTTACCAATACAAGTTTAAGAAAGGTCACCAATGTGCTGCTTGCTTCGTTTCCGCTCCCTGAGAGGAGGTGGGTTTGCCCTGCACTAAATCTCTGTGTGCTGCTTGGAGTTCAGCAAATGTCCCCTTGTGGAGAGCCCCAGGCCTCACCCCCAGCCACCTGCTGCGCTGACCTTGGGTGTGGCAGTGTGTGGCTGGCTCTTAAGACTGCCACTCAGCAACATAATCTCTTACTCATCCCAGAGCCTGTGACTATTAATCCCTGTGGGGGAAGAGAGGAAATCCAGCATCCTGAGAGGAGGAGCTTCTCCTGGATTATCCTGGGCCCAAATCACTCATCTGTTGAAGGAAGGCAGAGGGAGTGTGGACGCACAATGAGAAGGAGGTGAACATGCAGGTAGAGACTGGGGTGATGTGGCCACAAGCCAGGAGACACCTGAGGCCCCGGAGCTGGAAAAGGCAGGAAGAGATTTGCCCCAAAGCCTTCGGAGGAGGGAGCATGGCCCTGTGACACCTGACCTTGGAATTGTGGCCTCCTGCTCAGGAACTGGGTGGGGGATGGGAAGATCGTTAACCCCTGTCATAAGCCCCCGCCAGTTTGTGTGTGCCACTGGCTGATGGCAGGTGAGTGGAAGGGACGGGACCTCGTTTCTGGAGCAAGAACTTCAGGTGCAGCGAGCTACTGCCAGTCGTTCGTTCCCTCCTGCCCTGCATGGGACACCTGCACGTCCAGGGAGTTCCTGCTCCCTGAGCCCAGTGAGAGAAGACGCGCGTCGGAGGGCAGCCTGGAGCCAGCAGCCACGGAGCCCGAGGTTTGGAGCTGTTTCTAGGCAGCATTATCACAGAAGAAACGATGGATGGCAAAAGGGGTCCATACATCCCATGGCAGGAAACCTGCTCATCTTCTCGTGTAACAAGCCCTTCGTCCGTTTTAATATGGAGCGTGAGTAGCATAAGTAGGTGCTATTCGCTGCCCAGGCCAAAGTATTACCAAAATAGTAATAATCATAGTAATAATAATAAGCTCAGAAAAGACCTTGGCCTATTTATAACCAGGGGTGAAAGATGAGAGACAATGGTAGGTAATTCCAAGTTTTATCAGCTGGGCTTCTCCAGAGAAACAGAGGCAATAGAATATACAGAGGGAGAGGCATTTCAAGGAACTGGTTCCCCTGACTGTGGCGCTGGTAAATCTGACATCCTCTGGCAGGCTAGGGACCCAGGAAAGAGTTGACAGTGCGGGTCTGTCTAAAGGAAGTCTGAGGTCACTAGGGTGGACCCGATCCCATAGGATCCGTGTCCTTGCAGCAAGAGGTGTAGGATGGGGACATGCAGAGGGACGGCCAGGTGAGGACACAGGGAGCAGATGGCCATCTACACGCCCAGGGAGGGAGGCCTCAGGAGGAACCAGCCCTGCCCACGCCTGGAGTGCAGACTTCCAGCCTCCGGGACCCAGAGACAATACATGCCTGTGGTCCAAGCTGCCCTGGGTGCGGGATTTGTTACATCAACTCTAACAAATCAGTACACCAGGAGTCTGGCTAAATGCTTTGCTCATGTTAATGTTAATGGCTTTATAAGATTGCTTTGCTACTGCCTTCTGAAAATAGTCATGCTGTCAACCCAAAAGGAACAACCCTTTTAAAAAAATGTTAAAGAGAAAGGAAAAGAGTTTTATTGCAGCCCAAGTCAGGGTGGCCACCTGGTACTCAGTCGTCCGCTCCAAGAAAGGGACACTGGCTGCAGGGTTAGGTCTGTTTTCTTACGTAGAGTACAAGGCACCATGATGAAGGACATCCAGAAAGTCACAGACTTTGTCCTGTGCTTTTACTCTGTTTAAGACTGTGTGCCTTTAACATGAGAACCAGGGAGGATTTTGTTTTCCTAATTTTTATGTTTGGAATGCTCCTTTTTTGGTTTTTTGGTTTTTGTTTTTATATGAAGCAGACATACAGAAATAGAGCCCATGCTTTGAGGTTTCACCAAATCATATTTACCTCCGTAAATGTTAAAGTATAGCTTCCCCAGGAGCCCAGGAGAAGGGCCCACACATGTTAGAAGCTGAATTTTTTCCTTTATCAATGTGAATAAGCTCTGTGTAATGTACTGTTGAGAAGGTTTGTTACTGATAAACAGTGGAAGGTAGGATCCGACATCTGTTGAGGAGTGTGATTAATCATTTCCTTGAATTATTAAACAAAATCCTTTCAATGTACTGGGAGGACCTAGGAGCTCGGGCAAGTATTTATGCATGAAATGATACAATATTTTGGATGTTATTTTTCAAAATAATCTGAGCAAGAGAAGGGTAGAGATATAAATGAGTCGAAATTGCTCTTTGGCTGCTAATTGCTGAAATCCAGTCCATTTTACTATTGTGTTTACCTTTGTGTTTGAAACTTCCCAGGTTTTAAAGGAAAAAAAAAAACAGTTATGTAACACATCAGAGTTGATCCTTGAAAAACACAGGTTTGAACTGTGCAGGTACATTTATACACCAATTATTTTTATAAACACAGTACAGTACAACAGCAAATGTATTTTCTCTTACATTTTTCTTAATAACAGTTTCTTTTCTCTAGCTTACTTTATTGTAAGAATCCTGTATATAATACATATAATGTACAAAATACCTGTTAATCAATTGTTGATGTTTTCGGTAAGGCTTCCTGTTAACGGTAGGCTCTTAGTGAGTAAGTCTTGGAGGAATCAAGTCATACACGGATTGTGAACGGCTCAGGGGATCAACACCCTAACCCTGCATTGTCCTGGGGTCAACTGTGTTTTTGTTTGTTTTGAGTGTGAACCACAAAGACTTGAGACCACCTAATTTAGCAAGACCCTCATCATTGTAGGGTCATCACCAGAGCCACAGCCATAGACGTGTGTGGCATACATCCCACGAGTCCTCTCATTTCTTTCCACAGGGAGCAGACGAATTCTGCTGTGAACACATTCTGCATCTGTGTGCAACCGTAATGTGGTCTCACACCAACATCCCATGCATCCCCCATGACTGTTGTGTTCGTTCATTCTGGCAGGCAAGTATTCCCACCCCGGGAAAACTCAGACATGACATGCCTTTCTTTCAGTGTTGGGGCTCCCCAACACACCCCTGCTTCATTGGGCCATTTCCCAAAGCAAACATACCTTCCAGCTCTATCACGCTCCGAGTGGTCAAGCCATCTGGAAATGTTCACACGCTGGTATGAGTCCTGCTAACTCGTGTGAGCCCACCTAGGGAGGAATGAGCTCTGTTTCTACTGCGGAACCTCACTGATTTGAGAAATGGATGATGGCACAAGTGCTAAGGGGAAATCTGACAGGGTCTCTGGGGGGCAGACTGCAGCCCCCACCCCCAAGGGACTTGGCAGGAGTCTTAAGGCCACAGATCTGGAGATAAGGAGATCATCCTAGATTCCCCCATCTAATTACAGGAGGCTTAACAGCAGAAAGCTTGATTCAGCTGGAGTGACAGACCCAGCACAGAGATCAGGCACACCTGAAGCAGGAGGGGTCAGCTCGCCACCACTGGGGGGACCACCAGGGTCTGCTGGGCTCACACCCGGTCAGCTGCAAAGGGACCTCCTCCCAGCCAGCAACTCAGTGAGCCCGCGCTCAGTCATCCAGAGCCCTCAGACAGGAGAGCAACCTTCAAGTCACCTTGACATGAGCCCAGTTGAGCCTGGACTTCCCGCCTGCATAGCGGCAGAATACATGGGCTTTGCTTTAAGCTGCTCTCTGGGAGGACAGATGCTATGGGAGCAGCATGCAGTCTGGGTGGCAAGGAGCTGGAGGCTTGGGGTTCCTACAGGGGGTCCCCGAGCTCACCGTGGAAAGAAGCAAAGCCCCCTGGGATGCCCACCCTTCCCACCGCCAAGCTTCTCCCGCGCAGACACACTCGCTGAGCTGACAGAGCAGGTCCTGCGGTGGGCCGGCCCCCCGTGGTTCTATTTATACGGCCTGTATGCAAACGAGGACTTGGGGAAACCCAGCATGTGATTGGGTTACAGAGCATATGTAAATAGCCAGAGGCAGCTCTGCTCTCTGATTGGATAAGATTGCTGGGGAAGTCAGCCAACCAGAGCAGAGATGGCCCTAGACACCCTCCAAGAAGCGCTGCTCCGGGCCCTCCCCGGAGAGCCGGGCGCTTGACTGGGGGAAGTGGAGGCTGTAGCTGGGATTCCTGATGGTTTTTATTGTTTTGTTTTAAAAAAAAATTTTTTAATTTAAGTTCAATTTGCCAATATATAGTATAACGCCCAGTGCTCATCCCATCACGCGCCCGCCTAAGTGCCCGTCACCTGGTGCTGATGAATTCACGGGGCCTTATGGTGATGAAGCCCCAGTAGGACGGCAGTGGTGAAATCCATCACCTTCCGACTGACAAAGAAATCCAGTATCATCTTTATTCCGGAATATCAGAGAATGGAGAGGAAGAGGGTTTGGGCGTGTTTTCGTGGTTTTTCGTTGTTGTTGTTGTTGTTGTTGTTTGTTAGTATTTTTAGGGAAACGATATACACTTCAACGTATATGAGAATATCAAATACCTGGGCATCCCAGAGCAGTGTTTGCAGAGTGTGGTCTTGGGCCAACATCAGGTCACCTGGGGATTCGTTAGGAATGCAAACTCGGGTCACTCCAGACCCATTGAGTCACCAAGGGAATGAGGCCCAGCTCTCTGCTCAGATGCATGTTAATGTTTGAGAGCCAAACAAACTAGATTGAACGGGCTCACTCAGAAATTGAGCCACGTACTAAATTATCTGTCCTGTCTGCAAATGAGTCAGTAAAAAAATCGAATGGCAAAAATTTCTCTCATTATATTAAATAAGATAAACAAGGATACTCTTGGAAAAAGTGGGATTCTTTTCATGAAAATAGAAAGCTCACTGAGAGGTTGATAGAAAGAGACCTGCTTCCTTGGCTATTAAAATAAATTTGAAAAAAAAATCTATTTTCTCCTAAACTGATCTATAAATTCAACATAATCCCATTAGGATTTTATCTGTCATTTGGAAAGGGGATAAAAGTTGTGAAGATCCTATACAAGGAAATAGAGAGACAACAGATAAATTCTTTAAAAGAATAAGACTTTTCTATATACAAGACCATATTGGGATGCCTGGATGGCTCAGCAGTTGAGTGTCTGCCTTTGGCTCAGGTCCTGACCCTGGGGTCCTGGGATTGAGTCCCACATTGGGCTCCTTGCATGGAGCCTGCTTCTCCCTCTGCTTATGTCTCTGCCTCTCTCTCTCTCTGTCTTTCATGAATACATTTTTTAAAATATTTTTTAAAAAGACCATACTATCTGCAAACAGGGGAAGTTTGATTTTCTTCCTTTCCAAAATGGATGTTCTTTATACTTAAGATCTCAGGGATGTCACCGAACTGTTTTTAATCTAGGTTAACAATGGTTTTCTAACATTTTTTTCTTGTAAATATCTCTCCTAAAAGAAAGTTCTCCTTTGGACTGAGATTGAGTGTACGTCTTGCAGTAAGACCGTAGTACAGCTCTAATATGTGCTCATAGCTAAATTGCTGGTAATCATTTCAAACACAGTGGGGATTTTTAAAGGGCTGAAGTATTGAAAAAAAAAATGCCAGGCCTCCTGGCAAATTACTGTTAAACTAGTAAGAAACATAAAATACTACTGATAAATTCCACAAAATAAAGAATGCAGGAAAACCTCATTTTTTCCTTCTGAAAAAAAAAGTAGAATGCTGTTATTACAATGGATAAAGATGACCCACCGACAGCACCCCCCACCCAAAAGTACAGACTAGCATCACTTATAAATAAGGACAGAAAGATTCTACCTTAAATATTAGCTGATTGATTCCAGGATCGTGAAAGAATGACAACGGCAAATTTGAATTTCTTGAAAGAATGATAGAATGGTTCAGTATTATCGGGAATATAAGTCACCTCACTTAGATCCAAAGAGAAAAGGCTTATGAGTATCATTAATCTTTTATCATTTTTTTAAAAATTAATCATCTGTAAGTTAGGATCAGTGGAAGCCCAGAATCATTTTGCCGGGAAGTTCCTTTAGTATGGCTACTGTTAGAGCTGGAAACAAATCAGAGAAGCCCCTCATTTCATCTCTATTCACCTGCATTCTGGAAATGTCCTCTGTCATTCAGTACTGAGTGAAGAACCGACTTCTAACAGGTACCCAACATGCAGAAACAACAAGGAATGACAGATTACAGTTACACAAATACAAGTCAACTGCGCCAATGCAGTAGTCAACTACGAGCAAGGAACAGAAAATGTAATAAGGAAACCCATTCGGGGATCCCTGGGTGGCTCAGCGATTTAGCGCCTGCCTTCGGCCCAGGGCATTATCCTGGAATCCTGGGATCAAGTCCCAGGACAGACTCCCTGAAGGGAGACTGCTTCTCCTTCTGCCTATCTCTGACCCTCTCTCTGTGTCTCTCATGAATAAATAAATAAAATATTTTTTTAAAAGGAAACCAATTCAATATAGCCAAATAAATACATAAATACATCAAAATTAAAATATTTTTAAAAAATTTAAACCTACAAATAACCTTGATGAAAATGTGTGCAGAATGGAATGAAGAAATGTCTGTAAGTCTATAGATGGTTAAACACGATTGAAAGAAACAGAAGATGGGTCAGTTGGTGGAGCGTGTGACTCTTGATCTCAGGGTTGGGGGCTCAAGCCCCATGCTGAGTGTAGAGACGACTTAAAAATAAAATTAAAAAAAAAAAAAAAAGGAGCAGTCGAAGGTCCTGTGTCATCAGACACCAGAATGAAAGCTGGAGGGATCTCTGGAGAGAGCCGCTGGTTCTGACACATGTTCGGCCGTTCTGAAACCTCACTTGGAGCTGGTGTACTTGGTGACAGGCTTGGACCCTGGATCCAGTGTGCCTGGCCAGCTCATCTGCCCCTCAAAGGATGAGACAGTGGAATGGCCTGGGGGAGCATGCTCTAAAGGAGGTGCCATCCATAGAAGCATTCATCTCTCCTAAAATACTTAAAAATTCAATGGCCTGTACCCTATACGATCCAACCCAGTTTTCCTGACTTCACTGATGTGCCCTGGCCCCTCCTCCAGCTCACCACCACCCCTACTAAGAAAGCTGCATTCATTTCTTCTAGCATGCTCTCAAATGCACCAGCCCCATGTTCAAGGAGGCTTTTGTTTCATTTATTTTCACATTTGTCTGAAAAGGTATGTATTAGTTAGGCTGCTGCCTAGAAATAGAATTAATAAGATATATAGATATGCACATATAGGTATGTTCCTTTTATGAAGCCATTTAATAAAAAATAGATACATGTATTACACATATATAATTATTGGCTCTGAGTCTGAAGGTCAGAGATCGAGGAGCACCAAAGACAACAAGGATGTCCTGGCTCCTCAGCCAGACAAAGGGGGCCAGCTCCTGCTTCCTCCTTCTCTCCAGGCCCTCAGCGGCCTGGGTGGTGCCCCTCTACCCCCGCATTGGGGTGAGCCATGTGCTATTCCGAGGCCACCCATTCACCAGTGAATCTCATGCAGAAACATAGACGCACCCAGAATCATGTGCAATCCAGGCACCCTACAGAACATCAAGCCTCCCCATAAAATGAAGCGACACCAGGTGCTTTCTGCATTCCCGAATTTTTCTAGGTGGCCCAGTGATGAGCAGAATTAGGGTCCATGTGCTCTGGTCAGGCCCACCCCACCTCTCCTGGGCCCTGTGCCAATGTTGGACTCCGTGGTCTTCCTTAAGGTGAATGTCAGCAAAGAGAAGAAAGCATCCTCAGGTCCAGGGGGTCGTCACCTGGACGGGGCCGGGACGGCAACCCTAAGGTGAACCTGGCTATAAGCTGACCATCTAACCATGGCTGGCATGTCCCTCCCTTAGCAGGACAAAGCCACGCTGCATGCTGGGTGGGGCTGGTAATGTGCAGCTGGGTCCCCAGGATAAACACAGGTATCCACGTCTCATTGCAGAGCCCACGTTTCAGCTCAACACTAGAAAGCTGGAAAGTTGTCTTTCCCATCTTTGCATGAAACTGAAAATTAACAACTCTGTGGACTCCCCAGAGAACTGTGGTCACAGAGTGCCTCCAACATCAGGAGACACAGGTACAGGCAGAATGTCACAGGTGAGATCTGCTTACATGGGGCAGGGGAGCTGGAGCCACCCACAAGTACCAGCACTCCAGGTCATTCTCGATGACGCCCAGAGGCTGAGTGTTGGACGAGCCCAGAGCAGCAGTCTGCAGGGTCTTCAGCACGGACTCCTGCCACCGCGCTATGTCCAGGTCCGACGGCTGTGCTGTGCCCAACACCAGGCAATTAACTCCGCTCTGGCCCCATCCACGTGGAGTCACACCCCACAGGCCACCTCACAGCAGACTCCAGCCAAAAGTCCAGGGGTCGCCCCCGTGACCCCCTGGCTACAGACCAGAGGCTCCCACGGCCCCTCCTCGGGTTACTGAACTTGCTCGAGTGGTTCAGATCTCAGAGAAACACCCCATGTTACCAGCTTATTATCCAAGGCTGTGACCCGGGGCCAGCCCTGGGGCAGGTCACTCTCCTCACGTCTCCACATGCTCACCAGCTCCAAGCTCCCCAAGTCCGACCTCCCAGGTTTTCATGGGGCCTCATGATGTGGGTGTGATTGGTTACGTCACTGGGCATTGGTGACTGATCCCCTCTTCCCTCCCAGAGGTCAAGGGGTGGGACTGAAGCATCCAACCCTCTGCTCCCAGGGTTGGGTCCCCTGGCCACCCGCCCCCATCCTGAGGGGCTCCCCAAGGTCACCTCAGTACTTAACAAAGACACTTGTATGGTTCTTGGAAATTCCAGGTATTTTAGGAGGTTTTTCTAGTACTGGGTGCTAGGACCAAATGTGTATTTCTTATTGTGAATCACAACATCACACACATTAGCTGGGTTTTACCTCCAGGAGTCCCCCCATGTTTTCTGGATAAAATACGAGAAAGATCCCCCACTCCACCTCAGATCCAGCAGAGCATCAGCCCCCCAGGGCAGGGCATTCATCCAACCCAAGCCCCCTGGCCACCCTGCCTTACCTGCAGAAGGCAAATCAGCTATGATGCACTGTGAAGGTCACAGCCCAGCAACACAGGTCCACAAAGACACTGAGAATGAATCAGAGTGTTCTAGCATGCTGCCCCTGCCCACAGCCTACCAGCACTCAGCAGGGCTGCAGCTCATGGCAGCAGGTCACAGCAGGAGAGCCAGAGAGCCACTCCATCTCACACTGAGGTTTTAGGGACAAAAAGAACTCCAGGGGTATTAGAAGCTACTGGGGCCTGTCGCCACAGTAGACACAAAGCACAGCCCAACCCCACAACTAGAACACCACAGATCCTCACCCTCAGAGCTGATTCAGTATGGCTCTTATCACCGGTTACATGTGTCATGTCTGCCTTTCAACCAGAAATCACCAGACACACCCAAAGGCAAGCAAAACACAGTCTGAAGAGAAAAACAGGCGTCAGAACTAGACGCAGGTTGACTCACGTATTGGAATGATCAGACTGGAATTTAAAATAACTGTGATTGGGGCCCCTGGGGGGCTCAGTGGTTGAGCATCTGCCTTCCACTCAGGGCGTGACACCGGGGTCCCAAGATCAAGTCACACATCGGGCTCCCCTCATGGGCCTGCTTCTCCCTCTGCCTGTGTCTCTGTCTCTCTCTCTCTGTATCTCTCATGAATAAATAAAATCTTTTAAAAAAAATCTACTTCTCCGTTCTTGAATGGTCTTACAACTGTGCAGAGAAGGAACAGCAACAATGTGCGGACAAGAGCCTCTGGAGGAGGGGCCCAGAGCTCTCAGGGAGGTGGGGGGATGGGGGTGCTTCAGCACGTCCACCTGTGAGTTGTCTGAACTGCCAGGAAGCAAAGTAGTGTTATTTACAGTGGACCTAGGACACCTGAAACTCATGCAGTACTATGTATCCATACTCAAATAAAAGTAAGCAAAAAACAAACATTCAGGGGCACCTGGGTGGCTCAGTGGGTGAAGCACCTGCCTTTGGCTCAGGTGGAGATCCCAGGGTTATGAGATCGAGCCTCACATGGGGCTCCATGCTTATTGCATCATCTGCTTGAGATTCTCTCTCTCTTCCCCTCTGCCCCTCCCCCATGCTGATGCACCCTCTAAATAAATAAATAAACAAAATATTTTTTAAATAAAAAATAACATAAATACCCAAAAAAGTAAAGGGGACTTAGATTGGTTATAAATGTATATTTCAAACTCTAGGGAAGTAACTTAAAAAGAAGTGTACGTAGAATCATAATGGAGTAAATTTGGGGTAAATCCCCAGCAGTGCAATTGCTGGGTCGTAGGGCAGGTCTATTTTTAACTCTTTGAGGAACCTCCTCACAGTTTTCCAGAGTGGCTGCACCAGTTCACATTCCCACCAACAGTGCAGGAAGGTTCCCCTTTCTCCAATGAAACGCCGGGACACTGCACCCCGATGTTTCTAGCAGCAATGTCCACAATAGCCAAACTGTGGAAGGAGCCTCGGTGTCCATGGAAAGATGAATGGATAAAGAAGATGTGGTTTATGTATACAATGGAATATTACTCAGCCATTAGAAATGACAAATACCCACCATTTGCTTCGACGTGGATGGAACTGGAGGGTATTATGCTGAGTGAAATAAGTCAATCGGAGAAGGACAAACATATGGTCTAATTCATTTGGGAAATATAAAAAATAATGAAAGGGAATAAAGGGGAAAGGAGAAAAAATGAGTGGGAAATATCAGAAAGAGAGATGGAACATGAAAGACTCCTAACTCTGGGAAACGAGCCAGGGGTGGTGGAAGGGGAGGTGGTGGTGACTGGGTGACGGGCACTGAGGTGGGCACTTGACGGGATGAGCACTGGGTGTTGTTCTATATGTTGGCAAATTGAACACCAATAAAAAATAAATTTATATAAAAATAAAAGAATCATAATGGATATGCTAAACGGAGGACCGCAGATGGGCTCCTCACACCACAGCATGGCAGAGATCTCCAACCATCCTTAATGCCTACAACCACTTCCAGGTGACAGTAGTTACTACTCCTTCCCTAGTAGTACTTGGCATTTACCGCAGTGATAAAGATGCGCATTTATATATGTATCCATACAACCACACATATATTACGCATGTGAGTATATCAGAAATTAATTTTGTGAACGCATTTATTTATTTATTTATTTATTCATGAGAGACACAGAGAGGCAGAGGGAGAAGCAGGCTCTATGCAGGGAGCCCGATGTGGGACTCGATCCTGGGACCCCAGGATCACACCCTGAGCCCAAGGGAGACTCTCACCACGGAGCCATCCAGGTGCCCCAATTTAGTATATATTTTGACAATTTAATTCAGTATCACTGATTTGCTTTGCAGTTTTGAAAAATGTTATGCATTTCAAAACATTCTGAGATATTTCATTGTATGCATTTTTAAATGTCACCGAACTGCCAGAGGGGTTCATGAGGCCCCCAAAAATCCAAGAAGAATTAAATTCTTGTCACCTATTCACCAACACAGAAAAACAATACCTCCTAAAAAGGAAAAAGTTACAAAACATCATGGAAAATGTTTTGAACCCTGAGCCTGAATTCTTTCCTACTGTGGGGCCGAGGGGAATCAGCACTATGGAGACAATTCCAAGCAGACCCTCTTATGAAATGGGTCTTCACAGGGAACAGACCCTGTTATGGGAACCTTGTCACGGCTAGACAACCAGGCAGGGTCTGTGTGCAGGTTTGGAGGTACTTTGGTGGCACAGTGGGTGACGGTGGGTGACGCTGGGACAGTGGGACACACCCCAGGCCCCTGGCACCGAATACGGTCTCCTTGTGGGGTACTAGGCAAGGGAACTGAGTGCCCATTGTGCTCCAGACCCGGAGCATGGGAAGGCAGGGCTGGCCAACGGTCAGCAGGTGTCTCCCACGAGGGGCCGGGCCACAGGGTATCAGTTGGGGTACAGGAAGGTTCCAGGGATAGCTGGAAGCCCACACGTCCACCACACCTGTGAGGTCCTGAAAAGCCTGTGTACCTGCTAATCCAGGGCCATCTGCTGCTGGGAGACCCCACTCTGAGCCACAACAGGGAGTTCCTACCCAGGGAAGCCCCACGTGTTGCGGGCTTATGGGAACACCCCACAGAGAAGATATGCAAGGTCAAACCCCGTGACCTCCAGGGCCCAAAGGATCCACCACAAAGTGCTACACAAGGCCCTGCATTTCCTGAGTTGTACGTGCAACTCCCAACACCGTGAGTGGTGGAGAGCAAGGAAAGAACTTTCCAGACTGGGGAGGGCTTTCCTCCACCACAGGCTAGAGGCTGTGTAGTTGAGGCAGAGCCACTGAATGCAACTGTCTAGGAAGAATTGTGGAGAAGTCTTTGCTGCAGAAAAGGTGTTTATATTAGAGCACGGGGACTGGACCTGCAGGCAGAGAATGCTGCCCAGTGTTTCGGAGGGTGGCTCTTGACATCCTTCTAAGGTTGTGCAGGGAGCGTGGAGACAATCTAATTTCTAGGGGATTTCTGGAGGCTGAAAGTGAGGTCTCAGGGACCCCAGAGGTCCAGTTCAGCCTGTAATAAAACATCAACCTTAAGGCAGCCTCAAGTTCCTTGAGGGATGGCACGCTGCTCGCTGCACATCATAAGGGAGTATCACCGTAGCTACATGACACTTGCCTTTGTTCTCATCACAGTGATTGGCACCAAATGTATGCACAGAGCAAACACAACCGCATCCATAAAATGCACGCGTCCCAGACAAGCCAAAACTTCCGGGAGGGACTGTTTGCATCTGAAAGTGTCTTTAGAGAGAGGATATCTCTCCTCTTGGGAAGGTTCTTTTTGTTTTGTTTTTGGGGTTTTTTAAAGACTTTATCCATTTATTTGAGAAAGAACGTGCAGAGGGATACAGAGAAGCAGGCTCCCGCTGACTAAGGACTCCATGTGGGACTCCATGTGGGGCTCCATCCCAGGACCCCAGGATCATGACCTGAGCCCAAGGCAGATACCTCACTGACAGAACCCCCCAGGCGCCCTCAGGAAGTTTCCTTAGGGGGTGATTGTTCCCTGGACCTTGGCACCCCTGAGGGAGTCGGAAGCACAGGGAACTCAGTTGCTGAGATCATGAAAACTGTCAACTGCACCAACTAAAAAGCAGTTTTACAGGTGATGAAGAAACTCAGCTTTTCATGTGTGTGGGCCCTGCTCCTGGCTCCCGGGAAGCTATACTTTGACCTTTACCAAGGTCGAACCGACTCAGAGTACGCCTGCTTCATTAATATATATGTAACCAAAACAGAGCATACCCATTGGAAAGAAAAACAGAAATCGTCGGGGGCTCCCATGTTAAAGGCCCACAGCCTTGCACACGCTAAACACATGAGATAAAGTCTGACTTTCTGGATGTCCTTCATCACGGTACCTTGTAATCTATGTAAGAAAACAGACCTACAACAACAACAACAACAACAACAACAACAACAAAGAAAACAGACCTAACCCTGTGGCCAGTGTCCCCTCCTTGGAGCATGCACTTCTTTTGGAAGCAGCTGCCTGACTCCTCCAGCAGAACTCTTTTCCTTTTTTATAATAATAATAATAATAATAATAAAAAAAGACAGGGGCACCTGGGTGTGTGGCCCAGTTAGTGAAGAAGCATCCCACTCTTGCCTTCAGCTCAAGGTTGTGGGATCAAACCCCATGTCAGCTCTGAGGTCAGCACAGAGTCTGCTTGAGTGTCTCCTTCTGCACCAACACCACCCCCTACCCGAGCACTCTGTCTCTCTAACATAACTAAATAAAATCTTTAAAAACAATTTTAAAAGGGCTTGCTCAGTTTGCATCAACACATGCAAGGAATACAGATTCTGGTTTCCAATCTGGTGGGGGGCAGGGGTGGGCGCACACGAGGTGGCCCCCAAGTCCATGTATTGTGTTCAAAGGGAACCAGGTGACATTCCACCACGTGCCCAGGTAGTGGACTCGAGTCCCCTGAGAATCTAGAAACAAAAACTTAAAAACAGAACAAAAAGCTCTTGTGGTCAGAAAAGTGGGCCCTCAGACAAGGCACCCAAATGCTCTGGAGGAACCGAGGGGTCCTGCAGAGCCATGCAGCCTGAGCCCCAGGGCCGGCTTCCTGGGTTCTCCTGTGGAAGGCACAGCCAATGCCACGAACCCTTCATCCATCTGCCATCATCCCCCCAGAGACTTGCAGGGCAGGAGAACTCCTTATTCTCCTTAGGTCTTGGCAGGGGCTCTGTACAAAAAACAGATTAACAAGACGGAAGCATTTAAGTTTTCTGTTTTAAGATTTTATGGATTTATCTTAGGGAGAAAGTAAGTGTGAGTGGGGGGAAGGGCAGAGGGAGAGGGGGAATCTCCAGCGGACTCCACACCGAGCACCTAGTCCCACATGTGGCTTGTTCCGGAACCCCAAGACTGTAGCCTGAGCCGAAATCAAGAGTCTGCTGCTTAGGGATGCCTGGGTGGCTCAGTGGTTGAGCATCTGTCTTCAGTTCAGGTCATGATCCCGGGGTCCTGAGGTCGAGTCCCACATCGGGCTCTCTGCTCGATGGGGAGCCTGCTTCTCCCTCTGCCTGAGTCTCTGCCTCTCTCTGTGTGTCTCATGAATAAATAAAATCTTAAAAAAAAAAAAAAAAAAGTCTGAGGCTTAACCATGCAAGCCACCCCGAGGCCCCAAGCATTTCAGTTTTATTGTGACTCAGGAGCCTTCAGAAGGAAATGAGGACCCACAGAAGTTGTTGAAGCCACATGCTCCTCCACGAGGTTCAAAAGCAGGGCACTTGTGGACATCAGTGGAGACATCTGCAAGACCAAAGGTAGGTAAGAGCCAATCCACGAGGTCTGAGAGCGTGGTCCCCAGTGGTTCTCGCTTCCCGTCCATGATGGCAACGTTTCCTCTCCCTGAGCATAGACCCGTCACCTTTCACAGGGGAGTCAGCTCTGTTTCCAGGCAGAAAAGGGGGTTCCGTGCCCTCCCCTCTCACCTACTGTCTTCCACGTACCTTTAGCTCAGAAAGCTCTTACATGGAAGGTGCATGTCTTGGGATGGTGCACCTGGCCACCCTTGAGCCACAACCTCAAAGTGTGCAAGGGCCCTGAGGGTCAGGCAACAAGGACACTTCTCCCCAGAGAGCACGAACAGGACTAGAAATGCTGAGGGCTGAAGGGGGAGCATGGGGAGGCTGGACCCTGGGGCAGGCCAAGCATCAGGGGGTGCCAGGGGTCGGCACGCGATCGGTGCACACGAGCATCGTGTTGGGATCCCCCTGTGGGGAGAGGCAGTGTGCTCATCTCCCAGGAGGGAAGGATGGGGACACTGAGGGTGTGCCACCTATCGTGACCTAGCAAGAAGGCATCCCCGATGAAGCCAGCAGACAGGGGCTCTAGGCAGGCCACCAGAGCGAAGGGACCCCTGTCGACACTGGTGGGGAAACTCAACATTATCACCACAGAAAGGCCAACTCAGAATGCAGCCTTCTAAAAGGTTCTTCCCTCTCTGGAGCTAGAGCGTTGGTGAGCCAAGAGGAGTGCTGGGGGGGGAAAGGGAGGAGCTATGTGGGCAGGGGCAATGCCCATGGGGAGGTGACCAGACCCCGACCCATGACCCACAGGACCCTGACTGACCGACCGGCCCAGCACTCCCGGGGAAATGACCCGTCCCTGACCTCTGACCCAACAGACCCCAAACCCCTGGCCCCCGACCCCTGTCTCATAGGCCCCTTATCCACCCGGCCCAGGAGCCCTTGCAAGGTGACCTGCCCCTGACCCCTGACCCGCCAGGCAGCAGGCGTGGGAACAGGTGGTCACACGCGAGCCGTGTGCAAATTAGGAGCGGGCCGCGGGGGTGGAGCTGGCGCGGACCAATCAGAGTGCAGCCTGACATGGCGCCACCCCGGGGCCGACCAATAGGAAAGCAGCAGCCTCTATAAAAAACGGGCCCTGCCACGCCACGACAGTAGCCAATGCCGGGAGCCGGGGCTCGCGCGAGGCGGGCGGCGCGCAAGTCGACGGGCGGCAAGGCCCCGCGCAAGCAGCTGGCCCCCAAGGCGGCCCGCAAGAGCGCACCGGCCACCGGCGCCGTCAAGAAGCCGCACCGCTACCGCTACCGGCCCGGCCCGGTGGCCCCGCGCGAGATCCGGCGCTACCACAAGTCCACGGAGCTGCTGATCCGCGCAAGATCGCGCAGGACTTCAAGACCGACCTGCGCTTCCAGAGCTCGGCCGCCATGGCGCTGCAGGAGGCGTGCGAGGCCTACCTGGTGGGGCTCTTCGAGGACACCAACCTGTGCGCCATCCACGCCAAGCGCGTCACCGTCACGCCCCAGGCCAGCCAGCCGGCGCGCCGCATCCGCGGGGAGCGCGCCTAGGCCCCGCGCGCATCCCCATGCCGCCCTGCAGAACTCCCCCCAAAGGCTCTTTTCAGAGCCACCACCGACCCACAAAGGGGGCTGTGCCAACCCGTGTCTTCCGACTGGTTCTTGTTTCCGGCTCTGGTTAGGGGGCTAGAGCGGGAACTGGAGCACCCCGCCCGCGGTTTGTGAGCCCTCCAGGAGGGTCCCTGGTCTGGGAAGTTAGCTGGGCAGAGGCAGGCCCCGGGGCACGCCCGTGGGAACCTACCTCCCAGCTCCGTGGGGAGTGCTGGCAGGCAGCAGGAAGCCTCCCACCTGGGACCGGGAGTGAGTCGGCCATGAACCCAGGGCTGACCCAGGCCGCTGTAAGGCTGAGATGGAGGGTGGGTGTGGAGGGCTCTTCCTGGCGGGTGCTGGCTGCAACCCCATGTCCTATGGCCTTGGGTAAGGAGGTGAGCTATGCTTGGAGGACCTGCAGATGACCTATGGCAGATGATCCGGACTGTCGTGACCCTGGCATTGCGTGTCCACCTGAGGGCTGAGGCAGGAGCAATGGGAAGAACAGGAGACCAGGTGGACCAGGAGAAAACCGGTCCCTCTGGGCACATGCTTGGAGGGTCAAGGAAGCCCCTCTGACAGGTGTCTGAGCCCACAGCCCTGTCCCTTCTGGGGCCTCTGGCCCTCAGAGATGTGTGCACAGCCACAGCCTTGCTCTCTGGAGAATGTTCTAGCACCCTGCAGACACGGCAGAGCCCAAGTGAGACAACCACAGGGACGCAGACGGCAGCAGGGCAGGAAGCACGTGGTTCCCTGCGCCGGGTATAGCCGAGCTCCCCAGCAGAGCAGGTGCAGCCCAACAGCAGGGCTGCTGGGTGTCGCTGGTAGCTTTGAGGTCTGAGAAGACCCCAGCCCCTGGAAGGCCTGATTAGTTTTATAGACCTGTCAGGACCTGCACCTGTGTCTGCCCGTCCCTGGCATATGGGCACACTGCAGTTAGCTAGACATGGTTGGTCCTGAGCCCAGGTCGCCAGGCCATGTGTGCCCTGAGGGGATGGGCTGAGTGCAGTGTGGCGGGCGGAGAGGACCCTCCATGAGGACATCAAGAGTGGGAGCTCTTTCAAGATTTTATGTATTTATAAGACCCAGAGACACAGGCAGAGGGAGAAGCAGGCCCCCCGTGGGGAGCGCAATGTGGGACTCGATCCCAGGACCCTGGGATCATGCCCTGAGCCCAAGGCAGACAATCCTCCACGGAGCCACCCGGTGCCCCAAGAATGGAAGTTCTTAATGTAAATGAAGGCAGACCAGGCCAGCACATGATCACTGGCTGGAGGTCAGACACACATGGAATTGATGAGACCAGCTACACTGAGTCCACACTGGTTAATGGGAGGGAGGGAGAGGGTGGGAGGAGTATGTGGTGGCTCAGCTGTGTCCCACGGGCCAGGGATTGCTACTTTCCTGGGGTTTTTAGATTTTATTTGAGAGAGCACCAAGAGGAGGAGTGGCAGGCAGACAGGGAGAAGCAGGTTCACTCAAGCAGGAGCACTGAGCTGGAGCACTGGATCCTGGGACACTGGGCAGGGGTTGGGATCTCGACCTAGGCAGGAAGCCAGATATTGAACCGACTGAGCCTCCCAGGCTCCCCAGGAAGCTCCTTCTCTTCTCCATAGTGCAGGCCTACTATAGTCTGGTAGGTGAGCTTCCTATTTAATACAATGAATTGTGTGTTTCTGATCCTGCTCCTCATGGGCTGTGGACCCATTTGCATCCCGTAAACCATTCCAGGCCACACTGAAGGAACAGATGGGCCGCAGGGACTCCAGCGACTTCCTCACACAGCAAACAGTCCTTGTTCAGAGCCCCTGACAGGCCATCAGGGAGGGGAGGGCACCACTGCTGCATTAGAGGGGATTCCCCAGGGGGCCGGTGCTCTCCTTGGGGATAAGTGGCTGGGGCTGCCCTATGACAGGAGCACAGCAGAGACCAGGCTCAGCTTCCCGACTGGGGAGTCAGGAGAAATCAGAGGACTTTCTTCTTGTCCTCAACCCCGACCCTTCTTATGGGACAATTTTGGGGAAGGACATCAAAGAGACGTGATCACCTGGCAACCTTAGAGCTGGATCAGGGCACTCCAAGGCTCCCCACTGCTATCCCTTTACCTAGGCACATGGGCCCTACTTGTCTTTCCTGCTCCCAGGGGCCGCTCCAAGGACAGAGCCTTGAGATGCTGACGTGCAACGCCTGCCTGGCATACGTGCCTGAGCCCAGGTAAGGCCTCTCCAAGCTCATAAGATCTGGCAGGCGGTGTGGGGTCCGCCGGTCCTGCAGGCACCCAACCCAAGGCTTGTGTGTACATGCCTTTGCTTTATTACAACGGCCCTTCGCCAGCCAGTCTCTGGGATCTCTCCCTGGCCCCTGAGCACAGGGGCCACTTTCACATTGCACCCAGGGAGTTCCCAGGGGGCTTTCAGACCAGCAGAGGACTCCTGGTCACTTGCCAGCCCCTGTCCCCCATCCCCCCTTTCCCACTCAGCCTGTCCTGCAGGCCTTCTTACCTGAGTATGTGGCCAGGTGTACACACCTGCTCCAAGTTAGGCCATGAGCCCTCGGGCATAAGAGTGTCGACACCTGGCCCAGAGGATCGTCAGAGAATCACATCAGACAGGCCAGCCAAGGGGACGCTCAGTGTGTCACTGTCTGTGATGGGCCGAATTGTGTGTACCCCCAGACCCTGCAAAATCCCTTGCTGCTCCCCAACTCACAGGACCTCAGAATGAGACTGAATTTGGAGACAGGGCCTTTGATGTGATAGCAAGAGGAAATGAGGTCAATATGGTAAGTCTTGATCCCATAGGACCGCTGTTCTGAGAGGAGGAGGTTAGGACACAGACACGTGCAGAGGGATGGCCATGTGAGCACATGGGGAGAAGGCAGCCGTGATCCTGTAGTTTACGATAAGAAATATACATTTGGGCTCAAAACCTTTGGAAGTTTCTAAGTGATTTCATGGCTGTTATTATAGCAAGGCCCTGCCCACCACACCTGTGTGTTGATGAGGTGACCTTGGGCAGCCCCTCAGGATGGGGGCAGGTGGCCAGGGGACGCAACCCTGGACGCTTCAGAGCTTTGACCCACACCCACCACTGTCCAAGGGGAGAGGGTGCAAACTGGACTGAGGGCCATGTGCAGTTCGTTGCTATGAAGAGGGTCACCTGGAAAAGGCTAACATAAGACCCCAAAGCACAAAAGCCCTCATGCTCTCAGCTGCCGGGACCAGGATGCGGGAAGGAGCAGAGACGTGGCCTGCAGAGGCTGCCACCACCTGCTAAGCCCAAACAGATGCCGCCATCTCTGCAGAGCCCAGTGGCTCTGGTCCCAGTGCCTCAGATGAAGTGAGGGCCTCATGAAACCAGAGGAGCAGCCTTCCTGCATTTTCCAGAATAGCTAGCTTTGAGCCGGTGAGCCCCATCCTACAGTAGAGGCCTGAACTGGCCTTCTGAGTGAGGACATGCTGCAGTGTGATTACCCAGAGGCTGGAGGGGATCAGGATGTGCAATGTCGAAATACACCACCGTGGCATACTGATGACTTTGAGCTGAAGGCGATCAACAAACAGCACACACAGGAGGAGCTCTCTGCCCTTCCACCTGTTCTGCCTAAAAGCAAAGCAGAAATTCCCATTTGTACAAAAATTTCCATTTGCAAAGGTGCCCGTCTCCTGTGACAGAAAGAGGACAGTAAGTCTCATCACCAGATGGGCCTGAGATAAACAACTCTTACCTATCTTTAATTCCCCCCAGTCACCTTCCCACAATTCACCCCCTGATGCCCATACCCCGTTTCCTCTGTTGAGGTGCTTCTCCACAACTTATCACCCTTTGTTAAAATGGTATGGAAGTTGGGACACCTGGGAGACTCAGTGGTTGAGCGTCTGCCTTGGGCTCAGGTCATGACCCCAGGGTCCTGGGATCGAGTCCTGCATCAAGCTCCCTGCATGGAGCCTGCTTCTCCCTCTGCCTGTGTCTCTGCCTCTCTCTCTGTGTGTCTCTCATGAACAAATAAAATCTTTAAAACAATAAAATAAAATGGAATAAAAGCCAATTTGTGTTTTTACTTCTTTTCTGTCCCATACATACTAAGAACCTAAGATAAAATATGTATGCCTTCTTGCCTATTAATCTGGCACTTATCTGTTTAATTCACAGACCTCAGGTATAGGATCTAAGAGGGTAGAAGGGAAGATTTCCCCCCTCCCCACCCCGGTTAAGGCCCATGGGGCACATGCAGTAAGTATGAGAAATCACCTATGCAGTGGCAATATGCTGCATCCAGGATGCAGGACTGTTTGTTTCTGACACAAAATCCTGACAGATACAGCAATTTTTATGGTAATGACATATCAGAAACAATCACATTAGCAAGAAATTTGGAAACCAGGGTCTGGAAGACATGTGACAGCAGTGCAGGTACTGGCGCTACAATCTGGTAGAGAGAGGCCAGGCAGACAGGTGTGGAGCAAACAACATAATAGGGGCCTCCTGTGTGGCCCGGTTGGTTGGGCATCTAACTCTTGATGTCAGGGTTATAAATTCCAGCCCGGCACTGACCACCTCCCTGGAGGGAAAGGAAGGGATCCTAGTATGTGGCCCTTTGCACAACTCGGCTCTGAAGCAAATCTCCCACCACAAGTGGCAAGGGCATTCCCAGGAGGAAGCGTCAAGCTCAGGAATGCTCTGTGGAAGCAGGCGACAGGCCCAGAGGGCGCCCTGCCGACGTCTACAGTCACTGTCCTGCAGATGGTGGAGGAGGAGGGAAAATACTGGAGAAGAGGAAGCAAATGTAAAGGCCTTAAGACCTCGTCGCCTCCTTTGGATCCTCATTCAAACCAAATTCTCTAAGAGACAGCGTTGGGAGAATAGGTGGGATCAGAGGAGGGAGCCACGGGCAGAGAAAGCCCTGAATCCTGGTGCGTGCCTCTCACGTGAGGAACCCAGGTCTGGAGAGGCATGGGCAGTGTGGGGGCCACTGCAGACCCCAGAGTTGCCATCGTATTTTAAGATAAAGTCACTTAAGACTCTGCAGATGCAAATCAGAGCCTCCTGGGAGCTGCTCCTGAGGACTATGCACAGCTGGGCCCTGCCAGAGCGGTTCCCACCAGAAAGACATGGAAGGACTGCTCAGCTGTGTAGACGAACTGGGTCGCAAGCTTTCTTGCCTCCTGTTCTCAAGACCCACTTGCGTTTCCTAAAGGAGCCTGCTTGTTGGCCTCACAGAGGCCGTCTCCCTCCCTTCCACGAGGCAGGGTTCCTAAGAGTCCCAACCCCTTAACAAGCCAGCTTCTTCCGTTGCTGCCTCCCCAGTGCGTACAGAATAAATGCAGGGGTTTCCTGTTACTCGGTCTGCTGGCGGCTTAACTGACAGGCTCCAGACATTTCCTCCCAAGCAAAAAAACAGCAGGTGGAGGTGAGTGCGGCCGTGTGCAGGGTTTGCTTCACATCACACGTTCCTCTGCTGAGACAAACCAGCGGGGCACGTGCAGCACACACCGGGGTCCGCCCTGCCCATGCCCCTGGGGTCCAGTCCTCCTTCCCGAACCTGGGATCTGGACCCCCCGGCTCCACTCTCCACCCTCCTCCCCATGCTAACCACCATTAAAGCCACACCATAGACGTGGGCCGCCTGCAGGCAGGGCTGAGAAGCCCCTCACCTCCCACAATGGGGCACCCCCATACCTCCCCCCACCCCATGGTCCCCCTTCACCTCCCCCACAGAGACTCCTTCACTTCCAGCAACCGGGCAACCCCTCCTGCCTTCCCCCAGTGACCCCCCTCACTGCCCCCCCAGACACCCCTTCACCTCCCCCAACCGGGCTCCCACACCTGCTCTCTCTTCTGCTCCCCTCTCTTCCCCACAAGAAATCTACCTCCTGCCCCACGGCTCACAACCCCCTCCCCATCCACTCTCTACCATACCTTCTCCCCCTCCCCGCGGGGACGGCCAGAGCCCCCTCCGTCCCTCCCACCCCTGGCCCACTCTGCGCTGGCCCCCCCTCCGCCCCCACCCTCAGGCTGCTGGCCCCCCCAGCCCTCTCCACCCCATCTTCAGCCCACAACCCGGAACTAGCCTCCCCCGCCCCTGCCCTTTGACCGCCCCCGCCCCTGCTGACGCCACAAAGCCCTGCACCCTCCGCGGCCCCTGCGCCCCCGCAGCCGTCACCCAGATGGCGTTCAGCACACAGACGCAGGCTTTCTGGGGGTGCCGGGGGCGCGCGTGGCTGGGGGCACCCGGCAAGGTGCGGCCTGCGGCCCCTCCCTGTGAGTACATCCCCATAGACCCGCGGGGCAGCAGGTGGCCACCCAGTGGGCGGGGAGGCTCAGGTCCAACCGCCTGCCCTGCTACCCGGGGAGCAGATCCCGCGTTGAAGCTGGTTATAGACACGTAGCCCCCCTCCCAGTCTACAAAGGAGCATTCCCGCAAGCAGGGCAGCCAGTCATCTCCACTGGCCCCAGTTGCTGCCCCTGGATTCTGAGCCAGACCCCAGTTCACCAGACTGCCCCCCTTCCCCGGCTTCTGCAGGTAGGCAGCCCCCCCCCTTCCTGTGGCTGAGAGCCAAGGGAGAGACTGACTACAAAGTCTCTGCAGAGACAGCACCAGAGAAATGGAACCCTTGTCAGGGAATGGGATGCCTAAGGTCACAACATGAGGTCAGGGGTAAATCCACCCGAACTATGTGTGTGCACGTGTAGGTGCCTCTGTGCATGTGTATATGTTTGTGTGTGTGCGCATGTGTGCCTCTGGGCATGTGTGTGCACATGTGTGTATATATTGTGTGCACATGTATAGTGTTTGTGCACATGCGTATACTGTGTATATGTGTGTGTACTGTGTGCATATGTGTATATTGTATGTGTATATCATGTGCACATGTGTATATCAGGTGCACGTGTGTATACTATGTGTGCACATGTGTGTATACTGTGTGCGCATGTGTGTATATATACTGTGTCTGTGCATGTGCATATACTGTGTCCGTGCCTGTGTGTATACTATATGTGCATCTGTGTGTACTGCATGTGTATCCTGTGTGTGCATGTGCTGTGTTCATGTGTGTATACTGTGTACATGTGTGTGTACTGTGTGCACGTGTGCTGTGTGTGAGCATGTGTGTGTATACTATGTCTGTGCATGTGTGCATGTGCCTCAACGTGTAGGCCTGCAGCTGCACTTGTGCTTGTCTGTATGCTCTGTGCACATGTGCAGGCACGTTGTCCAGGACCAGAGCCGCTCCATAGTTGGAACAGGAGACACAGATTTATTCAGGGTTATTGCCATTCAGGGAGAGGGATCCCGCAGAACCGGCTCGCAGGATGGGGTGGGGGACTTAAGGCTAAAGAGCAGAGGGGGTGGTCAGCCATGGAAAATCACTAAGAGGGGACATAGGGAGGGGGATTCTTTCCAGACTGGCCTAAAGGCTTCTAGACAGGGCAGCGGGGACCTGAGGAGCTAGATCTGACGTCATGGGGGGGCACTCTCAGCCAACTTGGCACGATGATCCCCCCTAAAGTAGCGGGGCTGGCCAAAGACAGGGCTTGGCCGTGGAGAGCCCAGGGCTCCCGGGCAGAGGGTGTGAGGGACGTTCTTTCTGTTCCTGCCCCAGGAGACATGGATGCCTTGGAACTCGCCAGAAAGCTGCAGGAGGAAGCCACCTGCTCCATCTGCCTTGACTACTTCACGGACCCCATGATGACCGCCTGTGGCCACAACTTCTGCCGGGAGTGCATCCGCCTAATGTGGGAGAAGGCCAAAAGTAGGAAGGGGGGCAGGAAGCGGAGGGGCTCCTTCCCCTGCCCCGAGTGTCGCGAGCTGTCCCCCCAGAGGAACTTGCGGCCCAACCGCCTGCTGACCAAGGTGGCGGAGATGGCACGCCAGCACCCGGCCTTCCAGAGCAGGGACCTGTGCAAGGCGCACCAGGAGCTCCTCAAGCTCTTCTGTGAGGACGACCAGAGCCCCATCTGTGTCATGTGCAGGGAGTCGCGGGAGCACCGGCCCCACACGGTGGTCCCCATCGAGGAGGCTGTGCAGGAGTACAAGGTGCGGCCAGGGCCGGGGATGGACGGCCGGAGGTGGGGGGGGCACAAGGAGGCCAGGCACAAGCCTCAGCAGACAGGTCGGGGGGGCGACTGCCGGCACCCACGGCCCTCGTGTCTGCACCCTCCATGGTGATGCAGTGGTTGGGCCACAGTTGTTGAGGGGTCCCAGCCAGCCAGGGCTCCGGCGCCACTGGGGGAGAGCTCATCCTTTTCCCTGTCTTCACTCGAAGGGAGGGGCGAGGGGCCCTGTCCCGGGGGCCCACCCTCATGATTTCATGGCCCCCCAAGAGGCCCTAGCTCCTCCCTCCGAGGTGCTGGGGTTAGGACTCAGCCACAACCTTGGGAGGATACATGCAAACCACAGCACAGAGTAGATACAGGGACAGTTACGCAGAAGGGTGTTAGCAGGTGCATCTGTTGGCCAGGCTAGGGGGGGGCCTCAGACCCCACATCCTGTGGTCTGTGTGCCCCACAGCTGAAGTTGGAGGCGGACATTGGGTCCCTTCGGGAGGAGATGATGAAGACAAGAGAGATGCAGGCCAGGGAGAAACAGACCTTGGCGGAGTGGCAGGCAGGTGCCGGTGGCCAGGGTGGGAGAGCCTGCAGAAGGCCCTCAGGGGGCGGGGGCTTGCTGTCCTGTGTGGATAAGCGTGTGCGCACATGCACACACACACACACGCACACACACAGAGCCCAGATTCCCACCAGAAGCAGGATCCAGAATGTGTGCTCAGCCCAGGCTGGCTGTGTCCAGACACAGTGGATGAGGGTGCACAGGTGCCGGCACACTGCTGTTTGGGGCTCAGCAGGTCACCCCACAGAAATGCTTGCACTCCTGCCTGGGTGGCTCCTTTTCTGTGGGTCACCAGGGCCCTGCAGTGGGGGCACTGCCAGCATTCAAGCTGGTGGGTGCAGCCGGCCAGAGAGATGGGGGACACTGGGGCAGCAGATCCCCAGGCCAGGGCCTGAGCACACCTCTGCCCACTGCCCTCCACGGGACCCTGCAGGAGAAGGTAAAGGAGCAGAGGCAGCGCATCCTGATGGAGTTTGAGAAGATGGGCCTCCTCCTGGTGGAGGAGGAGCAGCGCCTCCTCCAGGCCCTGAAGGAGGAGGAGGACGAGGTAGTGGCCAAGTTACGGGAGAGCTCCGCAGCACTTGAGAAGCAGGGCCACGCCCTGGAGATGCTCCTGCTGCAGTTGGAAGACAAGAACCAGCACACACCGCTACAGATGCTGCAGGTGAAGCAGGTGCCCCTGCTCACCTGGGAGGAGGCCTCGACACCCCTGCTCACCTGGGGGGGAGGGGAGGAGCTCAGCACCCTGCTCACCTGGGAGGGGCCTCAGCACCCCTGCTCACCTGGCTGGTGGGGGAGGAGCTCAGGCGCAGGTGTGGTCAGGGTGGGCCAACTGCAGGAACTGATTCAAACAAGGGAAGCTCGGACTCCAGTCAGCTGAGGCTGGGTAGGGAAGACCGCCTCCTTGTAGACGAGGCCCTAACAACAGACTTTATTGTCTCCGGGTCCCAGAGGCTGAGAGTCTGTGCTCCGGGCGTGGGCAGCGCTGGTTCCTCCTGAGGCCTCCCTCCCTGGGCGTGTACATGGCCATTTGCTCCCCATGTCCTCACCTGGCCGTTTCTCTGTGTGTCTGCATCCTAAACTCCTCTTGCCTCAAGGACACGGATCCTACGGGATTGGGCCCACCTTAGTGACCTCACTGTACTGTAACTACCTCTCACCTACTGAGGTCCTGGGGGTGGGGACTCCGGCGATGACTCTGGAGGGACAGTCCACCTATGACAGGCTCCAGGCCTGTGCAGCCCAGGGAGGTGGCCCAGATAGGTACCCATGACTTCCCGGGCAGGATGAGCTTCACTGTCACTGCCCCCAAAGAGAAAGTCAAGAGGGCCCAGCTGGCCTGCCAGGGACGGGCTGGCCCCCGAGGCCCTGAGAGCAGGGGTTGAGGTGGCCAAGTGTGGGAGATCTGTCAAGCACATGGAGTGGTGGGATCCACAGCAATACAGATCACACACACACGGGCACGTTTACACAGCAGAAGCAGATGCCCCGTGCAGGCTGCCATATGCCCTGCCAGCCAGGGTCTGTCCCCGGGTCTGGTCTGTTGTCCTGACCTCCTCTGGGTTTTGTGCCCAGGAAGCGGCCTGCTGTAGGTGGTAAGTGAGACAGCTGCCCAGACTTTGGGGAACCTTCTTTCTTCTATTAAAAAGCAACTGGTAAAAAAAAAAATAAAAATAAAAAATAAAAATAAAATAAAAAATAAAAAGCAACTGGTCTGCTAGTACACTGACCTCTGCCTCACTCAAGGCCAGGGTGGAGTGAAAAAGGCCCCACTGGATGGTTGTCGGTCCCATCCCTGGGCCACCATTTCCCCCCTTCACCGCCCCTCCTGAGCAGGATAGCTTCTAGTGTCCTCAGTGTCATACCGGGGAGAGCAGGATCCCCGTGTGTGGCCGGGGCAGGGGTAGGCTCTGGAAAGTGGGCACGGGGCCACAGGAAGACGTCATAAAGCCCTTCTAGCTCTGCAGACTGGACGTGCAAACATGAAGCCCCATCTCTCCTTCCCCCCCCACCCCTCCCCGTGTCTCCCAGGACATGAAGGATCTCCTGAGCCGGTATGGGGCCACCTGCCGGGGAGGCGGTGATGGGCGCAGGGAGGGCTCCGCACGGGACTGGTGGGGACAGTGAAACCTGTGTCCACTGGAGGAAGAACAGCCTGAGAGTGCAGTATCCAGAGGCCACCCCTACCATTCTGAGGACTGTCTGCAAGGTTCCCGGGCAGATAGAGGTGCTCAAGAACTTTCAAGGTAAGCGGGGGCCCCAGTGCTCTGGGTTGTGCCCATCCCTCCCCTAGTCGCTCAGTGAGCCACCAGTTGGAGCGACTGTCCTCTACTGGACATTCACAAACAGTACCCTGACCTGGCACTCCAGGGCGATGCTCCCCTTTCTGTCCCCATTGGAACACGTGTTGAGATGCCCAAGGGCCGCCTAGCTCCCGTCTCCGTAGCACCACCAACATGGGCAGGTGGGGTAGGGACCAAAGCAGTGACCCAGGTTCCCTGGACTCTGCCTTGGGGATGGTTAGGGAGACCAGGGATGATTCAGCCCCCCTCTCCCTTGGCCCCCGGCCTGTCTGCAGAGGACGTGGTGCCGGACCCTGCCACTGCGTACCCCTACCTCCTCTTGTACGAGAGCCGCCAGAGGCGCTACCTCACGCCCCCGCTGGAGTCCATGCCCCATGGCAAAGACAGATTCCTGGCCTACCCTTGTGCTGTGGGCCAGGAGGCCTTCTCCTCCGGAAGGCACTACTGGGAGGTGGGCATGAACCTCACTGGCGATGCACTCTGGGCCCTGGGTGTGTGCAGGGACAACGTGAGCCGGAGGGACAGGGTCCCCAAGTGCCCTGAGAATGGGTTCTGGGTGGTGCAGCTGTGCAAGGGGAAGAAGTACATGCCCACCATGCCCAGCCTGACCCCCATCACACTAGCGGAGCCCCCCAGCCACGTAGGCATCTTCCTGGACTTCGAAGCAGGGGAGGTGTCCTTCTACAACGTGAAGGATGGGTCCCACTTGCACACCTATGCCGAGCCCAAGTTCTCTGGCCCCCTGCAACCGTTTTTCTGCCTGGGGGCCCCCAAATCAGGCCAGATGGTCATCTCTACAGTGACCCTGTGGGTGAAGGGTTAGGGGCCCAGGCTGGGAGGGGAAGGGTCAGCCCTGATCCCTCCGGAAGGTGAGGTGGTCCAGCTCAGCACAGGCCACCTGCCAGGCTTATCTCTGGCGGAGTCTTTGGGAGCCACCAGCAGGCAGGGTGATTTCACAAAGCTGAGATATCATTGTGATTAAAGCAGTTTAAATGTTAAGAAGGCCGTGTTCACACATACTTCATAAAGGAAACTCTGAAAGCACTGGGCTCCAGAGAGCACCGATTCTAACAGGGCCACCCAGAGCAGGCGGTGAGGTGCACTTGCCCTTAGCCCCCTGTGGTCTCACAGGCCACGTGAGGGATGCTGCAAGCGCACCGGTGCCGCTGTGGTCCGCCCTCCTCCACGACCTCGGGACCCACCTTGTGCTCCGTAAATCCCATGTTTGCACCTTTGGGCTGGGTGTTGGGGGCGGGGGAGGGTGTCACGGTAAAATGAAACCTTTCAAATTGAATCCAGCTAAAAACCTCCAAGCTGTCCAGCCCTGATGTTCCGCAAGCCAGGGCGCAAAGGGTGAGGATCACGGGTGGGAGAGACTCCTTCCCACGCGGCGCTCCCTGCAGCTTCAGGCCCATTCGCAGCCCTGGGGCGGTCTGGACACCCCGAATTCCACCCTGTACCCCCCCCAAGGACGGAGCCCCTCCGTCCACTTGGCACCAGCGTGCCCGGCCCGGGGGTGCCCGGGAGCGCGCGCCGCGGCCTCAGGGCCCCTCGTCCTCGCAGTGGCTGAGCCGCGCGTGGAACCCAGGGGCGTGCGGGGCGCCCCGGGGGCCAGGGTTCTGCGCCCGCCCCTCCCTCCAGGGAGCGGCCCTGCGGGGACGCGAGCACAGGCGTCCGGGGCTGCAGCGCGCGCCACCGCCGGCCCGCGGGCGAACTGCCTCCGATTCCGGGGCCCGCGGGCCGCGTGACAGGCCGCGGCCAATCCGAGGGGAAAGCGGGTTGTTCCAAAAAAAAAAAAAAAAAAAAAACTGGCTGCTTCCTGCTTCCGCTGCGGCGCCTCTTCCTGTCGCGCCCGGGAGCCCCGCGCCCGCGCCCGCCGCCGCCGCCCCCCCGAGCCATGGCCGCCCCCGACCTGTCCACCAACCTCCAGGAGGAGGCCACCTGCGCCATCTGCCTCGACTACTTCACCGACCCGGTGATGACCGACTGCGGCCACAACTTCTGCCGCGAGTGCATCCGGCGCTGCTGGGGCCAGCCCGAGGGCCCGTACGCCTGCCCCGAGTGCCGCGAGCTGTCCCCGCAGAGGAACCTGCGGCCCAACCGCCCGCTCGCCAAGATGGCCGAGATGGCGCGGCGCCTGCACCCGCCGTCCCCGGTCCCGCAGGGCGTGTGCGCCGCGCACCGCGAGCCCCTGGCCGCCTTCTGCGGCGACGAGCTGCGCCTGCTGTGCGCCGCCTGCGAGCGCTCGGGGGAGCACTGGACGCACCGCGTGCGCCCGCTGCAGGACGCCGCCGAGGACCTCAAGGTGCGCGGGGTGGGGCGCCTCTGCCCGGTGCAGGGGCCCAGATGCGCGTGCACCCAGTCCCGCAGGCGCACCTCCCGGACCCCGACGGCAGTCACCCGTGAGGCCCCAGCCTGGAGATCAGGGTAGGCGTGGCCTCCGGGAGGAGCGGGTCCTGCTGTGACCGCACCTGGCGAGTCTGGAGCGCCCCGGGCAGGCGTGGGTGACCGTGGCGGGGATGGAAGCTTGGAGGCAGCTGGCCTCGCAGGGACGCAGACGCACAGGGACTCAGCCCTCAGAGGCTGTGGGCCAGGCCGGGCTGCGGGGTGGACAAGGGATGGATGGGCCGGGTGGGCCAAGCTGGGGTGAGTGGAGTGCAGACCGGGCAGCGTGGCCGCCTGGCTTTGTGAGTGGGGTCCTGGGGCTCCTCTGCCATCTGACACGGCAGGGATCCACCGCGTTGAAGGCTGGGATGCCCCCATCTGTTCTGGAAATGCATTCCTTTAAAATCCAAACCAGCCTCAGCCCTCTGCTAAGGAGCCTCAGGGTAGATGCTCAGCTGGCTGCTGTCATTGGCTCCTCGGGGACCCAGGTACCGAGGACATGGGTGGCACCCTTCCAGCCTTCACACCAGGGTCTGTGCTGCATTTCGTGCCAGCAGCGTGGGTCGGCTGGGCTGGTCCAGTACTCAGCTGGTCTGTCGCTGTTCCGGAACAAGCCCTGGGGCACCAGAACAAGCTTGTGCCCACTGTGCCTAGGTGGGCTCGTCCTCACACAGATCTCTGTACTCTTGCCTCTCACTCTGAGGCACAACACATGCTGGATACCCCATCCTATGTGTCAGCCCAGCAAGTGTGTACTGCTGCCACCAAGCAGAGAGTGACTGGCAGCCCTCCAGAGGCCCCTCCCAGCTGGCCTGATAAAGACCCTTGGGGAAGCACTTACCTCTCTCCTGTTATAAGGGAGAGAAAACCTTGATCTAACCTGTTAGGTGCTGTGCAGGAGGCTTGCAAATTAAACTAACAAAGGCAGAGTAATAAGTGAAAAGATGGATAATTTTGAGTCACTTAAATTTCATATGGCACAAGGGCTTCACAGAGAAAAGGTGAAAAAACCTAGTTAGACTGAGTTTATGTTCCATTTTAACATAGATTGATAAATTGGGGAGAAGTGGCCAGAAACAGGGAACACGATTTGGGCTTCTAGGGCCACTAAGAACAAGGAGGCACATGGGGGAAACTGATGAAGATGTGGGTTATGAGTCATGACGCCCATTCAGGCAAACTCATCTGTGACAGTCATCTCCCCTCTCTGGTGCAACCCCAGGGAGGCAGACAGGAGGAGGGCAGAGTGCTCTTCCTAAGTGCTGCTCCCTGTCTCCTGGACTCCAGATGGTGCTTGTGTCAAAGTGGCCGACTCCGGGTGGCATCTGCTGACCCCCAGCCGGCCTTTGTCCTGAGGACACCAGCGAATCTGCCTGTGTCTCACAGGCTGTGCCCGACACTTGCACACCCAGGGGCACGGGGTCCCCACAGCGCCACTTCGCAGGCTTTACCCGGCTAGATGTGGGGTGGAGGGTCAGATGGCCGAGGACCCTGGCCAGGGCCTGCGGGGGCCCAGAGCGGGCTTGGCGCAGTGGGGGTCCCAGACGCAGGGAGAGAGGTCGGGAGCACTGGCAGGGGGCCTGGGATGTAGGCGCTGGCCGCGAGGGGGACAGGACTAGCTCAGCCCAGGTCACGCTTGCCTCTGTCCCGCAGGGAAAGCTGGAGAAATCCCTGGAGCATCTGCGGAAGCAGATGGAGGATGCGCTGCTGTTCCAGGCACAGGCTGAGGAGACCTGTGCCCTGTGGCAGGCAGGTGGCCGGGGCCCTAGGTCGGGAAGGGCGTGGCGGCCCGGAGCCCCCCCTCGGAGGGACCCTGCTCTGGCCCTGGGGGAAGGGTGGGGCCGGGGGTGCCCAGGCCTCAGCTGTCCCCTCCCCCTGCAGAAGATGGTGGAGAGCCAGCGGCAGAACGTGCTGGCAGAGTTTGAGCGGCTGCGCCGGCTGCTGGCAGAGGAGGAGCAGCGCCTGCTGCAGCGTCTGGAGGAGGAGGAGCTAGAGGTGCTCCCGCCCCTGCGGGACAGCGCCACCCGCCTAGGGCAGCAGAGCGCGCAGCTGGCCGAGCTCATCGCAGAGCTGGAGGGGCGCTGCCAGCTGCCGGCGCTGGGGCTGCTGCAGGTGAGCTACCCTCCCTGGAGGGGGGGGTAGTTCGGGCAAGTGTGCCCAGCCAGGTGTGTAGGGGCCCCTGGGGAGCCACGCAGAGTGGCTGCCGTGCCGTCCTGGAGCGTGGTTGTGCTGTGGCAGGGCTGTGTGGGGGTCCATGGGGCACGTCCAGGGTCCGTGGGGCCACCAGGTTGGCTGCAGAGGGCCGGGTCCACTGTATGGGGAGGGAAGGCTACCAGACGTCCCACAGGAGTCCCGCGTCAGCCCCTAGTCGCCCGACAATCTGCAGGACTCCTGGCCCCTGGGCCGGCGAGAGGCCGCTTTGTGCACAGCCCAGGGCACTGCCTCAGAGGGTGAGCCGTCCCTCAGGGGCCAGGCAGAGGTCCTGGCTGCCCTCTAGGGGTGTGAACTCGCCCCTCCTGCCACTGCTCAGACGCCAGGCGGTTTCAAGTGTGGGAAACAGGAAGTACGACGGGAGTGTCTGACGAGGACTGAGATAGGTCACAGAAGCAGTGGCTGTGGTCAGTGAAGTGGGATCTGGGCAGCCAGCCAGGGGTATTGGGGGAAGGCAGAGGAAGTGGGGGTTCTGGAAGGAGGCGAGGTGGGCCCCAGGAGTGAGATGACATCCCCAGGCCTGTATGAAAGGTCGTCGCGGGTCTCCGCTGACATGTCTAAGTGCATGGGTGGTCTCAGCCGGCCTGCCACACTCCTGCATCTCACACTACCAAGTGGCCACCTGTGCCCCCACCTGCCCACCGTGCCCCTGCCCTCACCTGCTCACACCTTCCAGCCCCGGGTCTTGGCCTGGGTGACCAGCTGCTGGGAGGAGCCCCCCTGCCCAAGCACGGGGTGGGGGTGGGGTCTGCGGTGGCACCTGCAGCACCTGTTCACTGGAACCTCAATGCCAGGCTGGGGCCAGGCCAGGTGCCTACACTTGGGTTGGGGGGGTGGGTGCCCTCGCAGGTTCAGGGGTACCCTTGTGGACAGAGGAAGTGAGGGTCCGGTGACTTCCAGGAGCCCACGACCCCAGGTCCCAGCCTCCCCGCCCCGGGCTTGCCCGTAGCCATCCTGTATCGGTGTAGAGCCGTTTCCTCCAGGGACATGTGTGTCTGAGGGCCAGGTGGTCTGCATGGATGCCAACTCCCTTCCTTAAGATCACGACCCCCACATGACCCTTGGGGCAGGGAGGGCCTGGTACAGTGTGTCCACCCACGCTGTTCCTGAGTGGGTTGGGCCTTGTGGCGACCAGGATGACCCCCTTGGCTTCCCAGGGCTGCGAGGTGGGCTACCCACCCAGCAGAACTAGCAAGGACAGGTTGTTTCTGCTTTGCCTGCTGCACACACCAAGCTTCTTGTGCCCTGGGCCCTTTGCACACATCACTTCCAGGCTTGCACAGTATCTTGAGAAGCCCGCAGTCTCCCTTTCCGTTTTCAGGCCTCTGTGCCTTGTCGGACCACCACTCCCACATCAGGGGAAAGCTGGTGAGGCACCGTGTGCATCTGGGGTCTGGCCTGATAGCTGGTGCGTGGTTAGACTCGCTACGGGTAAACTGATGTGATTGGTGAGGTGAGCCAGGTCCCTGCCGTTCTCAAAAGACCAAAGACTTCCCTCAGCAGCCATTGTCAAGTGTCCCCATCAGCTCCAGCTGTGGAACGAACACCATAGGCTGGGAGGTCTGCATAACACAAGCTGGTTGTCTCCTGGCCCCAGAGCCAGGCCTGGGCAGGGCTGCCTCTTCCCGAGGCCTCTCTCCCTGGTGAGTCCCTGCGTCCCTGCCCATGTCCTCACACGGTCACCCGCGTGTGCGTGTTGGAGCCCCAGACCCCTGTTCTCATAAGGACTCGGGTCATGTGGGATCAGGGCCACTCTAGTGAACTTGTGTACCTCAGCCACCTCTGTAAAGACCCCATCTCCAAACACAGCCCCCTTCTGAGGTCCTGGGGATCAGGCTCCAAGATCTGCAGCCCAGGGACACAGCCCATGGTGCCGTGAAGTGCAAGTATGTGCCCTTACAGGAGCGTGGAGCATCCAAGGGACAAGTGTCTCCTGGGAGGCGGGCATACACCGTCAGAGGCCTTGGGAACACAGGCTGTAGGTGCAGGCGCCCCCCCGCCCCCCCTACATACATGGTTGCCTGGATGTACCGCAGACCTGTCCCACCACCAGGGGGCCTGGGGGCTCTGAGTGCATAAGCCAGTAGGCAACACCACACATCCTCCAAGCATGTGCAGGAAGTGAGGCCAGGTCCGCAGGGCTGGCTGTGCCCACAGTGTCTCCAGGGTCCCTGTGTCTGAGCTGCACAGGAGGGATCGCCCACCCCTTCTCCGTGCTTTCTGATCACGTGTGTGTCTGACAGTGGGCAGAGCAAAGTTTGGGGGGCACTGGTGACTGGGGCACAGGGAGGGTCAGGGGATGGGCGCTGATGCCGCGTGTGTCTCTCCACAGGATATCAGGGACACCCTGCGCAGGTAGGAGCCCCAGCCCCTCCCCAGGGAAGGCGGGCGGGGTACAAGGTGGGCTGCCATGGGGGGTGACGCCTGCACTGCCCCTGCAGGGTACAGGACGTGAAGCTGCAGCTGCCTGAGGTGGTGCCCATGGAGATGAAGACGGTGTGCAGGGTCCCGGGGCTGGTGGAGGCACTGCGCAGGTTTCGAGGTGGGTGCGCTCTGGTCTCGGGGCACCTGCTGACACGCAGCGGGGGGTGGTAGGTCTGCAGTGGGAGCGGACCCTGGGGGTCCAGGCTGTCGGGCACCAGCCAGGGCTCTTGGTGGACATGGGTGCGAACAGCAGAGGCGAGACCATACCCCCACGGGCCCCAGGCATAGGGAGTACACCTGGCTCCAGGAGTGGAAACATGTAGGAAGCACCTGCGGTTTCCTCAGTCCTCCAAAGGAGGCTGCTTTGCAGCAGAACAGGGACTGCTTTTTAGAACATTCTGAGGTGCAGGGACAAGCTGTGAGGTGATGTTTTCCAAGTAGGAGCAGCGTAGGGCACAGTAGGCTCACAGGCAAGTGCTTCAGCCCATCGCAGGGGGGGTGCCCTGACCACGGGGGGGCACGGCAGGCCTGCCAGCTCACAGGGTGACCTCGCTTCTCTGCAGGGGACGTGACCCTGGATCCTGACACCGCCAACCCTGAGCTGGTGCTGTCGGAGGATAGGAGGAGCGTGCGCCGGGGGGACCTGCGGCAGGCCCTGCCTGACAGCCCCGAGCGATTTGACCCAGGGCCCTGCGTACTGGGCCGGGAGCCCCTCACATCGGGCCGCCACTACTGGGAGGTGGAGGTGGGCGAGCGGGCCAGCTGGGCACTGGGTGTCTGCAGGGAGGATGCCAACCGCAAGGAGAAGGGCGAGCTGTTCGCGGGCAACGGCTTCTGGATCCTGGTGTTCCTGGGCAGCTACTACAACTCCTCGGAGCGGGCCTTCGCCCCCCTGCGGGACCCGCCACAGCGTGTGGGCATCTTCCTGGACTATGAGGCTGGACACCTGTCCTTCTACAGTGCCTCTGACGGGTCCCTCTTATATGCCTTCCCTGAGACCCCCTTCTCAGGGACCCTGCGGGCTCTCTTCTCACCTCTGTCTAGCAGCCCCACCCCCATGACCATCTGTAGGCTGAAAGGCGGGCCTGGGGACGCACTGGCCCCCCAGTGAGGGGCCTTCCAGCTGTTTGTGCACCTGGGCAGGTAGTGCTGTCTTCTGGGCAAAGGCAGCACTCCCAGCGCCTGGCAGACATACGCATGTGCTAAAAAACTGACTGTTTTCATTGCTGGGAGCATGTGCCCGCACATGCGGGTTGTGCTTCATCCTATGTCCGGCCATGGGGCGCAGAGACACTCCCACTCGCCAGTGCCAGGCCTTGGGCTTGGGGCCCGGCACCTCCAGAAAGCCATGCTCAGGAGGCTGCTCCAAGGCCACTCACCTGTGTCTACACCTGTCCATGGGGCAGGGTGTGCTTGCCCTGGAGTAGCCAGGTCCCCTGTGATAGAAAAGCCCTGAGAAGCCAGCAGCAGAGGTTGTGGGGCCCAGAGGCCAGGACCCCCTGGGCATAGACTCTCTTCTGGAAAAGGCTCCTCCCTGGCTCCAGGTGCAGATGTTCAGATGCGACAGGTGTGCAGGCCGGCCGGTGTCTGTCCTGGAGCCACGCTCAGAACCCCTTGCCAGAGTACCCTGCCCTTCCCTTTGCGGTTTTCTCCCTGCTGGCCTGGGCGCTTCCCGCCCTGCCTGGGGGGGGGGGGGAGGCCTTAAAGGGCCCCCCCCCCTCGCTGCCATAGTCTGGAGTCGTCTTTGCTTTGTTCCGACTTACTGGCACCTTTCTGGAAGGTGTGCTGCAGCTCATTTGTGGCCCCAGATTTTATTTATTGTAAGGACTGTTCTCAGTAAATAAACTAAGCATTGTCTGTAATCCACTGTCAGCAGCTGGGGTGGGGACAGTCTGGGTAGGGGGAGGGAGGCAGGGCCCCCAGGGGCGAGATCTGGGGCGCACTCCTGCATGTGCATTTCACACACCTACCTCGGCAATTTTCCTGCTCTCAACTGCCTCCAACTGGAAATAATCCTCTTGCAAAGTGGGGTATTTCCAGGTGGCGTCTCTTGATCCAGTCCAGCAGGTGACTAAGCCTCAGTGATGCCAGTTCACAAGCATGCAGCCTGAATGCACCTGTTCACCCTTTGCACACGTCCTACATGCTTGGCTTCAGGGGCCCAAGGGTGCTGTCTGGTGACGGTGGCTAGGCCCAGCAATGGGCCGCTCTGTGGAGCTGCTGCCCGGGGAGGGGCGGGTGATGGCCTGCAGGGCATGTCCTGCTAGCTGCAGGTGCACTCCACTGGTTCTTTCAGCCCTCAGTTGGTGAAAGCTCCAGGGGCAGACACAGCAAGGATGGAGGGAGCCAGGGCGTGTGGGGTGTGGTCAGCCTGCCACTTCTGGTGCCCGAAAGCCTTGCTCTCTGTTGGCTCCATAGTCCCGAGGGGACATGGGAGAGGGAGCAGGTAGGAAAGTAAAGCAGACATTCTCTGCTCATGGGGTGTGATAGGCGGAGTGAAGAAAATAGGAGCTGAGTGTCCGGGCTAACCTCCTGGCACCAGTTGATGAGTTCAATAAAAAAAAAAAAAAAAAATTAAAACCTAAAGCCATCTGTGGGGGTGCTGGCCGGTGGTCAGTCCCTGCCATCCCTCCTGCCATCCTGCACCTCCCCTGGTCAGGTAAGTACCCACGAGATGGACTCAATAGACAAAGTGACCATCTTCACTCGGTTTACCGCCCTTCATGAGACAACTGCTGCCTCTGACCCAGCGTCAGGTCTGCGGGGGGGGTGGGGGGAAGCGGTGCCCATTCACCTCCAGGCGTCGAAGGAGCACTGCCTGGATTTTTAAGTCTTCCACTGAGACCTGCGTGTACCCCAACTTCACCTGCTGCACACGGAGAGTTGGGTGGTTTGGGTAAACTCTGGTAGGGGTGCACTCCCTCCCCCCCCCACGCCTTCAGCTGCACCTGCCACAGCGACACAGCACCCCCCCCCCGAGGTTGCACCACCCCAGAGTCGTTCTGGGGGCCCCAGGGGCGCCTGGAGCTGGAGAGTCTGGGTAGAGGACCCCTCAGCCCCACCTCCACTGTGTGCAACCCCCAGTCACCCCCACATTCCATCCCACGCACACATCCCTATGCACCCCACCCCCGAGCCCCAAGACCCCCTGCACCTCCTCCTGCCCTGCCCGCATCCCCCTGGGACCCCCCCCATAAGTACCCCACACCCTACTCCTCATGCCCCTGCCCACCTGGGTCCTCCGCTTGCACCCCTGCACCAGCCCTGCCCCGCCGAGCAGCCCAAAACCCCTCCCGAGGACCTTAGTACCCCACCTCACCTTCACATCTAGGATCCAGCTGTTTTCAGTTAACCTTTCAAGGATTTTTACTAAATCCACGATTTTACAATCCGGGCGAGGCGCGTCCCAGCCAGGTGTCCTGGGGTTGCCTGATGCGGTTTTCCGGGACGCAAGACCCTCGTGCTCCGTGCTGCTGGTCGGGTTCCCCGCCCAGCTCAATTCTCCAACAGCTCACTCGGGACTGTGCTCTGGCCTCTGGTTTTCTGGGATTTTCCAGAGAAGCCTTCCGATCCCAGGCTCAGCTCTTCCAATTTCCATTACCATTTCTGTGCCTTTGCTCCTTGCCATCTGTTCAGTCTCCCATTTGGTAAGTAACGTTCAATCATATTTGTCTTTCTCCTCTTCCTTTTGCATTCTGGTTATTTCTTTATTTACTTATTGTTGGAGTTGAATTTGGCAACACATACCATAATGCCCAGTACTCATCCCATCAAGTGCCCCACTCAGTGCCCGTCACCCAGTCACCCCCACCCCCCACCCAACTCCCTTTCTACCACCCCTAGTTCGTTTCCCAGAGTTAGGGGTCTTTCATGTTCTGTCTCCCTTTCTGATATTTCCCACTCATTTTTTCTCCTTTCCCCTCTATTCCCTTTCACTATTATTTATATTCCCCAAATGAATGAGAACATACAATGTTTGTCCTTCTCTGATTAACTTATCTCTCTCCCCATAATACCTTCCAGTTCCATCCACGTCAAAGCAAATGGTGGGTATTTCTCCTTTCTAATGGCTGAGTAATATTCCATTGTGTACATAAATCACATCTTCTTTATCCATTCATCTTTCGATAGACACCGAGGCTCCTTCCACAGTTTGGCTATTGTGGACATTCCTGCTAGAAATATCGGGGTGCAGGTGTCCTGGCGTTTCACTTTATCTGTATCTTTGGGGTAAATCCCCAGCAGTGTAATTGCTGGGTCATAGGGCAGGTCTAGTTTTTTTTAATAACAAATTTACTTTTTATTGGTGTTCAATTTACCAACATACAGAATAACACCCAGTGCTCATCCCGTCAAGTGCCCCCCTCAGTGCTCGTCATCCAGTCACCCCCACCCCTGCCCTCCTCCCCTTCCACCACCCCTAGTTCGTTTCCCAGAGTTAGGAGTCTTTATGTTCTGTCTCCCTTTCTGATATTTCCCACACATTTCATCTCCCTTCCCCTCTATTCCCTTTCATTATTATTTATATTCCCCAAATAAATGAGACCATACAATGTTTGTCCTTCTCCGATTGACTTATTTCACTCAGCATAATACCTTCCAGTTCCACCCACGTCGAAGCAAATGGTGGGTATTTGTTGTTTCTAATGGCTGAGGAATATTCCATTGTATACATAAACCACATCTTCTTTATCCATTCATCTTTCCATGGACACCGAGGCTCCTTCCACAGTTTGGCTATCGTGGCCATTGCTGCTATAAACATCGGGGTGCAGGTGTCCCGGCGTTTCATTGCATCTGAATCTTTGGGATAAATCCCCAGCAGTGCAATTGCTGGGTGGTAGGGCAGGTCTATTTTTAACTCCTTGAGGAACCTCCACACAGTTTTCCAGAGTGGCTGCACCAGTTCACATTCCCACCAACAGTGTAAGAGGGTTCCCCTTTCTCCACATCCTCTCCGACATTTATTGTTTCTTGTCTTGTTAATTTTCCCCATTCTCACTGGCGTGAGGTGGTATCTCATTGTGGTTTTGATTTGTACTTCCCTGATGGCAAGTGATGCAGAGCATTTTCTCATGTGCATGTTGGCCATGTCTAGGTCTTCCTCTGTGAGATTTCTCTTCATGTCTTTTGCCCATTTCATGATTGGATTGTTTGTTTCTTTGGTGTTGAGTTTAATAAGTTCTTTATAGATCTTGGAAACTAGCCCTTTATCTGATACGTCATTTGCAAATATCTTCTCCCATCCTGTAGGTTGTCTTTGAGTTTTGTTGACTGTATCCTTTGCTGTGCAAAAGCTTCTTATCTTGATGAAGTCCCAATAGTTCATTTTTGCTTTTGTTTCTTTTGCCTTCATGGATGTATCTTGCAAGAAGTTACTGTGGCCGAGTTCAAAAAGGGTGTTGCCTGTGTTCTCCTCTAGGATTTTGATGGAATCTTGTCTCACATCTTTCATCCATTTTGAGTTTATCTTTGTGTCTGGTGTAAGAGAGTGGTCTAGTTTCATTCTTCTGCATGTGGATGGACAATTTTCCCAGCAGCATTTATTGAAGACACTGTCTTTTTTCCAGTGGATAGTCTTCCTGCTTTGTCGAATATTAGTTGACCATAGAGTTGAGGGTCCACTTCTGGATTCTCTATTCTGTTCCATTGATCTATGGGTCTGTTTTTGTGCCAGTACCACACTGTCTTGATGACCACAGCTTTGTAGTAAAACCTGAAATCTGGCATGGTGATGCCCCCAGCTCTGGTTTTCTTAGGTGTAAGGTTAGCTTTTGTATTTGAGTTCTTTCCAGTTTTTGGATGGATGCTTGTATTGCGATATATTTCCCCCTTAGGACTGCTTTTGCTGCATCCCAAAGATTTTGAACGGTTGTATCTTCATTCTCATTAGTTGCCATGAATCTTTTTAATTCTTCCTTAATTTCCTGGTTAACCCTTTCATCTTTTAGCAGGATGGTCTTTAACCTCCACGTATTTGAAATCCTTCCATACTTCTTCTTGTGATTTAGTTCTAATTTCAAAGCATTATGGTCTGAAAATATGCAGGGGATGATCCCAATCTTTTGGTACCGGTTGCGACCTGATTTGTGACCCAGTATGCGGTCTATTCTGGAGAAAGTTCCATGTGCACTTGAGAAGAATGTGTATTCAGTTGTGTTTGGATGTAAAGTTCTGTAAATATCTGTGAAATCCATCTGGTCCAGTGTATCATTTAAAGCTCTTGTTTCTTTTGAGATGTTGTGCTTAGAAGATCTATCAATTGCATAAAGTGCCATGTTCGTGTCTCCCAGTATAAGTGTATTATTATCCAAGTATGTCTTAACTTTGGTTATTAATTGATTGATATACTTGGCAGCTCCCACATTAGGGGCATAAATATTGATGATTGTTAGGTCCTCTTGTTGGATAGATCCTTTAAGTATGATAGAGTGTCCCTCTTCATCTCTTACTACAATCTTTGGGATAAATTTTAACTTATCTGATATGAGGATGGCTACCTCTGCTTTATTTTGAGGACCATTCGAATGATAAATGGTTCTCCAACTTTTTATTTTCAGGCTGGAGGTGTCCTTAGGTCTAAAATGAGTCTCTTGTAGACGGCAAATAGATGTTGTGTTTTTTTTTTTTGTTTTTTTTTTGTTTTTTTTTTTATCCAGTCTGAAACCCTGTGCATTCTGATGGGATCATTAAGCCCATTCACGTTCAGAGATACTATTGAAAGATATGAATTTAGTGTCATGATAATACCTATTTAGTCCCTGTTTTTTTGGATTGTTTCCTTGGACTTCTTCTTTCTTTAAGAGAGTTCCCCCTTAGTGGTGGAAGGGGAGATGGGCAGGGGGTGGGGGTGACTGGGTGACAGGCACTGAGGTGGGCGCTTGACGGGATGAGCAATGGGTGTTATTCTATACGTTGACAAATTGAACACCACTAAAAAATAAATTTATTTTAAAAAAGAGTCCCCCTTAATATTTCTTGCAGAGCTGGTTTGGTGGTCACATATTCTTTCAGTTTCTGCCTATCTTGGAAGCTCTTTATCTCTCCTTCTATTCTGAATGAGAGCCTTGCTGGATAAAGTATTCCTGGCTGAATGTTCTTCTTATTTAGGACCCTGAATATATCCTTCCAGCCCTTTCTGGCCTGCCAGGTCCCTGTGGAGAGGTCTGCTGTTAGTCTAATACCTCTCCCCATAAAGGTTAGGGATCTCTTGTCTCTTGCTGCCTTAAGGATCTTCTCTTTATCTTTGGAATTTGCAAGTTTCACTATGAAATGTTGGAGTGTTAAACAGTTTTTATTGATTTTAGGGGGGGAGGATCTCTCTATCCTCTTAATCTGAATGCCTGTTTCCCTTCCCAAGTTGGGAAGTTCTCAGCTATGATTTGTTCAAATACACTTTCTCGTCCTCTGTCCCTTTCGGCGCCCTCTGGAACCCCAATTAAACATAGATTTTTCCTTCTGACACTGTCATTTATTTCCCCTAACCTTTCCTCATGATCTTTTAGTTTTCTTTCTCTTTTTCCTCAGCTTCCTTTCTTGCCATCAACTTGTCTTCTATGTCACTCACTCATTCTTCTACCTCATTAACCCTTGTCATTAGGACCTCCAGTTTGGATTGCGTCTCATTCAATTGATTTTTAATTTCGGCCTGATTAGATCTAAATTCTGCAGTCATGGAGTCTCTTGAATCCTTATGTTTTTTTTTTTTTTTTTTTTTTTTTTTTTAGAGCCACAAGTAGCTTTATAATTGTGCTCCTGAATTGGCTTTCTTTTTTTTAATTAATTAATTTATTTATTCATGATAGAGAGAGAGAGAGAGACACAGGCAGAGGGAGAAGCAGGCTCCATGCCGGGAGCCGGACGCGGGACTCCATAGCAGGACTTCAGGATTGTGCCCCAGGCAGGCACCAAACCGCTAAGCCACCCAGGATCCCCCCGAACTGGCTTTCTCACATGGAATTGTAATCTATATTCTGTAACTCTGTGGGAGCGAGTACTGTTTCTGATTCTTTCTTTTGTGGTGAGTTCTTTCTTGTCATTTTGCTCAGTGCAGAGTAGTTAAAAACAAGTTGTACTGGAAAAAGAAGAAAAATAGAGGAAAAAGAGGGGGGGACAAACAAAACAAAAAAACAAGTAGGGGTATCCTTTGATTGTATATACTGTAAATCCCTCAACTTCCCCTGGAACTTTCCAGTGCTGCTTGGTCAAGAACTTGCTCTTCCCCTGTCCTTCCAGCTGGTTTTCTGGGGGAGGGGCCTGCTGTGCTGATTCTCAGGTGTGTGTACCTGGTGGAACTGCACAGCCCCCATCTAGGTGTATGGCTCAGTGGGAGCTGTTTATCCTGTGAGGCCCCAGCTCCCTGGCGGCCCTGCCCAATCCCAGGTACAAGGTTACACCAGGAGGAACAACAGTGGCGGCGGCCAGCTCTCCCAACTCTGGAGTCAGGTCCCGCAGTAACTACTGCAGCTCCCAGCCCACAGAGGCCTGGATGCTCCGGGGGCGGGGGGAGGGGGGGGGCTCTGCACAGCTCCAGCCGCCCGGCGGCAGGAGCACGTCCTTGCTGCCCTGTGTCCTCCTGGCCTCTGCCTGTCCCTGGGGGAGCACCGGATCCTGGGCTATGTCCCCCAGCGCCCTGGGCTCCCGGGCCTGCACCACTAGAATCGGGCTCCTGGAGCCACGCAGCCCCCTCTGCGTGGAGCTGCCACCAGAGCCACTGCCCTAGCTGCTCCTGGGGCCCCAACGGGGTGCACCCTGCAGCACCTTAGGGAGCTCAGCCCACAGTGTGTGGCGGGCTCTCCCCGGGTTGCAGTTCCTCTGTTAGTGCCCCTGGGAGCCTGAGGGCATCCCTGCCCCTCCTGGGATCCACTGAGCTCCCTGTGAGCGCCTTTTCATCCGGGAAGATTGGGAAAGCTCCTGCTTCCTAGGGACTGGGCTTTCCTGTCCTGGGGGCACTCACGGCCCAGCCTTAGCCCGGCTCCTCATGGGGGCCCTCCCCCTTGTATGCGTTTTTATTTCTTTATTTTTTTCCATCTTCCTGCCTTGATAGAAGCGCTAACTCTTCTCACTGTAGCATTCCAGTTGTTCTCTCTTTAAATCTCAGGTTGAATTCGTAGCTTTTCAGGATGATTTGAAAATTATCTAAGTAAGTTGGTGGGGACAGGTGACTTGCCCTACTCTTCCACCATCTTGCCCCACCTCCAAATCCATTGTCTGGAAGCATTTCCCATGTGTTTTATTCTAGGAGTTAGTTTAGAAATTTCATCCATTTGAGTTGTTTTCTGTATATGGTATAAAGTAAGAGTCCAACTTCTTTCTTTTACATGTGGATATCCAGTTTTCCCAGGACCATTTAATGAAGAGAAAATACTTTCCCATTGACATCCTTATCAAGGATTGTTTGGCCACATATCCAAGAGCTTATTTCTGGGCTTTCTACCCTGTGCCTTTGGTCTATGTCTGTCTTTATGCCAACACTTCATGGCTTTGATTACTGTAGCTTTGCGGTATGTTTTGAAATTAGGAGGTTTGAGCCCATCAGCTTTTCTTTCTCAAGATTGCATTGGCTATTTGGGGTCCTTTGGGCTTCTGCATGAATTTTAGGATTTTTTTCTCCTTCTGCAATATCCTTGAATCTGGGGATCTCTTTGGGTAGAATGGGCATTTTAACAATATTAATTCTTCCAATCCATGATCATGGGATATCTTTCCATTTATTTTAGGGTTTTCTTTAATTACTTTCAGCAACATTTTGCAGTTTTTATAGTACACAAGTCTTTCACTTACCTGGATAAGTTTATTCATAAATATTTTGTTCTTTTTAATGCTATTTAAAATGTTCATATTTTGAACTATCTTCACACTGCAGATATAAATCCAATTTAGTGTGTTGTTGAATTTAGTTTCCTCTTATTTTGTTGAGGATTTCTGCATCAACATTCATAAAGGATATTGGCTGCTAGTTTTCCTTTCTTGTCATGTTCTTGTCTGGCCTTGGTAATAGGGTCATGCTGCTTCATAAAATGAGTTTAGGAGGATTCTTTCCTCTTTAATTTTTTGGAATATTTTGAGAAAGTTTGGGTTAATTTTTCTTTAAATGTTTGATGAAATATGGGCAGCCCAGGTGAATCAGCAGTTTAGTGGCGCCTTCAGCCCAGTGCGTGATCCTGAAGACCAGTCTTGTGAATAAATAAATAAAATCTTTTTTAAAAAGTTTGATGAAATCCTCCATTGAAACCATCTGGTTCAAGCTTTTCTTTGTTGGGATGGTTTTGATTCCTGGTTAAATATCTTTGAGTTATAGATCTGCTCAGAATTTTTATTTCTTTATGATTCAGTCTTGCTAGGTTTTATGGCTGTAGGAATTTATACATTTCTTCTGCATTATCCAATTTATTTTGGTATTCATTGTTCAAAATAGGCTCTTCTGATCCTTTTTATTTTTTTTAAGTTTCTTGAAATTATTTATTCATGAGAGACACAGAGAGAGAGAGAGAGAGAGACAGGCAGAGGGAGAAGCAGGCTCCATGCAGGAAGCCTGACATGGGACTCGATCCCTGGACTCCAGGATCACACCCTGAGCCAAAGGCAGACGCCCAACCCGCTGAGCCACCCAGGTGTCGCTGATCCTTTTTATTCCTGTGGCATCGATTGTAATGTTTATCCATTTCATTTTTGTTTTTTGAATCCTCTCCTTTTTTCTCAGTTATTCTAGCTACAAGTTTGTCAAGTTTGTTGATCTTTTCATAAAATTAGCTCTTAGTTTCAATACTTTTTCAATGGTTTTCTATTCTGTTTCATTAATTTTTTCTCTAAATGTTACCTTTCTTCTAGTAACTTTGAGTTAGTTCATTATTTTTTTCTCTAGTTCCTTAAGCTGTAAAGTTAGGTTATTGATTTAAGATCCTCCTTTCTTCCTTTCTCTCTCTCTCTCTTTCTTTCTTTATTTCTTTTGTAGGTATGTACCACTATAAACCTCCTTCTTAGCACTGCTTGTGCTATATTCCCAGTGTTCATCATCCCAGTATCCTGGGATCGAGCCCTGCATCAGGCTCTCTGGTCAGTGGAGAGTCTGCTTCTCCCTCTCCCTCTGTGTACTATCTCTCTCAAAAAAAAATCTTTTTTTTTAAATAGTGTTTGTGTAATTTTTACCTATATATGTGTTGTTTTGTTTTGTTTTGTTTTGCTGTTGATCTCTAGTTTCATTCCACTGTGGTCAGAAAAGTGAGTTGGTATGACTCAGTCTTTTTAAATTTGTTAAGACTTGTTTTGTGGCCCAACATGTGATCTATCCTGGAGAATGTTCTGTGTGCACTTGAGAAGCAGGTACTACACTGCTTCTTTTGGGTAGAATGTTCTGTATATTTCTGTTGGGCACAGTTTAATCAGTAGTGTTATTCACGTACTCTGTTTCCTTACAGATGTTCAGTCTGGTTGTTTGGTCTGTTGCTGAAAATGAGATGTTGAAATTTCCTACTGTAATTGGATTACTATATCCCCCTTCAGATCTATCAGTGTCTGCCTCACATATGTGGGTGCTCTCCTGTGGAGATGGAGAGTGGAGCCACCCCAGGCTAACATGCCACAGGCACTCCCCTCCTTGTCAAGGTTCAGAATACTCTTTTGAATAAATGCTTTCAATTTTTTGTATGCTTTTGGTCAATTTCCAGTCTTTATATACTTGTTTTGACAACTTTGTCCCATTTTGCTGTTAGCTTTCAGGAAGAGGGTTTGTTGAATTCCTCAGTCAGCCATTTTTAAAGGGTTGTGTAGTCTCCCCACTCCTCCCCTTATTCATACATGGAAAGAGGCACTAGAAGGTAGATTTCATGGACCTGGGAAGAGAAATGTGTCCTACAGCATAACTTGTGCTGGAACCCTGCCCCTTCCAACACACAGCCCTCCCAGGATCCATTCAGGCATCAGGATGATGTGTCACAGACATTGGAGCCATCAGCTCAATGCCCTTGCCTCAGAGTCTCCATTGCACCCTCTGGCCAAGTCCCTAGCACTTCTAGACACCTGCAACCTGATTTCAAACTTCTTGTGATGGGACGGAAAATAATGAGCATTGGAGACAGTTACTTTCTCAATATTTCCTGTCTCATTTGGCATAAAGTGAATTTTACTCAAATTTTATCTATGGATGGTCCTGTATGATTCTCTAAACTAATTTTAAAAGATATTTTTGCATAAGCATCCTGGATTAATAATTGCCTATATAAGAAGTAGGTATAACAAAAGTACTGTGAGACAGTCAGCTTTTTATTTCTAAATTAATATTATTTGAGATTCTCTAATTGTATGACTATAAAGACATAGTGAATAGCTCAAGATCTACAATAAGAACACTACGTATCTCATTTATAGGTTATTTAATTTTTAAAAATGTTATCATTAAAGGTGCCTTGCTGGCTGTCAGTGGAGCATGCAACTCTTGATCTCAGGGTCATGAGTTCAAGCCTCATGTTAGGTGTAGAGATTACATAAATATTAAGAAAAAATACTTCAAATTTTTTTGAAAAATAAATAAAATGCTATTATTAATAAGCTGGCCCAGTAAACTCCTTTAAAATCCTTGGTTTTAATTCTAAATTGTGACTGTCCAAAAAATAACCCATTTCCTCTTCCAGCCAGCAACTCTCCATTGAGTATCTATTTTAGTCTGCTTGGGCCACCATAACAACAAACCATAGACCGGGGCGTCTACACAGCAGACATTTATTTTTCATATTTTTATGGGTTGAGAAGTCTAAGATCAAGGTGCCAACTGATTTGGTTCCTGGCTTACAGACAGCCAGTTTCTTACTATGTCCTCACATGATGGGGAGAGCTCTGGTCTCTTCCTCTTCTTATTAGGACACTAACCCCCTGGTGGAGGCTTTACACTCATCACCTCATCTAAACCTTTTGTTTATCTGGAGATGTCTTAATTGCTCTCTCACTTCTTGGATGGGAGTGTCAGAGGGAGAGAAGAGAGTCTTTTTTTTTTATTCTTGATTTTTTATTTTTTTTTATTTTTTATATATTTTATTGGAGTTCAATTTGCCAACATATAGCATAACATGCAGTGCTCATCCTGCCAAGTGCCCCCCTCATTACCCGTCACCCAGTCACCCCAACACCCTGCCCACCTCCCTTTCCACTACCCCTTGTTCGCTTTCCAGAGTTAGGTGTCTCTCATGCTTTGTCACCTTCACTGATATTTCCACTCATTTTCTCTCCTTTCCCCTTTATTCCCTTTCCAGAGTGGCTGTACCAGTTCCCCTTCCCACCAACAGTGCAAGATGGTTCCCCTTGAAGAGAGAGAATCTTAAGCAGGTTCCAAACCCAGCATGGAGCCCGATGTGGGGAACAATCTCATGACCCTGAGATTGTGACCTGAGCCAAAATCAAGAGTTGATGCTTAACTGATTGAGCCACCCAGGTGCCCCTATCCCTCATTTTTGAAGGACAGTTTAGTCAGCTACCGAATGCTTAGTTGACAGTTTTCTTTTCTTTTACAATGACCTACAAGTTTTCTAATGAAAAATTGACTTATGAGAAGCTTTTGCACAGCAAAGGATACAGTCAACAAAACTAAAAGACAACCTACAGAATGGGAGAAGATATTTGCAAATGACGTATCAGATAAAGGGCTAGTTTCCAAGATCTATCAAGAACTTCTTAAACTCAACACCAAAGAAACAAACAATCCAGTCATGAAATGGGCAAAAGACATGAAGAGAACTCTCACAGAGGAAGACATAGACATGGCCAAAAAGCACATGAGAAAATGCTCTGCATCACTTGCCATCAGGGAAATACAAATCAAAACCACAATGAGATACCACCTCACACCAATGAGAATGGGGAAAATTAACAAGGCAGGAAACCACAAATGTTGGAGAGGATGCAGAGAAAAGGGAACCCTCTTGCAGTGTTGGTGGGAATGTGAACTGGTGCAGCCACTCTGGAAAACTGTGTGGAGGTGCCTCAAAGAGTTAAAAATAGACCTGCCCTACAACCCAGCAATTGCACTGTTGGGGATTTACCCCAAAGATACGGATGCAATGAAACGTCAGGACACCTGCACCCCTATGTTTATAGCAGCAATGTCCACAATAGCCAAACTGTGGAAGGAGCCTCGGTGTCCATCGAAAGATGAATGGATAAAGAAGATGTGGTTTATGTATACAATGGAATATTACTCAGCCATTAGAAATGACAAATACCCGCCATTTGCTTCAACGTGGATGGAACTGGAGAGTATTATGCTGAGTGAAGTAAGTCAATCAGAGAAGGACACATTATATGTTCTCATTCATTTGGGGAATATAAATCATAGTGAAAGGGAATATAAGGGAAGGGAGAAGAAATGTGTGGGAAATATCAGAAAGGGAGACAGAACATAAAGACTCCTAACTCTGGGAAACGAACTAGGGGTGGTGGAAGGGGAGGGGAAGGCAGGGGGTGGGGGTGAATGGGTGACGGGCACTGAGGGGGGCACTTGACAGGATGAGCACTGGGTGTTATTCTGTATGTTGGTAAATTGAACACCAATAAAAAATAAATTTATTTAAAAAAAGAACTGAAAAACAAAGAAAAATTGACTTATGATTTTATTTAGAATTCCTTGTATGAATCAAAACCACAATGAGATTCCACCTCACACCAGTGAGAATGGGGAAAATTAACAAGGCTCCTGCTTCCTAGCCACAAATGTTGGAGAGGATGCGGAGAAAAGGGAACCCTCTTGCACTGTTGGTGGGAATGTGAAATGGTGCAGCCACTCTGGAAAACTGTGTGGAGGTTTCTCAAAGAGTTAAAAATAGATCTGCCCTATGACCCAGCAATTGCACTGCTGGGGATTTACCCCAAAGATACAGATGCAATGAAATGCCGGGACACCTGCACCCTGATGTTTGTAGCAGCAATGTCCACAATATCCACATTGTGGAAGGAGCCTCGGTGTCCATCAAAAGATGAATGGATGAAGAAGATGTGATCTATGTATTCAATGGGATATTACTCAGCCATTAGAAATGACAAATACCCACCATTTGCTTTGACGTGGATGGAACTGGAGGGTATTATGCTGAGTGAAATAAGTCAATCGGAGAAGGACAAACATATATTCTCTTTCATTTGGGGAATATAAATAATAGTGAAAGGGAATAAAGGGGAAAGGAGAAAAATAAGTGGGAAATATCCGAAAGGGAGACAGAACATGAAAGACTCCTAACTCTGGGAAACGACCTGGGGGCGGTGGAAGGGGAGGAGGGCTGGTTGTGGGGGTGACTGGGTGGCGGGCACTGAGGTGGGCACTTGATGGGATGAGCACTAGGTGTTATTCTGTATGTTGGCAAATTGAACCCCAATAAAAATGAATTTATTATTTAAAAAAGGAATAGAGATATAAAGGATAACCAAATGGAAATTTTGGGGACTAAACAATACAATAACCAAGCTAAAAGTCCAACTGGGGAATGGAAGGGGCAGAGAAAGGAATCAGTGAACCTGAAGATAGGACAATAGAACTTACCCAATCCAGGGATCTCTGGGTGGCTCAGCGGTTTGGCGCCTGCCTTTGGCCCAGGTCATGATCCTGGAGTCCCAGGATCGAGTCCCACATCGGGCTCCCTGCATGCATGGAGCCTGCTTCTCCCTCTGCCTGTGTCTCTGCCTCTCTCTCTCTCTCTCTCATTAATAAATAAAATCTTTAAAAATAAAAAAACCTTACCCAATCTGTAGTAACATAGAATAGAGTGAAAAAATGTGAACGAGGACCTGTGGTACTATTACAAAAGATTTAACATTAGTATCATCGAAGTCCTGGAAAGAGAGAAGAACAGCAGTCGGGCTGGAAAAGTACTCAAAGAAATAGTGACTTAAAATGAAGGAGATTCTCACACCTGCTCAACATGGATGAACTTTAAGGACATTATGTGAATGAAATAAGCCAGACACAAGAAAGATACAGTATGATTCCATTTATATTAGGTCCCTAGAGCAGTCAAATTCATAGAAACAGGAAGTAGAGCAGTGGTTACTGGGGGCTGGGGAGAAGAGGAAACGGAGTTTTCAATGGGGACAGTTTCAGTTTTACAGGATGAAAGGGTTGTAGAGATAATTAGCATTGATGGATACACAAAAATGTACATATAACAACACTGAACTATACGCTTAAAAATGATATATTTTATGTCCTCCGTGTTGTGCCCTTTACAATGTTCTAAAAAATTAGGACTTGCTCTTTGGAAGACTTTGGTAAGAGGATGATGAAAAGATAAGCTGCCAAGTGAGAGAAAATATTTGTAAACCACATATCTGACAAATGACTAGTCTCCAGGATACATACAGAACCCCCAAATTTCAAAAGTAAACAATCCTATCAGAAAATGGACAGAAGACCTGGACAGATATTCCACTCAAGATAATCAGATGGCAAATGAAACCATTCTGCAGCAATCACACTGCTAGGCATTTATCCTAGAATAATGAAGATGATAATCACACAGAAATCTGTACCTGAATGAAGCAGGCTTATCTGAAACAGCCCCAAACTGGGAGGGATCTAAATAGCCATCAGTGGGTGAGTGGCTCCACAGGTTGTGGTACGTCTAGGCCATGGAACATTACTCACCCGTAAAAAGGAATGGACTACCAACAGTTGCAACTCTATTCATGAATTGCCAAAGAATTATGCAAAGTGAAAAAGAGCCAATCTCAAAAGGTTTCATGCAGGTTGCTCCATTCTTAAAATCACAAAAGTAACAAATATAAGTTGTCATGGTTGAAGTGTTAAGATGGGAGGGAAGTGGATCTGGCTGAACCCAAAAAAGGGGGGTAACATGAAGAATCCTTGTGATAGAAACATTTTGTAGCTAGCCTGTATCAGTGTCATCAATTTCAATTTCCTGGTTGTCATCACACTATAGTTTTGTGAGATACTACTATTGGGGGAAATTGGGTAAATGATGCCTGAGCTTTCTATATAGTTTCTTTCACTGCATTGTGATTCAAGAATGATCTCAGAAGATAAAACTTAACTGAAAAAGGTTACCATATAATAAAATACAACACACCTAGTCATCCCCACCCCCCGCCCACCTCCCTTTCCACCACCCCTTGTTCGTTTCCCAGAGTAAGGAGTCTCTCATGTTCTGTCTCCCTTTCTGATATTTCCCACTCATTTTTTCTCCTTTCCCCTTTATTCCCTTTCACTATTTTTTCTATTCCCCAAATGAAGGAGACCATATAATGCTATATGTTGGCAAATTGAACTCCAATTAAAAAAAAGAAAAAAAGAAAAGGGAAATTTGGACAGAAATACAGACACAGAAGTCACAGGGAGAATGCCATGGGAAGGAGACAGGCATTGGGGCCTTGTGTCTATATGCCCGGGAACAGCAAAGACTGCTGGCAAGCAGCAGATGCTAGAAGGGAGGTGCAGAGCAGATTCTCCCTCACAGCCTCAGGATGGAACCAACCTGGCCATCACCTTGACTTTGGATTTCTAACATCCAGAATTGGGAGATAATAAATATCTATTGTTTTAAAAATAATAATAAATAAAATAAAATACAACACAAATGTAGAAAACAAGATATAGTACATCAGATTTGATCTTTAGAAACAACCTGCCAACTAAAGACTCCTGATAAATGCAGGGACTCTGGGACCCAGTGAGTTCACCTGGCAGAGTTCAGCCTGGGAAGAGGGACATGGATCATGCCACATGACATTAGGAGAGGCGAGCCACTGTGTACGAAGCGCAGGAAGCGGAGTAACAAGGCAGAGCTCAAAAGGAAAGCTGGGCTTGGGAAGCTGGGCTAGCCACCAGCAAGGACTGAGGGAAGCTGGGATCCTGGAGGAGACATTGCCTCTGTGCAGCCCTGGTGAGTGTCTCTCAACATACCAAGCTGAAGCTGGGCCCACCCTGCAGAATCTGATCTAAACAGGCTTAGATGAGGATATGTCATCCCAACACACAGCACAGAGGAGGTTACCAAAGAAATGCAGCCTCAGAAAAGTTGCTCAGTCTCACCTGGGTCCCTATGCACAGAGCCAGGGTTGATGTGGACATGGCCAGCTGCGGCTGGGTGAGCATGGGACGGAGCAGAAGGGGTGGGCTCAGATGCAGACCGTGAGGGCTAAGAGCAGAGGTGTGTTCACTGTGTGTCTGAACAAGAGTGGTCGGAGCTATAGGACTGTTGAGGGACTCTTGGCAGAATGCTCAGAGGTAGTCCCTGGGCACAGTGGACCTGCCCCAGAAGAGAATACTGGCAGGACGCCATTCCTAGCTGAAACTAGAATTAGAATCAGTCAAGGCAAAACAAGGCAGCCAGCACTTATGCAACGCCAGACCCACACATTCTTTCCAAATGAGATTTCCCTTGTGTCCAGAACATCTAGCAGGAGTGGGAGGCAGGGGTAAGAGGGCTGGAGGGAGGTGAGGTTTCAGATTTTTCTGCAGCTTCTGAAGCCTCCCGGTTCAGGAGTCTGCCCCTGCTTCCCCTGTGGGTGGCCTGGCTGGTCACTCACCAGGCCCCTTTCTGCTTCCCACAGAGGGCTGCTGTGGCCAGTCCTGGAGGCCACACCAGGCCAGGGACGCGACCGTGGAGACCAAGCTGGTTGGGATCTGTGTACCTCCCAGCACCCAGGAGCCCCAGGAGAGGTGCCTTGGAGGCCCCGGGTGGGGCTAGGCTGGGGACCCGCAGGATCGGATCACCCTAGGTGAGGCTGCACTGGCAACTCTGGTTCTTCCATTCTAGGGGCCAGATGCCTCGCTTCCACTCATTCCATGGGGAAGCGCAGTTCCGCTCCTTAGTCATCCCCCCAAGTCCCAGGTGAGGTGGCAGGACCCTGACTTCTTTCCTCGAACTAAACTGAACAAAGACACAGATTACACCTCATCTGGTTCTGCTTTTTATTGGCATGCTGTGCATATACAGCAAGTTCTAGAAGCAAGACTAGGGGGTGAAGCCCAGCAGGTGATCTCCTCGCCCCCCCCAATTCCACCTGGCCCAGTGCTCAGTGCACCTGCGCCAGATTGTGCTTCTTATACAGCAGTGCCCGCCTCTTCTCTCGCTCACGCAGGAAAGCACGCAGGCGCACTGTGGGGAAGGTCACAGCAGCTGGCTGGGAGCCGGCAGGGCCCTCCTCAGTTAGCCACGGGCACTGCAAGCAGCTTGATGCACAAGGCCGGCCCCTAGATAGAGGGTGAAGGTGTCTGCTGAGCCCTTGGAGCTGAGGTGGGGCAGGGAAGGGAGGCGGGAAGTGGGTAGGCAAGGTGGGGGAGCGGGCATTGGTGGACGTGGGGCAAGGCGGAGGGGGTTGGCCCTGGCGGGTCCACCTTACCACGGGTGAGCACACAATGTGCTCCGGAGAAAAGCCACAGCGCCGCCAGACAGCCCTGCGTAGCAGCGGCTCAGATGGATCAGCCCCTTGCGCAGGCTTTTCTGCAGGTCGCGTGTCCCTTCACTGTTCACAGGGTACTCGGCACTCAGCCTGCACGCGGGGTGTCAGGGCACCCAGGTCACTCTCAGGTGGATGGGGCCACAGGGAGCTCCGGGGTCACCCTCGATGGATAGGGAATCATAGGGAACTGAGATCACCCTCAGATGGATGGGGGACACGAGGTCTGAGGCCACCCTCATTTGGAGGACACACAGGGGGCTCCCGGGACACCTCGATGGATCCCCAGTCTCCCAGCCCCTGCGCTTGGGGGACTTACATGATGAAGGCTGTGACGCCTATGGCCCAGATGTCGGTCTGCGGGAGAGCACTCTGGCCCTCCAGGAGCTCAGGAGCTGGGGGACAGCACAGGTGAGAGGCTGGCTGTTTGCAGGGCAATGGGGCGGGGGGGGGGGGGGGGGGGGCAGGTCTGGGGGCGGGGCTTCCTCCTGCCCCCTCCCCTTTTCCCCCTCTCAACACCCGGGTCAGGTTGGCATCTGCTCCCCGCGCACCCATGGTCTCCACGTAGTCCTTGAAGCCCTCGGAGGGCAGGATCCTCTCCTGGGTGAGACTCTGAGCATTGCCCAGGTCCACGACCTTGAGTAAGTTGTACTCGGTGACGATCATGTTCTCCGACCTGAGGTCCAGGTGCAGGATGCGCTGCGCGTGCAGGTACTGGGCCGCACTCAACATCTGCCACAGGTAGTCCTTCACCTCTGATTCTGAGTAGGAGACCCTGGAGTGGCACGGGGAGGGGGCTCAGCCCTGTCCACGCCGCGGAAGGTGCGCGGGGACACCAGCCCTTCTGGTGGGCTTGGGAGGGGCGCCCCCCCACAGCTCCCTGGCTCTGGCGGGCGGTGGAGGCCGGGCAGCAGGTGGGCGGCGAGGTGAGAGGCGGTGCGCCTGTGTGTCGGGTGCCCCTCCATGCCCCGACGTGCTGAGCATCCCCCTGGGCCCTGCATCCAGGCGAGGCCTCACCTCTCCGCCAGGCAGGGGAGCAGCTCCGGTCCCAAGCACAACTCCAAGATAAGAACCAGGTGCCGGGGGCTGAGGTAGGCGGCCTGTAGCTGGGCCAGGTGCGGGTGGCGCAGGCTCTTGAGGGCTTCGTATTCCCGCAGCACGTCAGGCCTGTCCTCGAGGCGGTAGGGGATGATCTTGGCGGCCAGTGCGCGCCCGCTGGCCTTCTCCTGGCACTGCCGCACGACGCTGAAGCGGCCCCTGGGCGAGCAAGCACCGGACTGGCTGGTGAGGACCCCCACGCCCTCCTTCCCAGAAGGGGCTGGAAAGCTGGGCAGCGGGAGATGACTGGAGCCTTGGGGAGGGGGCTGAGGCTCTCGGAACCGCACTGTGTGGGCATGAGAAGCAGGGAGAGACGCTGAGGCTGGGATGGGAGCAGGGAAAGCGGGGAGGGGGACGGGGGGCTGCAGCACCTTCGGATCTGTGTCTGGAAGGTGAAGGTCTGCGTGCTGGGGAGGGGCTGCGTGGGCCGCGGGATGCTGCTCTCTTCCTCCGAGGCTGTGGGAGAAGGAGCCAGTGAGTGGGAGGCACCCCTACAGCCCCAGCTCGCCCCACCTGGTCTCCTGTACCCCTTCCCAGGCCCCCTAGCAGGGGCCCCATCTGTGAAGCCCCACACTTTTTTCTCTCATTCCTCAGGCCCTTTGGGGGCAGAGGCCTACCAGTGAGTGGGTGGGTCTGAGTGAAGGGGCAGGGCCAATGGATAGGACTACCGCCCCACGCCAGCAGGCTTGACAAGCACCTCACCCAGGTGGCTGGGCCCTCCCAGGAGGACCTGCTCTGAGGGGCTGCTGTAGGGTCCCATGCCCGCCTTGCTGACGCAGGCCGTCCGGAAAGTATACAGGCCCCCCGGGGAAAGCTTGCTGGTGAGGTAGCAGCAGTCAAAGATGTCGGAAGCCAGGGTGCTCCAGCTGCCGCCTGGGCCACAAGGAAGTGGGTGAGGGACAGTCCAGGGCCTCCCCACTCCAGAGTCGGGGGGTGCAGAGGCCCTTCCCCAAGGGAATACAGAGGTGGCTGGGTTCTGCCCAAGAGGCAAGGCAGCGGGGGCTCCTACCTTCCAGACTGCACTGCACGATGTAGGTCACAGGTCCGTAGGACTCCACGGGCTTCCAGACCAGCAGCACCGCATCAGCATACACCTCCCCAATGTCCGGGCGTGGAGAAGATGAGGGGCGCTCTGCAGGGCCCATGGGCAGCCGTCAGAGGTGGGCCCCCCACGGCTTCCCACCACAGCTGAGTGCCCCCAGCCCTGCCTCAACCATCCGCACCTGCTGCCAGATTCCTGAGCCCACCATCCCCTACAGCTATGCCCCACCTGGGGGCGTCCCAGTCTGCAGAGCGGACTCTCCAGGCCCTGGCCGTGCTGGGGTGGGGAGATGACCGAGTGGTGAGCATCATGCTAAAGGGGCCTCCTCCCGGAAGGGGACCAGCACAAACCAACTCACAAAGCATGAGGTGGTCGGCGGGCACCCTAGAAGCACCCATCAGGGTCAGTGCCCACCCCCACCCCGCTGAGAGGCCCTGGCCTACCCACCTGCCTTCCGGAGGACAGCCGTGGTGGCTGCCGTCCCCAGTGTGTTGCTCACACGGCACGTATACACCCCCAGGTCCTCAGCAGTCACCACCAGAATGGTGAGCAGCTGGAAGTGCTTGAGCGTGGCAGAGATGAGGAGGTGGCTGCTGCTCTGCAGGAGAGCCCCGTCTACGGCAGGACAGAGCAGGCCTGGGCAGTGGCACCAACATGTACCCTGCCCTCCAGGGGCCTGCCTCCCCCTATTCCAGGGGGCACCCTCTGCCTTCCTGCCACCTGTCCCGGGACATTTTCTTACCTTTGGTCCAGGTGGCCTGTGCAGCAGGCTGGGCCGACACTTGGCAAGCAAGAGTCACGGACTGGCCCAGGACCACTGTTTCGTCTGAGAGCTCCCGTAGAAAGGATGGCGCTAGGGAAGGGGGCCAGACAAGCCTTCAAAGCCACCCCCAACCTGAAAACACGGCCTGCACCCCCGAGACGGGGATGCTAGGGAAACCCATGCCCACTCAGCTCCCCTTCAACACTAGCACCTCCTCCAGGAAGGCCTCCAGGACTGCCCCAATGCTGGGCACCAGAGCCGCCCCCATGTCCCCACTAATCTGGGCCCCAGGCCCTGTGGATGTAAGCTTGGCCCCTCCAGTGGCCCTGGAAACCAGGGAGGGGCTCCCTCCCCCTGCAGTTGGGTCCCCATGGCTGCCCCTGGGCAGCACACCCACCTTGGTCCCTGCTCTTCAGGCCCAGCCGGAAGGAAGCCAGGCCTGCCTTCTTCCTTGGGGGGCTCTCTTTCTCTGGGCCTGAAGGGAGGAAGAGGCCTCTGGAAGTCACAGCTGTGGGGTCAGCTCCCCTGATGCTGACTCTATTGGCATTGGTGTGGGAGCAGGGGAGGAGGAACCCGGACCCCCACCCCCCACAGTGGGATTCCTGCATGGCCACAGAGCACAGAGCCCAGGGGTCCAACCCGCTGCTGACACCACACCCTTCCCACCCTGTCAGGGTCAGTCTATCTTGGGCAAGGGCACCAGGGGCAGGGGATGGGGAACTCTCGGGCCACTGGTGTCTGGGGAGGCCTGGCCATGGGCCCCAGGGTCAGGGCAGGTCAGGCAGGGCTCTCTGTTCCCACGCTGGGCCATATGGTGACCTCAGGAACAGAAGTACCTGTGTGCAGGTGATGTGTGTGGCCCAGGGAACCCCCACCCTAGAGAATGGCTTCTGGGTCAGCACAAGGGGTGAGGTGCCCCAAGGTTCAGAGCCAGACACCGGCCACCTGCCAGGGCTGAGGGGACGGAGGGGGGGAGTCACCTTCAGGCCTGCCCTTCAGGAGGCGGGAGATGTGGGCCACAGACGCCCTCACCCTCCGGCGAAGGCCCAGCTCCATGGGCTCCTGCTCCTCTGGCAGCACATGCCTTCCTGGGAGATGGAAGAGGTCACGGGCGGGGGGCGACCATTTGCGCTTCCTGCTGCCCGTGGCCTCTCTGAGCAGGGTCTCCATGTCCTCTGGCTCCTCAGTGATGTGCAAGCTGGCTGGTGTGCCCAGGGCACCTGGCCAGGGCCACCGGGCCTCCGGGAGCGTGGCCAACTCCTCCCCGGCCTCAGACTCAGGGGAGGATGGTGGCTCTGGCTCCACAGGCTTGGGGACCCTCCTGAAGATCATGAACTCAAAAGGGAGGTACTTGATGTCATACAGGTCAGACAGGTTGAGGTAGGCAGGCTCCACCTCTGAGATGTCCAGGGATATGGTGTCTGCTGTCTCGGAGTCCCCAGACAGGTCTCGGATCTGCACCAGGGACACCTGAGAGCCACCACCAAAGTCTTCCCACGCACTCAGCTCCGGGGAGGCCAGTGGGGGTGCCCCACTGCCCTTGGGAAGGGGCGCTTTGCTGGCCTGGGGTGGCGGGCTCTGGGCCCCTACTTCATCACGCTCCTCTGAGGACTGAGAAGTGGCCCAGGCCATCCTGGCCCACAGGGGACCCTGCCCCAGCATGCCCCCTGCATCCCCACCGAAGGCAAAGGTGCCATAGCCAGCCACGCCTGCGTAGCCTCCACGCCATGCCCCCAGGGAGAACTTCCGTGTTGTAGCCTGCTCCTGAGGCCGCTGCAGGCTGGGTTCCCACTCAAGAGCCTCCTCAGGCTCTGCAGCCAGGCCCTCCCTATCCTGGGTGGGCCCAGGCTCCGTTCCCACTGGGGAGGCCAGCCCTGGGGCGCTAGGGGGGCCCCGCCTCCCAGGGAGAGGGCTGTCCTGCAGTTCTGTCTTACCGCCTGGCTGGGGACCCTCTTGGGCTAGGGACAGGAACCCCTTTGGCTCCGGGGAGAGGAGGGAGCTGGAGGGAGCTGAGAGGGACCCCGGGCACTGTTTTGTAGGGAAAGAGCCCGGAGCCTGTGGTATAATGGCAGGAGGGGGGACCCCGCCTTCCAGGGCAGTAGGACCCCACTGCCTCCCACAGCTGTCCTGAGATGACCCCTCTTGCTGGGTGGACCCCAGGGCCCCGGTGATGGACTGAAACAGTCTTGGCCCCTGCTGGGGTCCCTCTGGCAGCTCCCTCTCCCGGGCAACTGTGGCGCCTCGCCGCCAGCTCTGCCCGGAGTCCATCGGGGCGTCTGAGGGAGCCGGGGTAGCGCCCTGGCCGCCGCCGCAGGCCTCGGCCGAGGGGCTGCGGCTGCGCGCGCCCCCGAGCTCCAGGGATGGGCTGTGGCCCGGGGCCCCGCGGGCGCTCTCGGAGGCGGGCGCCTTGGCCAGCAGGGCGGCCTGCTCGTCGCGGGCCGCCGCCTCCTCCAGCGCGCGGTGCTCCAGCAGTGGCTCCCGCAGGCCAGGCAGGGCGCGGGCGAAGTAGCCGCCCTGGAGCAGGTGCCGCCGCCGCGCCGGGGGCCTCCTGCCACCCGCGGGCCCTCCGCGCTCCGGGCCCTCGGCCGCCTGCTGGTAGAAGAGGCTGCGGACGACGCTCTGCCGCGGCACGCAGCCCGGGGCGGCGGGGGGCGCCGCGGGCGGGGGCGCGGCGGCAGGCGGCGCGCGGGCCTCGGCCTCCTCGGGCAGGCTGGCCGACGGCCGCAGGAAGCCCCGCGGGTGCAGCAGCGGCGAGTGGGTCACCGGAGACGGCGGCAGCGACTTGGCCCGGGCGAAAGGGGCCAGCTCGTTGTCGGAGGAGGAGGACGAGCTGCTGGAGGAGGCGCTGGCGCCACCGCGCAGGTGCCGCGCCACCCCGAGGGACGGGCTGTCGGGCGGGCCCCGGAGCAGCTCGGGGATGGAGCGCATCACCAGGATGGACTTGTAGCTCATCAGGGAGCGCTGCGGGGCGCGGGGGAGGGGACGTCAGCCGTGCGCCCCCCCACCCCCGCCTTCTTCGCTCCCGGCAGGCTCAGAGGGGCACCCGGGAGCCGGGAGGCGCTACAAGCTCCACGCTTCGGATCCCACGGCTCTGCCCTCGCGGGGACTCTGCACGCCCCGCCGCCCTGCCCCCGGGCTCCGGGAGCGCGGCCCCGAATTGGGATGCCCTGTGCCGCCTGCGGGGCCTGCTTTCTGTCGCCCCCCCCCCCAGGCCCCTCCTGGGCGCTGACACCGCATGGCAGCTTCCCCCCGCCCCCCGTCCCTCACTCTCCCCGCCCCCCCCCCCCCCCAGAGGCTGCGGGGCTCACCTGCCAGCGGCTGCGGGCCAGCAGAAACTTGAGTTGCTTGGTGTTGATGAAGTGGGCCTCCTCCGCGGGCACGGAAGTCTGAGGGGGCCCAGGTGAGAGGGGCGATAAGGGGGGCCCCAGTGCACCCTGGGTCCACACAGGCCTCCCCTCCCCCCCTCAGATTGGCCCCCTGTGCACATCTGCTTGGACCCAGCCTACTCACCTGGAACCAGGGGTGTGTGAGGCATTTGGCTGCGCTGGGCCGGGCCCTAGTGAGAGAGGAGGGCCGGGGATCAGGCCAGGTGGCCAGCTGCCCCAGGCCTCCGCCTAAGAGAACCCCAGATGAGGCAACAGGTGGAGGGTGCTGTGCACTCACTTTGGGGCCCTTTGCAGGGTAGCCTTGATGAAGTCCTGGGCATCCTTGCTGAGGTGGGCAGTCATGGGGCTGTTCCAGGACACCCGCCCCTCCAGCACGTTCAGGAGTGTGGCTCGGTCACTCTCACCAGCGAATGGTGATGAGCAGGTCAGGCTAGAGGCAGAGACATGACTTGCCTTCAGATGTGACCTGGACTTGTGATCCATAGAAGCCAGAACTTGTACGGGGGCCCCACTCCTGCCTGGGTGGCCACAGTGCCATGGCCATCCAGACCCCAGGATTCCCACAATGGTCTGAGACTTGCCCAGAGATCCAGGCTCAGCCCAGGACAGGGATCAAGGCTTAGCTTGAGGTGGGATCCAGGTGAGGTCTACACCAGCAACATGCTCAGAATAGCAGTAATTGGTGGAAGGGGCCCTCCAGCAAACTACCCAGACCCTTTAGGGAAACAGCTCACTGCTTTGCCTGGTGACTCCACAGAGCTTCTCTGGGACAGTGCGTGTAAGAAAAGAGCTCAGCAGAAACCCCTTATCAGTTGGCTGACCGCTGGTTCCCATAATAGCTGCCCTTGGGGTCCTGGATCTTTGATCTGGGGAGTGGCCAGTAGTGCTCAAGGCCTCCCCTGGGCATGATGGGGAGGGGGTCTGGGGTTGGCTTCAGAGGAGGTGGCTGACAAAGGCTTGGGTCTGCTCACCTGCGGTAGGCTTGGGTCTGCTCACCTGAGGTAGGAGATGACGCCCATGGACCTGCAGGAACAAAACCACAGTCACAGGGTGTGCTCGAGGTTGTGGGGTGTGTGTGCTGGGGGGCTGCTGGCATGGAAGCTGGCCTCCCCAGGCACCCACTCACTCACCAGATGTCGGAGGCCTCGCTCACTGGGGTCTGCTCGATGATCTCGGGAGACACAAATTCTGGGGAGCCATACTTGCTGTACTGTGGCTCTCCTGGGGTGATGTTTTGGGCAAAGCCAAAATCGCAGATTTTAATGTCTTCCCGAGCAGGATGTACCATCAGGATATTGGGGGGCTGTGAGGGAGAGTCAGGGAGGGGTGAGGCCATGCCCTGAGGAGGTGACTCCCGGGGCTGCAGGGAACACTCAGTTCTGTGAGGCCAATGTGGGAGCGCCTCTGATTCATCAGAGCTGTACCCCACCGGAGAGAGCTCCCCATCCCCAGAGGCAACCATGTCCTAACAGGGAATCTAGACATGGTAGGCCTATGCCCACTCCCTCCCCCATCTGCAGGCCCCAGGCTCCCATCTGTCCCTCCTGGGTCCCTGGGCACCCATGAGGGCTGAGTACCTTTATGTCCAGGTGCAGAACGCTGTGGCTGTGCAGGTACTGTAGCCCCTCCACCAGCTGCTGGACATAGACCTTGACCTGCAGCAAAGGCCAGGGCTCAGGTGGGAACCCTCCCCCTTCTCCTCCTCCCCCTTCCCTCCTCCTCCCCCTTCCCTCCTCCTAGCCTTCCCTCTTCTATTCCCCCTATCTACAAGGTATCTACTTCCCTCACCATCTGAGCTTGGGATGGTGCCATGGGGCAGGTCATGTGTAAAGCTTCCCAGACCCCATGCACATCAAGGCCAGAGGACTCCTCCAGCCTGGAAATGGATCAGCCTGACCAAAGCAGGACGGGGTGCCTCAGGAGCAGGCTAGGATGGCACACTGGCCAGGCAAGGAATCAGTGTTGGGGGGGAGGGGTGCATGGGAGGGCTGGGAGAGCTCTACGAGGAGTTGCCACACCCTGTGAGGCCTGGGGAGCCCCAGAAGTTCTCTGGGCTGGAGAGCCTGGGGGCGGGGCCTGTGTGGGCAGGGGGACAGCAGGCAGGCAGTCACCTCCGCCTCGGTCACCACACTCTTCTTGAACAGACGGTCCAGCAGCTCCTCCGACGAGCACCTGGCTCAGGTCAAGAAAAGCTCCGGAGTCTGGAACCCACCCAGCCCCACACATCTTTAGCCAGTCTCACCTGGGGTGGGGATGGGGCCATGTTGGGGAGGAGGTTGAGGAGAGTGGGAGGGACAGGGTCCCCAGGAGGGGGGCTGGGGGGGCCACCCCCCCGCAGCAGAAAAGGGGGGGGGGGAGCGAGCAGTGCGCATGTGTCCCTCCCTGGAGTCCCTCCCTGGAGCTCAGGTGGGCAGCCGAGGGCCCTCTCCACATGGACGCTGGGGGCACCCACCTAGCTGGTGAAGCCCCGTGAAGCATGGCAGGGGCCCGGTGAAAACACGTCCTGGACCCTGCGGACACAGCTCCGTGGACACAGCCCTAATCCCCGGTCCCTGGCCCCGCGAGCTACGAGGACGGTGCTGCGTCCAGGGACCCCAAAACAGCAGGCCCCGCAGGGCCCTGGGACCCTGCCTACCCTCCCTTAGGCTGAGGGCAGGATACAGCTCCAAGACAAGGATCAGGGTCTTCCGGGTCTCAAACTGGTCCAGCAGCCCTGTTACCAGCGGGTGGCTCAGCGTGGCCAGGATGTCCCGCTCGCGGTAGGCCTGGGTGCGTGTCCTGCTCCGCAGCGGGATGAACTTGGCTGCGCAGGACATCTGGCTTCCCTTGTGCTGCGCTCTCTTCACGAAGCCGAACACGCCCCTGCGCGGAGGGGGCCACGATGGGCGGGCACAGGGCGTGGGGGGCGTGTCGGGCGGAGGAGAGGAGGAGTGGGGCGGAGTTCCCGGCCGTCGGGGCTCAGGAGGCGGGGCGGGGGGCGGGGACCCAGGGAGGCGGGGCAGCGGCTCGGCGCCGGCTCGCGGGCTGTACCTTCCAATTTCCTCCTTGACCTCGTAGAAAGAGTGCAGTTTCCTTCGGTAGCTCTGCTTCTCAGAGTCGGGTTCGCTGTCTCCTGCAGCCAAGGAGCGGGCAGTGTGGGTGAGCACGTCCACTTCGCCCCCCGTAGCATCCCGGTGCTGGAGCCTGTGGGAGGCGACGTACACACCCTCCCGCCCCCGTGCCAGCGAGGCACTGAGACTCACCCCCATGGACCACCAGCTCCGCTTTACACAGCACCTGTCCACCCGCGTTGCGGGCCAGGCACGTGTAGACACCCGCATCACTGTGTGTCACGTCCCTCAGCACCAGGGAGTAGGTGGTGCCTTCCCGCTGCTGGCTGAGCCGGGTGCCATCCACCAGCTGGGAGTTGTCCTGGGGGCACAGACGGGTGGGCGGGGCCATCAGCCCGACCTGGGGGCCCCTGCAAGGTGGCCTGTTCCGTCCCCCAGGTACTGCCTTACTGCGGGGGGGGGGAACGCCACACACTCCCGACTCCCAGCACCCAAGGTGGCGCCTGTCCCTACCCGGTACCAGGTTACTGTGGGCTGCGGGTTGCCATCAATGACTGCCTGGAACTGGGCTGTGCTGCCCTTCTGTGCCTGCACATCCTCGATGGTGACCTGCATGGACGGGGATCCTGGGGTGCAGGAGGGAGCCTGTGAGGGGGGACCTGGCGGTGCGCAAGCCCAGCATTGAATCATCAAGCTGGAGCTTGCAGCCAGAGACCCCCTGGTGGGTGAGTCTTGCCCCTGGGCCTGTCCTGACACCCCAGGCAAGCAGCCAGGCCCTGGGATACTCCCCAGAGCAAGAGCTCATCTGCCTCCCCCAGTGAGGACAGCCTTCTCCTGACTCTGCCAAGGCCCCTGAGAGTCCATCTAACCTCTGTCTGTCCTGCTTAGAGACCTTAGCTGTCCAGAGCATGCTAAACCCTGCTGGGGAAGGGGGCATCCACACCCAATTCACTATTGTGGGCGCCCCCAAAGGAGCGTTCTCACCCTCCCCAGAGAGGCCCCTCCTAGGGAATGCAGGGAACAGGGCAGTGAGGCCCCCATCACAGCAAGGCTGGGACATGCCAGGTGGCCTTGCAGGTTCCTCTGCACAAGTGTCTGCCCAGTCCAGAGCATGGGGAGCACACGTGTATCCTGCTAAGTCCCCACCTACTTGTGGCACCCGTGTCGCTGGCCTGGTACACGTATGTCCGATGTGTGGTCTCCATGAACACGTGGCTGTGGATGTCCCATAGCTCCCCTGCACCTGCCCCCAGCCAGGCTGCACCCTCCATCCTGTGGTGGTGGAGCTGGGTGAGCTGTCTGCCCTCCTCCTGCACCTCTGGAGTGTGGGCAGCCAAGCCTCACCCTAAGATGGGGGTCCCTGCCTCCCCCTCCCTGGACCCCAGTGGACTTTCTGGGAGGGGATGTCCAGAGAGGGGACCCAGCCCTGTGCAAGGAGAGGGCTCCACCAACATCCCAGGGCAGCCTCTTCTCCCTGCCCTGCCCCTGGGGTGTCCCTTCATGAACTGCCCCCACCCAGCACGCCAGGGAGGTTACCGGATGGGCACAGTGCATTCCTGGCCCTCAGCATGGTCCCCCAAGTCCCGCTCCTGGTCCTCCTTGGGGAGAGGCTGTGGAATCTTCTGCGGCTCAACTGGTCCAAGACAAGGGGCTTAGTGAGAGAGAGCTTGGGATGCAGCTGGGACTGCCCCCCACAATGCGCCCCGTGTCATCCTCCAGTCCCAGAGGGTGGGAGCACGAGGCAGAGCAGGGACTTCAGGGGTGCAGGGCCCTCTAGGTCAGAAGAGACAGGGAACATGCACCCCTAAAACCCAGGGCTCCAGACCTCCCTGCAGAGCTCCGAGGTCCTAGCTCCTAACTTGGGCCACCAGCCCTGAGGCTTCCCCTGCTGGCCACCCAGACAAGGGCCATGCTGACATGTAGCAGCTTCTGGGGGAGGGGCCTGAAGGGCTACATCCCTGGAGGGAGCATCTGTGGGGTGGGGGTCATGAGGGATCTACTCCTCCCTCTCCTCCTTCCTCCCCTCACCAGATGAATCTGCAGCCTCCATGCCTAAGAGTTGGGGGCCAGACTCCTGGGCTTTGGGTGGCCCTCTAGGGCCAGGGCTGGCATGGTCCCCTGTGGAGGGTCCTGGAGCCTCGGGGCACACCAGCATCCTTGGGACAGACGTGATCTCCTGGTCTGCTGGCTCCAGGGCAGGAGGAGAGACAGCAGCGTCTGTGGGAGAGGCAGGTCAGCGTGTAGGGGTGAGGTGTGACCTGGGCCCCAGGAGAGGGCTCCAGAAATTTTGTGCCAGTCCTCAGAGGCTGCCCTTCCCACCTGCCTGCCCCACCCACCCACTCAAGGCAGCGGAGTTCAGGACCTCTGGGAGCATGTGGGCTTCTTTGGGGACAGGTGAACCTGAATACTTGCCCCCTGTCCTGGCTGGCCCCTCAGGCTCAGTTCATGCCCTCACTTCTCCCACCCCACGGCCCACTCCAGACCCCAGGGTACTGGGCCACCCAGGCCAAGGTGGGCCCAGCCCCACACTGTAGGGAAGTCTGGGGACAGCCTGATGCTGTCAGGGACCAGGCGCTCCTTCCTGCCCTCCCAGGGCAGCCCCTGCTCCCTGCCTGGCACCTGCAGCCTAACCCCACCCAGGCCACTGCACCATCACTGGCTCCTACCACAGCCTCCCACACAGCCCCCTTAGGGGACTCTCAGACTGTCCCATGTGTTTGCCCCCTGCTCCCCACTTCCCAGCACATTTTCCTCCTCCAGCTGGAGACCAGTGTGCATGTAGCCAAACCACAGCTTCACATGCCCATGAATGCCCACCACTCCATTCCCAGTAGGTCCCCCTGCCTGGAACTCTCCCCTGTCCTAGACCCTTTCTCTTGCTGATTTTCCATATCATTGCGCCTTCCAGGCCAGAGAGGCAGCTGTGCAGGCTGCTGTTTGCCCCCCATGGCCCTAGAGCACCCGTCTTGTCCTTACCCAGTCCAAGGACATCGGCAGACCCATGACACATCACACCTTCCCTATCAACCTCGCCGACAACCCCCACTGCACAGGGGGCAGGAAGACCTGCTTAACCCCCAGCAGGCTGGGAGTGACCACTATGTGCTGTCCTGGTCACAGTATATGCACCCATGTGAGCAATCTAAATTGGCAAGCTGTCACACCTCCACCCAGGGACCCCAGAATGGGCCAGAACCTACAGGCTGATGCCAGGGGCTGACTCAGGGCTGCCATTGGTTGGTCTCCAGGACAAGGCCTGGACAGCACTCCCCACAAGTCGCCGGAGCCACCAGAGAATCAAGAAAGCAGAGGCAGTACAGGGAACCAGTTTATTATCATTGGGGGTAACCGATGGGTCGCTTCCCATACACGGACCCTGGTCCACCCTGCAGAGAGGGCTGGGCCCCACACAGGCCTCCTGGAGGCCGAGAGAAATGTTCATGGTGAAGATGTGGCCGGGAAGTCCCCACTGAGAGGAAGACTGGGTCCCCAGCCTGGAGCAGAAGGGACCCAACTGGCAGCCCGGCCTCGTAAACATGGCAGGACAGATGCAGAGTCCCTGACCTGTGTCTAGTGCCCTGAGCCCAGAGCTGCGGTCCAAGAGTCCCTCTGGCCTGCACTCTTAGGTGGCTTCTGTACTTTCTGAGATTCCCAGTCTGTGTGCAGTGTCTTCAGCTGGATCAGACCCCATGAAGTAGGAAGTGCCTGGAGTGGAAGGGGTGGGCAGGCTCCAGCCCTGAGTTATTGGAGATTTGGAGGGAGGATCAGAGCACACATGTCCACAGAGCGCTGGCTTCCTCCATGCAGCCAAAGGGCCCACAGCCAAGCACCTGCTGCTCACAGCCTCAGCCCTCGGAGGGGCCAGGGGCCTTGTCCCCATCTGGGCGGATGTGCAGGGTGACTGTCTCACCCACTGTCCCAAAGCTGACTGTCTGGGTGGAAACCTCCGTTTTGAAGCTGCTCTGGCCACTGTCTGCAGACCTCTGGACCTGGATGCAGAAAGATGGCTTCCAGGATGCAGCACCCCCAGCCTGGGCCTCCTGCATAGAGAAAGAGACTCCTGCAGGGCTGAGCACCTGAGGCCCCAAGGGAGATGCCTCTCGGTGACTGAAAAAACTGGGTGGGTTTCGAGGGCCAAGGAGATGCCCCACGTTGAGCAGGACAGGCTGCCCCACAGTGGGTTCACTGATCTCTCTCTGGAGCACGGACACTTCGCAGGGTGGGTCGTCAGAAGTGCTAGGCACAGGGCCACAGCAGCCGAAGGTCTCCCCCTCCCGGGGCACATAATCCTCCAGGTCAGCCAGCGTCAGCACTCGGCCGTCGTGGGTGAGGATCTTGGGGTCATGGCCCCAAAGGCCATTGGTGCCCAGGGGCTCCTCGGTTGGGAGGGCACCTCCTCCCTCCACTTTCTCCAGGGGGGCTTCCTCTTCAGCCACCTCAAGAAGGGATGGCCCCGGGGTCTCCTCTGGCCCAGTGTCCATGCAGAAGATGAGGGGCTCTCCAGTGCTGACTGTGGCTCTGCCCCAAGCCTGGGGCTCCTGGGCCAGTAGGTTATTGTTGGAGTTGTTTGCATTGGGGTCTCCTATGGGGGTCCCACCAGGCAGTGTGAAGAGAAGCCCTGCCGAGCTGTCAGGTGCCTCTCTGGCAGGGGATGTACCTCTGGAGCCTGTCTTCTTCACCCTGACTTCAATGGTCTCTTCAACTTCTACCCACTTGGGCTGGGGCCTCGTGCCCTGGGGTGGGATTGGCGTGTGGGACTCAGGCTCTGTCACATACAGCGTGGGTACGGTGGGCCTCCAGCCTGGCTCCACCTCAGGCCTACGAGGCTGGCCAGCCCTCAGTGAGTACAGCAGCTCAGGGGCTGCCTGGCCTGGCTTAGGTGGGCTGGCAGTGTGGCGGGAAGGTGAGCGAGAGGGAGACTTGTTGGGGGACCGGCGCCGGCCACGAGGGCTCTTCACCACGGTGGTGATGGTTTCCTCTCTGCAGGGAGAGGGCCAAGAGGAAATCTGTGCAGAGACCTACAGCTTCGCCCAGTGCCCATGCCATCAGCACATACAGCAGCCACATGGGTGATCAGGTTAGTGTAGCAAGCAAATGGTGACACTGAGTGAACAAATTTCTACATATGTGCTTGAGCCCAACCTCTGGAACCAAAGAAACAAAGCACAAAACCTCATCTGGCCAACATTAGGCTCTACTCTGCAGGTCTCAAAACAAGAGTTGAGGCATCAGTGGAGGCCCATGTCACATCACAAGGCACCTCCAAACCCCAGACCATGTCTGGGTCACAAGTCTCCATGTGCCAGTCTCTCCATTTATGGCCATCTGATTTTGGAGCTGCTAATGCTCCTTGCCGAGCTAATGGACTGGGACACAGGAACATAGCCATGTGGCTTTCCTCATCTGTCCCATGAGTGCTTTGTGCTTTGTATCATGAGGGGTTGCTCCAGGGAGTTCTTAGAGGACAGGAGCCTCAGTGGTCCTCAGTTGGAGAAATGTTGGCAGCTGATGCCATGGGCACAGGTGCACATCCAGGAGGGTTGTCAGAGCCTTGCGGGTGTGACAGCCCAGCAAGAACACCTGGCTCCGGGCATGGCTTGGCTATCATGGGCTGTATGATGTCAAACAGGTACTTCCTCTTTCTGGATCCCTTCCCCCAAATGCAAGTGGGCAGGAAGGAGAAGGGGAGGCAGAACTCAAGGCAAGTGGCATGTGGGCGAGCATCAGGCACTGGCCAGGGACTTTGTAGCAGCCTCGGGGGATGGACCTAAGCTTCTGCAAGTGTGGACCATGAGGCTGAGAAGGCCAGATACTTGCCCGGGGCCAAGATTCAGAATCCCACCAGTCAGCCCTGGCACTCCTCTGCCACCCAGTGCCCCTGACCTTGCTGGGCGCTGTGGGTAAAATGAGTATTAGGTGGTATCAGGGAGCAGAGTAGTGCTGAGTAACACACAGACCCTGGGGAACTCACAACTCTCCTGAGCCCTGGAACCTGCATTTTCTCTTAGGCTCAGGCATACATATGGTGAAAGTTCAATGTTGTCACCAGCTGCCTGCTAGGACTAAGGCAGGCTCATGCTCTCTCTCTCCCTCTCATTCAGCGTCTGCCCAACTCAGGGCTCCAACCGGGAGCAGGTTCACCCAAGGATAGGCTCAGAGGCGTGTGCTACCCCTTGGGGTGCACGGCAGTTACAGACCTTCCCTCTCAGCCCTCACCTGGTAAGGAGGAAATGCTACACCCCACCTAACTAATGGGAACACTGAGGCTTGGATGTGTGGCCTATTCAAAATCACGAGACTGCCTTCCAGCCTCATGCCCAGGCTCAGGAGCACTAGGCTTGTCCCTGAGTGAGAGCTTGCCCAAACATCAGGGGAACCTGGGCCAGGCCCATCTGCTGGCCTCATGCCTCTGACATTCGCCAAGGCATGACAGTCAGACTGGGGTTCAGGGTGCCTCTTGAGTCCCCTAGCCCAGCTGTCCCAGGTGCGAGTCCTTTCTGAAGTTTTACTGATGGGACAGCCTGGCCCTGTCTGTTTTCCATTTTGTCATCTGTAAGATGTAAATAATAGAAATGTTCCCTTCATGGACGAAATGCAGGGTTAATTTGTGTAAAGCTCTGGCACAGGCGTACACCTCCAGGAAGGCTTACTACTGCCCTATGTACTTTGGGCCACAGTGTGCCTTGGGGGAAGAGGGAGGGAGGGGTGGAAGGGTTAACCCAGGATCTGACCAAATATCGGCTGATAGGGTTCTCCAAAACTTGGCCAACTACAGGCCCCTTTAGGAGATCACAGGTCCATGAGGACCAACTGGAGCTTCCCAGTCATCTGATCTTAGACCAGTCTTTCTGGTCTCCTGCCTTTTGCAAGCTTTTCCACGATCTCCAGCTGCACACACTTCCCACTGGATCAAGGACAAAACCAACTCTACCTTCTGTGGGCTTACTCAGTTCCAGGCCTCTCCAGTTACTTAATTAGCCACAACCTCAGCCTTGAAGGCACCGAATGAGGGGATGGTGGGCGTGGCACCGGGGAAATGGGGTACCCGCTGGCTTTCCATCATGAACCACCCTGAACAAGCCTCCTCTTCCCTGAATTTCAGTTCCCCATCTCCCAATGCTAGGGTTGGGCCTGGAGGCCTTTAAGTGCTGCCTATCAAGGTTACACTATTTTAATTAAATGCAAGTTAAAGATAATTTTAAAAATCCAGAATTCTTCAGTGGCTCTCGATACACTTTAAGTTCTCAGCCACGTGTGCCTAGTGACTGCTTTTGTAGCGAGCATAATTAAGATATAATATTCCCAACACAAGAGAAAGTTTGTGGGACAAAAATGCCCTAGATCTTTGGGTTTTGAGGGGTAGAATGTTCCCTCTAGCCCACTGTGGGAAGCAGTTCAGTTCCTGCTCCAAACTAACTGATGTGATCTGGGCCCAAGGCCTGAGTGAGCCGTTGCCAAGTACACAGAGCAAGTCTACCTTGTGGAGGCACTGGAGACATGGAGGCCCTAGAAGAGAGAGCTGTGAAATGTGAAGGTAGCCAAGGACTCAGGGAACAGTGAGCCCCTTCAGAGGCATCTGCAAGGTGCTGGCAGTCTGCATGGTGAGCAAAGGCCATGTGAGCAGGTAGTCAGACAAGCAGGTGGCTGGGCCACACAGGCAAGGTCCATGTGGGTTAGTGGGCATGCAGGGGGCACTACAGTCAGAAGGAACGGTAGGAACACGCCTGCACTTACATGATGACGGTTTTCTTGGGGACTTTAGTCTCCTGCTCAGTGACTACAAAGAAAACAGTTGGAATAGCGAGAGTTACAGATCAGCCAGTGCTTGGTGGCTGAGCCATTTGAGTGGCATGGCAGTGTAGTAACTTGCTCGGCTTTGGAGCACTGTGTCCACGTCATGCCTCACCTTGCCTGTTATGGGTTGGGAACTCAGTTCTGTCATCTTTAACATGTCTGCTCTGAGTGGCTGGGAGATGAGTGAATGTGACATCAGTATGTCCCACGTGAGGGAATGAGGGTCTTGTAGGGAGTGCAGCAAGAGTAGGGGCCCCACCTGGGCTGCTCACGCAGAAATCCCAGCTCTTCCATCAGCCCATGTGCCCAGGGAGCCCTGTGATTCTGTTAAACCTAACGTCCCACTTCTCAGACAGAAACTGAAGGCTAGGGGGAGGGTGGCAGGGTATGGAAAGAACTATGGGAGCCAAACTTAGACTGGGATGGCTGGTGCCTGTTTTATAAAAAATCCTGAAGACCAAGGGCACCTCTCCAGGGGAAAGGGGCTCTGTAGTACTAGAGATGGCATGTCTGAGCTTTGTCTCATGAGGCTATGGAAATCCCATCAAGAGCAACCAGAGACACCATGACAGGGTCCTGAGTTCCAAGTGAGTAGGGAAACCTAGGTGTCCTCATAGATGCTGCCCATAAACTCAACAGCCTTGATTGTCCTAACTTCCCACCTCCCTGGAGTCAGCAGATAGAGGACCTGAGTTCCAGGGAGAGGACTCGCTTGGGACCAGGCCACACCTATTCCCACCCATCTTGAGGCCTCTTCCTCTGTAGCTTCTGGGCAGGGCCACACTTGAAAGAGAGGTGCTCCTCCTAGCCACACCCTGCTGGGCAGCAGATAGTCCACCAGATACCAGTACCCTCAGATCTCAACAGTCCCTCTTGTCATTCTGGGGACAAAGCTGAGTGGGATGCTCAGCAAAGTCAAGTGGCACAGCCTGCAGCACACAGCACCCTGGCTTCCGGTGTGTGGGATTTTAGGCTTTGGTGCAGTGCCACGCAGAGGAAGAATTTCCCTTAGATGACCAAGAATATATTAATCTTGTGTCCAATTGGGTACATGTGAGTTAAATAGACCAGCTATATTTGTATGGCCTTTGGGAGCCTCATTTACTTGTGTATGTGTGTGCATGTGTGTGCACATACATACGTGTGTGTACATACACATATGTATGTATGTGTGTTTGTGCCCGCTGCCTCCTGGAGAGGGGAAACCCACTGGGAGAGAGAATGGGATCCAGCCAAAATGCCTTGTGCTTTAAGTTGGACCGGAAAGAACCAACCTGTTTGCCACCTGCAGGCCAGACCCTGTGTGCAGAGTGATGGGAGGACACTCCCCTGTTGGGGTCCCGTTCTGGCTGCTACATTGCTGGTACCTTTATTCCTGACCTGACCTGCCACCTGACAGGCTCTAAGCTCCAGTGAATACTGGCAGCCATTGGAGGGGTGCAGCTGTGCGAAGCAGGGCTTCCAGCCCAATGCAGTTCCAAAAGCGAGGGGGCAGCACCCACCCTACAAGGCTGGCTAGGGCTGTCTTGGCTGCAGAGCCACCAGGTTAAAGATGAAGCAGCAGGATAGGGTTAAGAAGCAGGACATGGCGGGCTCCAACCACTGGGTCTGTGAGGACTGGCCTTCTCGGATGTGAGGTGCCATGTTTCTGGTATTAAGAGGGCTGCCCCTCTTCCAGACTCCAGAGCCATGAGATGATGACAGAAAGTGACCCATCATGACCATGAAGTGAATGCCTCTGTAGGACACACTTGTCACCAGCCCAAGAAGGAGTGCTGAAGTCCTTGCTCCCCAACATAAGATGCCATATGGCAGAAAGCACAGGTCCCTGCAGACACCACTAGGCCCTCTGAGGGGCAGGAACATGGACCCCTGCCCACTCTGTGAGGGCTGTGGAAGGCATCAAAGGCTGTGAGGTCGAGTTTCAAATGCCAGGTAGGCTGACTCTGGGAGGGTCCTCAGATAGAGGCTCCTGGTTACTGGGCCCCAGGAGGGACTGGATCCATTAGCCCAAGGCATCACAGAAGCCACCTGGGAGGATATATCTTCCAGCCCATCCACCATGAGAGCTGCAGCTCCACCAGCTGTTGATCTAGCATCAGCCTTCATGTCGCTAGGGACAGGAGGCACAGCTTCTTCTAGGTGGAGCAACTCACACTGGGAGAAGCTGTCCCTGAGGCTGCAGCCTGCCCTGCAAGCACCATAAGGTGTTCTCTGCCTGAGCAGGCCCAGGACACATGCCAATTGTCCTCCTTCCCATCCTGGCCATTCTGATGCTAGGCCCAGCTGGGACCCTGGACTCAGAGGTGAGTGGAGGCATGAGGCATCCTGCTGCCCACCCTTCACCTCCCACGCAGGAGCACATCTCCCCTCAAGGAGCCCAGACACCCCCACAGGCCAGGCTTGAGAAGTGTAGCCACAGCATTCTGTTTGCTTCCATGATGGCCCAACCCAGTGTGGAGGTACCAGGACCCCTGCCATCACTCCATCTCCTGGAGCCACACAGGGACCAGCAGGTGATGCACTGCACTCAGCACGCTTTGCTCAGAGCTGTCCTCCCTAGGGTCCACTGCCCTGCAGCCTGCCAGGCCCAGCCTGGCCTTTCTACACACTCATTACTGCCCCAGGGGTGGTGGGCAAGATGCAGGCCCCCACCCAGGGCTGCCGTCTAACCTGGCTGGAACTCTGGGCTCAAGGTTCACCTCATGCTGCCCAGGATGGGGCTGGAACCAGCCCCTGCCTCATAGTCTCTGCATCCCTTTCTCTCCCAGACAGACTCTTCCTCAGCCCTCACTGTCCCTCCTCCAGGAAGCACACCCTGGTTGGAAAGGCTGGTGGTTTCCCCCCAACTTGGCCCCACAGCGGCACTTACCTTCCACGGCTGCAAGCTGCTCCCTGTGAAGCTGTTCCCGGGCCCGAACAACAGGGCTCTGCACGCACAGCTCTGCCCCGCCCCTCACAGAGCCCAGCTGGTTCACCAACTGCAGGACGGATGGCAGGAGCCCACTTAGAGCCTGGGGCTCCCTTGGGACCATCCAGGCCATCTCTAGTATGGGGGGCCCTCTGTGGCTGTGTCCCAGAGCCACAGAGCCTGCCACAGAAGAGAGGCCTAGGGATCCCTGGGTGGCGCAGCGGTTTGGTGCCTGCCTTTGGCCCAGGGCGCGATCCTGGAGACCCAGGATCGAATCCCACGTCAGGCTCCCGGTGCATGGAGCCTGCTTCTCCCTCTGCCTGTGTCTCTGCCTCTCTCTCTCTCTGTGTGACTATCATAAATAAATAAAAAAAAAATTTAAAAAAAAAAAAAGAAGAGAGGCCTAGGGGTTTCTTAGGTGGTGCGGACACTATCTGCACAGTATGGCATGGTGGCTGTTGCCACACCCGAGCACTGGAAACGGAACCGAATCTTTACCTACAGTTAACTTGATTTCAACTCAAATTGCATGTATGGCCAGTGGTGATTGAATCAGTGTGGATCTGACTGGCTCAGGTCCATGTGCCTCCCCAGGAGCTGCATGGGGGGCAGGACCCACCTGGCCCAACCCAGGCTACTGGTCTAGCCTCAGCCTACATGTTACTAGGGACAGGAGGCCACACAGGAGCAGCCACATCGGAGAAGATGGCAGCCAGGAAGAGTCACAGCCTGCACGTACCTTCCACAGACCACAACTGGCCCTGCAGGTGGGCAGATGGCTTGGGAAGAAGACAGGATGCCACCTAGGGCTCCCACTCAGGTCCCTGTCCCCTTACATGTACACTTGGTGATGGGCTGGGGGCTCCTCCCTCATCAGGGTGACAGTGGGCTGGGGCCCCTCCCTCATGGGGGACACTGGATGATGATGGGCTGGGGGCCCCTCCCTCATCGGGGACACTGAGTGATGGTCCCCCAACCATTCCTGTGCCCGCCTACCTCACCTCACACTCATAATGGCCCAGGTCCTCCTTGCTGGCCGCCAGGATCTCCAGCACCAGCAGACCGCTGCGGGGCTCGCTCAGGGTTCGGTATTTGCTGCTAGGCGTCAGCAGAGCCCCGTCCTTGTACCACCTGCAGCCAAACCTGGGTGTGAGGCAGAGCCACCCCAGCTTCCCCACTGAGACCCTCTTCTCACCCACCTTGCAATTCTGGGCATCCACACAGAGCCCACACTCTCCTGAAGCCCGCCACTCACCCGCCATCCAGCAGGTGATGCCCTCTCTGCGGCAGGAGCCATGTTCAGAACCTGCCCAGCCCCAAGAGGCCCCTTCTCATCAGAAAGGCCCACGTTTAGTGTCCAGCCCGCCCCCAATGTATTGAGCATGCCACCTACCTTCCCTCCCATGCCCCCAGGCTCCAGCTGCCCAGCCCACCTGATCTGCGGGTGTGGGGCACCTTCGATGGTGCAGGTGACCTGAGCGTCCTCTCCCTCCACAAAAGGCACTGCCCGGACCTTTTTCACAAACCGTGGGGGTACTGTGGGGCCACAGGGTAGGTAAGGGAAAGACATACAGAGACACCATGGTGGGGTGTGACCCTACACCCACCAGCAATTGTCCCAGACTCCTGAGGCGGCCCACCTGCAGGCCTGCACCCCCCATGGTGCCACCTAGGTGGATGGGGGTCTGGATGCCTCATACCAGTCTCCCTCCCCAGACTCACCTTGCACCAGGATTTTGCCCAGTGTGCTGGCATTGCCAGAAGCACTGGCCGCAAAGCACATGTACTGGCCAGAGTCCACTCCAGTCAGGTTGTCCAGAATGAGGGCACATGAGCCATCAGGGTCTTCAATGAGGATGTGGTGTGGATCCACCTCCACTGGCTTTCCATCTGGAAAGGAAGGCAGGGCCGTCATGGAGGGGACCCTGCTGGGGACAGGAGGCTGGACTGTCTGGGGCTCATGGTCCCGGGGCAGTGGGCTGGAGCACAAACCCCTGGCAGGGCACCTGGCTGGCCATGCTGACCCACAGTCCTGTGTCCTTCCCCGATCTCTTGTGCCTGCTGTGCCTGCTGTGTGGCCTCGGAAAAGTAGCTCAGAGCTAGAGGCAAGAGCCAGGAAAAGGGACCTGACCCCACAGAGGACACACAGACCCTCAATAACCTGGCCACTGATTCCAGGACTCCCCGCCCACCCCCTACCCCTACAGACAAGCTGAGACACTGCCTGTGTCCCTCATCACCGCCCTGTCAAACACCTCAGGCCATAGCACGATTCCCTCCTGGATGGGGCGGGGGAGGGGGTGGGGAGATGTGTTCTTTCACTGGGTAGGCCCCCATCCTCCACCAATACCTGCAGCTCCATGGCTGACCGCCTTCCAGCAGCCCTGTACCTGCCCAACGAGGCTGCCGTTGAAGTCATAACAGCCCACGAGCAGCATCCTGACTCATGTCAGGATGCTTTATGTCAGGTGACCCTGCTCTTTCCCATCTGGGGAGAGCACCGGCAGGTGTGCCCACAGCCCCACAGAAGCTCAGCCTCCCCCAAAACCCGTGTTCTCTCCTGTGGGCAGCCCCCTGTCTGCATTTAACACCGGGCCCTGAAATGTGGGGCTGGAACATGCCTCTCTCACCGCAACCACCCACCTCTCCCCAGCCCCAGGGTCTTGGTTTCTGTCTGTATCTGGCCGGCTTGTTGGTTTGTAAGTGGGGAAACACCGCAGATCCTTCACACATTGGGGACGTGGAAGGGATGCCCTCAAGGATGCGGTATTCCAGAAGAGAAAGGAGGTAAATAAGCAGAGACCCCGTGGTCCTGTGAGAGGACCTGAGTGGGCCCCTGGGCGTTGGCAGCACACACGCTGACCACACCATGGTGCCTGCTGGACAGTGAACCCCACTCCCCTTTGCTGCGTGAAGACAATGGGAAACAGGGCAGGAGACTGTGTCTGGGTACTGAGAATCTGGTTCAAAGATCCCTGGACAGTGCCCTGGTTGACACGCTTTGCTCTGAGCATGCCTGAGGTCAGCTGGTGCCCAGCCAATGCCAGAGCCCACGCTGGGTGCCAACCCTGATGGGCAGTGCGCAGGACGGCCGGCGAGGAGTGCAAGGGACCCCCTCGGAGGGAGGTGCAGCTGCTGTGTGTGCAGGCCTAGCTGCAGACCCCCTCGGGGAGCTGTGGGTGCCCATCAGGCGGGCTCTGGGCTCCAAGGTGGCATCCACAGTGTGGTGACAGGCTCGAGGAGGCAGCGGCAAGGGGGGGTGTTGGGGCGTTCTGACAGGTGGCCCAGCTTCCTGGGCAGCCTTGCTCGGCCCCTGAGGCCAGTGGATGCCCCGCACCTGCATCACTCATGATGTGAGCCAGGTTCCCCGCAAGCAAAGAGGGGACTGTTGCCTTGGAGCATGTCAGGGGACCCTGACATGTGCCGTTTGGGATGCCCTGGCTGGAACGTGTCAGGGCAGGGGTGACCTGGGACCCCCAGACTTTGTGGCTCCCATCATGCCCCGAGCCAACCTGAGAGCCCGGCGCAGGGCCCACATCAGCATCCACCGTCCCCTCTCCTGGCCACCTGGCTTCCTGTCCCGAGCTGCCAAACGTCCTGCAGAGAGGTGGCTGCAGGGTATCAGCCCCTGCCCTCCATCTGCCCTATCTCTCGGGCTGGCCGCACCCCTGCCCATGTCCTGCCACTGCTCTGTCCTACAGGTTGTCACCTGTCTCCTCCCCTGGACCCCTGGATGCCAGCACCCTTGGGCAGCAAGGGCAGGTCACTGCATCTGAATCTCGGGAGCACACCCTGAGCCTCTGTCCCCCCACCTCCACCAGCACACCGGGCTCGGCCGACTGAGTTAGCAGGGACTACTGGACAGGAGGCCTGGGCCCTGTGCCCTGCCGTGCCCACCCCTGCCCCCGCCCCCCACCCCGCTCCACACCCCCCTCCCTGGCTGCCCAGGCCCCGCCCAGATCCTCCTCCCTCCTCCCGCCATCCCCACCCTGCCCAGGCCTGATTTCCTCCCGGTTCTTGCTAGCCTGGGCCTGCGGACCTTTGTACCAGCTGACGATGGGCTTTGGGGTGCCCGTCACGCGGCAGGCCAGCTTCACCGTCTCACCCAGCTCAGCTGTGCAGTCCGCCAGCTCCTCCTCGAAATCTGGTGGGTCTGGGCACACATACACAGGCCCTGAGCTCTTGGGGGGTTGGGGAAGGACAGCGGGGCCCCATGTCCTTGGTACGTCCCTGGCAAGCCCTCCATCCCAGGGTGTGGTTGTTATGGACACTACCCGTAACGACCTTCCCTCCAGGTGGCCCCTTCTGTCCCTAACACTGTCTGGGCTCCTGCGCTGTGGTGGGGGTGGGGGGCTGTGCTGTGCCAGGGGTGGGGCCTGTCCTGTGCTGGGTGGAGGCCCCTATCCTGTATTGGGGGCCGCTGTCCTGTGCTGGGGGGCCCCTGTCCTGTACTGGGTGGAGGCCCCTGTCCTGTGCTGGGTAGGCCCCTGTCCTGTGCTGGGTAGGCCCCTGTCCTGTACTGGGTGGAGGGCCCTGTCCTATACTGGGGACCCTGTCCTGTACTGGGTGGCCCCTGTCCTGTGCTGGGTGGGGCCCCTGTCCCGTGCTGGGGGGCCCTGTACAGGGTGGGGGACCCTGTCCTGTGCCCGAGACACCCCTGTCCTGTACTGGGTGGCCCATCCTGCACTGGGGGGCCCCTGTATGATTCCCGAGGCTCCCCTATGCTCAAGTCGGGGTCAGCCCCACTCCCCCGCTCAGGCTGCCAGCAGGCTGAGCTGACTGTGCCCCAGATGGAGTGTGTCCTGTGTCCCCGGGGCCAGGGGCCATGTGCACTCACGCCACACAGGCAGGGCCAGGCGCTGCTGTAGGCCGCAGATCTCCTTCACCCAGGAGCTCTTGGTGATGACTGTCCGCGCCTGCAGCACGTACTTCCGCACGGAGTCCTCCCGCTCGTGCCACACCTCAAAGGCACGGTCATCACCCTCCACCTGGTCGTTGAGGTCGATGCTGCTCAGCTGTAGGGGCGGAACACAGGCTGACTGCCTGGAAGCAGGCCTCAGCCCTCGCCCTGGGGTCCCCACCTGCCCACCAGCCCCCTGCCCTACCCGCCACCCCTGTGCAGTACCCCCTTCCCCGCCCGCACCCCCCTGCCCTGCAGCCTCCACCCCACCCCCCTTGCCCTGGCTCCGCAGGCGCCCGCAGACCTTCATCATGTTCCGGAAGACGTAGCTGAAAGTGTCGGTGCGGGAATCCCTGCGGGGCTTACAGACCAGCAGGTGATGGCGGAACAGGAAGACGTGCCGGTGGTGGCCCTTCCAGGGCATCCGTGCGCCCGGTGCCCCCTCCCACACGATGAAGTGGCCCTGGGGGAGCACGCGCAAGTGGTGAGCCCGGTGCCCGGCCGCCAAGGAGCCCTGCCCAGGCGACAGGCCGTGTCCTGCATCCCAGACCTGACGGATGGGCTCGCCCAGTGCCTCCAGGGTGCCCGGGTAGTTCTCCATGAGTGACAGGTGCAGCTGGTTTTCAGCGCGCTGCGGCAGGGCCGACACCACAGCGTACGCCTGCTCCAGCAGCGCACAGTTCTGCGCGTTCCTTGCCTTGTTGCGGATCAGCTCCTGGGGGACATGGCGTCAGGCCCCGGTGGTGCAGGGGAGGGTCGGGGAGGGTGGCCCAAGCAATGCACCCCCTACCTTGAGCAGGGCCTGGTACTGCTGGACCCGCTCCACGGGCTGTTCCAGAAAGTGCTGCAGGGGTGGTGGGGGCGGCTGCGAGGGGTCTGCAGCCGACAGCACCTCTTCTGTGTATTTCTGTGAGAACCGCAGGCCGGGGTTGGGGACACACAAGGCTCCCCAGATGACCAGTGTCACCAGAGGGGGGGTGCTGGAGGGCGGGGGCATCGGGGTGCACGCGCGCACACACTCACTGCCCCTGTCCCCAGGCCAGCCATACCCCGGCCCCACTGTGTCACCACCTGAAGGTGAGCACAGGGCTGCAGGGGCCCAGGTGGGGGTACCTTGTAGAACTCCTGCACAGCCGGGCTGACCACTGCTGACTCAGCCTGTACTCGGCCCACCAGGAATGCCAGGTACTGCTCGAAGGCCGCCTGATTCTTGATGAAGCACATGGCCACATCGTCATCCGTGTCACAGCTCTGCAGCTCCCGCTGGAAGCTATGGTGGAGGGCAGGGTAGTCACAGGGAGGCGAGCCCTCGGGTTTGGGAGGCAACAGCCTGCTGCCCACAGCTGGGCTGCTCGGGAATGAGTATGCTGGGCTGTGGGGGCTGCAGGCGTGGGGCATGAGGCATGCATGTCTGTGTGCATGTGTGCTGTGTAGGCAGGCAAGGAAGTTCATGTTCATGCAGCTGTGCGTGAGCAGGTATGTGTGCCACATATATATTTTTTAACAAGCATCCCTTTATTTGCTCATGCCATTACAAAAAACAGATTACATTAGCATAAAAAAAGTGTTTTCTTCAAGTCAGAGGCAGTTGCTCCCCAAAGTGTTAAGTAAAACAGTGTACATCAGTATTAAAATGTTAAATTTTATATTGTTTTTACCACTTTTGATCTTCTGAACAATTTTATTGAGCAAAATAAGATAAAAGATTACATATTTATTTGATGTTAGGAACGTAGATAAACACATATAAGAGTGTGCATGTGAATGCAGGCCTGCACGTAGGAGAGTGTGCCTGTCATGTGTATGGGTAAGTTTCCAGAGTGTTCTCATGTACATGTGTTGGCGGCAGGTAAGTATACTGCAGGGGCTTCCATGGGTGTTCCCATTTGTGTCCTCATACAGGAGTGTGGTGCACTGAAGAGTAAATCAAGTCAGCAAAGTTCTCTCACATATGCATGTATGTGGGCATGTGTGTACCTCTGTATGGCGTGTATCTGCACGTGTGTGCAGGCATCACTCTCAGCTGTGCACTACTCACACTGTACACGAGTGCCTGGCACATTTGTGCACCCTTGAGGACACGCCCGCCTGCCCACCCACCTGCTGTGGAAGCGGCAGATGTCCTGCACGTTGCGGAAGATGACCGCCTTCTGGCTGGCCACAGCCGTGGGCACGTGAGGGCAGCGGTCCAGGTGCTGCACGTGGTGGCTCTGCAGGAACTGCAGCTTACCCACAAAGGTCTGCTCAGAGCTCAGCAGGTCCTGGATGATGGAGCTGGGAGGGGACAGGGCGAGGGGGATCCAGGAGCATTGAAGGGGGTACTCGGCCTCCCCCTGCCACGCAGCTTGCCACCCACTGTCAAAGCAAGCCCGGTGAAGTAGGGAGAGAGCAGTCCCAAGTCCACCTCACCACCACAAAGCCGCTCACATCCCCGCCTGCTGGACCCTCACCTCAGCCTTGTCTTGTATTCATCCTCAGACACGGCCTCCCCCGGGAACTCGGGGGCCTCGGTGGGCCCCCACTCGGGTGACAGCTGGTGAGAAAATGGGAGTGTGGCCTAGGCTCTGGCCCCACCCTGTGGGAGTCGGGCTCCTGTCCTCACGGGGGACGACAATCCCAGGCCCCACCCCAGCCGTCCAGTACCTTAAGCCGCCTGTCCAGGTAAGCAGGGGACACCCAGCCTTGCCGAGAGGGGCTGGATTTGGTGGGTTTGGTGCGCACGAGCCAGCGCAGGGGGTGGGCCGAGTCTAGCACCTCCACGTACTGGCCCTCCCGCAGTGAGAGGGCATCCTGCTCTGCCCCCAGGGGCAAGTAGTCAGCCGTGACCACGTAGATATCAAAGATCTGGAGAGATGATGCTGAGTCAGACCCCAGGGGTGCCAGCCTGGCCTATAGCCCTCCCCCAGCCCCTAAGGACCCCAGAGGGGCGGGACCAGGGCAGGTGGCCACCCAGGCTTCCCAAGGCACCCCAGCCCCTAAGGACCCCAGAGGCTACAGGGTGCCTCGCATTAAGTGGTGGGAAAAGCCATCCTGAGATTCCATAGAGTTCCAGAACAGGCTCAACACATCTCTCCTGATGGGAATCCCATCAGGGGGGTGGTAGAGAGGTCACGCCAGAGGGCCAAGGCACAGCCTCAGGGGTGCCACCCAGATGTGTGCCCTCCACCCTACCTCACACCCCCTGTGACCTGCCCACCCCTGCTGGCAGAGCACCTCGCCTCGTGAGTCTCCATCCTCTGACTCTGAGGACGACTCCTGGACACTGGAGGAGGGGCGGGAACGGCCATGCCAGGGGGATGCGGAAGGCGTCTTGGATTCCTCATCGCTGTCACCTCCCGGCACCTGCAGCTTGGCTAGGGGATGCAGGGCAGGTGACACCCAGGAAGGGCTCCCCCCATGAGTCCCCGGGGTGGATGGACAAGGGAAACCCCGCCCTCGCTCCACAGCCTGTGGTGCCCTCACCATGTGTGATCTTGGCCGACACAATCTCGGTGATCTGGGATGTGAGCTTCTGCAGGAACTCCTCTGTGCCCACCTCAGACAGGGACAAGTGGCCACGGGCCTCCACTGCTGTGGGCTCTGCGGGGGGTCCACAACCCAGCTCAGCTGGACACATGCCCCCACACATGCCCGGGAAGCCCCTCCAGGTCCCGTGCTGGGCTCAGTCGGCCAGCAGTGCCAAGGAGCACACAGATGTGAGGCCACCACTGCAAGGAGCTTTGCAGGGCCGGGCTAGGTGAAATGAGAGCTGCCTGGGTGACCCCAAAGGTCAGCAGGCAGACCCTGCTGGGGATGGGGGGTGGATCCAGGAAATAGGAGGTCCTGACAAGGACATGCCCAGCACATGCGTCCTGCACCACCCTTACCCTGCTCTCAGATGCCATCTGCCTCCAGGCCTGCTGGAGGGGAGCCCTGAGCCTAGGGCCACAAGGCCTCCAGGGGAAGGCGAGCAGGCATTCCTAGGGGCATACAGCCTGGGGCAGCCCCTCCAGGCCTCACCCCTGCCAGGGGCATGTCGGCCCCCACCCTGCAACAACATGCTCCCAACCAGCTCGTACCTTTCCTCTGCCCAGCAAGGTCAGCGAATCCCACAGGTTCTGACATCTGTGTGGAAATGGCTTGGGTCCTGAAGGGGAGCGGTATCCTGAGGAATGCCTCAGCAAAGTCCTCTTTTCACAATGGGAACACTGAGGCACAGGGTAGGCCAGGGCTGGCCCGAGCCACAGAGCCCTCGCGGGGCAGGTTTGGGCTGCAGTCTAGATGGGGTTCCCTCCCCCACAACAGCACTGTACCCCCAGGGCTGGGACACCCTGCTCCTAGGCCTGCTCCCTGCACTCACCCTTGTAGGAAAGTAGAGATGAGAGCCTCCTTCACCCCAGCATGCTCCTCCGCCACCCTGGTCTCCTTAGGCACTGTCAGGAGAACAGGTGAGTCAACACATGTTGGCCCAAGCCCTGAGCCACTTCTGGTTGACACCTGGTCCAGGACATCTGGGGCCCCAGGGGACTTGGCTCTGGTCCCCCGGGAGCCCCAAGATTGAGCAGGGCCCAGGAAGGAAACACTAAGGGTGGCAGGGGGCTTCTAGGAGGGTCCCGGCCAGCTGAGCACAACTGGCAGAACGGGGATGGGAGCTGGCCCACCAGGGGCTGTAGCCTCCAAGTTGGGGGCTTGGTGGACGTGTCCTAAGTAGGTCCCGACCCTGGAGGGGACTCACAGCCAGAGACGTGCAGGCTGGCAGAGCAGAGGGCCTGGCCGGCAGCATTGGTAGCGATGCAAGTGTAGGTGCCCTGGTGCGGCCTGCCCACGTCCAGCAGGACCAGGCTGTGCTGCTGGGCAGAGCTGGCCACTGTGTAGCCTGGCGTGTCGCGGCCAATCCACAGCACACCGCGCTCAGCCTCCTCCCGAAGCCAGTGCACAGCTGGGGCCGGGAATCCTGCAGGCAGGCGGACAGGCCCTCTGAGGGGTGGGGGTCGCCTCTGAGCTCCCTGGGGGAGTCGTAGGTGGGGGCAGGAAGGGGCCTCCTCTGAGCCTCCCGGGGAGATGAGGGAATCCCCGGTGAGGGGCAGGGAGGTACCTGCTCTGAGCCTCCCCAGTTGGGGGGGGGGGTCCCAGGTGGGGGCAGGGAGGTAGGAGCACCCTACCTTCCACCTTCACTGAGAAGGTGATGCTGGAGCCTTTCTTCACTTTTTTGGAGGTGAATCTTTCCAGGAACCGGGGTGGTACCAGCTGCTGCTGCACATCTGGAGAAACAGCAGGCAGTGGTGACCAGCACCTGGGGAGCCTACTCCCTGTTGGGGCACCCAGCCCAGCCACAGCCTCCAGGTCCCAGCCTCATCCTGCCCAGGGCTGGGTTTCCACAGCCTATACCCAACCCTCCTCCCAGCCTGCCTCCATCTGCATCACGAGGTTGTGTCCCTCATGCGCTTTGGGGGAGCCACCCGCCCCCTCTGCCCTCCAAATTCTGCTCACCCGACGCGGGCTTCTCTTCAGGATCTTTGGGGCCTGAAAGAGGCAAGAAATGGAAATCAGGCCTATAGCAGCCAGGGTCCTCCTGCCCAGGGCCCTGCACCTGCTGAGGGTGGGGCTCCCCTGTGGGCCCCACCCACTCCTTTACACACTTCCCAAGACCCAGGCCACGCAGCCGGGAAGTTCACACTGAGGCTATGTGAACCCAGGTTGATGCCACCTACACCCCATGGCCCCTGGAGCGTGGTGTCCCTCTGGAGCCTACGCAAGGTCTCAGTGGAGGCTGGAGACAGACTAGGCAGCATAGGGCCAGCCAGGCCCAGACTGGAAGCACCTTGCCGTCAGTGCTCAGAACTTTGGAAAACAAGGAAGCTCAGACCTCCCCTCCCACAGTGCCCCTTGGCATCTTCCTCCGTGTGGTCTCCTGGTGCCCGCACGCCTGCCTGTTGTGTCTCAGGGCCCCCCAGCCCCCCGCACGGCCTATAGCCACCACCCAGTCCTCACACCCACCCCGGACAATCAGCCGAGCGGACGAGTAGGCAGCGCCCACAGCGTTGCTGATGTAGGCCGAGTACTGGCCATCATCCTCGCAGGTGACCGACACGACCTCCAGGGTGTGCAGCTTCTTCCGGTCAGCCATGTGGATGTGCTCAGAAGCCGTCAGGGGCTGCCCATCTTTGAACCAGTACAGTCGGGGTGCCGGGTAGCCTGGGGCCACAGGAGAGTGGTCAGCACAGAGCCCCCGTCCTGGGGGCACCACCCTACAGCCCCCTGGGACCTGGTACCGCTCAGACTGCACGGTTATATCACGGCTCCTGGCCTTTCTCCCTTTCTCACCTTTCACTTTGACCTGGAACTTGGCCAGGCGTGTGCCGGGGGCCACCTGGAGATCTTTCAGCTCCTCCACCACCTGGGGCAGCTGCCCCTCCTCCGAGGTAGATTCCGTACCCTCTTGCTCCCGGCTGGTGGGGGGAACAAAGAAGGTGCAGTGAGGTGGACCAGCAAGGAGCCCAGCACCTGGGAGTCAGGTCAGCCATGGTGGCTTCTGAGGGCCCTGTGTGCTGGACAGACACTGCTGGGGCCTGGATCAGAGCTCCAGCATTCAGATTCTCTTAGTGCCACCCGCTGGGGTGCCGCCACCTGCTGGGGGACAGCCCGCCTGTGTATGGTCCTCTACCTGGACAGGTAGCCCTGGGCGCTGAAGTAGGAGGAGGTCTCTGTGGCATCTGCCGCAGTTTCATAGTCTGTGCTGGTCACTGGGAAAGGAACAGTGGTCGCAGTGAGGCTTGTGTCCCGCCTGCCTGGGCACAGCCCCATCCCAGGGCCAGCCACCAGCTCTCACTTCAAGGCCATCCCTGGGAGCTACACGCATTCCTGGGGCAGACGCCATGGGGTACGTGGCTGCCAGTGGCCCTCTGCACCCAGGCTGTCACCAGCCCGTGCTTCCAGGCCTGGAGCTAACTGCAGGCCCCAACAAATTGCCAACCCTGGGTGATTCTGGGCCTCATGACAGGCAGGGCTGTGTCTTCCAGTTTTACCCGCTAGGGGACCCATGCTGGAACCCAACACGCTGGCGCCTGAGCTCAGACGTGCAGCCTCCAGAACCAGGAGCAGGAACCTTCTGTTTAAGCCAGATGCTCCGTGGCACCTGTTAGAGCAGCGGGACCAAGACAGCCTCCCCCATCCTGCCTCCGCCCAAACAAGATGTCAGGAACAATGGTTGTGATCGTGGGATTTAGAATAAGAAACACACATTTGGTCTTTGTCCCAGGATCCTGGCAAGGAGCTCCTAAAACCCTTAGCATTTCCTGTGCTGAGAGCCGTGAGGTGTCTTTGTTACGTACTGAGGTGACCTTGGGCAGCCCCTCAGGATGGGGGTGAGTGGCCAGGGGACCCAACCCAGGGAGCAGAGGGTTGGATGCTTCAGTCCAACCCCCTGACCTCTGGGAAGGAAGAGGGGATCAGTCACCAATGCCCAGTGATGTAACCAATCACACCCGCATCATGAGGCCCCATGAAAACCTGGGAGGTCGGACTTGGGGAGCTTGGAGCTGGTGAGCACATGGAGACGTGGAAAGAGTGACCTGCCCCGGGGCTGGCCCCAGGTCACAGCCTTGGATAATAAGCTGGTAACGTCAGACATTTCTCTGAGATCTGAGCCGCTCCAGCCAAGTTCAGAGACCCGAGGAGGGGCCGTGGGAGCCTCTGGTCTGTAGCTGGGGGGTCAGCGGGGGCGACCCCTGGACTGTGGCTGGCGTCTGCTGTGAGGTGGCCTGTGGGGTGTGACTCCACGTGGATGGGGGCAGAGCGGAGTTAATTGTAGGACCCCCAACTGGTATCAGAGAATTTCTTGTTGACCCCTTACAGATAGGAAACAATAATGAGCCCCAGCTTCCTGCCTTGAGTTTCCAGGTCCAGGAGGAGCAACTGAGGCAGAGCTAGGTAGACCCTGAGTAGAGGAGCTGGTGTCCACAGGACAGAAGCCAGACAACAGAATGCTGCAGAGGCAGTGAACTCTCTCCTGGAGGATTCAGCAGAGCACTGGCTGGCACGTGCACGCAGGGGCAGAGACACCTGAGGGGCCATTAAAACAGCGTAGAGGACGTCATGTTTCCAATCGGACTGGGAACTTCCCCAGTGGATGGCTTCAGGCCCTCAGCAGAGGGAGGGGATCAGCCCTGGACTGAGCCTGCTCCCCACCTAAGAGGAAGACCTTAGGCCTGCAGAGGTAAAGTATGCAGCCCCCACGAGGGCAGGCATCCAGTCAAGGACCACCAAACATGCTCGCAGGCAGGAAAACACTACCCAGTGGGGCAAAACCAAGCCAGGACGGTGCAGGTGGAACTGGCAGAGAAGGAAGTCAAAGTATTAGGACTGCATACATGTCTCCAAATCGTCAGAGACACAGAGCATGTGAAAAAGACTCAAGAAGTTGTAGAGAAGAAAAATACAACGACGGGATGGATGGCAGGTGAGCAATGACAGAACAGTGAAGGGAAGCAAGTAAAGGTACAAACCGCAGGAAATGAAGTGCATGGCGGCAAGAATTGTAAGGGAAGTGTGTCAGCATGTGGTAGCATCACACAGCTTCACACAGCTTCATGTGCATGTGACTGAGGTCCCCAGACGAGGGGGAAAGTTAACACACTTGAAAAAATAACAGCCAAAAACACTTCCAAACTTGATGAGAAAACTAGAAATGCCAAATCCCAAGTGGCTCAGTGAACTGCAAGCACAAGAGAACATAAAGAAAAGCACACCCAAGAACAGCACCGTCAGAGTACTTAAGACCAGCAAAAAGAAGGAAATCCTTAAAAATACCCAGAGGCCATTTTGGAGGACTTTGAGAAACTGATCCTAAAAGTCATATAAAAATGCCAGGGACTCAGATGCTCCAAACAATCGTGCACAAGAGCAAAGCTGGAGGACTCACTTGTCTCAACTTCAACACTGAGCATGAAGCTACAAGAACCAAGATGGTGTGGGGTTGGCAGAATGACAGACATATCGATAAATGGGAGAGAGGTAGGAGACCAGAAATAGACCCATGTATGTCATGGAAATCAGTGTCTGACACGAGTTCCAAGACAGTTTTATGAAGGAAAATAGTCTTTTCTACGATCGGTCCTGGAACAACTGTATTTCCACAAGAATGGATTGGGGCCTTTCACACCATACACCCAAATGAAGTCTACACACAAGAGCTAAAACCATGAAACTCTTAGAAAAAAACAGGGGTGCAGATCTTTATAACGTCGGATCGGGCAATGGTCTTGTAGACGTGACAACAAACGTACAAGCAACCAAAGAAGCAATGGAGTTCATCACAATTAGAAATTTTTGTACATCAATGAACACCATTCAGAAAGTGGAAAGAAAATCCTCAGAATGGGGAAAATAATTCGAAAATCATGTATCTGATAATGACCCAGTACCCAGAACACATATATGTATATAGGGCTTCTTTCCGGGATCACAGAAATGTCCTGGCACCTGATGGCAGCGACACTTGTGCGACACGACAAATATACGTTTTCAAACGGCGCATTTTTATGGCATGCAAGTGTCTAAAGCATCCCAATCCTAAGAGTAAAGGCGAGTTTTGCACAGAGAAATGAAGATACGAGTGGCGTCCTGCTTCTCAGCGGAAGCAATGCAAGCTACAAAGGTTGTCTGCGCAACAATATCTTTCTGAACCACCACAGACACGCAGATGTTTTCTCCAGGCATACAAAAGCTGGAAGAACTATAGCACGCTCAGGCTACGGAAAAGATGCCGGAAGATGTCCTTCAGGCAGAAGTAAAGCGGAGCCAAAATTCACATCCCCACCGCAAAGTGAAATCCCTTCTATGTGGGCCAACATGTACGATTTTGTCTGGTTCGAGGGACCCGGCCAGCTGTTTGCAGCCGTGCTGCTAAGGGCGCGCCTGTGGCCCCGTGGCCCCTTCACATGTGCCCAGGACCCCAGTGGGCCGCGTGTCTCAGACCCTTGGAAACACACGCAGGCCGTAGGCCCACAGAGGCAGGATGGGGGAATCCATCAGGGAGGACAGTCCTGCCCACACCCCATAGATGCTTGGGTCTCCAGCTGGGACGCTGCCATGCTCGTTTCCAGAGAACATGTCCACGTGACGTTCCCGCCAGCAAGGAATGAGCGACCCCTGTCACTACACCCTGGGCACAGCGTGTTATCTCTCGCTGGGGTTTCGTCAGCATTTCCCTGCCGCCTAATGATGCAGACAGCTCCCGTGTGCGTGTCCTCTCCTGTGAACATCTGGACATGTATTTTGCTTTGTTCTAACTGGACTTTTAATTTTTATTTATTTATTTTTTACCATTTACTGCTAAGCATTCTTTATATATATTTTTTTAAGATATAGCTCTTTACTGGACATGTGGTTTGTAGACACATTCTCCCATCCTGAGGTCCATCCACACAGAGAAAATTTTACCAATTTTCCCTTTTGCAGGTGTTGCTTTAGTGTCAAATCTAAGAAGTTTTTTCCTGGCTGTGGCTCCTAAAGATGTCTTCCTTTTTTTTTTTTCTGAAAGTATCATACTTTCATATCTTGTATTTATGGACGTAATCCATGTTGAGCTGATTTTTGTTTGAGGCCAAGGTCTAATGTTTTGTTTATAAACATCCCAACTCCTCCAGCACCATGAGATTCTATCCTGGAATCTAAAAGTCTAACCTTCCTCCACTTAGTTGCTCCTGCACTTTTCTCAAAAATAAGATGGACATACTCAAGTACTCATGTGAGGCCCACCAGGAGTCACTGTGCTGGACTAAAATAGGCCTCCTGTCCCCTTGTCACTGGAGGAGATTCGGGGGACTTAGGAACTATGTGCTAGGAGCCAGGGACGAGACCAAATACCCACTTCTTATCTCAGCACAGCCAGTCACCCACACGTGCCTGGGGCATCTCCAAAGTCCCCAGGCCCATCCCCAGCTTAGACACCCCCCAAGGAGGTAAGGCCCCCCAGCCCCTGTGGTTCCAAATCCCGCATGACCTGACACGAGTGCTCTCTGGGTCCTCCGGCCACCCCGCCCCACCGCTCCCAGCTTCTACCCTGGGGCCACACTCACGGTCTACACGGAGCTCCGCCTTGGTAGAGGACACACCCACACTGTTCTCAGCCATGCAGCGGTAGACGCCCATGTCTGCGGGCACCACGGCCGTAATGATGAGCTGGTGGCCGCCCTGCTGGTCCTCACTGATCATGTAGTGGTCATCCTCCTCCAGCATCCTGCCGTCCTTGAACCAGCACACGGTGGGCACAGGCTGGCCTGCCACCACACAGTCGAAGCTCACGGGATACCCATCCAGCACTTCTTGATTCTGCAGCTCAGTCAGGAACACCGGGGCTAGGATGGATAGATGGGTGTACAGGGGTTCAGCCCCGGGCTTTTCCCCCAGCCACCCCAGCTGCCGGCCCCTCAGTCTGCATCATCTGCACGGCATGCTCAAGTGGGAGTGCTGGCGGGCTCCCAGGTGGAACAGGACTGTGCCTCCGCCAGCCTCCCCCCATTCTCTGGGAGAATCTGTGCCCTGCCAGCCTGTGTCTCAGGCCACTGAGACGCTAGAGGAATAGAAGCCAGGAGACAGCAGGAGGGGGATCTGAGGGCAGACAAAGGCTGTGTGGGCTGGGGGTCCAGGGGTTGCAAGCATGAGGACAGCCCCAAATTACACGGAGGTTTCCAGACATGATGCCATGGGTTACATGTTATATCACACCCTTCACAGCTCCCAGGGAGTCACAAGCAAAGAGTGTAAAGGCTTCAGTTGCTGGAGCAGATAGATGATGGGGGCATGGAACCCCTTCTTTTAGAATACTTGTATTCCAAACCCTCACGGAGCAAAACACACAAGCTGTGGAAAGCCAGGGTTCCTCTACCCACTTCACAGAGCAGGACCCCGAGGCCCGCAGAGGCTGGCTCATGACAGGTAGAGCCAGGACGAACAGCGAGCTCTGTCTACCCATAAATTCAGGGCTCTTCCAGCTCAGGAGTCCCCTGGGCCAGCCCCGTGCCCCTCTGTCCTGTCCCACCCCAGGCCACAAGCAGACTCACCAGCCTCGGAGGTCAGCGCGGGGAGCGCGGGGAGCGCCCTCTCCTGGGGTGCCGCAGGGGCCGGGGCCACTTTGCTGATGCGCATCTCCACCCCCCGGGGCCCCTGCTCCGACAAGCTGATGTCCACCCCGATGCCCATGGTGCCAAACATCTCCCGGAAGCACGCGGCAGCGCGCTGGGACTCAGCGAGTGACTCGAAGCGGATGTAGACGAAGCGCTCATCTTCATGGTAGGTCTGCCAGTCCCCGGGCTCCTGGGGCTCCTGGGGCTCCGCGGGGCCCTCATCTGCACTGACGAAGATCTCTTCATCTGAAACCTCGGTGGGGCTCTTCGTGCGGAAGAGGCGGTGCAACCGCCGGGCTGCCCGGCGGAAGGCGTCATCCAGCTCACCCCCCGAGGAGCTCTCCGCCTCACTCTCTGTCCCGCTGACCACCACACACGCGCTGTGGGCCACATGGCCGAACTTGCTGCTCACCTGGCAGGTGTAGCGGCCGGCATCAGCACGGCCCAGGCCCGTGACCAGCAGAGAACAGGTGCCGTCCCCAAGCTGGTCGATGTGGTGGTGCCGGCCGTCAGTCAGCTCCACACCATCCTTCAGCCAGCAGGCACGCACGTCTGCCTTGCTGGACACCACACACTCCAGACGCAGGACATCCCCCACCTGGACCTCAGTGTCCCTGAACGTGCGGGAGAACGCAGGTCCCTCCTGCTGCTTCATCTCCTTGCGGACCTTGTAGCCCTTAAAGGCAGCCTGGATCTTCACGGCTGCTTTGTCCATGGACGGGTCACTCAGGTCCTCAGCCCTCAGGTCTGCTGGTGCAGAGCGAGCTGCAGCTGGCTGCTCCTGATGCTTCTGTGGCCTCCCAGATGGGACTGTGGGAACCCCGACCTGTGCACACAGGGAAGGTTTGGAAACTGAGGCCTGTGACAGGGCCAGGATGGGGCAGGGATGTATGGAGCGGAACAGGAAGCAAAGCCCAGGTCTGCTGCCCCAGCTCCACGTGGAGCCACTTCCTGCCCACCCAACAACTAGTCAACCATCACATGCCTCAGGGCTCCTACTGCCACTGGAGAGGCAACTCCACCTTCCCTGAGTCACTCTAAGTGGTCACCCAGACAGAGTGACAGGTTGTGAGGGACACCACAGAGAAACCAGTTCCAGCTCGTAGCAGCCAGTTGGATGGTGGGGTGGGTGGATGGGTAAGAGGTGGGCAGATAGGTGAGTGCTGGATGGGTAGATGGGTGAGTAGATGGGTGAGGGGTGGATGGATGAGGGGTGGGTGGGTAGGTGAGATGGTAAGTGGGTGGGTGAATGGTGGGTGCGTCATTGAGATAGGTAGTAGATAGTTGGATGGTGGGCGGGTACATGAGTGAGTGAATGGTGGAAGGATGGGTGGGCAGTGGATGGATAAACAGATGGTGGATGGATGGATGGATGGATGGATGGATGGATGGATGGATGGAGAGGTAGTGAGTGAATGGTGGAGGGATGGGTGCTGGATGATATAAGGATGGGTGGATGGACGGGTGGTGGCTGGGCAATGTGTGAATGGACAACAGGTGTATGGACAACGGCTGGCAGATGGGTAGTGAGCGGATAGGTGGCTGTATAAGCTCGCATCAAGTGGACAGATGATGGAACAACGCAGGGTGGCTGGTGGAAGACTAGTGGAGACCTAAGACGTCCAGGCTGCTCCCTGCAGGCCACACAGGGCACTCACCTTGCTGGCTGGGGGTGAGGTGCTGGGCCTTCCAGCCTTCTTGAGGTAGGTAACCAGGGAAGGAGTGCCTGCCCGGGACTCGTCATCAGAGCTGGTGTGCGAGAGGTCAGCCTCCCCAGTGCGTGCCAGCTCGTCTGCCGTGGAGTAGTCCTCGGACAGGTCAGGGGCCGCTTCCTCTGCCTCCTGCCGCAGGCGCTGCACGCGCCCGTCCTCCTCGGGCAGCTCACTGATGGAGTCCAGCGTGGGCTCACGGCTCATGCGGCGCTTCCGTGCCAGGGCTTCCCACAGCAGGTGCAGGTCACCCTCTTGGGCCGCCTCAGGGGGCAGGCTGGGCTGCACAGGGGCCTCATCCCTGGATCCTGGGGTCAGCTCCACTGAGGAGGACATGCCACTGGTCAGCAGGGTGGGCACACAGCCTTGATCCTGGGCCGCCCTTGGCTGCTGACTGCGCTGCCTGCCTGGTCTGCCAAGAGCTCTGAAGGCCCACTGTGCACAAGGATTTAGGGGTTCTGGACTGGCCCTGGGCCCCAGCTCCCCTGAGGAGGCCAGATCTCAACCTACCTCAGGCTCCTGCACAGGGGGAGTGGAACCAAGCAGAAGGCCAGAGACAGTGCAGGTGCAGGGGGGCTCATGGTGTGGAGGGGCTCATATTGTGGGGGGTTCATAGTGTTAGGGGGGCTCAGAGCACAGGAGGTGGGGGCATGAGTTCAGGGGAGGGTGGTTCGGAGTGGGGGGCCCATAGTGTGGCGGTGCTCAGAGCATAGAGGTGGGGTCAGGGCATGGGGTTGGGGAGTCAGAGTGAGGGACTCAAAGGTAGGAGGAGGGAGGCTCAGAGTGCAGGTGGGGGGACGCAGAGCATGGGAGGTGTGGGGTGCAGGGCATGAGGGGGAGGCTTAGAAGGCTGGTGGAGGGACACAGAGCATTGGGGGTGCAGGGTGCGGGGCATAGGGCAGAGGCCCACAGGGCAGGGTTGGCCAGGGTCCTGTGGGGGAGCAGTGTGAGCTGAGCTGCCAGCCTTCTGAGGAAGCTGAGCCACAGGATTCTGTGCATCTCCCCCACCAGGCTTCAGTTTGGCAGGAGGCAGGCTCCTCAAGAGGACCCCCTGACTGTCTCCAGGGAGCTAATGAGGATGAGGGCCCAGCTCATTCCCACATCCCATGCCCTCCCACCCCCACTGGGTCCCCAGGACGCACCCTGGAAGGAGGCAGTGGCTGCAGAAGAGGTGGGGTCCCAGGCAGGGCTGCAGCAGTACTCCCCCTGGTCCTCCGCCGAGAAGCCCCGGATGACCAGCGTATGTTGCTGACCCCGGCAGAGAACCTGGACGCGCCCGCCAGGTTGGATGAGCTCCGTCCCCTTCAGCCAGACAACCTCACCTGCCTCGGCCACCTCGCACTCCAGACACAGGTCCTCGCCGGCACCCACCTGCCGGGTCTCTGGAGCAGGGAGCATGGGAGCCAGGGGCGCAGGAACTGGGTGCGCAGGAGCCCGGGTCTCTGGAGCTGGGGGCACTAGGGTGGGGGGTGCCGGAGCCCGGGTCTCTGGAGCTGGGGGTGCTGGAGCGGGGGGCTCTGCGGGCAAAACCACCACCTCAGCAAAGACACGCCCCGAGGCTCCTCAGCCTGGGAAGACCAGGAGAGGAGTGCTCTGGGCAGACTTCACCCTCAATAGCCGCAGGGCGCACAGCGACTCACCTAGCCTCACTGTCTGGGGCAGGTGCACTGGCTCCCCAGCCCCCACTGGGCCCACCGCTGCCACGCGGAAGCGGTAGGACTCCCCGGGGGCCAGGCCGTCCACGATGCACTCAGGCCCGGGCACCAGCTCGTGGCACAGCTGCCACTCGCCCGTGGTGGCCGCCTTCATCTCCACCCGATAGCCGCACAGCCCACCGCCACCATCGCTTGCTGGCGCCACCCATGACAGCGTCACAGAGCGGCCACTTTGCGCCACCACCTCAGCGTCCTCTGGGGGGTCCGGGAGGCCTGCAGGGAGGGGGGCTGGTCAGTGGAGGCTCCCCATCAGTGCCCGCAGGTGCCCAGCCTGCCTGCCTGGGGTCTGATCCCAGGGTGGGGAGTGGGTGCCGGGTGGTCCACCCCCACAGGCTGGTGAGCCGCTGTGCTTGGGGTCCAGACCCTCTGAGACAGCAAAGGCCGCGCTCGGGAACCAGGGAGACTGTGTGCCGGAGCCCACCCGACGGGCCCTCTGGGACCAGAACAGCTGAGCACCCAACCCACACACACTCCCGCCCCCGCAGCAGTCTCCAGAGCCACCCACTCAGCACGGTGAGCCGCGCGGAGGCCACGGCGTCGTGGGCGGCGAAGGTGACCTCGCCAGCGTGGTGTGGCTGGGCACCGCGCAGCAGCAAGGCGTGGTGGCTGCCATCTGCAGTGACCGTCCAGTCAGGGTCGTCCGGCTGCACCGCGGCCCCATTGATGTACCAGGTGGCCTCGCCCACCGGCACCGCCTCGCTCAGCGTGCAGGTAAAGCGGGCCGGCCCACCAACTCGCACCGACGCGTCCTGTGGCGACTCCAGGACGTCCAGGCGCCAGCCTGTGGGGCGGGGTCTGCGGTGAGCGCGTCCAGGGGCTGCCTGGAGGCGGGGCGGGGAACCCCCGGAGCCACCGCGCCCGCCAGCCCCGGCCCCTGTCCCCTGGCCGAGGAGGAGGCCCGGCCCGCGCAGGAGGGGTCTCAAAGACCAGCGCCCCCGACCCCAGCCTGCACCTTCCCTGGGCGGGATCCGGTGGGAGGGGTCTCAGACACCTGGCTCCACCCTGCAGCCCCGCCGCTCCCACACACCTGGGGCGCGGCATCCGGTGGGAAGTACCTCAGAGGCGCGCCCCCCACACCCCTAACCTCTGACTGTGAGGAATGCGGAAGTCACCACATCCCCCGCCAGGAAGGTCACCCGGCAGCTGTCCTGCGGCCGCAGGTTTTTGAGCAGAAGCAGATGCCGAAGACCGTTCTCGAAGTAGACCACCTCCGCGTTTTCTGAGGTGTGCACAGGCTCATCGTCCAGCAGCCAGGTGTGGGCGGCCACCTCAGGGCGGGACAGCTGGCACTCGAACAGTGCCTCGCCACCTTCCAGTGTGTCCACGTTCTCCAAACCGCGCACCACGGTGTTCTTGGCTGTGGGGAACGGGCAGCTCAGGGCGTGTGGGGGCCTCCTCTGCACTGACTCCACACAGTCAGGGGGAAGAGCCTCCCCCGCGGAAAAAGGGTCTGAGGGCTGAACATAAGGCTGCCAGGGGAAGAGCAGCATGCAGTGTCACTTGGGGCCTATGCACCCCCACAGCATCATGGCTCTGGTGGCCTTCAATTGTGGCCAGGGAGGGGGTTCTCCACACCAGCCAGGTGAGACGGCTTACTCAGCGGTGTTCCCAGAGCTGCCTGACCCACAGCCAGGGTCATACCCTCCACCTGTACCCCAAGAGCTGTGCCCCTGCGGGGACAGCCCTGAGCCAGAGCTGAGGCAGGCCAGTCTGCTCCCTGACTCACACACACCAGTCCTGTCCCTATTCCTGACCCACTCTAATCCTCTTCCGCGCACAGTACACTGGTCTTACTAAGTGAGCATGGGTTTCTTCTGTAAGCCATGAGCTCAGGACTGGGGGTGCCTGGCCCCAATGCCAGCTCAGTGCCTGGCTGCACAGGCCTGCCCCTGCCACGGCCCATTCCTGCCACGTACCACCCCTTGGGCAGGTGATATCTGAGTGGGCTTCCAGGAGAATGAACCTCAGGGCATGACTGAGCTGGGTGGGGTAGTCGTCTAGGCAGGAGGAGTGACAAGAGAGGACACCAGAATAGGAATGAAGGCAGGATGGTCAGCAGAGCAAGGGATTCAAGGCACCAGGTGGGGTCCTGGCGGCAAGGCTGCATGTTAGGCCAGAAAGGAGGGCCAGGTGGGCCAGGGCTGGCCCAGATGCTGGCAAGGGTGTGACCCTGATGCATGTGACCTCAGGAAGCCACTGCCTACAGGATCTGACCTGACAGAAGGGGACAGCCAGGCCCACAGCCCCACCTGCTGTCTGAGGGACGTGCCCAAATGAAACTTGTTCACAGCCCAGGGCTGAATCCAAACTTGTGCACGTGCCCTGCAGGCAAGCGTGTCTGCTCAGGACCAGCAGCCCCACGGACTGAAGGGACCAGAGCAGAGGCCCCCAAGGACCTGTCCATATCCCTCTTCTGGCCGCCTTCCTGGGCCTGGGCCGCTCACAGACCACACCTCCCCACATCCTGGCCCTGCTCCTCCCACATCAGAATAAACAGTGGCCACAGGGCCTAGCAGCCCATCCACACCTCCACTGTGCATGGATGGCCACTTTGGGGCCACAGCTGCCCTTAGTCATGAGGGGAGGAGCAGCGGGGTGACTGCCAAGCCTGCAGTCACCCAGAGTTACCCAGATGGCACTCAGAGTCACCCAGATGGCACCTAGAGTCACCCAGATGGCGCCAAGATGACACCCAGATGGCACCCAGAGTCACCCAGATCACACCCAGATGGCACTCCTGCTTCATCTCGATACAATCCCAGATATCAAGGCAACAGCAAGCCCATGAGCCCCCTGCTGTCTCCCACTTCTCTGGGCTCCCCTGTCTACCTACCCTGCCCAGATGCCTGTCCCCCCACTCCCACCTCTGTCTAGCCTGGCACTCACGGCAGCCCCTGCCCACAGCTGCTATCACATCCTCCTGCAGCTCCCACCGGGATAGTCCCCAGAATGGAGGAACTGCTGTCTATTCTGATCTGTGCCCCCAGTGACCACAAAAAAAAAGTGTTTTAAAAACTTAGCTCTTTAAAGAGTGAAGGAAGGGGTGGGTGTGCCATCAGGCAGTGGCCAGACAAGCCCACCTGCTCATCCTGATGGCCCAGAACACTGCTCCCACCCTCCTGCTCACTTGCCACTAGGAACGGTTCAGATTTTCCCAGATAGGAAGTGGCAGCAGCCAAGTGATGACCCCCTCTGACAGGGGCTGCAGCCAACACCACTCCCCTGATTCCCCAGAGTGTCCTTGCTGTACGCAGACAGGGACACAGGGCTCCAGTGCCCTCTGGGTGGCCAGCCTGGAAAGCAGAGTAACCAAGACCCCAAGATTCCAGAAGCTTAGCCCAGCACCCCCATCCTATCCTGTCAGGCTGCTGTGGAAGGAGCAGGGGGCTGCCTGCTGCGACCCTGTCTTTCTGGCCTGGTCACAGGGCATAGGCTGTCGCCGCCTGCCTCTATACCACTAAGGACGATCCCAGCCATGCCAGAGCTGTGCAAGGCCTCACCTTGCACTTGCAGCAGGGCCACCACATGGGTGCCCGCAGCCTCACAAGAATAGATGCCACTGTCGCAGGGCAAGGCCGGCCGGAAGGACAACCTGGCCACGGTCCAGTCCTGCTCTATGACGACACGGCGCCCGTCGGCGCGCACCTCCTGCTCGTCCATCTTCCACGTGGCCTGCACGGGCCGTGAGTACTGGCAGAGGAGCTCGGCCGGGCCGCCCTCCTCCACCACCAGGTCCTGCATGGCACTGACCACCTCCACCGTGGGATCTGTCGGCCGACACCCCGGTCACGTGTCAGCTGGAGCCACGCAGCTGGACCCCACCCTCCCTCTGCCCTCAGAGGCTTAGCAGCAAGCAAGCGCAAGGTTGCGGCATGAGGGGACCTGTAATGATGACCAAGGGCCCTCTTCACAGGGCAAGCCTTGCCTGCCCCCCGCACCACCCACCCTGGCAGATAGCCCTCAGGGCTAAGCCCTCCCGTCCCCTGGGTCCCTGCATCTCCCTGAACCCCTGGCCCAGGGCATGCTTTGCCTCAGCAGGGACACAGCACCTCTCCCCAAAAGCCCCCTGCTGGACACACGGCACCTCCAGCCCAGGTTGTACCTTCTCCAGAGGCCTTGCCAACCTCCTTGGGGTCCCTATCCCTTGTTAGCCTGCTGAAATCCTACTCAACTAATGGTTCGCCCCTCAGATGTGGGTGAACGTCCACACTTATTCTAAAGCACAAAGGAGGATCAGGGCAAAAGTGCCGGGTGAAGCCTTTCTGGCCAGCCATCCCAGGGGGACTGGACACCCCCACTGGTGTTCCCAAAAAAGCCTAGCTCGAAGGGCACAGGACCTCAACTGAGCCCGCAGCAAGGGAAGCAGCCACGAGCAGGGACAGTGCAGGCTCGGCCCAGGGCCAGGAAGGGGACTCTCGCCTCCTGGCAGCCCTGTAGACAAGCACCTGGCCACACAGCAGGGGCCAGGCAGGAGGCAGTGACTGGGCCCCACAAGTGGGTGGGATGAGGTTGGCTTACAGCTTTACCATTGCCCAGCCTGACCTTCTCATCCACCAGTCAGGCCAGCAGACCTCCCACTGTGCCTGCCCGTGACACACACACAGCAATGCCCAGTCCGTGTCCCAGGACCTGCCCAAACCTGCCACCCCGGGAGCCTGCAGCAAGCGTGCGGAATCAGTAGGTGCAGAAGCGCCAGCTCAGGGCAGGGTCCCATTGGCCAATACCTTTGACCAACAACTTGGCCGTGGAGACCAGGGGCCCTGCGCGGTAGGTGATGGTGCCGGAGTCGGCAACCCCCAGGCCCGAGAGTGTGAGGGAGTGGAAGGTCCCGTCACGCACGGAGATGGCACTCTGGGGGCCATCCTGCAGCAGGGTGCCATCCAGCCACCAGCGGGCCTCCGGCCCACCCGCACGGGACACCTCACAGGAGAACGTGGCCACCTCCCCCGCAAAGACGTCCACATTCTGCAAGCCACGTACCAGGCATGGTGCTGCCTCTGCGCAAGAGGGCAAAAGGAGGGGAGCTGGGCATCCTGAGTTTGCGGAGCCAAGCTGGGGTCCACAAAGGCTACGCTGGGCTGAGTCTAGAGATCTACCCAGGCCAGCTGGATCACCTCACTTGTAGAATGATAGGCAGAGACTACCTACAGCAAGCCCATGGAGGGCCGCCTCAGCCCCCCTGTACCCAACACCCCCACTGGAACATGTCCAGGTTCACCAAATGAGACTGATGACCTACATCCATGTCCTTTTCAGAAGGCACAACACATAAGCCCCATGCCCCCAGAATGTGATCTCTGTGGGGTGAGTGTAGGGTGAAGAGAAACCATGGGGCCTGCTGCTCTGATAGGGTGGGGGGGATCTCCCTTGGGAAGTAAGCCCTCCATCCCTGGAGGTGTAGAAGCAGGTACTTCTCCCATCCCCAGAGCTCCATTTGTCCAGACGTCTTGAGGTTCCCCCAGCCCTAAGATTCCTGGGCCCTAATGCCGTGGGGCAACTGCCCCCTGCTCTGTCATGCAGTAGGACCTGAACCCAGGGCCCTCCCAGACACAGATGATGACTGCTCTATACCCCTGTGCCCACCATGGCTGCATGGCTGCTCCCCTCAGAAGACCCCCATGCCCTTCCTAATGGTGCACTTAATAGTGCACCATTAACATTCCAGCCTGCACTTGCCCTTCCACCCTCTCCCAAAAGTGCACACCTGATGGCATCCTTGCCCTACCCCATCAGCTCCCCATTCCCATCTCCAGTAGAGTTCCCAAGTTCATCTATATGCCACCTACCAGGGCATCCATTCACACACCCCCAGGCTCACAGCCCTCCCCACAAAGCTATGGCCAGGTATCTGACATGAGCCAGCACACTCCAACAGGAGACACTGGGCCAAGAGGCACAGCCCTCAGTGGAGCCTGCAAAGTCCAACCCAGTCCCATGCTGCCCCCTTACAGATGCCCACCCTGGACCCACTCCACTCAGGACATCCAGAGTGCCACTCCTCCCCCATCACTCAACTTGAGGGCACTGCACTCTGGAGCCTTTCCCAGTCCCACAGTCCACAGAGCTACCTGTGTCTGTCCACCCTTTGAAGATCCCAGAACAGGGGAGGGGACCTGAGATTCAGGACACATACTGTCTCTATGTCCAACTCACCCAGCAGACTGGGGACTCCCTGAGGGCAGAGCTGCATCTGGCCCTTCTCCAAGTAGATGGTAAGATAGATGCTAGGTGGCTAGATGGGCACATGGATAGAGGTGGGTGGATGGATGAGGGATGGATAGATGGATGGATGGATGGATGGATGGATGGATGGATGGATGGTGGATAGATAAGTGTTGGATAAGCAGATGAATAAATGGATACGGTGGGTGGATCTACAGTACCTGGATGGATGGTGGGTGGATGACAGATGCATGAATGGATGGTGGGTGAACGTGCAGTAGATGGATGAATGGTAGATGGATAGATGATGGATGGGTGGATGAGTAGATGGATGAATGGATGGTGGGTGGATGTCCACTAGATGGATGGATGGATAGCAGATGGATGTGCAGTGGATGGATGGATGGATGGATGGAGGGTGGATAGATGATGGATGGGTGGATGAGCAGATGGATGGATGGATGGTGATTTGACAGATGGATGGGTAGTGGACAGATGGCAGATGAACACATGGACAGTAAATGAACAGATGGACAGATGGATGGTGAATGGATGGATGGTGGATGGATACATGGTGGAGAGATGGATGAAAAGGTAGATATGTGGGTGTAGACAGAAAGATGGGTGGTGAATGGACGGGTGGATGGAAGAGTAGAGGAATGACCCGCAGGCACGCGGCTGGTTATGGGAGCAAGCTGCCCACCTGTGACCTTTAGCTGGGCCTCCGAGCTACACGAGCCCACTTGGAAACTGATGGTTCCAGCATCCTCCAGGGTTACCTGAAGGAGAGAGGGGGTCTCAGCCTGGCAGCCCTGCTCCCATCATTTCCACAGGCCCCCAGCCCAGCCCCACCCCAGATGCATCGTGGCAGGCAGCAGGTCCCAGGGAGCCTACCTTGTGCAGGGTGAGCAAGTGGAGCGTGCCATGCTCTACTGTGATGTCATTCATCTCGTTGGCTTTCAAGGGCACCCCTCCCAGGGCCCAGTGGGCCTCCTGGCCAGAGGCCCTGGACAGCTGGCACCGGAAGTGGGCATCCTGGCCCTCACTGAGCTGCACATCCTGTAGGGCCTCCACGATGGTGACCTCGGGGACTGTGCAGTGGGAGACGGGGCATTGGCCTCTGTGCCAGGCATGCCTCCCAGCCCCCAGGGCCCGCCCTAGCACCCAATCCCATTTCCTGGAGACATCACATGGGGCACCACTCCAGTGCATCTTGGCCACCCCGGCACCACCCATTCACAGGGCCACCTCCCCACCGGTTCCCTCCCTGCAAGGGCAGGGACCCAGGGACCTGCCGGGCCCACAGAGGGCCTGGACCTTCCACCCAGGGGGCAGTGAGCCAGCCTGGAGCCCACTACCTCGGACAGTGAGCTGGGCGGAGGATGTGTGCATGCCCACATGGAAGGAGACGGTGCCCGCATCCTCTGGTGTCACACCCTTCAGCTGCAGCATGTGGGTGCGGCCACCTCGCACGGACACCTCCGTCACCTCGTTGCTCTGCAGGGGCAGGCCTTGGAGCCGCCACTCCACATTCGTGACGCCGGCCCGTGACACCTCGCAACTGAACTCCACATCCCCGTCGACCTGCACCTCAGCATCCACCAGCCCCCGCACGATGGTCACCTCTGGTTCTGGGGTATAGGTGAGGAGATCCCTTCACCAGCCAGGCCAGGGCACCCAGGCCAACCTCCCACTCCTCCTTCTCTGGGAAGGTTTCCTGAACACCCTCACTATTCTCTTACCACAGCCTCTATGTGCCCCACATGACATTTGTCACCATGACATTCAATTCCTAGGGGCAGAGACCCGGCTGGGGGTGCTTCTGTTTGGAGGAAATGTGAAAGGAGTTGTGGAGGGGTGGGCTGCCTCTGTCCATCCCCACCCTGTGGCCAGCCCTACCCTAGCCAGGACAGCAGGGAGCCAAGCCCTTTGAGAGACGCAGGGGCTCCATGGCGACGACGAGGACAGGCCGCCCACCCGTGGGCTGGGGGTGAGAGGCAGGGCAGTGTCTAGGGAGGGGTGCAGCTTGTTTCCCAGAGCAGAGCAGAAAGGACAAGAGAGAGCCTGTGACCCCAGAGCCGCCAAAACAAGGTACAGACAAGTGCTTGACCTTAATGGGTGCTGGGCTGGGCCAGGTGTACGCCTGGGCAGCCGCAGGGAGAAAGTGTGTGGCAGCGAGGGCTCACCTTTGACCATGACAGAAGCCATGGTTTTCTGACCACCGGCCACGCAGACGTACTCGCCAGTGTCTTTGGGCTCTAGCCCGTGGATGAGCAGCTCACACGTGGTTCCCACGCGCCTTATCTCATATTTGGGGCTCAGGTGCAGCTCCACACCCTCCTTGAGCCACTGCACTGGGACATCAGTCTCTGCCTTGCTCAGCTGGCAGTGCAGCCAGGCCACACCGCCTGCTTCCTGCTCCGTGCTCTGCAGCTCCTCCTGGAACACGGGTCTGCAGGCTAGGGGGCCAGGGAGCGGCGCTTAGGGCTGCCAAGCAAGGCTCTGGGCTCCCAGCCGGGGATTGAGGGCTCCGGGGGGCGGGGGACAAGGGGCCACTGGGCAGCTCACCTCGGACAGAGAGGCTGGCTGTGCTCTGCGTGTGGCCAGTGTCACAGGTGTAGTGGCCGGCGTCCTCCTGCTCTGCGCTTCGCACCAGCAGCTCCACGGTTGTTCCCTTCTGCACCATCTGGTACTTGGCACAAGGGAAAAGCTGCAGGGAACCCTTGCGCCAGTCCACGCTGGCACACTCTTGGCTCAGCTCGCAACGCAGGCATGCCGTGGCACCTTCGTCCACCTCCTGGGCCTCCAGCTCCCTGAGGAACTGCACAGGTGCAGCTGCGGGAGGCAGGAGAGTGTGAGGGCCATGAGGGCCATGAGGGCCCGGGGCAGGAGCAACCAGGGGGTGCAGGGGGGACAGCAGGAGCACAGGAGCAGTGTCGCTAGGGGTGCAGGGAGACGGGGGGGTGCAACTGCGTGGGTAGGAGAGGAAGTGGGGGTGGGACCCAGAGTGCCACAGAGGTGCAGGGGAGGATCACCAGAGAGCAGCTATAAAATAGGGGAGGCACCACAGGTACTTAGCTGAGGGGTTCCAGGAGATGGGACTGACTGCTGGAGCGGAGCTAAAGAGTGGGCGGGGCAAGCTGCTAAGGATCTGAGGAATGGGAACCTCAGGGGTATGTCTATAGGGTGCAGGGGCGTGGCTACCAGGTGCAGGGGTCCTGAGGGGTGTGGCTATGGGGTGCATGGGCATGGCTGCTGGGTAGAGGGGGACCTCAAGGGTGTGCAGGGGCATGACCACAGGGTACAGATGGGAACCCCTATGGGTTTCCAGTGGGACCTTCACGGGTACAGCAGCTACAGGACTAGGGTGGATCCCACAGGGGTGCTGCTATGGAGTGCAGGAGGGGAACTGCAGAGGTGTGGCTATGTGGCGCAAGGGTGAACCACAAAGGGTGCAGCTGTGGGGGATGGGGTAACCTCAGGGTGAAGGCTGAGCTTCCTGCCAGGCTTGACAGGCCCCCAGGGGATGCCCAGAGTGACACTGCCACCCCAAGGCCCAACCCAAAGCACTGGCTCCGGTCTCGCCTTGGGGTTCACCTGTAATGGTGAGGGTGGCACTGGTGGACTGCAGGCCACAGGCACAGGTGTACTCCCCTGAGTCCCCCCGGTGCAGGTCCCGCAGCACAAGCTCCACCGTGGGGCCCTGCTGCCGAGGCTCCCGGCGTGAGTCAGCCTGCAGCTCCAGGCCGCCCTTGCTCCAGACCACAGTGGCACCGGGCTGGGACAGTTCACAGCGCAGGGTGACTGATGTACCCTCCTTGGCCTGCAGGCTCCGGAGAGGCTCCTTGAACACCACCTGGGCAGCTGAGGGGTGGGCAAAGGCAGACGGGAGCCAGGATCAGCCCTACGTGGGAGTCCCAACATGCAGCTGGACACACTGAAGGGGGAGAACTGGGCGGACTGGGGTGAGACGGTGGCGGGGGGACTGTCACACCACCAGGATGGGCCCGTGAGGCCATGAGGTGAACATTAGTGACCAAAGGACAGAGAGGTGAGTCCTTTAAAGGCCCGAGAAGATGCCAAGACATAGACAAGGACAGGCACTCATGCACTCCACGTGGCCCCATGCAGCATTTACCCCTGACGGTGAGCACGGCCGCCGTCCTCTCCTGCCCACACACGCACGAGTACTCCCCGGAGTCCTCCATGGCCAGGCCCCGGATCTGCAGCTCGCACACGGCCCCGTCCTGCCTCAGGCTGACCCTGTCCCCGGCTCTGAGGGCCTCAGGCCCCTTCCTCCACTCCACGGGGGCCGCCTTGCTCAGCTCGCAGCGCAGCGTGGCCGTGGCCCCTTCCGAGGCCTCTTCATTCCTTAGACTTTTTGTGAACTTGGTGGGCAGCTCTGCAGAGGGTCAAGGTGACACAGAGGAAATCAGATTGTCTTGGGGACACTTGGTCTAAGATGAAACACCCACGAGAATCACATACCAGTAAAGGGTCACAGCGTGAATGACTTAATGAACACACAGATAGCGAGGAAGACAGAGTCCAGAGGGGACATAGCATGGATGTGAACATCGCGACAGATACAGAATAAGGATGTGGAGGCTGGGAGAGACTGGAGAAGGTCACTGGCAAGACGCAGACGTCCACAATCCTACTAGAGACAAGGGGTGACAGGATGACACTAAGCCGACACCAAGCTCCAGGTCCACGCGGCCCCACACGGCGTTTACCCCTGACGGTGAGCACGGCCGCCGTCCTCTCCTGCCCGCACACGCACGAGTACTCCCCGGAGTCCTCCACGGCCAGGCCCCGGATCTGCAGCTCGCACACGGCCCCGTCCTGCCTCAGGCTGACCCTGTCCCCGGCTCTGAGGGCCTCAGGCCCCTTCCTCCACTCCACGGGGGCCGCCTTGCTCAGCTCGCAGCGCAGCGTGGCCGTGGCCCCTTCCGTGGCCTCCTCCTTCCTCAGGCCCTTGGTGAACTTGGCGGGCAGCGCTGCGGAGGGTCAAGGTGACATAGACACAATCATGGTCTCTGACCACAGGGAAGAGGCAGGACACGAACATGACAGAGAAGACACAAACCCCAACAGACATGGGCCAGGTGCTGGGTGTGCAGAGCACTTGGTGTAGGCCGTGCCCCGCCCCCCCCAGCCTGGCCTGCTCACAGTGTGGCCGTGGCCCTTCCGTGGCTCCCCAGACGTTACGCTTGGTGTGATGCTGGCCAGCACGGCCGGGGAGAGCCAGGACTCCAGAGCCAGTCAGCTTTCTGGGGCCCTGTGTCCAGGATGGGTACACATGCAAGGATCACACCACCTCGAAGGGCCTCACGTTAGTGAGACACATGTGGAGACAATGAGGGAGGCCCACAGGCCTTACACAGATGAGGGGCACAGGGCTGAACGTAAACATCAGCATGTCTGCTGAAGGAGGAAACAGGATCCAGGACAAACAGAACCACAGGAGGACAGACATAGGGGCCCACAAAGTGCTACGAAGGAGGGGTGATGGGGAGACAACGGGCAGACACCAAGCCCCAGGTCCACGCGGCCCCACACGGCGTTTACCCCTGACGGTGAGCACGGCCGCCGTCCTCTCCTGCCCGCACACGCACGAGTACTCCCCGGAGTCCTCCACGGCCAGGCCCCGGATCTGCAGCTCGCACACGGCCCCGTCCTGCCTCAGGCTGACCCTGTCCCCGGCTCTGAGGGCCTCAGGCCCCTTCCTCCACTCCACGGGGGCCGCCTTGCTCAGCTCGCAGCGCAGCGTGGCCGTGGCCCCTTCCGTGGCCTCCTCCTTCCTCAGGCCCTTGGTGAACTTGGCGGGCAGCGCTGCGGAGGGTCAAGGTGACATAGAGGACGTCAGATGGGGAATCTGAGGACTCAGGCTGTGGACGCTGAGATGCACACAAGAGTCAGTGTGTGGTGGCAGAGCGCGAATTGGCCTAGACCCGGGGACACAGGCCAGCAACGACATAGAGGACCTCGGATGCAGACACACACACGGAAGTGGTCACGGTGCCCAAGGGATGGATAGAAGCAGCGACCCAAGGGCACATCTTCCAGCATCTTCCATGGCTCATCCTGCTTCAGGCTCCCTGATACCAGAATCCAGGGCCCAGGTCCATCCTGTACCCCAATACCCAACTATGCCACTGCAGTCACTCCATGCCCATGGCCCCCTCAGTGGTTCCCTATATTGTAGCCGTTTGCGATTCTGACGGACACAGCTGAGGAACGGGGCTCCCCGGACTCTCCACAGGAGTGAAACACCCAGCTGAGGGAAGCGGAGCTGCAGTCCTCCCGGCCTGTCCCCTTGTCGCGGTGTCCTAGGGATCCCACTGCCAGCGGCGGCTCTCTCGGGCCACCCGCAGCCACACAGCCTGGATCCTCCACCCCTCTGCCCCTGGAGGCTCCTAGACAGGAGGGCACGCAGACTGCTGGGCAGGCCCCCTGCCCGGGCCCTCAGGGTCATCCAGCGCCACCATGGCAGAGGCTATGCTGTCCCCACAGCCCCAGGGCACAGGGTCTGGCCTGCTCCTTGGACCCTTCAGGATGCGGTGGGTGGCTTCACCCTGTCCTGTTGCATCTGCTTCTCTGAGGGAGGGGACCAAGCCCCCATGGGGCCCCTGAGGGACGGGACCAAGCCCCTACATGGCCCCTGAGGGGGAGGACCAAGCATGGGCCCAGGTCAGGCTCTGCACTGGGCCCCTGTCCCCAGGGTCCTGTCGTGAGGCCGTTGCACATTGCTTGGGGCCCTCCCTTGGCCTGCCCAGGCCTCAGGACCCTGGCGAATGGGAGGGCCAGGCAGACTCGCAGATCACGGACCCAAGCCAGAAGGTAAGGAATGGCCACAGATGGGAAGCTGGAAATGGAGCTGCCTGGTGGGGGCAGGGCCCCTGGGGACAGTGGGCAAGATGCCCCACAGGAGGTGGCTCCACTGCACAGGGACCCTGCCCTCACCACCCGCCACAGGACATGGCCCTGCCATCTGGGAGCCCTGAGCCAGCCCTCCTGCTCTGGCTGACACAACCCTGCCATTCCCTGAGCACCCTGAGTCCCACCCCAGTCTGACATACCATGTGCCAGCACACACACACACCCCCCGCAGCTACTGGGAGTACAGCCAGCCACCACACAGGGACCCCCAGCAACCATGGACACCCACTGCCTTCCTGGGGCAGGCACTCCCTGGCCTTCCCCTCCTTCTACATGCAGACCTCACCTGCCACCTCACCTGGTCACACAGCCCCAACATCACCTCACCTTCCTCACCCACCCCACCTCATCTCACCTTCCTCACCCACCCCACCTCACCTCATCTACCTCATCTCACCTCCATATACACCTCACTTCACCTCACCTGCCTCGCTGCACCTCCACACCCACCTTACCTCACCTCCACACACACCTCATCTCAGCTCCACACCCACCTCACCTCACCTCACCTTCCTCACCTACTTCACCTTCCTCATCCACTTGGCTCCTCACTCCCCTCATCTCACCTTCCTCGCCCACCTCGCCTCGCCTCCACATTTCATTTCATCTCACCTCCACACTCAGATCACCTCACCTCCATACATTCCTCACCTACACACACAGACCTCACCTCAATTCACTCTACATATCCAACCGAGCCATACTTCACCTCACTTTAACCTAACACATCATCTCAGCTTCCACCACCATTTCATCTCAACTTACTCTCCACAACTCCCGTCACCTCACTCCACTCACCTTACCTCACTCTCTACACCCAACACACCTCACCTCAACCTTCCTACTTACCTCAACAAACTATCTCCAGACCCAACAAATCTCTACCTCATCCCCACACCTAGACCTTACCTCCATCCACCCTCCACACCCACACTTCCTCCTCTACAGCTCTCCTATGGCCCTGGCTCCCCTCCATAATCAGCCTCCTGGTCTCCCGGTTTCTAATGCCAAGCTCCAATCTATGGCGTGCTACCTCCAGAGGCCTCAAAAGGCTGTAATTTCCTTGTTTGTACTGAGGGATGCCCCCCACCCCGCCTCCCAGATGTGCCCTCCCTAAAGGCACGGAGGGCCTTGTTCTCTGCAGTTCACCCAAAATGAGCCTCACACAGGCAGCTACTAGAGATTCATACTGCAGGACACAGGAGACACACAGAGAAGCAGAAGCACCGCACACGGTGACCAAGGCAGAGTAAGAGACATGACACAGCTTCGGGACATCAGACACTGCCCCACATGGCCCCACGTGGCCCCATGCAGCGTTTACCCCTGATGGTGAGCACAGCCGCCGTCCTCTCCTGCCCGCACACGCACGAGTACTCCCCGGAGTCCTCCACGGCCAGGCCCCGGATCTGCAGCTCGCACACGGCCCCGTCCTGCCTCAGGCTGACCCTGTCCCCGGCTCTGAGGGCCTCAGGCCCCTTCCTCCACTCCACGGGGGCCGCCTTGCTCAGCTCGCAGCGCAGCGTGGCCGTGGCCCCTTCCGTGGCCTCCTCCTTCCTCAGGCCCTTGGTGAACTTGGCGGGCAGCGCTGCGGAGGGTCAAGGTGACATAGACACAATCATGGTCTCTGACCACAGGGAAGAGGCAGGACACGAACATGACAGAGAAGACACAAACCCCAACAGACATGGGCCAGGTGCTGGGTGTGCAGAGCACTTGGTGTAGGCCGTGCCCCGCCCCCCCCAGCCTGGCCTGCTCACAGTGTGGCCGTGGCCCTTCCGTGGCTCCCCAGACGTTACGCTTGGTGTGATGCTGGCCAGCACGGCCGGGGAGAGCCAGGACTCCAGAGCCAGTCAGCTTTCTGGGGCCCTGTGTCCAGGATGGGTACACATGCAAGGATCACACCACCTCGAAGGGCCTCACGTTAGTGAGACACATGTGGAGACAATGAGGGAGGCCCACAGGCCTTACACAGATGAGGGGCACAGGGCTGAACGTAAACATCAGCATGTCTGCTGAAGGAGGAAACAGGATCCAGGACAAACAGAACCACAGGAGGACAGACATAGGGGCCCACAAAGTGCTACGAAGGAGGGGTGATGGGGAGACAACGGGCAGACACCAAGCCCCAGGTCCACGCGGCCCCACACGGCGTTTACCCCTGACGGTGAGCACGGCCGCCGTCCTCTCCTGCCCGCACACGCACGAGTACTCCCCGGAGTCCTCCACGGCCAGGCCCCGGATCTGCAGCTCGCACACGGCCCCGTCCTGCCTCAGGCTGACCCTGTCCCCGGCTCTGAGGGCCTCAGGCCCCTTCCTCCACTCCACGGGGGCCGCCTTGCTCAGCTCGCAGCGCAGCGTGGCCGTGGCCCCTTCCGAGGCCTCTTCATTCCTTAGACTTTTTGTGAACTTGGTGGGCAGCTCTGCAGAGGGTCAAGGTGACACAGAGGAAATCAGATTGTCTTGGGGACACTTGGTCTAAGATGAAACACCCACGAGAATCACATACCAGTAAAGGGTCACAGCGTGAATGACTTAATGAACACACAGATAGCGAGGAAGACAGAGTCCAGAGGGGACATAGCATGGATGTGAACATCGCGACAGATACAGAATAAGGATGTGGAGGCTGGGAGAGACTGGAGAAGGTCACTGGCAAGACGCAGACGTCCACAATCCTACTAGAGACAAGGGGTGACAGGATGACACTAAGCCGACACCAAGCTCCAGGTCCACGCGGCCCCACACGGCGTTTACCCCTGACGGTGAGCACGGCCGCCGTCCTCTCCTGCCCGCACACGCACGAGTACTCCCCGGAGTCCTCCACGGCCAGGCCCCGGATCTGCAGCTCGCACACGGCCCCGTCCTGCCTCAGGCTGACCCTGTCCCCGGCTCTGAGGGCCTCAGGCCCCTTCCTCCACTCCACGGGGGCCGCCTTGCTCAGCTCGCAGCGCAGCGTGGCCGTGGCCCCTTCCGTGGCCTCCTCCTTCCTCAGGCCCTTGGTGAACTTGGCGGGCAGCGCTGCGGAGGGTCAAGGTGACATAGACACAATCATGGTCTCTGACCACAGGGAAGAGGCAGGACACGAACATGACAGAGAAGACACAAACCCCAACAGACATGGGCCAGGTGCTGGGTGTGCAGAGCACTTGGTGTAGGCCGTGCCCCGCCCCCCCCAGCCTGGCCTGCTCACAGTGAGGCCGTGGCCCTTCCGTGGCTCCCCAGACGTTACGCTTGGTGTGATGCTGGCCAGCACGGCCGGGGAGAGCCAGGACTCCAGAGCCAGTCAGCTTTCTGGGGCCCTGTGTCCAGGATGGGTACACATGCAAGGATCACACCACCTCGAAGGGCCTCACGTTAGTGAGACACATGTGGAGACAATGAGGGAGGCCCACAGGCCTTACACAGATGAGGGGCACAGGGCTGAACGTAAACATCAGCATGTCTGCTGAAGGAGGAAACAGGATCCAGGACAAACAGAACCACAGGAGGACAGACATAGGGGCCCACAAAGTGCTACGAAGGAGGGGTGATGGGGAGACAACGGGCAGACACCAAGCCCCAGGTCCACGCGGCCCCACACGGCGTTTACCCCTGACGGTGAGCACGGCCGCCGTCCTCTCCTGCCCGCACACGCACGAGTACTCCCCGGAGTCCTCCACGGCCAGGCCCCGGATCTGCAGCTCGCACACGGCCCCGTCCTGCCTCAGGCTGACCCTGTCCCCGGCTCTGAGGGCCTCAGGCCCCTTCCTCCACTCCACGGGGGCCGCCTTGCTCAGCTCGCAGCGCAGCGTGGCCGTGGCCCCTTCCGTGGCTTCCTTGTTCCTCAGTCTCCCTATGAACTCGGTGGGCTGGGCTGTAACAGGGCACACAGACTAGGTCATGTTCGTCATCCCACCAGCATAAAGGGGCCTGCGGGATGGCAGGCAGGGGTGCTTACCCTTCACATTGAGGGTGGCCAGGGTCATCTGGTCCCCGAAGCAGCAGGAGTACTGCCCACTGTCCTGGGGCCGCAGGTCCCGCACCACCAGCTCCAGCACTGGGCCGTCCTGCCGCATGCTGTACTTGCCTCCGGGCCGCAGAACTTCGTCTCCCCGGCGCCACTGCACGGGTGCAGCCACCGTGGACAACACACAGCGCAGTGTGGCAGCGCTCCCCTCCAGCACATCCAGGTCCTGTAGCCCTTCCCGGAAGCACACTGGCCGTGCTGTGGGCAGGCACAGGCCTGGCTCAGCACCCATTGCGGCCACCTGGCTGATAGCCCCTGCATTAGGGGTCATGGGCATGCCATGGCCTGAGAGTTCAGGCAGGCCCACCTCGCCCTTCCCACACAGGGGCTACAGAACACAATCCCCAACACTGTCTTCCAGGAGGGGGACAAACGGCCAAGAGCAGAGAAGGACAGAGTAGGGTGGTCTGTACCCCCCAAATCCACACACTGGAGTGCCCCAAACCCCAGAACCTCACAATGACTGTGTTTGGAGGTAGGGTCTTAACCAACGTGATTAACATAGATGAGGTCATCTGGAGGTGCCTAATCCCACAAGATACATGATCACGTGAGAGAAAGTTAGGGCGCACACACACACAGGGAGAAAATGGCATGTACACGCCGTGGAGGGACCTTCGGGAGGATGTGGCCCTGCCGACGCCCGGCCCTGTGACTTCCCAGCTCCAGGACAAGGAATGGTAAATGCTGCTGTGGAAGGGCTGGCCTGTGGTGTCTGTGATGTGGCCCATGCTGACACAGGTGGAGATGAGCCGAGTTGGGAGAGGGGGACACAGATGGGCCAGAAACCAAGACACAAGATCGCTGCTGGTCAGGAGGCCATGGTGGCAGGAGGGGCGACTGGAGCCGGACTGTGGGGGCCATGGGCCTCCCCGACCAGGAGAGGAGGAGCCACATGGGGCCTGGGGCCCCCCCCCCGCCCCAAGACAAGGGCATGACCCTGGGAACTTACCGTGGACCCTGACAATGGAGCTGCTCCAGGAATCCCCAGCCTCACACTTATAGCGCCCGCCGTCCTGCATGGTGGCACCCGTAATGATCAGCTGGGCACGGTGGCCCTCCTGGCTCAGCTGGCACCGGGCTGATGGCCGCAGGACCTTCCCATCCTTGGTCCAGCACACAGAGCCGTCCAGGGTGGTGATCTCGCAGACCAGGGTCAGCTCCTCCCCCTCTGTGACCGTAGTATCTGTGAGCTCCCGGGAGAAGACGCTGGGCTTTTCTGGGGGTACAGAGCAAAGCAAGGACACTTGGGGACTCCTGCAGACCGAGCAGCTCCCTGGCCGAGTGTGCAACTGTCCCTTCAGGCGGGGCCAAAGGGGAACAGGGCAGGCCCGAGGTGCCGCAGCCTACAGTGTGGACACAGTGGATCATCTCTGCACGCCATATGCGATGATCACCCAAAATGAGCCCTACGGGCCAGGCACGGTCTGCCCAGGACCATGCTATGCACGTGGCCGAGATCTGCCCACCATGAGGCTGCACCCTCCAGCCCAGGGACCAGACCCCTCAGGGCACAGATCATACCACCCACCTGTGACCCGAAGGGTGGCCGAGGCCCGCTGGTCCCCTGCCTCAAAGTGGATGGTGCCCGAGTCCTTGAGGGCAAGCTGCCGCAGGGTTAACACGTGGTAGCCACCTGGCTGAACCTCGATCTCATTGAGCTCGTTGGGGTGCAGGGGCGTCTTGTCCAGGAACCAGTGGACAGGCCCATAGTCGGCAGGGGAGATGCGGCAGGAGAAGGTGGCTGAGGCTCCCTCACGCACCTCCACGTCCTCCAGAGCCTCCGTAATGAGTACACGCTGGCCTGCAGAGAACAGAGCAGTAAGTCAGGGTCCCCAGCCACCAGCTCCAAGGGAAACGGTCACTCCCCCAAGACCCGAGCAGGCTCACAGCTCATAGGCCGCAGGTGACAAACCCAGGAACCAGGAAGGGGCGCAGAGCTGAACTGTCCAGGCCCACCTCCAGGGTCCTCCTGCGGAGCACAGAGGCTGGGCGCAGAGGGCCCTCGACTGCTGAACTGTACTCCACACCCGCCTGCATCCATCCCCAAGGTCCCAGACACCATTAAATCCGGGATGAACAAGAGGACCAGGAGTGTGACAACAGTTTTGCCTTCGCTAAAATCAAATTCAAATGCTTTGGAGGATTAGCGACATGAATCATTAGGGACAAAGACCCCACTTCTGCCGTGAACAACGTAGGTGTGGGGACAGCTCAGAAAGCAGTCCTGACGACTACGGTGGATGCTGCTTCCAGGCTCCTCCTGTACCTGCAGGGGTCTGAGGGCTGTGGGGCCATGGAAAGAACTTGGGGGTGACCCAGAAGCTGGCAGCAAGTGCAGAGCAGATGGGAAAGCATGCGAAGACCAACACAACTCTGGCCACACTGCCGACAGCCTCACGACCATGTCTGGTCTTCGCAGACATGGCTTTGCTCCTGTGGGGTCTCACTCTAACCCATGTTGTTTGGACTAAGCATGGGTGCTGCTTTGTTATGGAGCATGGTTTCTAACCTACTCAGGGGTCTCCACGTGAGCTCGCTACACGGCTGGCTGTCATAGAAAAAACACAGCAAGCCTTTGTGGTCTTCCCTTGTTTCCTGTGGACAGATTCCACCCCCCGCCCCGCCCTGGGGGACCTGCCCTGAGCCTGGATGCTGGCCCTGGTGATGAGGGCAGTGCACTCCCCTGCTAGACACGTGCGCCCTATGGCCCTGGGCAGCCACAGCTCCTACAGCAGGCCCGTTCCCCTATCTGTGAGATGGGGGAGTAACCCTCAGGCTACCCACAGGTACAGCTGCTACTCACACCTGAGACCTCCCAGGCCCCCACATCCCATGTGCAATCCTTCCCGAACCCCGGGGCCAGCACACAGGAGGGGCTCTCAGCAAACAGCTGCACGAGGACACCCACACCGTCACACCAGGTCCCTCCAGGAGTGCCTCGGTGACAATACCCCCAGTGCTGGAAGTGTCAGGGATCAGGTCCGACGGCCTCCAAGCCCATGTTCAACAAAGCTTGTGCCCACCCGGGCCTCACCTTGCACCAGGAGCCGGGCCTGGGAAGAGGCCTGGCCAATGTCACAGGTGTAGGTGTCACTGTCTGCCTTCTCCAGGGCATTGATGGTGAGCTTCAAGGTCAGGCCCTCCTGGCTGGGCACGTGCTTCCTTGAGGCATGCAGTTCTGTGACACCCTTGCGCCAGGTCACCATGGCTGCGGGATGCTCTGTCTTGCACATGAACACAGCCGTGCCCTTCTCTTCCACCTGCACATCAGCGAGCTCCTCCATGAATCTGTTTGCCTTTTCTGGGAGGGGGTGGAAGGAGGGGAGGTTGAAGGCAGCACACACCCCATGCCAGCCCCTCAGGATGGGGAATGGCCCCCATCCTGCACAGATCCCCTGCTGAGCCAGGAGGGGAAGAGGCCATGGGGACCCATGCCGGGATCTCTGGTAGGGTCACCTTCCACACAGACGGTCGCCGTAGTCTTGGAAGCCTCTGTCTCACATGAGTATTGGCCCGAATCCCTGAGTGAGACTGCATGGACCACCAGCATGGCCCGAGTGCCTTCCGTGACCAGCTCGTACTTCTGACTGTTGCGAATGGACTTCCCATCCCTTAGCCACCGCACCGGGGTGCTGGCCCGAGACAGCTCACAGCTCAGCACCACATCGTCGCCCGGAGCGGCCCGCTGGTCCTCCAGGGGCTTCGTGATATCCACTGGCCTCTCTGAAGAGAGCAGAGCAGCCACACATGAGGCCCAGCCAGGCCCTAGCCATGCTGAGGGAGAGGCCAAGACCACAAAACCTATACAGAGCCCCCATGGTCACAGGGGAGGGTTGGGGAGGGGAAACATGAGACCACAGACTCAGGCCTCAGGATCACTCAGATCCCCAGCATCTGCTGTGAACCAAATCACGCAGCCGTGTTTCTGCCAGGTGCACGAGCTCAGGAACGCCAGTGGTGGTGCCACAAGCTCAGGGGGCTGCCCAGCTGTGGGACCACACAGTAGACACCAGAAACTCTGCTCCCGCCCACACACTGGACGATCTCACCCTCTGGAGTGAGCTCCCTTGGGAAACTAAACCCCCAGCACCTCAACAGATGCCTCTGGGCCCCCCCAGGGAAGCTCCCCAGGCCTGGGGAACAGAGTCCTAGCAGTGCCCATCCTAGCCCGCGGTCCCGCTCCACCTCCAGCCTGCCCTGCGGGTGATGCTCACCTCTGACAATGAGGGAGGCCTTGGAGGTGAGGTCCCGCATGGAGAACACCACCTCCCCAGCGTCACTAGCAGCAGCATCTCGGACAGCCAAGGTGTACTTGCGGCCCTGGCGTGTGGCCCGGAAGCGGCCAGAATCTCCCACCATCTTGCCGCCCACGGTCCATGTGGCTGCATCGCCGGTGCTCTCGTGGGACAGGACACACTCAAAGCTGCAGCTCTGGCCCTCCAGCACCTCCACTGTCTTGAGTCTCTTGGTGATGCCTACGTGCAGGTCTGAGGGCCACAGGAGACGGTGGTCATGCCAGCCAGGATGCCAGATCTACATGCCCTGTCACAAGGGCTGAGACCTCACTCCCACCCTCCAGCCCCAGTCTTGGTGGGCCTGCTGACCCCCAGCCTCCAGCTGGCCAAACCCTGGCATTTGCATCACCGAGGGCTGTTGCAACCAGTGTGATCGCCATCCTATCTTACAGAGAGCAATCACCGTCCACAGTAGTCATGAGCTCAAAAGCTCCTGAGCTTCCAGTGTCCCCTTCCTGAAGGGGAAGGATGGGTGCCCCAAGTGAAGGGGCCCTCCAGCTCCCAAACTCACCACACTGCCCTGTCCTCTTCCCTGAACCATCTCAAACCTCACCAGACCTTTAGAGACCTGCCACAGGGTGACCAGGGCACAACCCTGCCATGTACATGCAAGAAGGGAGAATGGGCCGGGACAGCAGTGCACATAGGAGGCCAGGCCCAGGCTGAGAGGGACATCTGAAGGGACCCTGGTGTCCTGGGGGGTGAGAGGGCTGATGCTGCCCTGCTGGCAGGTGACCTATGACATGGCTGCCTAACAAACTAGAAGGTGGTCTGCCAACAACCACCTTCGCCGGGCAGTGCCTGCAGCCTGGGAGTCCTTCTAGGGCATCCTATGTCTGACACCTGGGCCTCTGCCACAGGCTGCCTCCAAGAGGTAACCCCTGACTACCCTCTGCACCCCTGCAACTGCTCGCACAGACCCTGGTGCAGAGCGAGGTCTCCAGCCTCTGCAGAATCCCTGGCACCTGGTGACCCTATCAAACAGGGCCAGCCCAGTGTCCCCAGCCCGACCTTGCTCGGCATCGCTCACGCCCTGCCTGCACCTGGGCCTGCTCAGATCATACGAACCTGCTCCTCCAGGAGTTCGCGCTGACCGCTCGGTCTGCAGCAGCTTCTGGCCTTGGAGAATGGGTGCCCCCCTCCCCCGACCCTTTCCCCTGCCCTGGGCTCAGTCCCGCCCCTGGCCCAGTCCCGCCCCCTGAAGCTAACCCCTGCCACACACCGTGCACAATGACTTGGGCGCGGGTCTCCTCCAAGCCCACGCTGCAAGTGTAGAGGCCGGTGTCGTCCCGGCTCAAGTCGTGCACCACGAGCCCACGCGTCCCCGCTGTGTGCAGGAAGTCATACTTGTCGCTGGGGCCCAGCTCCACGTCGTCCTTTCGCCACACCACGCAGGCCTGGGGGTCTGAGACCTCGCACTGCAGGGCCAGCGTGCCCCGTTCCTCCGCGGATACATCGTCCAAGGCCTTCAGGAACACTACCGGCTTTGCTGGGGGGGAGAGGGTGGGGAGCTGAGCCAGTGCCACCTCCTGCCTGCGGAGAGCACCCCCCCCACACCGGAGGACCCCAGGGACGCCTCACCCTTGACCTCCAGGCGGGCGGTAGCCGACACTTTGGGGGAGGAGACGCGCACGGTGCCTGTGTCCACCCGCCGGACCCGCTTCAGCACCAGCGTGTGGCAACGGCCCTCGTGGGTGATCTCGTGGAAGCTGTCGTTGTACAGAGGCGCGCCGTTGAGCGACCACTCCACCTCCTCGTCCTCATGGGACAGCTCGCATGAGAAACAGGCCCGGCCCTCCTCCGTGACTTGTGCGTCCTGCAGTGGCTGCGTCACGGTCACCTCGCGGGCTGCCAGGAGCACAGCGGCTGCTCAGCACCCGCCACAGGCGCCCCCGGCCCCGGCCCCCTCCCGGACCCTGCGCACCCCCGCTACCTTCCACCGTGACCTGGGCACTGCTCTGGGCGCTGCCAGCCTGGCACCGGTAGATGCCTGCATCAGCAGGCGTGAGGCGGAGAATGCGCAGCTCAGCCATGTGGCCCTCCAGCATCATCTTGAACTTCTCCGAGGGTGCCAGGGGCGTGTCCTCCTTGTACCACTGCACAGCCTTGGGGGGCGGCTTGAAGTCACAGGACAGGACCACTGACTGCAGCTCGCGCCCTGCCTTGGGCTCCAGCGGCCGTGTGAGCACCATGGGGATGTCTGCAATTGGAGGGGAGAGGGTAGCGCTGCGGACACGGAGGGCCCCCCGGGGTCCCCACAGCCCGAGGAGGTTACCCCCACCTGTGCCAGGTCCATGCCAGATCCATGAGCAGCCTACCTGTGGGGCCACGCCCTCACCTGAGACCACCAGGCGCGCAGTGGAGCGCGACTTGCCAATGGTGAAGTGCACTGGGCCGGTCATGGTGGAGCAGGTGCGCCGCAGTGTCAGCCGGTGCACGGTGCCCTCCTGCTCCATGCCCACATTGGCCCCGGCCTGCAGCACTGTCTTTCCCAGGAGCCACTTGGGTGGCCGCACCGATGGGATGGAAGTCTCACACTCAAACCAGGCAGGGGCAGGTTCCATCACTGTCATGTCCTGCAGGCCGCGCACGATGGTGATGGATTGCTCTGTGGGCAAGGGGCTGGTCACCGGCGGCGTCCCATAGGGAGGACCGCCAGCCGCTCCCGGGACGCTGGAGAGGTGCTCACACTGCCCTGCCCGCACCTTCCACGAAGAACTGGGCGCTTGTCTTCACGTCCCCAGCATCGCAGGTGTAGGTGTCTTCGTCCTCGGGCTGCACATCCTTGATGACTAGCTTCCGGTAGAGGCCGTCACTGACCATCTCGTACTTGGGCCCAGAATGCAATTCCACGCTGCCCTTGAACCACTGCACCTGGGCGCTGGCCCGAGACATCTGGCACTCCAGCACTCCGCGGTGCTTCTCCATGGCTATCTTGTCCCGCAGCGGGCGCAAGATGGTCACTGGCAGCTCTGTGGGTGTGGCCCATGAGGAAGCGGGGTTCTCAGGGCGCCCAGAACCCTACCCTCACTGTGGCCTGGGGGCTCTGCCTCTGTGTCCTCCTGGCACCAGGCTGGGCCCCTGCGCTGGGGCAGAACAGCCCATGCTGACCCCCTCCCCTCTCACCAGGGCCACTAGGGGGCGACCCCATGTCACCTAGGGGCTTGCTTCTCTGGGGCCCACTTGGAAGACAGGAAAGGGGTGCGTGCTCACTCAGGAGCCATCCAGCACAAACCCTCCCCTGCACTCTCACCTTTCACTCGCAGCTGCGCTCGAGATTCTGCAGTTTCAACCACAAATTTGATCTCCCCTGCATCTTCTACCAGGACCCTCCGGTAGATAAGCGTGTGTGTCCTTCCTGGAAAGACGGGCCACTCAGTACTGGGGGACGGAGGGAGGACGTGCCCACCCGAGGCCTGCTGAGCGTCGCACCTTCCTGGCGGATGCGCACGTTGTCACTGGGCCGGAGCTTGCTGCCCTCCCAGAACCACTCTGCTGGCACCTCATCGAGAGAGACCTCACAGGAGAAGGTGGCGCCCTCCTTCTCCATCACCTCCACATCCTCCAGAGGCCTCACGATCTGGACCTTGCGACCTGGGGTAACAAGCCAGGCCCTGTCACACACAGACACACGGAGCTTTCCCCCTCCCCCGACTACTGAGGAGCACAGGGCAGGGCAGAGCAAGGGGGCTCAGCATTCGGCTGGGAAATGCAGGGAGGCCTGGACCCCTAATCTGCCCACCTTGCACCTTCAGGGAGGCTGAGCTCTGCGTGTCGTGGGCGTCACACACGTACACGCCCTGGTCCCCGAGCTCACACCGGTAAATGATGAGACTCCGACATGCACCTTGGGCCACCATGCCCACTGTCTTGCCCACCCGCAGCTCCACGCCGTCCTAAGGAGGGATGAGGTCAGGTCAGACACTGGAGCTGCCCAACAGAGCCACCCCACCCCTGCGAGGCCACAAACAGGCAGGGGGAGCCCAGGACTCCCGCAACAGGGAGGTACCTTCAGCCAGCGTACATCCACGTTGGGGCGTGACAGCTCACACTCCAGGGTCACCTTGTCCTTCTCTGTGGCCACTATGTCCTGCAGGGGGCGGCTGAACCTCACAGGCAGCTCTAGGTTGGCAGGACAGGAGAAGTGAGAGGCAGGGTGGTGGGGGGAGGGCTAAGCTGGGTGGTATCACATGGCTGGTTCTAGGAATGAGACCCAATGCCCCTGACCCACAGGATTCCACCACCCTGTGCTGCCCGCCTCCCCCAGGGGCAGAGGTGAGGCGCTCTGCAATGGGTCCTGCCCAAGCCCACGCACCAGTGACTACGAGCCGTGCAGACGTGTGCACCCCCTCAGCTTTGAAAGCAATGAGGCCACTGTCCTGTGGCCGCAGCCCGAATAGCGTCAGGGTGTGGATGGGGCCGTGCACCGCCAGCTGGCATGTGGGCCCTGGCTGTAGCCGCAGGCCGTCATGCGTCCAGCTGCCCTCCACATCGTCATGGGACAGCTCCACCTCCATGCTGACCGTCCCCTGCTCCGATGCCTCCACTGCCTGCAGGCCCCGCACCAGCCGGACCTGGCGCACTGCAGGACAAACGCACAGGGAGAGGTGAGCCCCTGTCCGGACACCATGGTCCTCAGGCCACTCACCACCCCAGGGGCCTCAGAGCGGGCCAGCTGTCCAGGAGGGAGAAGCCCACCCCATCCACCCTCGCTACCTTCCTGGCATCCCCCAGGGCCCATCCCTCCAGGGGGACATCTGCTTCCCTCCCCGTCCCATCTCCTTCCCAGTTGCCCACCCCCCAGGCCCAGCCTGCTGCTGCTGCTCACTTTCAACGGTGAGCTTGGCCTGGGTCTTGTCGTCCGGAGTCTCACACCCATAGAAGCCACGGTCAGCAAAACCCACACAGCGAAGAATCAAGCGGTGACTGGTGCTCTCCGCGTGAATCTCCACATTCTTGCCTGGCGCCAGGGCGGTAGCATTCCGCGTCCACTTAACCTCAGGCCACGGCCGAGTCAGCTCCACTTCCATGGTCACCAAGCTCCGCTCTTCCACTGTCTGTGGCTCTAGCTTCTTTCTGAACAGCACTGGGGCCTCTGGGGTCCCAAGCAAGGGAGGTCACTGCAGCCACTGCCACTCTTGGGAAGGCCAGAGCTCGGGGGCCCTTCCACCCCGGCCCACGCCTGGCGGCACAGCTGATCCCCAGCATGATCTCACATGCTGATTCCAGGCTGGGCCCAGCGTGCACCTGTACAGGTACAACTACAGGGGAGGAAGCCCAGGCCCTGGGAGGCTGTGCGTTCCCCAGCATGCCTCTCATCACCAGCTCCCCTACCCCCCATGACCCTGCCATGCCTGGAACTCCTAAGTGTGGTGCAGGCCTCCTAGTCCAGGCCCTGCCACCATCTCCCCAGAAGCTGTGTGCTCACATGACTCCCACTCAGGACCTGCAGCAGCTCCCCAGGGGAGGTCCTGGTGTCAGCCCATCACCACCTCCGGCCTCTGCCTGCACCAGCTGCCAACCCCACTTCCTCCGCTTTGCTCTCCAGGGGGTTTTGGCTTGGGATGCCTACTCCGGGAAGCCTCCCTGGACAGCTTCAACCTCTGCCCACTCCCCAGCCAGATGCATTTTGTAGGAGTTTCCTTTGCCTCCTTCAGAGTAGGTACCTAACACCTGGGCCCCACCCAGAGAAGCCTCCAGGTCACCCAGACCACCAGCTGTACACAAGCTGGCATCGAGTGCTGCCAGAAAACCAGCCCTTGGGGAGGCCCTCCCTGCCACGAATACACACACTGCACACACACACACCTCGCACGCGGAGAGCAGCAGAGGACAAGACACCCTCAGCCTCCACCGTGATCTGGCCAGAGTCCTCCAGGGTCAGGCTGCACACCGTCAGGCTGTGGCTGGCACCGCTCTGCGAGATTAGAAACTTCTCGCTGGGCTGCAGCAGGGCGCCGTCCCGGAACCACGAGACCGCTGCGTCGCTGGGGGACACGACGCACTGGAAGGTGGCCTCACTGCCCTCCTCGGCCACCGCGGCGCTCAACCCCGACGTGAACTTGACCATGCGGGGAGCTGCGGACGGGAATTTTGCTGGAGAAGCGGGAGGAAGGCGGGCGACCAGGTAGAGGCAGAGGCCCCACCTCGCCGGCGTGGACAAAGGACGCCTCCTCCAGGAAGCTGCCCAGGGGCACCCCGCCCACCGCACACCCCACCACCCACCGCGCACCCCACCGCCGCGTACCGCTGACCGTGAGCTGTGCGCTGGTGCGGTCGTCGCGGGTTTCGCAGGCGTACTCCCCTGCATCCTCCAGCCGCAGGCCCGACAGGGTGAGCGTGCGCCGGGGCCCCGCGGCTTCCATGCGGAAGCGCTTGCCAGCCCGGAGCTGCGCGCTCCCGTGGCGCCACACGACCTCAGCCTGTGGCGGGCTCAGCTCGCAGGCCAGCGTCACCGTGCCGCCCAGCTCCCCACTGGCGGGCTCCAGGTGCTGGCAGAACTTGGCTGCCACCTCTGCGGGGGGGGGGGGGGGGGGGGCAGGCACATCACTGCGGGGGGGCCCCCCGAGGCCACCTCTGCGCACAGCACCGGGGCGGTGAGTCCTACTCTGGCTCCGCACAGGGTCGCTGCCCACAGCACCTCCCAGGGGAGCGCACCCCCCCCCCCCGCCCCCGCGCCCTCACCCTGCACACACGGGGCTCTGGGGGCCGCCCAGTCCCGCTGACCTTCCACCTGCACGGGGAAATCCTGCCCCTCTGTGCCCACGCGGCAGCTGTAGACCGCGCTGTCCAGGGTTTGCGCTCCGCGGATCTTCAGGGTGTGGGTCACCCCCAGGCTGGCCATTTCATGCCGCTTGCTTCTGCGGATCTCCACGCCGTCCTTGAGCCAGGTCACCGCAGCCACAGAGGGTGTCGCCAGCGTGGCAGTCAGGAATATGTCCTCATGCTCCCTGACCACCAGAGGCTCCCTGCGGCCAGGTTTCTGCAGGGTAGGGGGCTCAGGCTCCCGCTCTGGGGGGGACATCGGTGGGCATAAGAGCAAGGCCCTTGCCTTCCTGTCCTGCGCCCCATCCCACCTAGGAGCCAGACCACCTGCCAGCCACAACCCAGCTCCCAGAGCCAGACAGGGCATCCAGAAGGAGCCACCTGGGACCAAAGGCCTGAGGCCAGGAGCTCTGTCCCTCCCAGAGCTGAGAGCCCAGGATCCCTGCCCACCAGGGAAGGTGGGCCCCATGGGCAAAGACTGCAGGGTGGAAAAGCAAGTGTTTCAAAGAGACCCTGAAACAGCCTGGGCCTGGACCCATGTTTCAGAAGGGCCTCAGGAACAGGGCAGGAGAGGAGATATGATAGGACAACTTGGCCCAGGTCCATGCCCGGATTGGCACCCAAGCAAGTGCTAGACAAAGGACAGCTGGACCCTCAGGATCCCAAGGCCGGAGACCACTCAACTGAGGCTGCATACCTCCACAACAAGGATTTAAAATGGGAAATGTATCTGTTCATAAACCTACACAGAAAAGTTCTTCTGATAGACCAGTCCTTAGCAGGTGCAGGTGACCAAGAAAGCCTCAGTGGCAGGTTTTGTACTAGTTAAGGTACAGATGTGACAGTGAAGACAAAAGCTTAGAGAAGCAGATGCCAAGAACATGCCACAATAGGGCCTGCAGCATGCTGTCTAACCCAAGGACCACGGAAGTGGACAGAGGCCGAGGATGGGCCCATCAACAGACAACCCACCACATGGACAACACACAACAGCTCCCACCGTGTCAAAAAGGCCACCTTTCCAGATTTGTCATGCGCTATAACCTCTACCCAATGCTAGAACCCACCTGCAAACTCGAGACTGAAAAACACCTTCTGGCCCCCGGCCTCGCAGCTGTACTCCCCGGCGTCGGCCCGCCCCGCCTGCTGCACCACCAGCCTCCTGCTGCAGCCCTGGGCCTCCACGTGCACCCTGGAGCTCGCACTCAGCTTCTTCCCGTCCTTGTACCACGTCACCTCCGTCCCGGCCTGGGCCACCTCGCAGCTCAGCGTGGCGCTGCCGCCCGCCTTGGCCTGCACCTCACTGCGTGCTGGCTGCTCCTTGGCAAACACCGGTGTAGGCTCTGGGGACACAGGGGGACATGCAGGGTCAGAGGCACCATCCAAGGGAGGAAGGCAGCACTGGGAGGAGAAAGATTACACGGGGCTGCAGGGGACTGGGAACGTCCCCAGGCTCTGCACCAGCCATGTGACTGGAGAAGCCCCATAGCTTCTCGACCATGAGGGACACGATTCATGTGCCCATCCCTCACTGCTCCGCAGGGGCCCCTAGACGTGGGGACCACACATCGCATCATGGCTCTACACACGCTTTCCAGGTGGGGGGGGGGGGGCGGCACATTCTAAAAGTGTCCCACCTAGTCTGGTTCCAGGTGGGGCTAGAATGTTTATCACCGCCGCATGTGGGCCACCCAGTGAGGCACCTCCATTCTAGGCTGATCCACATGGGCTTGTCCAGGAGCAGACCGTATCTTCTCCTAGAACTCCGTGAGAGCTGCTCCAGTTGGGATCACACATCCTACAACTGCCCCATGTGGGCCCTCCAGGTGAGGACAGTACATTCTAACTCTGCTCCACATAGGCTGTTCCAGGGGCACCACACATCCCATCATTGCCCCACCTGGGCTGTTCCAGAGGGGAGTCTGGGACACTTCTGTGTACATGGACTCTGTGGTCATGATACATGGATTGTTCTACTTTCCCGGAGGACATTCGACATTTCTGTAGAGTTTGAAGGCAACTTTCCCCCGCTATGGTCTACAAAGCTTCCGAGTCTCCATGCCGTTTCCTATCTTAGTATTTTCAACTGGTGTCTATCTGGTGGAGTCCCTGTACTTCCCCCAGCATCTCTGTCACTGTCTGCGGACTCATGAGGCCTGGCACCTCCCCCAGTATTCCTGGGCTGCCCACTCCTGGTTGCTCCACTGTGGGGACACGGTTCATGTCTCTGCTCATTCACCAACAGTACTGTCTTTTCTCTACTCATTTTAAGGCACTCTTTCCTTAAAAGTTAGAGACTGACAACTATGTGTTTAAAGTTGTTTTCCCAAATCTGTGGCTTGCCTTTTCACTCTCTTATGGCCTCTTCAGAGGAATGAAATTCTCAATGCTAGTGTCATCACATATGTCTATCTCGTCCTATTGCATTCAGAGCTTTCAAGTTCTATGGAAGGAATCTTTCCTTACCCGAATCTTCAAACAACTGTGTGTCATCTGAAGGTTTCATGGTTGCTATCCTACCAGGACATGGCTTTTGGGTGTTGTGTGAATTCCATTACAGTTTAATTTTTTCCCAATTTTAAATGATTCAAGCACCGTTTATGAAAACAACTCCTCTCTCCTTATCGTATAGACATTGCAGTAAAAACAAACAAACCTGCGGTTCGGCAGGAGCCCGTGTATGCAAAACTCTGTTTCTGTTTTGTTTTGACCCCTTGATCTGCAAACTACCCCTGCACCGAGCTGCACAGATACCGCATATCCATGTGAAAAACAATATCCTGAAGCAACTAAGACAGGATAATCTAAAGTTTAGTTGAGATATTTCCAAATATGATTATATGGTCAAAACCTCCCCTATTGGTTTCAAGAAACTGAAATGTCTCTCGCTAAGAAGAACCCCGGACAGTGCCCCCCAGAAAAGCACAGTCACATAACCAAGGTGTGAGATGCTTAGTCTACTTGATGCCTCTACCCGAGCGTGGAGCACAGCCATCATCCTGGTCACCGAGGAACTCTGGGAGGGTTCTGTGCAGGTGCTCAGATGCATGACTAAGCATTAGGACGTGACAGCACCGCTCGGGGCGCAAAAACGGCCCTGTCACTGCACACACACACCCTTCTCATTAAACCTCCATCCGTCCAGCCATGGCTACGAAAATAGAAGGCAACAGGATGGCAGAGGTGAAAAGGTGAGGACGGATGCAGGGAGCAGCAGGGCCTACGGGGTGTGTAATGCAATCCCTTCATCACCTCCACACAAGACTCAGTTGGTGGAACTGACCTGCGACGTCCAGGCGGAAGGACACCTTCTGGCCCCCGGCCTCGCAGCTGTACTCCCCGGCGTCGGCCCGCCCCGCCTGCTGCACCACCAGCCTCCTGCTGCAGCCCTGGGCCTCCACGTGCACCCTGGAGCTCGCACTCAGCTTCTTCCCGTCCTTGTACCACGTCACCTCCGTCCCGGCCTGGGCCACCTCGCAGCTCAGCGTGGCGCTGCCGCCCGCCTTGGCCTGCACCTCACTGCGTGCTGGCTGCTCCTTGGCAAACACCGGTGTAGGCTCTGGGGACACAGGGGGACGCGTGATCAAAACCTTATCTAAGTCAAGATGCAGTACTGGGCGGTGCCTGGGTGGCTCAGGTCATGATCTCAGGGTCCTGGGATTGAGCTCTGCATCGGGGCGGGGCGGGGGCGGGGGGGGGGCGGTTGTCCCTGCTCAGCAAGGAATCTGCTTCTCCCTCTCCCTCTGCTGCTCCCCCTGCTTGTGCTCTCTGAAATAAATAAAATCTTTAAAAAAAAAAAAAGGAAAAGATGCAGCACTGGGGAAGCGGGAGTACCCAGGAAGCTGGGATGTTCTCCAGGCTGGGCACCAGCTGTGTGGCCCTCAATCCCACATGGGTCCCTGCTCCCACCGACTCTGTGCCGACAGCTATTGGTGATGGGCTGGGGGGTAATGAAGCTGTACCTCTATCCCCCGTGTGATGCTTCCGACAGACTGGTGTCACCTTGCTCATACTTCGTCTCCCGTAGAGACCCTGAAATCCATGACAGACCTACACTATGAAGTGTTTCTACAGCCCCGGCCTGCTTTGCTATAGAACTTACGCTACCACGTAAAATGAGATAAGAGCACAGCTCCTTTCCTATTCTGTATAAGAAAGTCCACGAGCAAGAAGTGATTAAATTCCAGCATATCTGGAAGAATTCACCCGGCAAGCCTTTGGACTCACACGTGGATTCACAAAGACATTTTGTTACTGGCGCTACATCCCGGCGGGGCCGTTTGCATTGTCTACTTCTCCTAAGATTTTCTTGGAGAGAGAGGAAGAGAGAAAGCAAGCGGGGGGAGGGGGGCAGGCAGAGGGAGAAGGAGACCCCCGTTAAGCAGGGAGCCCGACACAGCTCGATCCTGGGAGCATGGGAACAGGACCTGAGCCGAAGGCAGACGCTTCACCCACAGACCCACCCGGGGAGCCCCACTGTTGACTTCATACATCAGTTTGATTTCCTTTCCTACAACCACTGGGACAACGTGTCATCACCATTCTGATTCTCTTGCATTAAATGGTGTCAGACTGTCTTAAACAGCAAGTCGAAAAGGCGCACAGCCGCCGTGGCGGTGTCCACGCACGCCCGCGGGTCACGATCTCCTGAGACAACAGCAGTCCACTGTGTGCGGCCCCAGGACCAGGGCGGGGCTGCGCTGACCCTCATCCGAGACACGGAACATAAAGACAAAGTCACAGGATTCTCTGAGAACCGGCCCGGGAGGCACAGCTCATGGACCCCCATCGCAGACCCTTTTTGCCAGTCGAGGGGGGGGCCGCCACCACAGCGCTCTGGGTCACAAGTGTGCCCATGGGCTGCGTACTCCTCTCCCTCTCTCAACCCTTGCCTCGGAATCCCACGGAGTTCTAACACGGGATATCCTAACTGAAGACAAAATGATACAGGACGAGCTTTGTGGAGACAGCTCCCGAACACACGCCTGTTGCACCACGGGTGCTTGGCTACCACTTCCATGCTCACTATTTCCTTGAGGCTCTGCCATGAGCATCTCTCTGGCCTCTGTGCAGAGAGGCTCCATACCCGTGTGCAAGGACAGAAGCACGCCCAGGACACCTAAAACCTCCATCACAAACACGCAGTGTCGAGATAATTCCAAGGATGACCGGGTGCCCGCGTGCTTGCCCTGGGTACTGGACTCCATACGTCTCTCGATGGTGAGAAACACCCAACGAGGCCTCTGGGAACCACTAGAGCATCCACAGGTGAGGACATCTGGTCAACTATGGCCGGGACACCAAATGGAGCCCAGGTGCAGGACGGCAAAGAACAACCGTGCATTCCGAACGAGTGGCTGAGGGTTGCCCACGGGGGGCCCATTCCCTTCAGTAAACCCTCGCCCGGCAACATCTCTGGGATCAGACACCAGACAGAAAGTGGCAGCTGGGAGGAAGGGACAGGAAAGCTCCCGGGTCCGTCTGGGCTGTGGGCTAGTGTGACCATCGCCTGTAATCCAGGCTATTCTCCGCGAACTGACCTGCGACGTCCAGGCGGAAGGACACCTTCTGGCCCCCGGCCTCGCAGCTGTACTCCCCGGCGTCGGCCCGCCCCGCCTGCTGCACCACCAGCCTCCTGCTGCAGCCCTGGGCCTCCACGTGCACCCTGGAGCTCGCACTCAGCTTCTTCCCGTCCTTGTACCACGTCACCTCCGTCCCGGCCTGGGCCACCTCGCAGCTCAGCGTGGCGCTGCCGCCCGCCTTGGCCTGCACCTCACTGCGTGCTGGCTGCTCCTTGGCAAACACCGGTGTAGGCTCTGGGGACACAGGGGGACATGCAGGGTCAGAGGCACCATCCAAGGGAGGAAGGCAGCACTGGGAGGAGAAAGATTACACGGGGCTGCAGGGGACTGGGAACGTCCCCAGGCTCTGCACCAGCCATGTGACTGGAGAAGCCCCATAGCTTCTCGACCATGAGGGACACGATTCATGTGCCCATCCCTCACTGCTCCGCAGGGGCCCCTAGACGTGGGGACCACACATCGCATCATGGCTCTACACACGCTTTCCAGGTGGGGGGGGGGGGGCGGCACATTCTAAAAGTGTCCCACCTAGTCTGGTTCCAGGTGGGGCTAGAATGTTTATCACCGCCGCATGTGGGCCACCCAGTGAGGCACCTCCATTCTAGGCTGATCCACATGGGCTTGTCCAGGAGCAGACCGTATCTTCTCCTAGAACTCCGTGAGAGCTGCTCCAGTTGGGATCACACATCCTACAACTGCCCCATGTGGGCCCTCCAGGTGAGGACAGTACATTCTAACTCTGCTCCACATAGGCTGTTCCAGGGGCACCACACATCCCATCATTGCCCCACCTGGGCTGTTCCAGAGGGGAGTCTGGGACACTTCTGTGTACATGGACTCTGTGGTCATGATACATGGATTGTTCTACTTTCCCGGAGGACATTCGACATTTCTGTAGAGTTTGAAGGCAACTTTCCCCCGCTATGGTCTACAAAGCTTCCGAGTCTCCATGCCGTTTCCTATCTTAGTATTTTCAACTGGTGTCTATCTGGTGGAGTCCCTGTACTTCCCCCAGCATCTCTGTCACTGTCTGCGGACTCATGAGGCCTGGCACCTCCCCCAGTATTCCTGGGCTGCCCACTCCTGGTTGCTCCACTGTGGGGACACGGTTCATGTCTCTGCTCATTCACCAACAGTACTGTCTTTTCTCTACTCATTTTAAGGCACTCTTTCCTTAAAAGTTAGAGACTGACAACTATGTGTTTAAAGTTGTTTTCCCAAATCTGTGGCTTGCCTTTTCACTCTCTTATGGCCTCTTCAGAGGAATGAAATTCTCAATGCTAGTGTCATCACATATGTCTATCTCGTCCTATTGCATTCAGAGCTTTCAAGTTCTATGGAAGGAATCTTTCCTTACCCGAATCTTCAAACAACTGTGTGTCATCTGAAGGTTTCATGGTTGCTATCCTACCAGGACATGGCTTTTGGGTGTTGTGTGAATTCCATTACAGTTTAATTTTTTCCCAATTTTAAATGATTCAAGCACCGTTTATGAAAACAACTCCTCTCTCCTTATCGTATAGACATTGCAGTAAAAACAAACAAACCTGCGGTTCGGCAGGAGCCCGTGTATGCAAAACTCTGTTTCTGTTTTGTTTTGACCCCTTGATCTGCAAACTACCCCTGCACCGAGCTGCACAGATACCGCATATCCATGTGAAAAACAATATCCTGAAGCAACTAAGACAGGATAATCTAAAGTTTAGTTGAGATATTTCCAAATATGATTATATGGTCAAAACCTCCCCTATTGGTTTCAAGAAACTGAAATGTCTCTCGCTAAGAAGAACCCCGGACAGTGCCCCCCAGAAAAGCACAGTCACATAACCAAGGTGTGAGATGCTTAGTCTACTTGATGCCTCTACCCGAGCGTGGAGCACAGCCATCATCCTGGTCACCGAGGAACTCTGGGAGGGTTCTGTGCAGGTGCTCAGATGCATGACTAAGCATTAGGACGTGACAGCACCGCTCGGGGCGCAAAAACGGCCCTGTCACTGCACACACACACCCTTCTCATTAAACCTCCATCCGTCCAGCCATGGCTACGAAAATAGAAGGCAACAGGATGGCAGAGGTGAAAAGGTGAGGACGGATGCAGGGAGCAGCAGGGCCTACGGGGTGTGTAATGCAATCCCTTCATCACCTCCACACAAGACTCAGTTGGTGGAACTGACCTGCGACGTCCAGGCGGAAGGACACCTTCTGGCCCCCGGCCTCGCAGCTGTACTCCCCGGCGTCGGCCCGCCCCGCCTGCTGCACCACCAGCCTCCTGCTGCAGCCCTGGGCCTCCACGTGCACCCTGGAGCTCGCACTCAGCTTCTTCCCGTCCTTGTACCACGTCACCTCCGTCCCGGCCTGGGCCACCTCGCAGCTCAGCGTGGCGCTGCCGCCCGCCTTGGCCTGCACCTCACTGCGTGCTGGCTGCTCCTTGGCAAACACCGGTGTAGGCTCTGGGGACACAGGGGGACGCGTGATCAAAACCTTATCTAAGTCAAGATGCAGTACTGGGCGGTGCCTGGGTGGCTCAGGTCATGATCTCAGGGTCCTGGGATTGAGCTCTGCATCGGGGCGGGGCGGGGGCGGGGGGGGGGCGGTTGTCCCTGCTCAGCAAGGAATCTGCTTCTCCCTCTCCCTCTGCTGCTCCCCCTGCTTGTGCTCTCTGAAATAAATAAAATCTTTAAAAAAAAAAAAAGGAAAAGATGCAGCACTGGGGAAGCGGGAGTACCCAGGAAGCTGGGATGTTCTCCAGGCTGGGCACCAGCTGTGTGGCCCTCAATCCCACATGGGTCCCTGCTCCCACCGACTCTGTGCCGACAGCTATTGGTGATGGGCTGGGGGGTAATGAAGCTGTACCTCTATCCCCCGTGTGATGCTTCCGACAGACTGGTGTCACCTTGCTCATACTTCGTCTCCCGTAGAGACCCTGAAATCCATGACAGACCTACACTATGAAGTGTTTCTACAGCCCCGGCCTGCTTTGCTATAGAACTTACGCTACCACGTAAAATGAGATAAGAGCACAGCTCCTTTCCTATTCTGTATAAGAAAGTCCACGAGCAAGAAGTGATTAAATTCCAGCATATCTGGAAGAATTCACCCGGCAAGCCTTTGGACTCACACGTGGATTCACAAAGACATTTTGTTACTGGCGCTACATCCCGGCGGGGCCGTTTGCATTGTCTACTTCTCCTAAGATTTTCTTGGAGAGAGAGGAAGAGAGAAAGCAAGCGGGGGGAGGGGGGCAGGCAGAGGGAGAAGGAGACCCCCGTTAAGCAGGGAGCCCGACACAGCTCGATCCTGGGAGCATGGGAACAGGACCTGAGCCGAAGGCAGACGCTTCACCCACAGACCCACCCGGGGAGCCCCACTGTTGACTTCATACATCAGTTTGATTTCCTTTCCTACAACCACTGGGACAACGTGTCATCACCATTCTGATTCTCTTGCATTAAATGGTGTCAGACTGTCTTAAACAGCAAGTCGAAAAGGCGCACAGCCGCCGTGGCGGTGTCCACGCACGCCCGCGGGTCACGATCTCCTGAGACAACAGCAGTCCACTGTGTGCGGCCCCAGGACCAGGGCGGGGCTGCGCTGACCCTCATCCGAGACACGGAACATAAAGACAAAGTCACAGGATTCTCTGAGAACCGGCCCGGGAGGCACAGCTCATGGACCCCCATCGCAGACCCTTTTTGCCAGTCGAGGGGGGGGCCGCCACCACAGCGCTCTGGGTCACAAGTGTGCCCATGGGCTGCGTACTCCTCTCCCTCTCTCAACCCTTGCCTCGGAATCCCACGGAGTTCTAACACGGGATATCCTAACTGAAGACAAAATGATACAGGACGAGCTTTGTGGAGACAGCTCCCGAACACACGCCTGTTGCACCACGGGTGCTTGGCTACCACTTCCATGCTCACTATTTCCTTGAGGCTCTGCCATGAGCATCTCTCTGGCCTCTGTGCAGAGAGGCTCCATACCCGTGTGCAAGGACAGAAGCACGCCCAGGACACCTAAAACCTCCATCACAAACACGCAGTGTCGAGATAATTCCAAGGATGACCGGGTGCCCGCGTGCTTGCCCTGGGTACTGGACTCCATACGTCTCTCGATGGTGAGAAACACCCAACGAGGCCTCTGGGAACCACTAGAGCATCCACAGGTGAGGACATCTGGTCAACTATGGCCGGGACACCAAATGGAGCCCAGGTGCAGGACGGCAAAGAACAACCGTGCATTCCGAACGAGTGGCTGAGGGTTGCCCACGGGGGGCCCATTCCCTTCAGTAAACCCTCGCCCGGCAACATCTCTGGGATCAGACACCAGACAGAAAGTGGCAGCTGGGAGGAAGGGACAGGAAAGCTCCCGGGTCCGTCTGGGCTGTGGGCTAGTGTGACCATCGCCTGTAATCCAGGCTATTCTCCGCGAACTGACCTGCGACGTCCAGGCGGAAGGACACCTTCTGGCCCCCGGCCTCGCAGCTGTACTCCCCGGCGTCGGCCCGCCCCGCCTGCTGCACCACCAGCCTCCTGCTGCAGCCCTGGGCCTCCACGTGCACCCTGGAGCTCGCACTCAGCTTCTTCCCGTCCTTGTACCACGTCACCTCCGTCCCGGCCTGGGCCACCTCGCAGCTCAGCGTGGCGCTGCCGCCCGCCTTGGCCTGCACCTCACTGCGTGCTGGCTGCTCCTTGGCAAACACCGGTGTAGGCTCTGGGGACACAGGGGGACATGCAGGGTCAGAGGCACCATCCAAGGGAGG